>NC_136063.1:2046584479-2047200340 GCF_964261635.1 Lissotriton helveticus | reverse complement strand
CCACCATGACATCTTCTCCTTTGCTTCCCCCGATAGGAGAACTGTTTGATCGTACGATAGACCTCTCCTAAGGTGGTGCGCTTCGAGGCACTGCAAGGGGCGATAATGAAGGGGCCCCGGAAAGATTGCCCGAATGGAGGAGGAGAGGAGACCTACCACCCGGGCAATCTGGCGGAGCGAGGTATGGGTTTTGGAGATGGTCTGCCTCAAAACATGCCGGATCTTGGCCATCTTGCGAGAAGGGAGACAAAGAGGAATGGATAGAGTCCACAACGAAACCGAGGAAAAACAGACTCTGAGTCGGGGAAAGTACAGACTTTGTCCCGTTGATGACAGACCCCAGACCCTCCAAGAGGGACACCGTCCGGTGAAACTGAGTTGTCAACTTCTGGGGACACTGAGCCATGAGAAGGACGTCGTCTAAGTACACTATCATCCGAACACCTTGACTCCACAAAAACTCTACCACGGGGTGAAGCACCTTTGTGAAGCACCATGGTGCAGATGAAAGCCCGAATGGAAGGGCGGAGACTTTGTAAATTTGACCCTTCCAAAGAAACTGGAGAAACTGTTGATGGAGAGGGTGGATAGGAACCACTAGATAGGCGTCCAACCTGACCATCCAATCGTGCGGAAGGAGCACATCTCGGAGAAGATGGATCCCTTCCATCTTGAAATGCCGGTAGACCAACCACTCTTTGAGGCTGATCACCAGCCGCCACCCCCCCATTGGTTTTGTCCACCAAAAAGATGTTGCTGAGGAAGCAGTTGGGGTGCAGAGCTGATCGACAGATGGATCCTTTCCGGAGCAGCGCAGATACCTCCTCGTCGATCAGCTGGGCATCGGCCACGGAAAAGCAAATGGGGTTTGGAAGCTCTACCTGCTGTGGTAGATCGTAAAACTCTATGTGAAACCCCCTGATGGTCTGTAGGACCCAAGCATCTGACGTAAGCTTCGCCCAAGCATCCTGGAAGGCTGCCAGATGTCCCCCAATACACACTTGCTCTGCAGGCATGACATTTACCGCCTGACTGGCCACCACCGGTGTTGTTCTCGAAGCTGCGGCAGCCTCGGAAGCGTTGTCCCCTGGTGAGGTAAAAGTTGGTGTAACCGGCCCCTTGGGAGAAACGAGTCTGGAAGACCCTTTTGATGTTGGACTGGGCCTTGTCCAAAGACGTGAAATTGGTTACGAATTTACCTAATTCTTTTACGAAGGGGTCCCCGAACAGGCCCCCTTGAGCCACAATTCCTGCCTCCAAAGAGGCCAAATCACCCAATTTCGGGTCAAGCTTTATGAGCAGAGAACGCCAGTGTTCTGTCGACAGGGCGCAGTTGGCGTTTCCCATAAAAAGTATAGCTCTCTGCACATAATTCGACAGGACGTCGGGAGATATGGTGGAACCTGTCACTTTCGCCTCCTCCGCCATATCCAGGATTTTCGTCATAGGGCCTATGGCGTCCAGGAGTTTATCCTGACAGGAACACCAGGAACGATCAATTCCCTTGCGGGGATCTTTCATATATTTGGCCAGGAAGGTAGCCATTTTCGAATCTAGCCCCGGGGTGAGGGCTACCTTCCCCTCTAACGTGGGTCGTGGACACTTTGCCCTGAGACACCCTCTTGCTTCCTTCTCAATTGGCTTGTGGAGGCGTCCCGCCACGAACTTGGCCACCTTATCCCCAGGTGCCCAGGCTGCAGAACGCGGATAAACGATCTCATCCGGATCCAGCATACCGGTGTCATCCTGTGGTAACGTGACCATGGAATTGGCCGGACGCCAAGAACACAAAGACCCCTTATCGACATCAGTATTTGTCGGGGAACCTCCATCATTAGATGGGGAACCAGGTGCCTTGGAAACTGAAGGCTCCGGCGGTGGAAGCGGCCAAGAAGGCGCTCTTCAAGAGCTCAAAGGCTTGCTTGTCGACCCCTGC
Organism: Lissotriton helveticus; assembly: GCF_964261635.1. Lineage (NCBI taxonomy): Eukaryota > Metazoa > Chordata > Amphibia > Caudata > Salamandridae > Lissotriton > Lissotriton helveticus. Next base: position 2,047,198,404 of record NC_136063.1, on the reverse strand, counting down.
GCCCCTTCTGAGCCACCTTCGCCACATACATTCTTAGGCGGTGGGGGACCCCCTTCTGGTAACTGGGTTGGAGTGGAAGTAAGTGTTCAGAGGTGAGCCTGCGCCAACTTTGCGCATTCTACAACAATGCGGTTGGAAAGGCGTTCCTCCATGGGGGCCACCACCTCATTGACACACTTGAAGATGGAACTGTCAACCGCCTCAAAAAAGTCATCATCTAGCGGGAGGTATTGAGTAGCCTCCTCCTCCTCATAATAATTACTCTCCATCCTGACACTGAGGGGGAACACTCGAGGAAACTAATCAGGGGAGGTAGACTCTCCACAAGCCCGGGAATGCAAGGTTCCCCTACAATGTTATGGCAGGCTGCGCCTGGGTTATATATCGGCAGACCTCTGGACTGCCAGGTCCTTTGTTGCGGACAGGGCCGCCGGGGGCTGCAGTCATCCCGAGCGCGCAAGCCTTCAGAAAGACTGACCAGGCCGCTACGCCACCCAGAGCTTAAAAAAATGCCAGCAAAAGAACGTGTGCAAGACTTGCCCGCAGGCGATTCCACGGAGGAGAAACCCCTGCAAATACGGACCCCAGCGGGCATAGTAGAATATATTTTGAGGCGTAATACAGACTCCGAAGGGCGTTCGTGGTGTGGCGGCAGGGGAACAGGCTCCGGCGAAGCGGCTCATGCAGCGCGGCTCCTCGATTTGAAGAACGGCGCCGCGGGACCAGCGAGACGCAAGAGCTCCACCTGGCGGGCGGCAAGCAGCGCCGCAAGTGGGCCAGCTGCGTAAGGAGCGAGGAAACGCTCTTGCGGCCGTGAGGGGAATCTGGATTTTAAAACAGCAATAAAACGCGAAACACACGTGTTACCCTCAGCATTTGACAGCAATTCCCTGCTTTACCCCGAACCTTAAAGGAAACTTAGGCAAACATTCATTATAAGAGAGATAGCAAAATGGACTTAACTTGCTGCGAAGCAGTGAAGAAAGAGAGGGATTACATAAGATGGACACCCTTACTATACAACACTGACACTGTGAAAGGACTAAGATAACACATCCCCCGTTGGATTGTTGGGAGTTGTAGTTTGCGGACTCCATTGTTTTCTCTTCATGTTTTTTGATTACGTTGAAATGCAAAAAACGTACTTCAGTGCTTTTCTGGCTGCTGTAATTTGTGTTATAGAATAAAGCATGGAAAGAAAAGCATAATCAGAGCCTCCGGTCCTGACATAGAATTCGTACTCACTACAGTTTCGAACATTTTGATAAAGGAGCCTCTACGGACAATCTAAATAAAAAAAAAAAACAACAAAAAATCTAAAGGTTGGTTGAGATTTGAAAAGCTTTCCTGAGGTGATACCTTAAGAGATAGAGTTAATGCTAGACCAAAGCCTTATTATTTGTTTACTATAGGTACCATATCTGCCAATACCATTCATCAGACTGGTGTGAATGCATGCACCTGTTGAATGAACAAGCAGCAGCATATTTGACTCTACATGCTCTCTTGACCCCCAACTCCCTTCCCCCTGGTATTTGCCACTGGAGCAGTATCTCCTCCTGTAAACAGAGGGCAAGTTTCGGGAGGATTTGGGAACTAGCGTTGCTACTCCATTGGAATCATCTGGGATCCAGGTAGGTGGCTTATGACTCTTCTTTTTCACTCCCCTTCCAGGTGGGAACTAAGGAGCCTGATACTCCATGTTTATAAGGCATGGTGTGGCAGTTGAGGTATAGCGGAAAAGCTGTGTTCTCTAGCTTTGCAGAAGTATCTCTCCCCTATTATGCAGCATCAGGTGATCGCAGTGGGACACGATCACCTTGTCGGACACGATCACCTGGTGCCTTCAACTAGACACCAGGGAATTTTTATTGTGCTGTTTTCCACTGGATTTTCTTCATCTATGAAACATTAACATGTGTAATGTGTTAGTGTTTTTTTAGCATGCTTATCGATCCTCTAAGCAAGAGTTGATGTACACAGATTTGAGGTGGTTTGCTCCTTAGGAAATACATGTTTTGATAATTTTATCGAACATTTATGCGTTTTATGTGTGCTTGTTCCATATTAGTTTTACTAGTTATCAAATGGTAAACACTGTACTCACTCCTTTAGGTGGAGGTGGTACATGTCTGATGCAACAGTGGCTTTCAGATACTTTTGAAGCCACCAGTCTTTGAATTTATTGTGCCTGTGAATCATATTGTGTTCTCTACATGGTGGCCTACCTTGTGTATCAGGATAGTAATACGACAGTGCAAATTCCTTTCGTTCTTGAACTGGCAACAGTTGTGTTGCACAGAATTGTGCCTTTTCCAAAACCGCTAAGGAAAGCCTATATCAGACATAAAATCCATATCTCTCGTGAGGAGTAACCTGATAAAGATTGCCACCTTGCATGAATGAGGGCCAGAGTGGTAGCTAGTGACCATTAGAAGTGGTGGGGTGTAATCATTAGCTTGAATTCCATCCAGTGAGCAAGACAAACGTACTTACTTGGAAAGTTGGGGGGTTTCACACACTCGCAGTCAGTCGTGATCTCTCACTTATTCTCACTTTGTCTTAGTTATTTACTCTCATTCGCACTTGCACCCACTTTTACTTACTCTGAATCAGTTTCACTGACTCATGTACTCTCACTCTGATCCACTCATTCTCACCCTTCTTCAGTTACTCTCACTTAGTTCCACACATTCTAAGTCATTCTGATGACTCATTCTCCCTTAGTTTTACTCAATTTCATTCTGACTCACTTATTCCATCTCAGTTTCACTGATCATCACCTAGTTTCTCTGAGGATTCCTTCCACTCGTTCTCCGTGATTCACTCAATTTCACTGTGACTCAATCAGGCCCACTCATTCTCACTCACACAGTGTCACTGACTCAATCTTACGGAGACTCACCCGGTCTCATTCCAACTCACTCATTACTGCTCATACTTACCTAGTTTCCCTGAGTCTCCCATTAAATCACTCGTCCTCCCTGATTCACCCAGTCCTATTCATTCTGACTCATTGACAATCAGTCTCAGTCATTCGCACTGATTCGCTCTATAATACTCATTCTGATTCACTGACTCACTTATTCACACAGGCACAATCATTCTAACTGTCTCACTCACTCTCACAATGCCTCACTCTATCGCAATCATCCTCTGACTCACTTAGATTTGCCTCACTCAATCTCACAATAACATTCAATTACACTCCCTATCATTCGCCCTCACTCATTCATTCTCACCTCTACTCACTCTTCTTATCACTCATTGCCCTCACTTTGACTCACTCACTTTTACTCACACATAGACATCATACATGCCCACATATACAAGGACTCTCTCACGAACACACACACACACACTCACACATACATACGTAGTATTTAAAAGCATTTTTACTTGCCTTGCTGTTTGTGCAAGTCACGTTTGGAATCCTGCTGCTTCTTTCGGCTTCGGACACTTAAAACTGAAACCTCAAACCTGGACAGATGCAGATTGAGTTTTCAGTCTTTGCTCATTAACCCCGCCCTTTCCAGACGCTGACGAGTTGGGAAAGGGTGGGGTGACTGGCAGATTGACATGTAGCCACAGGCACAGCCCGGTTTAAGCCTGCAATGCCCGAGGCTAACTTTATCTGTGACACTTCACCACGTCACTGATTGGGAGGCAATGAGGCGTGCCAGAGGCCCGAGGTCAGGGGGGTTTACTATCCCTGGATAATCTGTGATGGCATTGTGCGCCTGTGCTAGACAGGGTTGGATTGGGATTGAAAATCGGCACGGGCAAGGCAAAAAAAAAAAAATCGGCCCACATTTGCATAATCACTCCTCAGCCAAATCACTGCTTTGGGGTAATCTTATAAAACAACTTTAGGAGGGGAGGGGGTAAAAAAAATGCACACATTAGTTTACAGTGGTGAAACAAGTGAGGCCACTTCTACTCAGGCCCCCTGCCCCCCCCCCCCCCCCCCCGCTCAGTATGTGCACACATTAATGGGCCGGCCAGTGCCACAAAGGGAGTGATACCTCTGCCTGTTTCAAAACGGAGGCAATAATGAGCGTCCATCTGCCCCTAGAAAGGCCACTCAGACACCCACTGGGCCGCTGGCTCTGTTCGAACAATAGAGACAGCGCCCAAATGGTCCCACAGACTGCTAAAAAAAGCAGCCCACAGCAGAACTCGGACACCGGCCCCTCGGGCATTGCCCGAATGCTGCTAGACGGCATTTTCTTTTTATATCAAGGGTGAATAAAAGTGAGTTATTCACTCGTGATATAACACGGAGTGGGGGAGCAGGTAGCACTGGAGCCCTAATGGGAAAGGAGCCACTGGTGAGAGGCTTTTTAAAGAGTAGACTGCTTGGTCACATTGAGCATGATGGGGTGTAATGAGGTACTGTACTGACTAATTATTATGCTAGGCTTTGGTAACAGTTGGCAGCAGAAGCAATTTTCAGTTTGGTGTGTATACTTGTGATGGTTGGTAATCGAGGCCAAGTGATGGCACTGATGAGAACTGTGTTTACATATTTATTTACGGCTTGTAGAATGGGGGAATACAGCTCTGTATCCTTCAGCATGATGTTCTATGGCCATGCTCTGGATGTACGTTATGGTGTGTGAATGTGCAGAATTGTAATACTCTGCCATAGCGCGTGTTCTTTGTGTTGTGAATTAGGTGGAAGGTTTTTAATGTGTGAATATAGCGAATGTGCGGTCACCTGGTTTCTAGAGTAGGGCAATCAACTAGCATGGGTGCCAATTCAGAACAGTGAGTGAAAACATTCAGGACACAGGGTCAAAATTCAGGGCAAACATTCAGGACCGAAGGACAAAATTAAGGACTGGAAGGAAGGGTCCACTGTATGACGCACATCTGGAAAGGATTTTTTATATTGAACCAAGTAGTAGTCAGGTTTTCCTATTGATGACTAATAACATGACACGTGTTTTAAATGGCACTGGGTAGTAAATCAATGCAACGTAAACATCGAGATTAATCAAATACTTTCACCTTGTAACTCTCACGATTCATGACAAGATTGGCTACATTCATTCGGATTTTTGCTGATGCATGACTGCTTGACAAAATCCGAATGCCATGCCCTAGGCACATGCGGTAAAAGGCACGCCCCCTGCTGTAACTACCCAAGGGCCCATTGTCATTCTGTTTGTGACAATCAGCAGAAGTCAGAATGACAATGGGCCAGTCCTCAGTCTGTGTGAAGGCGGGGAGGGGCTGCCTCAGCCTCTACACAGTTTCAGAAGTGGGAGCTGGCCCCGATAGCAATAACATTTAAACTTTTATTAGGGCTTTTCTAGGGAAACAGCACAGATTGCAGCAATCCCCAAAATTACGGACAAATGGTGTCCCTGAAAGGAATAATAAAGGACAACAGACATCATGCTAAAATAACGGACCGTCCGGGAAATTTACAGACGGTTGGTCACCCTATTTCAGAGTTGTGAGGGGGGACGTCCCAGCGCCCTGGTTTCAGTTGTGTGATACATGTAGACATGCATTACTTTGTCCTTTTTTAGGTCTCGCCTGAGCCAGCGCATACACTGTTCTGGCGAGACTTTTAGTAAGGGCTTCAGAAAATGCTACCATGCCTAGCCTAGAGATTGCGGTTAAGCGGGGGCGTGCTTATGAGCTTATCTCTCGCTCTCCCGCGTGCGCCTCTCTCTGCCTCTCTGTTTTGCTCGCACAAACTCCCTCCCCCTCCCTCACCACAGAGTGCGTCTTTTCACTTTCATTTGTGAGTGGTGGCACCTCCGGATCCCGCTGAGACTGACTTCTGTGGCATGTGCCCCATCATGTCTCCCCTGTTGCTGGTTCCCCCCAGCGCTCACTTCGGCTATTTGTGGTGCCGGCTTCTCTCGGGGTCGGCGGGAACCGTCTTATCTGGCTCTCCGCAGCTGTAATCCTTCCTGTGGGCATGAAATGGACGCCGATTTCGGCACTCCGATCAGAGGTTAAAGAGGTTTCAAAGTGTAATGAAAAATGTAACCAGTGATTTAATTTCAGAACGCTTGTAAAACATTTGGGAATGCCACATGTGACTAGCACACGTGCATTCTGTAATTTTCCCACGTGTGTGATGTTTTAGTTTGGGAGTGTGCTCCAATGAGCACTGACATATACAGTGCTGACACGTCGGGAGGGGGAGGTCCCACTGCAAGAGCGCCATTCACAAGCTCAGTGAACACAGAAATATAGGCGCCGTACATTCTGCCTGTGATTGGTATCAATGTGTGACGTCAGCGGATTCACTAAAATATGCCTCTGCATGCGTTCAAGCCCATACTTAATCCTGAGAACCGTCAATGGGATTGAGTGAAATCGGCTTTGAGCAATGTGCGAGTTATCATATTAACTATCTCAGTTCCCCCATCCACGACGTTTATTTTGTTCCCCACGCCTGCTCATTATGGGGTCCATTGTGGTCCTTCTGCTGTCCGGGTGGTCGCCTTGGCACGGCCTCAGCCTGCAGGAGTGTGCCACGCCCTTCCCCCTGGCATCTCTCTGCTGGGGGTCCGGAGCATCCATCATGAATCAGACAGGCCCCTGACACTGTGTAGGGCACGGGGCAGAGATCTCTCACTATGTTCGGAGCTGCGCCTGCATCTGGGTATGTAGGACCGTAGCCCGGCCTATAAATTACCCCGAGGGCGTGGAGGGGGCGCAACCTGGTAGCGACAGAATAACTAAATACTTATAAGGTCCCAAAAGCAAGACCTATTGGCTATGCCAAAGCTTGTTTAAATTTAGTGACACCACATAAACCAATATTTTACCCCTCAAAGTGATGAATGTACAGCCCAAAAGAAAAAAACACGTCTTTTGAATGGTACTGTACGTGTTTTAATGTTTATTGAAACAGAGTCCGAATGGCCGTTCGAATGAAAGAAGACTACGAGGGCTATTCACGAAGTAAATTAGTGAATTTAGGGGTTTAAATGTACTCTTAGACTTTGTAGTAAATTTACATGTACCCCACTCCCTGAAAAAGAACGTGGAGCCAGATATAAAAAGTTTACTTTTGAAAAAAACTAGCAAAAATATGTTAATTAATGCAAAATAATGTTATTGCATTTATTTTAAATCTAGACGACAATTGCTAAAGCTCTATTAACTTAATTTTGATTTAAATATTAAAGTAATTTAAATATGAAATTTAAATGAAATTATTTAAGAATTGTAAAGAAAACATGAAACACCTGAAGTAATATTTATATTTATGTATTAAAAAGTACTAACATGTATGTACAGAATACATTTAAATTAATTTCATTAAAAAAATTCAAATTAAACAAGTTACAATATGATATGTTTAATTTATATATAACCTCTAAATTAAATGTATATATATTTTCAAAAGATCTAAATAAATTATTTTAACATTATTTCGGATGAGGTTCTATTTTTAGCCCCCCCTCCATTTTTTTCTATAGCAGTGTGTTGTAGTGTCTGTGAGTGGCTATGTGTGGGGCTGGACTGACTCCAAAGCTTAGCTGGAGTACATTTATGACTGTTAAGTGGCCCTCTGAGCTCTAGTAACTTTAGATGCCTTGTTTGTGAATATTAGTGAGCTTACTCTTATGTGCTTATGAGTATTTGCATGCCCGTCCCTAAACCACTTATTACCCCTCCCTAAAATCCTCCTTCCTCTTCCCTAAACCCTTCTGATTTTGCAGTAGATATTCCCCATAACTTCCCCTTGTCCTTCCCACATTTACTACTAAGTTGTAAACTTACATGTCTGGAAATCTCCTCATGGAAAATAACGTAGAGGTGGATCTTCATAGCCAGTTTGTCTATTGCAATTTGTAGTAAGTAGAACTATTGTAGTACTACAAAATGCTATTTGTGAATCATACCCAGAGTATTCTGTTTCAAGTTACATATAATGTCCAGCTTCTCTCCCTTTTGTAATTTGAAGACCTGAACAAATCAATGGTATTTTTCTCTGAGGTGGGGGGCAGTCCTAAGGGGCATGTCCTTGATCCTCCACCCATCCCTGGCTATCTGTTGACTTTGGAGTGAATGGAGAAAGGGCTAGTTTTTGGAGAGTGGTATAGATTTGAGGTGAAGTTGACCCACTGTAGTCTGTGGTGGAAGTTTGTTTCTCTGATGGGTGAATATGATTGAAAAGAGTGATATTCGCCATATGAGGGACAGTAGTCTGCCACTGAGCAGCCCCAAGTACTGCTCGGTTTGAACAACCATCACATTAAGAAACCCATCATCAACATATATGGTCTAGTGAGAATACCGTTCAGGATCTTGTGCGTTTTCTTTTAAACAAGAGGCACCTATTGTATCTTCACAATTGGTAAACAGCACAGAGCAAGTCTTCTTTCTAGTAGGTATTTTCCTTGGTCCCTCTTGCTTGTGGAACCATCAGGAACACCCGGAACAGATTTCTTAAGGAGCTGGTGGGTAAGAAACTTGAAAAAGTGTAGCACAGTGCTCTACCTTGTGAAAAATTGCCAGTCATCAAGTCCTTTGATTGAAGGGACATTTACCTTCTAAGCACCATTCATGATGAGTTAACTTCACAGTGTCACCAGCGCCGGAAACAACAACATCACCACCGCGCAAGACCTCTGCGACTCACTCGCCTCGTTCTTCCACTGCAAGATCGCCGATATACACAACAGCTTCGGCGCACCTACCACGCACCCAACCACCGAACCAACACCCCCCACCACCACCCTCTGCGCCTGGACCCCGATCAGCACCAAAGACACCACCCGCACGATGAACACCATCCACTCCGGAGCACCAACCGACTCCTGCCCCCACCACGTCTTCAACAAGGCCGACTCCATCCTCGCACCCCAACTCCGGGACATCATCAACACCTCCTTAAACACCGCCACCTTCCCGGAGATCTGGAAGCACGCCGAGCTCAGCGCCCTCCTGAAGAAACCAACAGCAGACCCCACCGACCTCAAGAACTACCGTCCCATCTCGCTCCTCCCTTTTCCTGCCAAAGTCATCGAGAAGACCGTCAACAGACAGCTTGCCGCCTTCCTCTAGACGAACGGATCCCTCGACCCCTCGCAGTCCGGTTTCCGAGCCAACCACAGCACCGAGACCGCCCTCATCGCAGCCACTGACGACATCAGATCCCTGCTCGAAAACGGGGAAACAGCGGCCCTCATCCTCCTGGACCTCTCTGCAGCGTTCGACACTGTCTGCCACCGCACCCTAGTGCAGCGCCTCAGCAACATCGGAGTCCAAGAGAAGGCACTGGAGTGGATCATCTCGTTCTTCGCCGGAAGAACCCAGAGAGTCCGCCTCCCCCGTTCAGATCCGAGGCCTCCGAAGTCATCTGCGGCGTACCACAAGGATCATCACTCAGCCCAACACTCTTCAACGTCTACATGAGCCCTCTCGCAGACATCGCACGCAAACACAACCTCAACATCATCTCCTACGCCGACGACACCCAGCTGATCCTCTCCCTCACCAACGACCCCGCCACCGCCAGAACCAGCCTGCATGAAGGGATGAAAGACGTCGCCGAGTGGATGAAGAACAGCCGCCTGAAACTGAACTCGGACAAGACGGAAGTCCTCATCCTGGGATCATCGCCCTCCGCCTGGGACGACTCCTGGTGGCCGCCTGCCCTGGGCAGCGCACCCAAACCAACGGACCACGCACGCAACCTGGGCGTCATCCTGGACTCCTCCCTCACGCTGACCAAGCAAGTGAACGCAGTCCCATCATCCTGCTTCAACACCCTGCGCATGCTCCGAAAGATCTTACGATGGATCCCCACCGAAACCAGGACGATGGTCACCCAGGCCCTCGTCACCAGCCGTCTGGACTATGGAAACACCCTCTACGCTGGAACCACAGCCAAACTCCAGAAAAGACTACCCCCCCCCCCTCAGCGCCTTGAGACCCTTACGGGTTAGTAGCACGCTATACACATTTTTATGATTGATTGATTGATATTGTTGGACAGATTGATGAAGTGCAGAAGCCCAATTGTGCTTTGGACTGCAACAAACATATGGGTGCAATGACCGAAACGACAGGATACTTCAGCATTATTATGCTGCACACAAGAACTGCATATAGTATAAAAAGCTGGGAACACTCATGATGCAAATGACAACATTCAATCTGCATGTTGTACATAGCAAATCAGCTCTAGGGTGCAGGATGTGTTTACTTGACTTTGAGAAGTTGATCATCAGTAACTTTGTTTTGAATAGCACTGTCTGAGCTGCAGTGTCTCTCACAGTTGGTGGTGCAACATTTTTCCAATCGTACAGAGGTGTCAAGCTTGTGCCAAAAAAGGAATCCGGTGAGAGACCAAGTACTAATATCTCCAGAGTCCCTTAAAATTGAGCTCTGTGCCACTCCCCATGTTGCAATTTATACCACACAAAGGAAATATTTTGTGAAATTCTTTAAATATAAAGTTTATGTTATGGAGATTTCTTTTTTCCCCCCACTGTTCCTTGTGAGAAGTTGGCCTGGCATATGCTGTACACTATTCTAGAGGGCACCTTGCACCAGTCCAAACAACCCTTATTGATTGTAGGTTTGAAGACAACCTATATAGAAAGCTATCCTAGTGGTAGCTGTGAAGAGCAGCCTTCAGGCTAAGTCTTGAAGGAATGTAAAGCAGCTTGTTTTACCAGTCTATAATCTCGTGAATGGCCAAATGAAAGGAGAACCCCACCAGGTATATATATAAAATATATGTATTTATTCTAAACAGATCCCTCTAGTCTCTTTATGAGGCTAGAGGCAAAAGTACATTCAGTAAACTCAATTAGCACACAGTAAATTAGCACAATATACGTTGAGCCCTAGGGGCGTACCAAACCATATATCAAGAAAGTGGTATAAGAACCACGACTGACAGATACAAGGCCTAGAGCCTTTAGAACTGCTGGGGCCACCAGGAACCACCCAAGGTAGTGACACAGGGGACGCGTGCAGTGTCTAAACACAGCCGCAAATCACCATTAACTTCTATGGGGAAAGTCACGGTTGGATAATTACAGATTAAGGACACTTAGAGCAAACCCCTTTAGAACTAGGAGGTTCTAGGAGTCAACACCCAGAGGAGCACCGGGGTACTTGAGTTACCTCACCCAGGGAAGCCGGGTGCATAGGTGTCTTTTTGTGTCGGGTTTCGTCGTCTATTTCAATGGCGAGCTGCTGAAAAGTGCTGCAGGCGACCAAGTGGAAAGTGTCCGGGAGGATTCAAGGTTGGATCGGAGATCTGAAGAACCTGAAAGCAGAGGGGACAGAGTCTGGGTCACTTGCCAGTGACCAGGAAGGCGATGAGAAGATACCAACTGATGTCGGGTGATTTCAGGTGAAGGTGGAGCTTGACTCTTCAGCCACGAGGACCAGGAGGCGTTGAGGATGACCAGGAGCTGGATTCGAGCTGTCCCATGAAGGATGTTGAGTGCTGCGGTGTTGGTTAAATGTAAATGTATTGCTACTTATATAGCGCACGTATCACCCGAAGGCATCAAGGCGCTTGCTTAGGGAACCCGTCCTGGTATTCCCCTGTGAGATACCCCGGCAGGGTATCCACAAGGTGAAAGCCAGGCATCGGTTTGCGGATTGGACCCAACAAGCCTTGGCAAGAGCAACCCACGTAGAAAGCAGAGATTGGCTTCGTTGCAGACCAGCAAGGTCTGAGGGACTAACCCTTTAGAGGGGAGTCAGGGCACGTCTGGAGCAACCAGGAAAGCCCAAGAAACAGAAGTTACCTCCTTGGGGACCCACCAGTCGATGGACCAGGGATCACAAAGGGGCCTAGAGCAGAAATGCTAGAAGCAAGCTCACGGAGCACTCGTGGGCCCACAATCTTTGGTGCAGATGGTGCTCGGGGCTTGGTCCACAAGTAGCCCAATGCACAACTTCGGGAAAGCTCGGGAAGTCGATGCACTTGCAAATGTGGGTAACCCAGTAATCAATCTGGAGTGTACCTAATGTACATGCAATCATTTTAGAGAGGAAGCAGCTAGGCTGGGGCCCTGCATCTTGTTCTATATCAGTGACATAAGTATGCATGTATGTTTGTCTCACAAATCTAGTCATAATATGCATAACTGACAAACAATCTTGAGGATTTAGTATCCACTACTAAAGGAAGCGGAAGGCAAAAACAATTTGCATCTCCTCCTTGTCCATGAAATTATGTCTGGTGCACCACCTATCAGCACCGGCCGCTCCTCGATATTAATGCTATGCAGAAAATATAATTCTCAAATATAGTGGTGCACCCAAAAAAATGGACAAAGTCCAATTAGATTGTCGGCTTCTCCATTTAATCCATATTTTATATTCCAAAAACCATACATGTTTACACTGCAAATTCGGTTTCCTAAATGAAGTGATCTTAGTCCTGAAATTGAGGATCTGGGTAGAAGATACGCAAGTGGAATATAGAGAATAGGAGACCATATTATAGTGTGTACTAGATCACCAGTTAGAGATAGGTATTTGAATTAGAATGCCCTAAAGAAGTTCACAGAGGTGAAAGAAACGGGTTGGTTGTGGCTGTGACAATTTTGAATTTGCGCAGTGAAAATATATCACCTTCTTGGAATATAAAATGAAGAAGAATTGGAGAAGCCGACTATTTGTTTGGCTTTTGTCAGTTCTTTTGAGTGCACCACTAGATTTGCGAAATAAACAATCTTGATGATGTTGGTTGTTGGGAAAGAGAAATGGCTTAGGAGTGGACTGGGTGAGTGGTATAGTGGTCTGTTGAATTCTATAAGTGTGATTGTGGGGCCAGAGGTGCTCTTGCATTGCAAGTTGTAGAGTCAGGTGACTGAGTGGGGGCTGTGGGTAAGAAAGTGTAGGGCAACTCGTTGCATTCTTGAGATAAATGTGGTAGTTGGTTTGTAGCGCATGTAAGTGCGTTGTGTGTGTGTTGGTGCCGTGATACAGCATTACTGCTCACATTAATCAGATCATGTGCCAAACCAACCTCTCTGATGAAAGGGATGATTGTATGTATTAGTTTAGTTTCTTTTTGTATAAGTACATTTCAGTAACGTACAAAGTGTCTCTATGGCTAAAAAATCTTTTTTACGTTTGTCACAGAACAGAGACAAATAACAGGTGTGACATATATGGCATCAGTTACAACAACATTCATTGTGCAGTGAAGTCAAAGTGCCAGATGTTAGAACGTGGATCCCCCACACCTCCTCTAAAGTCCATGGTTTCCTCAATAGGGCGCATCAGCCACTTCCCCCTCCATGGTGCTATTTAAGACGGTGTAATAGATACACGGCCATCACCTGCCAGTGGGGACTTCCCTCCTACTTATCCCTACGCCACCACCTCAGGACCCGGACTCCTGTCGGTGTTCAATATGTGGGGTTCTTCTCGCTCGGGGGACACCATCTCTGAACCCAGTGAGGAAGACGGAGCTGAAGCACCATCCCTCTCTGTTGCAGTGGCTGGCACTACACTCTCCATATTCAGTACATCTTGCAGCATGCTTTCCCACTTACGACAATCATCCTCCAGTCACTCACCATAATGGACTTCTTTCATTCATCTCAATTCCATCCAGGTACATTCCTTAAGGTCCCTTATCCATGCCTGAAGCAAAGGCCCTCGTGCACAGAGTCAACAGATGGCCACTCTGTTTGGCCAGCAGGAGCCCCCAACTGCTCAAAACAGTAGCGTGCTGTACACTCCTTAGGGCACGGGATTAGGCCTGCAGGCAATGCTTAGCTGTAGGTGTAATGCAAATTCTGGTGGCGTTCTGTAAGCGACCCACAATATTATGCCCATAATGAGAGAGTTCCCCACAACTACACAACATATGAGTGAACCCTGCGCCCCTCCCTTTCACCTGGAGCAGTCATCTGTTCAGGAGGTTTTCTAGGGCCTTCAACAGCACTTTAATCTGTGTGTTAATCATAGACAATGGGGGGTATAAAGACAGCTGTTGCAGGTTATGCCCGGGTTTGGGCAACCAAACTACTGTAGCTTCCCTTATTGACCACAGTAAGCTATCCATTTATATGGCCTCCTGAAGCACCTATAGGAGGTGGTTGACCAAAGAACCTGAGTAAGTCTGGTAGAACTCCAGGGGTGGGAGGGTTGATGGGCAGAGGACCGTCAGTGCCACGCATCTTGCAGCGGGGCATACCCCCGACTGCTTCCATCAATTCATCTTTAGTGAGATCCTCATCTAATGTCGTCATGTGTTCCCTGCTAAGAATCGGCAACAAAACCCAACTCGCAGTCCCTCCTCAGTTTCGGCTCATCGCTTCCTCCATCTTCTGCAAAAGTCAGATAAATGGTGTCATAATTCGTCACTTATCGCCGCCTGTGTGAGCCCCAGGTTACTTCGGATGTCCCACACTGTCATAATCACAGATGGAGACCTTTTGCATAGCAAAAGCCAAGTCAACAGCCTACCTGGCTTATTACCTGCACTGTCAAATCTTTGTCTATATTCTCTACAAGTAAATGTATCCAGTCTGTCCCAGATGTCCCCAATATCTACCTGTGTGTTAGTCACTGGTGTCTCTTTGTAGACAAGCTAACTCTTGCTCCACTAAGTCACCATGCAATTGGTGCTTAACGCCTTAGGTCTTGGTAAGGCATTTCCCCCTCAGGAGCACCTTGAGTGTGTCCCACTCTAACACCCTTGTTGAGGCTGACCCCAAGTAGTTTGCAAAATAGCCAGTAGGTATGTCACCAATTTCTGAGCTAAACCCTTCATCCCAGAGTCACCAGGTTAGGATAGCTGGATGGGCGTGAGCCCAAACACATTCAAGGCTTATTGGCATATGATCGGACACAGTCTTCGACCAATTCCAGTGTGCCATCTGACTGCACTTCTATGCATCTTGCCTGTTCCCTGCGCCACTGGTCTGCCCCTAGATCTTGTCCTGCAGAACCCCCACCTGGAGCTCCACCAGTTCCAGGGCAGTCCTCCGGTCCAACCACTCCCGGGTTTTCAAGGGGAGGTGACGTAGTGGGAACATCCCCTAATCACCTTTAACTTTGCGGCGTAGAGAAGCATGTAGTGCAGCGGAGGTGCTCAGAGTTTTTGTTTGACTGCAAATAGGATTTTCTATGGGCCTGAACCCTACACATATGATTGCTGAATAAACATATAGCAGTGCCTTCGAATCTGGGTGTCTACATTCTTTCTGTTCCATTGTAAGATATTGTCTCTGCAATTAAGTATTTTGGCAATAACCGCCCTTGGGCGGTGGTGGAGGGGGGCGGACGGGAGGCACCTGACCAATGCCCAATGTGCCTGTTCAACCGTGAAGAAGTTTGAGAGACCCTCATTACCCATCAAGTCGGAAGGCATTGTTCAAGAAACAGTTCCATGGTGTCACCCTCCACCAGCTCCGGAAATCCCACAAAACGCAAATTACAATGCCTGCATCTCCCTTCTGTGTCCTCCCGTCGCTCGTCAAGGTGGATGGTTCACTCCGATCATAGGAGTACAGCGTCTTTCAAATTCATACCCTCCTGCTTGAATGCCTGTACTTTCCCCTTTGTTTCTTTTGAGTGCTCAGACACCCCTCTGAGGTTTACACGGTGTAAGTTAATGTTGATGGTGATAGCTCCAAAGAGGTTCTGAGACACAAAATGAATGCTATCTATTGCTGCCAGGATGTGCAAGCCTGAGGGTTCACTGCTCGAAGATGGAGCGCATCGCTCCTCCATTTGCAGCAGAACAGTCCTGCGCGTACCAGCAAATTGGTCCATGCACAACTGCTGCGATTCTCATAGTGCCCTGCCATGCCCCATCGTGGAGGGCTGCAGTCAGCTACGAGATGGGTATAACTGCAGGAGAGGTTAGTCCTGGAGCCAATGGCTATGTCTCACCAGAGTACGGTTGTAGATAGCAGCGGAAGACCCCCTTCTAGCATCAGGCTGTAAGTCTCCCCTTACCAGACACATCGCGGTTACCAGGGAGACCAGCAAAGGCCCAATCCCACAGGGTGCTCCCTCTATAAATGATTCCATCCAACCTCAGGTCTCTGCCATCTCCAGGTCCGCACCTAGAGGGTCACACTCCCCAAGGCACTAAGGCTCAGCTCCCAGTGCGCCTCAGGCCGGGCAACTGTCTAGTCGGTGTAGGGGGAGGAAAGGGAGCCCCGCCACCAGTCCTACATCGTCGGGCCCTGGCTCAGTCACCCAGGTCGCTCACCTGGCACTCAATGCTCCTCTGCCACAGGTATGCTTCAAATCCAGGACTTCCATGGGCTTCTCAGGGGCCTCTGGGCAGGCCACAATGGCATCTCTTGCAGTAATCCTGGGGCCCACGGCTTTCGCAGGTCACCTTCAGCACTCCACGTCAGGGCCGAAGCTCAGGGCACATCCCCTCCTTTTCTCAAAGGTTTTTTGGGTCCTCCAGGACTCGCCTCGGACCCCAGCAGGCCACCATATCTGTCCCACACCTCACCTGGCTCAATGAAGCACCACACCCCATAAGGAAGAGGAGGTGGGAATCAGCTTCTCACGGTCCATCCTCGTCTTAATCTGTTCAGCAAAGGGTTGCAGCTCTCAATCAGCCACACAGGAATAGCTTTGGGGGGGCACCGGCCTGCGACAGTCCCGGGAGGAGACGGCCGATACCAATCCTGCAGGCCTGCGTCCGTTCACTCACCATAGCATGCCCAATCACAGGAGGCTCTGCTGTGTGCAATCCCAGCCCTGCGGGACGCACTCCAACCGCTCTCCTCAATGCAACACACCAACCCCTAGCTCCAATGCACATGGGGAGGGGGGCAGTCTCCAGGCTCCCATCTCAGGCTGACTCCTGAGTTTGCCAGGCACCTTGCAGCCCCCGGACCACACCTAATTTGCCGCTCTACATTCAGGGGCCACCAGAGTCTTTGGCAACTGCCACAGATGACTTGCTCCTGCATATTAGAAGCAACAACATTTTCCAGTACAACAGGGTGGTTCATCAGAGGAAAGTTTTTGGGGGGCAATACTCCCCAGGGTTCAGCAGGATTCGTCAGGAATTCAGCAGGGTGCTGGGGAGCTTCTCCTCATGCACGTCCAATCAGTCATCTTGCCTGGCCACTGAATAGAAACATAGCCCAAAATGTTTATGTGAAATTTCTCCTTTATCAGTTATTTAGCTTTTTAGCAAATTTGTTAGACTTTGTAACAGCGCTGCATTATGGTTCTTTTTTTGGATGGGAGGCTTTCCAAGAATCTTATCACTGCATTTGACACTGATCTTAATGAAAACGGTAGAAGATGTGTGTTGGTGAGCCTACAGCAATGGATATGCCTACTGCCGTTGATAAGAACTGGTCAAACCTAGAATGGAATGGGCAACATATACGCTTTTAACAAAAGATGCAATTCGATTTGAGGTTTAATTAAAAATTTGATAACTTGGAATACCTTACCAGCCTCAAGAACTGAGACACTGGGAAACATTGGGAGTTGTGGTTTATATGGATCTCAGTACATATTCCATCAAAGAAGGTCCTGTGAATGTAAAAACTAGACCTAAGAACACTTACTTCCATTGCAGGATTGCTGCAGTACACTGGGACAGTCAACACCTTAGACTTGATGCTTAACATGGTATTACTGAAATGTAGACACCCAGGGGAATCCAGGGTGGTGTGACATGTATGAATCCCAGCACATTTACTTAACCAGAATGGTAGGAAAAAACAGTGCTCCACTTGTATGGCAGGTCCCAACTTACTTTCTAAGAATTGTTCAAAACCGTATCCAGTGAAGACCAATTTGACCTCACACAGTACACATTTTGACTTTCTCCTTTTGATCCTAGTAGATTCCTGAAAATATCCAGAACATAAATGTGTGGAAAATCTGAGTTCAGGCAAACTGAAGGTCTGTGGTGCTTACACAATATCACACATTATAGGCAAATTATGCACTAAAGTACAGCTTCACACTACCTAGGTCTACATGATCCAGCTAGGTACTAAGTTAGGGGTAAACATTCATCCCAAGTGTAAATATACAGTCCCTAATATCATACATACTCTCATAATGATACTTTAAGATTTGTTATATTTCACTGGTTATGCTTAGAATCAGTTTCCTGGTATCCCCTCCCTCCCATTTAC
This sequence comes from Lissotriton helveticus, assembly GCF_964261635.1. Taxonomy (NCBI): domain Eukaryota; kingdom Metazoa; phylum Chordata; class Amphibia; order Caudata; family Salamandridae; genus Lissotriton; species Lissotriton helveticus. The sequence goes on along the minus strand of NC_136063.1, from coordinate 2,047,180,303 downwards.
TGGGTCACATTAATTACTCTGCTCCCCAGTAGGAAAGATAAAGGCCTCCCCCCACATACACACAATAGATCAATCAATCAATCAACAGTGCTTTACCCAGTACCTGGAAAAGGAAGGGGTGTGGAGAAAATCTAGTACTTAGATTGTCACACTGCACCTGGGCTGGGACAGTCTGGGCTTACAGAAACAAAGGAGGAGACTCAGACCTTTTGAGGCTGTCGGGAGGAGCTCGGCTTTAAAGTTTTGATGGGAAGGGTTTAGGCAACTTTTCAGCTACAGGTAGAGCTGAGCCTCTATGTGGAGCTCTTTCCACAGACAACTTGAAGTATTGGATTGTCCTAGAATGCTGTGCAGGAGGGTTACAATACTGGTGCAGGGATGATGTGGCACCCTAGGATTGGGCAGATGAGCCTGGCTTCTCTTCCTGGGGATACTCATCAATAGTTATAAGCACTGAATAGTCCCGCCCACGTGCGGGAACCCCGGAGCAATAACAAATTATATGCATATACCTACATATATATATATATATTACCTACTGGCGGTCGCCAGTAGGTATATATAGTTAGGATTTTTTCTCTATGGGTTTTTTGAAAATTCTATGTCTAATAACTTTGGCGTTTGTGGACGGAATTGGCTGAAATTTTCAGGAAAATGGCACATTTTGTTTCTGAGCAGCCCTTGAAAATTTGGGGGGGGGTTCGTCCAGTGGGGGCCGAGAAAAAAGGGGGGTCCCAAAACGTGTTTTTAACATTGAGTTTTCCATAGGGCGGTTGGCCTCACTTTTAGCCCGAACGGCTGAATGGATTTGCACGAAACTTGGCAAAATTGTAGGGACTGGTAGCCCGATGTGCCTTTTGTAGGTCTCAATATATGTGCTCCAATGGATTTTGAGAAATTAACGTTTAAAAAAAGATATATATCTGTAACAGCGGACCGGGCAGCGCACTGGTTCGCGGACTTTTCGCGCAACGGAGCTTTGTGAAGCGAAGCTGATTGGTTCTCCGGCGTCTGTCAACATTCCAAACAGTCCGTAGCGGCCGCCATCTTGTCTCTCGGTAGGATCGAGAGACAAGAGGAGGTCAAAACAAAGGGGGAAATAACTATAAGGGGGCATAGTAGATCCTCGCTGACCCCCTAGGTTTGATGTGGAGGTTTTAAAAGGGCCCCGCGGGGCAAAAAAAAATAATAATAATAATAATTGAACGGCTGAATGGATTTGCACGAAACTTGGCAAAATATTAGGGACTGGTAGCCCGATGTGCCTTTGCTAGGTCTCAATATATGTGCTCCAGTGGATTTTGAGAAATTAACGTTCAAAAAAAGATATATATCTGTAACAGCGCTCCGCTTCGCGTAACGGAGGTTTGCGAAGCTGATTGGTCATTCTGTCACTGGGCTATAGTTGGGCTACATCTGGCTGATATTTGGGCTACATTTGTTTTTTTGTGTGTCTGGCGGCCATCTTTGGGCTACATTGGGCTACATTGGGCTTCATTGGGCTACATTCGGCTAATTAGCAAATAGCTCATCGCAAACTAGGAATGGTAAAGAATCGCTATTTATTCCTTAAAGTTCGCTATTTAGGAAATGCAAATAACTTTGATGATACATATGGCGGTTCATCTCTAACAAGATAAGAAGCATAGGGATACATTTATGATGACTGGCGCATCACCAGGGATGTGTTAGTCATTCTGTGCCGCTGTTCCGTCACCTATGGTGTGCTGCATTTACAATGCGGCGCATCATGGGGCAAAAACAGCACAGATGCGTGATGTATCTGTGCCGTAAAGGTGGCGCATTGCTGGAGTTGTATCGCAAGTGTGATGAAGCTCCAGCAAGGGTCGGGGGTGCCCCTGTCGCAGGGTTTCTGTTCTCACACAGAACTGTGGACAGAGGATTGGAACCTCGGCGAATGCATTGCTGGAGTTGTATCGCAAGTGTGATGAAGCTCCAGCAAGGGTCGGGGGTGCCCCTGTCGCAGGGTTTCTGTTCTCACACAGAACTGTGGACAGAGGATTGGAACCTCGGCGAATTAGGGTGTCCCAAAACTCACGTTAGTAATCAAAAACTATTTAGCAAGCTAGGTACAGTGTCACATTGGATATAACAAACTCTCAATGTTTAGACAATCCAGAATATGAACTTATAGTACCTCAGGATACGTGGAACTCATGAACAGTCGGTCGTTATAGATTTCTTAGAAACCAGAACATGGAGTTAAGAAGAACAGATGTGTATTTGAAATGTTTATTTACTAATGCCGTCTTCTCAGGCGTAGTACCTTAGATAATAAAAGTACACATATTATCAGTAGCAAAATTACCAGCATAGTTACTAGTACACAAAAAGTGAATGGTGATAGTATGTTAACATGCTGTAAATGAATAAGAGTTAGCAACACTTATAAGCAGCCGCGGGCCGTGGAGGGAGTTACGGTGAGGCAGGGAGGCGGGGAGGGGGAGAAGCAGGGTGGAGAATACAAGTACACATATTATCAGTAGCAAAATTACCAGCATAGTTACTAGTACATAAAAAGCGAATGGTGACAGTATGTTAACATGCTGTAAATGAATAAGAGTTAGCAACACTTATAAGCAGCCGCGGGCCGTGGAGGGAGTTACGGTGGGGCAGGGAGGCGGGGAGGGGGAGGGGCAAGGTAGAGAGGGCTCCACCCTGCTTCTCCCCCTCCCCGCCTCCCTGCCCCATCGTAACTCCCTCCACGGCCCGCAACTGCTTATATCTCACCCTCCCTAATACACATATTATATTATTTGCTAAGAAGGTCTCTTTGTGTTGGTTTAGGGCGTGCCCATACTTTAGTGTCTTAGATTTGAAGGAATCACATCAGCATACACCAGCTCTCTCTTCATGTGAACCGCATCAACTGTTGTGTATGTGTGTTCGGCAAAGCAATATAAAACCCGCCTCATGCCCAGAATTGGCAGAAGTTGCACTTATGTTATGAGTATGAAGTCGTGGAGATCAGACCTCATAACAATTCTGTATCGTGTTGTTCTTGAAACTTTAGCACTCGCTGTACAGATATAGTTTAACAAGTAAAGCAGATAGTAGACCAATAACATATTATTCTCATGTAAACCACGATGAACTACTAGGTGGAAAGCTAAAGCAACAACTAAGTGTCGTGTGCAGAAGTTGCAAAAAAGGAAAAATGGCGTTTAAACCGGTAATGAGCCCATGCTAACTTAACACGGTGTAAAGATATCCAGGACCTAGATGACACCTCCTCATGATCCGGAAACGAACTGAATAAGATAATAGAAGTGCCATCTCATGAGAGCAGATTGCAAGTTTATATGTGGACGGTCCGCAAGGTAAAGCATTAAAAACTAGGAAAATTTAATGCTAAAGAAAAATAAAACAGCCAAGTACTTTATCGAGTCTTAAGCCAATAGGCAAGGTAAATAATAAAAACTTGACAAATAAGTCAATGAATTGTCTATGAAATGCTAGTACTCAGCATATCAAACATGAAAAAGGTCTATGACATAACTGTGTATGCAAAATAAGCTGCAACAGCCTCCAATAGGAAGTCACCGTCTTCATCCGAAAACAGTTCAGCCATCCAATTTAAAAGCGGAAAAGAACATACGTGCTCTCCCAGCACCGGATCCTCTATCACCATCAGAGGACAGCTCGGTGGGTTTTCAAGAAAGCTCTGTTCCAAGAAAGACTGTGCTGCCGCCAGTAAATTCCAGGGACCAAGTAGTCCATGCATCAATGCCACAGCCATAATCCTTTCGCCAGGACAAACCAACTCGTGAGTAATGATAGGAGTCATCAGCTGATTAAAGTCGACGTCAGGAGAAACCGGTCCGCAGAGACACAAATCAATGGCCCAATCGAAATCACAGGTCAGGCAGTGAAATACAGGCTGGACACAGGTGAAGTAGGAGAACCGAAAAGATAATCCATATGCCGTGCTTAATATCGCCAACGGCATTGTGCCATAATATTCTAGCATGCGATTGCGGAACAGTGTCAGCAGCTGCAGGGTCGGAGGTTGCATAGGAGGGACATCCATATTTAAAAATGTAAAAAAGCACAAGAGCGTCCGCTGGTAATGCAAGTAAAAATGCCAATCCACGAACCAGAGTGCAGAAAATACAATGAAAGGAAGCAGGGATGACTCCAAAGATTTTCTCAAATGAAGTCACGAGACCACTGGTAACAACTTTAAAAAAGTGTGCCAGGGATTTTGTGGAGGATGCGTTAAAGATAGTCGGAAACATGTTGCTGAAATTGAAAGGCAAACCTGTGTACGGGTGTTCGCTATGTGAAGTACGAAAGTTTCACGGGCCGAACTCAAGGCCACCTCTCTCTGAGACAAAAGAGCTCTTATTCTTGCCATGCCGTAGAAACGTGTCCCAAGGTTGGTATTTGTGGCCAGATTGAAAACTCCCTATGTTCATGTGTGGGAGGAAATAGAACATTTCTGCAGCAAATAACCCGTTCACTTACTGTTACGATAAAAGGAATACTTTTAATTAACTCAGAACAATCTTCATTATTGAGCATCAAATAACTACCATTTTCCAACAACTTGAACGTGGGGATGATAGCAGGAACTGGCGTGCCTTGCAACACGCAAGCCATATTTGGTCGGTGTTTGTTGCATGAATCGTGTAACTGTATGTGCCTACACATTAGTGAATGATCTGGCGTCTCAGTGCATTCCTCTCCATTCAGATAAACTTCTTGATCATCTTTGAAACATCTGTATGTGTATGGAAGCGACCAGACCTCATGAAGAAAAGCACTACCTAAAGGTTCATAACGACCTATTGGTATATATTTCATACAATTTGAAAACTTATATAAAGCAAAAGGCAGCGTTATTAAACCGTGGATAAGGCATGTTGCCAAAAAACCCGCAATCCTCTGCTGATGATGTCACTGAGCATGTCATGAATGATGTAATATGTGACATCATCAGCAGTGGATTACGGGTAATGGTATCTCTAGTTTACTCCCCTATAGCTGTCTTTCTTTTAACATAAGTGTGTGTTTCCTTCCCTTATACTTACTGTTTTTGGTTCGCTTCCAGTTCGCGTACCAGCGAGCGAACTAGGAAGCGAACTAAGAGAAATAGAGGTTGGCACAGTTCCAAATATTGTACCAATTTTTTAATAACGGGGAGGTAGTTCTGAAAAGAACTTTTTTTTTTATTTTTCTGAACATTTTTTTACTGTTTTTGAATTTTTCGGAACAGTTTTATATTTTTTTGGGTTTTTCTTGGAGGGGGCAATGAAAACGATTCATTGTAAAGGGCTCAACAGGAGCAACAAAACAAAAAAAAGAAGTATTTATTATTTTGGGCGTTTCGGACAAACTTGCATATGATAGTCAATAGCTCTGTTGATCAGAGTGATGCTTTTTTCTCCGTAGGAAATGAATCCATCGCAAAATGCGCAGGTGTGTTTTACATCACCAAATCTCATTTGTATATTTGGCACCATCTCCCTGCCCTCTGGTCCCGTTACTTCCGGTACAACAGATCTTCTGGCCATAATAGGGAGATTATCTAGGTCGTTCCGAAACTGTGCAGCACTGTAGTTGTTAGGATGCCACCTAGTCATATGGCGATGCATTGTGTAGTTTCCGAAACTGTATTTTTTGTCGGTCCCTCTGGACAGTCTATCTTGACATATAAGGCAAGTTACGTATCTTGCATTTACTTTTTTCTGACCTTTGGGAATTTAAAAAAATTGCCAAATGAAGTTTTCTTTCCGGTGAGACGTCCTGGGCTGCTCAGGCAAAAACTGCCTCTCTTCGTGCTCGTCCTCCTGTTCCTCTTCTTCTTCTTCTTGTTGAATTACAACTTGAGCAGGTGGTCCACTCTTCCTTGGATGTGGTGGAGGTGGTGGGGAAGCACCAGCTGAAGCTACTAAAGAAGCCATTGCTCAGTGATCACAAAGGGTCTTTCTCTCACAATGATGAAAGTCAGAGTGAGGAAAGAAGGAGGGATTTTCATCATTTGGGAAAAACAAGAGGTCTCAACCAATCAAAAGTGTTCATTTTAGATTATATGACCTAGTCTTACATCATTAGGAAACCAAAAGTGAAATGAACCAATGAAAAGTGTTATTACCAAGTCACATGACTTGCTGTGTTTACGTTAAGCGCTTTGCAGGGCCTCCCGGTTTGCTTCCAGAAACCTGCGCTTTGCGACTCGCTTCGCGTACCAATTCGCTAACGTAGCACGTCATATGACGTATCACGCGACAACGTGAAACGTCATGCGGACGGGAGGCGTCACGATGTTGTTTTCTAACGCGGCACTTGCGGTAAAGAAACGTTTACCGGCTCGCGGTCTATTTCGCGGCATCAAGGTCAGCTAACGGGAAGCTTCCCGATTCGCGAAGCGGGAACGAAGAAAAAAAAATATTTAAAAAAAAAATTATTCATAAACATATAAAATATATTTTTGGATTTAAAGAAGAATACATTTTACAGCTACAGATATTAGCTATTAAAAAACCAATGAAATTCACAGAAAAAAACATAGGTTATAGACCATATATAGTTAGGAATTAGCATTTAGAAAACCTTATTTTACTCACACAAAACCATTGAAATTCCATATATAGTTAGTTGCACTAACTATATATCGCGCACCCGCAATCCACTGCTGATGATGTCACATATTACATCATTCATGACATGGTCAGTGACATCACTGATGACATCACTGATGACATCTCAAATGACATCACTGATGACAACATCCAGTGACTGTATGTTTCTGTAAAGTTAAAATATGTCTTAGATATTGAAGAATGAGTGGATGTATAAGTGTCTGGATGAAGGATTTAGTAGGTGCGTGACTGATTGTATGAGTGAGTGATTAAATGTGTCTCACTGAATGCATGGGTTAGTGACTAAACTGTCTTAATTTGTGCATCATTATGTCTGTTGTGATGTAAACTGCTGCATGTGTTGATCCTTAGCTATACGAGAGGCTATATGTGTTATTAATTGGTTGCCCAAGTATTTCTATGGGAGATTGAGTTTGTGTGGGGGTGGCTGGGAGGTGTGTGACTCTGTGCATAGATGTGTGAGCAGTTGATTCACTAGGTGTATGAGTTCAAGAGTGCATGTGGAAAAAGCTACATGGGCGGTTGACTGTGTGCATGAGTGTATTGATGAGTGAATGGATATCTCAATGCTACATGTCATAGTAAGTACATATGTAAAACACAGTACATGTGAGAGTTGGCATATATAAATAACTGTGCATGAGAGCCACTGAATGTGTGAGTGGCTGTATGGATCATTGTGAACTTGTATCAGGGATTGTATAAGAGAGTAAATATGTGTTAGTATATGTTTGAATAAGTAAGGTGTGTATAACTGTATAGTTGAGGAAATGGAGGTGAGATTGTTTCTTTGCATGACTGACTAGGTGTGTGAGTAACTCCATGGATGAGTGACAGTGTGTGAGTGTCTGTATACACTGAGTGTATCTAAGGTTATATTAGAGTCTGAAGAGGTTTATCGTATTAGCACAAGAATGATGTCAAATGAGATGTCATCAGTGATGTCATCAGTGATGTCATTTGAGATGTCATCAGTGATGTCATCAGTGATGTCACTGACCATGTCATGAATGATGTAATATGTGACATCATCAGCAGTGGATTGCGGGTGCGCGATATATAGTTAGTGCAACTAACTATATATGGAATTTCAATGGTTTTGTGTGAGTAAAATAAGGTTTTCTAAATGCTAATTCCTAACTATATATGGTCTATAACCTATGGTTTTTTCAGTGAATATATATATATATATATATATATATATATACACACACACACACACACACGCACACACACACACACACACACACACACACACACACACACACACAGCCTAAAACCATATTACCAGGCTCAAATATGGCAATATTGTATTGTAAATTTTTCACATTTGAAATAATAAAGAAAACATACACCATGATATTTTCATGATACAGAGAAAAAACTGCTTTCAGTTTGTTTTGAAAACCCAGCCTTAATTTTCAAAGGTAAGAAGGCACAGATCATAGCGGCAGATTAGCCTAGGAAGACTGCCTACAGAACCGTTGTAAAAACTGGTGCCGTGCCTTTAAGACCTTCAGGAACCTCCAGGCTCCCATCATGGCCCACAGGTGACAGTTAGGTCAGTTCTTTTTTCCAGCTCCTTCTGTGAGGATCCTGGAGCATTAAGCTTGTCAGTTAGTGTTTTTTTGTCACTAAATGTTGGTCTAAAGTGAATTTTTTGACTTTCACCCAACGTCCTTAGTACTTAGGGTACTAAATCCTTCTGTTTTTCTGACTTTGTCAATTTTTTCCTGTCAAAATGCCGACCTTATATAAATTATATAAGTGCCCGGCCGGTGGAAAAAATATGGTTAAATCAGATGCGCACTTGGCCTGTATTGCTTGTCTACCTTCATCTCACAGACCAGACTAGTGCTACCACTGCAGACATTTGTTTAGAAAAACCCTTAGATAAAGGGAGAAAATCAAACTGCATGCTATGCAGGAAAGAGAGAAAAGGAATCAGCAAGTGACCGAGAAGATCACCACTTGAAAAAGCCCTCCTCTCAGAAAACGCAGTGCAAAGACAAGGGTGAGAAGAGAAAACACCGGTCTCATACGCCTTCGGGGGACAGATCGCCATTGAAAGTACCCTTGTGTTCTGCTTCAGCGTCAACGTGGAAGCCCCATTCGCCGGAGAAGTAAACAACTTCAGGTACGAAGTTCCATCACAAGCCGACGTCGACACCATCTCGTAGGCGGTTCCGTTCTGGCTCGCCTACAACAGGGGGAGGCAGTCGCTCGACGTTGACATATCAATGTCGACAGAACAGCCCGCCTCCGAGAGGACAAGTGGCGATGGCGAAGACACCACCGACGTCGAGAGTGGTGCAATCATCGATGTCGAGCCAGACGCCAAGGGGCTTAACTCCGGTAAGACACAGTCATTGTCCGACTGTGCGTCATAGCAGGAGATCGCCGTCGAGGAGGTCGACGTCGCCTACGAGAAAGTCGCCGTCGAGGCACTCGGCGGCGAAGCATCCGTTCAGAGGAGGTTGACGTCGAGACCACGCAGATCGACCTCGGGCCTAGACTGTCACCGCGGAGAAAATCACTGTCCAGATCGATGTCTAGGAGATCTATGTCGAAGAAGTCGCAGTCCAGTCACAGGTCCCCTCCTGCCAAAAGACCTAGGGCGACGTCGAGGGACAAATCGTAACCTTCAGGAGTGTTTCTTCTTCCCCAGAACTCCAGATAGTGCAAGTCACTCTTGAAACCTCGCCACCGGCTCCAGCCCCTCCAACTAACATCTCTCCGAGATGGCTGGGGAACATAAGAGAGTGGAAGATTCGGAGAATATCAAGGCCAGCTCATACTCCTAGCAGGTCCAGGTCTCCGATCATACAATCGGTTCACTCGTCTGTGGGACGCAAGCAAAGTGCCACGCCTCAAAGGCAACAGACTTTGAGAAGGCGCAGGTCAAGATCTCCTAGGAGTCGGTCTTCAAGAACTCGCCACCGCTCTCCTAGAAGAAGCCATAGATCTTCTTTGTGGTCCTCAGACTCCAGACCTTCAAAAGCAGACTACTCTCCAACTCTCTCTTCTTCCCCACCGAGTAGGGTATCGCCCATTGATGACATTGTGACCTTCAATGAGGTTTTGTGTAGGGGGGCTGCAAAACTTAATATCGAGATGCCTGTCTCTGCCCCTTCCACATCGGTCATCTTCGAGACCCTTCATCATCTGTTTTCATCTAGGCCTCTGCTTCCCCTGGCGCCGGGACTGCTAGAGCCTGCTCTTCAGAAATTCCTGACTGCATCTTCGGTGGGAGCAGCCCCGTCGCGGATCACCAAGAAGTACAAACCTCCTGAGCAGAAGTCATTTTTTATGAGAGCTGACCCTCCTCCAGACTCGGTCATCGTGTCAGCAGCACGGAAGAACCAGACGAGGGCAGCATCATCTGTGGTACCTCAGGATAAAGACAGAAAGGCAATGGACTCCTTCGGCAAGAGGATGTGTAATACATCAGCATCCTATATGAAAGTAGCTAGCGCCTCAGCGTTACTGGGTCGATATGACCGTTCTCTGTGGGACTCTCTCTCACGCTTCACATAGAAGCTACCAAAGGAAGACAGACAGGACTTCCAGGAGACACTCCAGGAAGGGGGTCTGGTGGCCAATCGGGTCATCAGTACGGCAGCGCATGTCTCTGACCTCGCTGCCCATGGGTATTCACATGGGATCTGTGCCCGTCGCTCTTCCTGGCTGAGACTGACGGGTTTGAAGTCAGAGGCCCAACATCGAATCCTCAATCTCCTCTTCAACGGGACATCGCTCCAAGGTGCTTGGCCTGGAGAAGAGGAAAGACTTCAGACGACGCTACCGTCTATATGACCGACGACAATACCAACCGAGGGTTCAAACCCCTCAGTGGTCTTCCCAGCATCATATAGAAGGATCCCATTCAAACTAGTGTCGTCCTGGTAGAGGACGAGGAGGAGGCTCCAGACAGTCCACACCTGCTGCCAAGCAACAACAGAAGCAGTGAGTGCTTGCTTCCCCTAGCTCTGTTACCCACTTCGGTGGGGGTGGGGTACCGTTTTCATTTGGAAGAGTGGACCAAAATAACACTAGATAAGTAGGTGCTCAATATTGTGAGGAGTCCCTTTCAACCTCTGTCCTCATCGAAAAACTGTAACCCATTCCATAAATCTTCTGAGAGAGGAGGTATCCGCTTTACGGAGGCCATCGAGGAGGTTCCATGGCACCAGCGTCAACAGGGAATCTATTCCTGATATTTCTTGGTCCCATAGAAAGGTCCAAACAAGGAGCGCAGGCTTATACTAGATCTCAGGCTTCTCAACAAGTTCATTCTGATAGAGAGGTTCAGAATGCTGGCTTTACATCAAATAATCCAGCACTTACATCAAGGAGATTGGATGTGTTCTATAGATCTTCAAGATGCCTATCCCAATCCCAATCTCTCAAAAGCATTGCAAGTTTCTAAGATTTTATATTCAGTCAGACCACTTTCAGTTCACGGTCCTGCCTTTCGGGCTGAAGTAGGCCCCTAGCATATTCTCGAAGTTCATGGCTGTAGTAACTGTTCTTGAGGAGGAAAATTTTCGTCTACCCTTACCTAGACGATTGGTTAATCAAAAGTGTGTCTCCAAGTCTTCTGCCGATACACCTCGCTTTCTGCATTCAGCTACTGCATCAGCTAGGTCTGCACGTCAATTAAAAAAAATCCATCCTCAATCCAACTCAGAGGATACATTACCTGGGCGCAACTCTGCATACCGTAAACGCAAAAGCGCTTCCTTCGGAGGAGAGACTATCTATTCACCACAAGTGTCAGACCCTCCTGAGGATACCTCATCCCACGGCCAGACAGATTTCTTCTCTACTGGGTTCGATGGCCGAGGGCATTTTTGTGGTCTCAAACGCCAGACTTCACATGAGACCTCTGCAGCAAACTCTGGAGGATCAATGGTCTCAAATCTCCATTCGCTGGGAGGACACTGTAACCTCGCCTCTGTCTGTCCAGCTCTCCATCAGATGGTGGATGCAACGCTCTCATCTTCTGAAAGGAGTTCCCTTTCACGAGGAGCTTCCCAAGCAGGCTCTGGTGGTGGACGAGTCCCTTCAGGGATGGGGCACTCACATGGGTCCCTACAGATACAGCGAATGTGGTCAGAAAGAGAACAGCGATACCACATAAACATGCTGGAGCTCAGAGCGGTGCATCTGGCTCTCAAGGCGTTCTTTCCTTCCATCAAGTCGACTGCTTTGCTTGTTCAGACAGACAATACAACAATGATGTATTACCTGAACAAGCAGGGGGGCACCAGGTCCAGACCCCTGTCTCTGGAAGCGCAAGCGATTTGGAAGTGGTTTCTGGCACGAGACAGGAAGATCTCAGCAGTTCACCTACCAGGCGTCCTCAATGTCCAAGCTGACGGCCTAAGCAGGCATTTCGCAGAAGTGCACGACTGGGTGCTAAAACAAGAGGTTGCACAAGACATCTTTCGCAGCTGGGGAACACCAGACATATATCTCTTTGCGGACGCAGAAAACGCAAAATGCTGAGTCTTCGCCTCCAGATACACTCAACCAGGCTTCAAGGGGAATGCTCTGTTGACAGAGTGGTCAGAGACGTAACTCTACGCTTTTCCACCAGTCCCCCTCATTCCCCTGGCAATCAACAAACTGTACGAATCCAAGACAGAGAAAATCCTGGTTGCACCAGAGTGGCCTCGCCAGTGGTGGTACCCGGACCTTCTTCATCTGTCCACACAGGAGGTGGCCATATCATCCGGATCTGCTGACCAAGGCGGGCGGCAAGGTGTTCCATCCCAATCTGCTGTCCCTGAGTTTAACAGCATGGCTCCTGAGTTCATCCAATATGGACATTTAGGTCTCTCTCAAGACTGCATGCAGATCTTGAAGGAGGCACGGAGACCTTCTACGAGAAAGTCTTACGCCTTTAAGTGGAAGCAATTTTACTTGTGGTGTGCTGCTGAAAGTCGTGACCCTAGTCGAGGTCAGGAACAGGTACTGTTACCCTACTTACTCTATCTGGCCAAAGCAGGCTTGCAGTTCTCCTCCATAAAGGTGCACCTGGCAGTGATTACAGCATATAGAAAGTCCCCCACTCAGGCTTCTTTCTTTCAAATGGCAGTTGTTGAGGACTTCCTGGAGGGTCTAAAAAAGGTCCACCCACACATTAGGTCTCCATCCCCTTCGTGGGAGCTTAAAGTGGTCCTCTCTAAGTTAATGGGTCCCCCATTCAAACCCATCCACAAAGCCTCCCTTCAACATCTTTCGTGGAAGACTGCATTTCTCATGGCAATCACATCTGCTCGCGGGGCGAGCGAGATACCCGCCTTGTGCTCTACAGAGCCTTATGTCGTTTTCCATGCGAACAGAGTGGTGTTAAGAACTCACCCGAGGTTCCTTTCTAAGGTGGTCTCGGAGTTTCACATCAACCAGTCAATCACTCTTCCTACTTTCTTTGCGAACCCTGTCACTCCTGCGGAGAGAGCTTTCAACTCTCTAGATCTGAAAAGTGTTAAAAAAAATTCTTGATAAAACAAAAAAGAGTGTACGAAAGGTGTACCAGCTTTTTGTTAATTATGGTCCATAGAACACTGGTTTTCCTGCCTCTAAAAGGTCAATTGCTAGATGGATAGTGTCAAGCATCATGTTATCTTATCAGCTGGCACACAAGCAGCTCCCGGGGATGCCGAGGGCTCATTCTACAAGGGGCAAAGTCACTAAGATAGCGATGCTTAGAAATATACCTATTCAGGAAATATGTAAAGCAGCCACATGGCGTTCGGTTCACACTTTCGCACGCCATTACTGCCTTGATTCTGACACTCGAGCAGATGCTCAGTTTGTACATGCATCCTTGAGAAACTTGTTTGGGTAATACATGTTTTGTTTACAGGTTATGATATGCTGGTATTCGTCCGCAGGGCAGAGGAATTGGCTTTCTATTCTATTCAGTGCTTATGACTATTGATGAGTATCCCCTGGAAGAGAAGGATAAGATACTTACCTGTAATCCTAGTTCTCTTCTAGGGGTATACTCATTAAAGTCATAAGCAACCCTTCCTCCTCCCCGGACGAATACGATGTCCATAAATATGTATCTGTTACTCAGGCTGTGCTTACACTGTTATAAGTCGTCCAAAAGAACTGACCTGTCACCTCTGGGGCATGATGGGAGCCTGGAGGTACCTGGAGGTCTTAAAGGCACAGTGCCAGTTATTTCCAACTGTTCTGTAAGCAGCCTCTCTAGGCTAATCTGCCTCTATGATCTTGCCTTTTTTACCTTTGAAAATAAAAGCTGGCTTTTCAAAAACTGAAAGCAGTTTTTTCCTCTGTATCATGAAAATATCATGGTATATGTTTTATTTATTATTTCAAATGTGAACAATTTACAATGCAATATTGGCATATTTGAGCCTAGTAATATGGTTTTAGGCTGCATATGTATATATATACACAATATATATAATTTGTTATTGCTCTGGGGTCCCTGCATGTGGGCGGGTCTATTCAGTGCTTATGACTTTGATGAGTATCCCCTGGAAGAGAACTAGGATTACAGGTAAGTAACTTATCCTTCTGAAACGTCCTACCCCACTTAAAAATCCCAGCATGTGTGAGATACAGATGAGAAGACACAGGACCTGGGAGCAATGACAGTGAAAGAATGCCCAGCGGAAAGGAGAAGCCATCTGATGCCCTACAAGAGTTGAGTTTGGGTCTCCAACGCCAGCTGACCCCCAAAACTAGGATGGTCTCTCCAAGGCCAGCAGTGATGGCACCCTTACGGCACCTGAATAGGTTGGGGAATGGACCAGTTGTGGGATCCTGGATGGTTACCTTGCAGACACCGTTGGAGACACACAGATGCCCAGCAAAGCGGCCATGGGGCTAGGGAGTGTGGCAGAGAGGGTGTTCTGCTTGCTAGCTGTGGAAGACACCCCACAAGTACAAGAGAGTCTCAAGACCACAGACAGGACAGCTCTGGAACAGGGAGTCAAAAAACCTAGCTTCCCACAAAAAGTGTCCCTTTACAGGCCAGGAGGCCTGAGCAAAAGGCTCCCAATAGCTAGGGCTGGCTACTAGGAGCAAGCTAAGCCCACAGTTGGGCAAATTAGACCTAAGTGGCCCACTGTACAGCCTGGTCTCCTGGGGACAAGGAAGAAAACTAATTGTAAGGTGCTTCATGGCATTATCTTCTATATCCCTTGGGGGAAAACCATGGGTTTAGTAGTGTGTGTAATAACTGTTTTCACTTTTTTGAACAATAAACACCAACTGGCCAATAATTTATTGAATGCTGTTGATGACCAGCGAGCTGGGGGTAGTAGCCACACCACCTCCTGCAAGTAGACCATGGACTGTTCTATCTCGCAACCCTGAGAGAGTAAAGCGCCACAATGGGGTACTGGTTTCCCAGTAAAAAAAAACGATTGCAGCCGTATTACTTGTGAAGGAGTCACATCCTTCGCAAACAACCCAATTTCTTACATAGGACGTTCTGGGTAAGACAGAGTAGTGGGATTGATGCAAGTTACATCATCTAGGACTCCCCAGACATCTAGTTTTAAAGACGTATACAAATCTACAGCTCTACATGCCAAGAACAGATGCATACTGGTAAGTAGCATTTTCCGTTCGAGGCATATGAGCTGTAGATTGTATACTTTAGCATAGACTATACAGCAGTTTTGCCTTCGCGGTGGCTACCTGTATCGGTTGCAGCAGTTTGAAACAGTGTTCTTAGTACAGCTTTGCCCACACTAGCTTGTTGTTTTGCTTGCACATCCGCACAGTAATGTTTAGTGAATGTGTGTGATGTAGACCATGTTGCTGCCTTACAAATGTCATCCATGGGGATATTCCCCGAGAATGCCATAGATGCCCGTATTTTGCGTATGGAATGCGCCCTAGGGGGAATTGATAATGTACATTTTGCTTTTTGATAGCAGATTTGAATGGTTTTAACAATCCACCTGGCTATTCCCGATTTTGATATGGGATTGCCCTTATGTGGTGGTGAGAAAGCTACGAAAAGTTGCTTAGTTTTACTGAAACTTTTTATTCTCTCAATGTAGTAAAGAATAGCTCTCTAAAAAGTTAAGCGTATGAAGAGCCCGTTCTGCTACTGAGTCTGGTTGAGGAAAAAAGACTGGGAGCTCAACTGACTGGTTAAGGTGAAAAGGAGAGACTACTTTAGGTAGGAATTTAGGGTTTGTCCTAAGAACCACTTTGTTGTGATGTATTTACAAAAATGGCTCTTGTATGGTTAATGCCTGGAGTTCACTAACTCTCCTGAGAAATGTGATGGGCACAAGGAAGGCTCATTTCAATGTGAGAAATTGTAACTCACATTTGTGTAAAGTTTCAAATGGGGGACCCATGAGCCTGGTAAGGCAATGTTTAGATTCCAGACTGGAGAGGGTAGAATTCTGGGAGGAATTATCCTTTTAAAACCCTCCATGAATGCTTTAATGGCAGGAACCCTAAACAATGACAATTGTTGCCTGTCGTGCAGGTAAGCTGATATGGCAACAAGATGTAATCTTATGAATGTGTAAGCTAGATTACATCCTTGTAGATGCAGGAGATAACACAATGTCTTGAATGGAAGCATCTAATGGATTGATTATGTTGTTATTACAGTAGATCACAAATCTTTTCCATATAACTGCATAGCAAGCTCTAGTAGTAGGACGTCTAGCTTCCTTGATAACATTCATGCAGTCTGGTGGGAGGTTGAGATATCCAAACTCTAAGGCTTCAGGAGCCAGATCGCTAGGTCCAGTTGAGCTGGATCTGGATGCCTTATGTCTCCATGGTTCCGTGTGAGAAGCTTTGGGGAAAAGTGTAACTTTTGTTGTGGAACTACCAAGAGTTTTAGCAGTGTTGTGAACCATGGTTGGAGGGCCCAAGTTGGAGCAACCAGGATCATTGTGAGAGACTGTTGTTTCAGCTTGCGTACCAGTAGCGGAATGAGTGGGAGAGGCAGAAAAGCATACGCAAATCTGCATGACCAGTTCATCCATATCGTATTGCCCTTGGACAGTGGGTGTGGATACCTGGAGGCAAAGCTTGGGCATTTGGTGTTTAAGTGTGTGGCAAACAGATCTATGTCTGGATGGCTCCACATTTGAAACAAGGAATGAAGAACTTTGAGATGAA
Organism: Lissotriton helveticus; assembly: GCF_964261635.1. NCBI lineage: Eukaryota > Metazoa > Chordata > Amphibia > Caudata > Salamandridae > Lissotriton > Lissotriton helveticus. Next base: position 2,047,163,534 of record NC_136063.1, on the reverse strand, counting down.
GTTTCCACTCGTGAATTTGTTGTAGCTGACGACTTAGCAGATCCGCTATCTGATTGTGTGTCCCAAGTAGATGCTTTGCTAAGAGGTATATTTTTTGAGGAATGGCCCATCTCCATATGCTTTGTGCTAGTTGTGAAAGCTGTAGGGAGTGCCCCCCCCTGTTTTTGTATATAGTACATTGCTGTCATGTTGTCTGTCCGGACGAGGACAGCTTTGCCTACGAGGTGTACCTGAAATGATTTGAGAGCGAGAAATAGTGCCAATAACTCCAGATGATTGATGTGAAGGAGTTTCTGTTGAGGGGTCTATATACCCTGAATGGCATGGGTTAAGAGATGAGCTCCTCAGCCGTTTACCGATGTGTCTGCTGTTAGCACTATCTGTGGAACGGGGTCCAGGAACGGCCGCCCTCTGGAAAGATTTTGTGTGTTCCACCACTGCAGAGAGCAATGTGTGCGGCTGTCCACCAACACCAGATCTGTAAGCTGACCCTGGGCCTGGTTCCACTGACGTGCCAAACATTCCTGTAATGAACGCATTTGGAGTCTTGCGTAAGGGACAATTAAGATGCAAGAGGCCATCATCCCTATGAGCTGCATAAAAACTCGAGCTGGTAGTGATTTTTGTGGTTGAAATTTTGTTATGAGAGCTAGCATAGTGGCTGTTCTGGCAGGACTGGGAAATGCAGGTGCCTTGGAAGTATCTATTGTTGCACCTAGATACTGTTGGGTGTGGGACGGTTGAAGATGTGACTTGGTAAGGTTTATTGTAAACCCTAAGTCGTGCAGCAGCTGGTTTGTCTTGTGTGTTTGTTGTAGACAATCTATGTGTGACTTGGCTTTTATGAGCTAAAGTGGCAAGGAAATCGCCTTGTTGGAGCAGTGTAAGAACTTGTTGCAGAGTGACCATGTGGAAGTACACAGGTGTACAGGTTTAAGGGTCTGAGGTCTAGTATTGGCCTGAGAGTACCGTCCTTGTTTGGAATGAGAAAGTAAAGGGAATAAACCCTTGCATGCTTTTGCAAGAGAGACAGAATATCTTGCTTGAGAAGCTTAAGATGTTCTGTGGACATTGGTCGTTGTTTGGGTGGTATGTGAGGCGGGGTAGAGGTGAGTTCCAGACAGTAACTATACTGAATAATTTGTCGTACCCACCTGTCTGTGGTGATGTTGTTCCAGACAGGTAGGAACTGTGATAGTCTTCCTCCGACCGGAGTGGAATGGTCTGGAGGAAGAGGAGGGAAGTCACTGTTTGGTAGTGGGTGAGGTTCGGTTGTAGTTACCTCGAGTTCTCCTCTTGTTATTATTTCCTCTGTACCCACCCCTAACATATCCCCTGTTGGGGGATGTTTGTGTAGGAGTTTTATAGGAGGAAGTTGTAGCCTCTGAGGGAATGTTTTAGATCCGCACCTATAGAAGGAGCGACAAAAGGACCCCATGTAGTCTGAAACTGTAATGCTTCCATAGATTTAGCAGTGTCAGTGTCTTTCTTCATTTTTTCTAGAGTTGTGTCTACAGCTGGCCCAAAGAGGTGTTCTTCATCAAATGATTGATTTAAAATAGTGTTTGCACTTCCTGTTCGAAACCGGAAATGCGTAACCATGCATGTCTACGGAGTAAGACACTGGTGTTAACAGATTTAGCTGCAGTGGTCTGCTGCATCAAGGGCACATTTGATGGAGGCATTTGTAATTAACTTGCCCTCCTGGACCAGATCATTGGCCTTGGCTTTGTATTTGTCAGGTAAGTGTTGTATAAGGTTTTCTAGCTCATCGTAGTGAGCCCTGTCATATCTGGCGAGTAGAGCTTGTGCACTGGCTATCCTCCAATGATTAGCTGCTTGGGGAGCAACAAATTGCCTGATGCATCCAGCAGTTTAGATTTTTTATCTGGGGGTGGTGCATCACCAGAATTTGGGGAATTAGCCCGTTGTCTTGCATTAGAGACCACCAAGGAGTCTATTGGGAGTTGTGCCTTGGGGAAACAACCTTTACAACGCAACTTTTACAACGCACTACCATTACAATGAAACTTTTACAACACAAAATCTATTACAACGCATGCATTTACAACGCAGTCATTACAACGCACGACACTACAACGCACACTACTACAACGCATACCATTACAACGCAGTCATTACAACGCAAAACTTACCATCCAACACTTACCCTACTGTTGCACCCCCTGGAGTTAGAATAGTAATTTTAACCCCTACACTATCCAACACTTTCCCTACTGTTGCACCCCCTGGAGTTAGAATAGTAATTTTAACCCCTACACTATCAAACACTTACCTTATATGCAATGTAATGTAATGCGTTGTAATGGTATGAGTTGTAAATGTAGTATGCGTTGTAGTGGAATGCGTTGTAAAGGTAGTTTATAAGAATTCGTTGTAATGGTATGCGTTGTAATGGTGTGCGTTGTAATGGATTTTGCGGTGTAAAAAATGCGTTGTAAAGGTATGCGTTGTAAAAGTGTGCGTTGTAACGTCATACATCCGTGCCTTGATGTACATGGGAACTTTAGGGGCAGGTCTATTTTTATTCACAATACGTAGATTGAGAATCCTGGCCCTGACAGGGTCTTTAAATATGTCGGGTGCGTGTTTAATTACCCCCTTTAAGCATTGGTAATGTGTGTATGATTTTATGGGACTCCGCAAGTGTCCATTAAAATTGTTTTCCTCAATGGGTCTGAATGTAGTGACACTCCATGGTATTGAGCAGCCCTATTAATAAGTTGGCTAAAACCTATATTGTTGTCTGGGGGTGATGGCTTATATGGGTATGCATCTGGATCAGGGATTTCTGGAGGATCTGCAGGATCATCATAATCATCCCATGTGTCCTGTGGAGGGGTAGTGTTATCCTCATTAGGGTCATCTAAGGGATAATTTACATGTCCGTCCCCACCCCCTTAATCATCTTCATCCTGTGGTGATAACGGTGAGCATGGAGATAATCTAGAGGATTGTATAGGAGAGTTTATAGGAGATAAAGGTTTAGCAGGAAGACTAGGAGAAGAGGGTCTTATGGGTGATGTTGCAAAGTCTCTTCTTAGCAGGCACCTCAGGTGTGTGTGAGGTATCAGATTTTCTCTTTTTTCTGCCATAGTGATAATATGGCCTGTTTCAGGGTCCACCTGTAATGTTTTTTGCCTTGGGTCGACAGGATCTGGTCTTAACAGTTCATGGTCGTCTGTTCTCGTGGCGATTTTTTCGGTTCAGAGCATGGCTTTAATTTGGTCTCTGGAGCCTTGGAAGGAGTTTTATGCTCCGCAGGCTTCGAAGGTGGCGTTGAAGCAAACCTTTTCTTCGGAGTTGAGTCGGAACTTTTCTTTGGAACTGAAGATTTCAGGCACTTGTCCGGTTACGAGGCCTTATGGTCGTTTGGGGCCGAAGGGCTCGGTACTGAGGCCTTTTTGGAGGTGACTGGAATGGGGTGTATCCCAGATTTCAGCACCGAAGGTGGTTTAAGGATGGTGATGTGCGGCTTGATCGGTCCCGAGATGCCGGAAGGCTTTTCTTTTTTCTTTGGAGCTGGGGCCCGGAGGCGGGGCTTCTGAAGTTTTCTTCCGGTCTCGACTAGGGCTTGCAGGCGAAGTCTTGACTAGAGCCCTCTGCTTCTCTGGTGGGGCAGGAGTAGGGACTTTTGTATTCATTCGTTGCCCTGGCGTGATTTCATTGGACCCAGAGTTATCCTCTTCGGAGACTATCTCAAGCTCCTCAGAATCCTCTGCCTTTGGAACATCGGGGCCTTAATCGAAGATGTCTTCTGGCAAAGGTGCAGCTTATTGAGCCATGACTTGTCGTCGAGCCCGGCGATCACAGATGTTCTTTTTTGAACAAAAAGAAACACAGGCTTGGCAATCCTTCTCCTCGTGTTCTGGCGATAGGCAGAGTGCAGACCCAGTGATGATCACTGTGTGGAAATTTAGCTCTACACTGGGGACATTTTTTAAATGGAGGTCTTTCCATTAGCCGTACGCCCCAATGGCGTCGATAGGCCCAACGGCACGCGTCGACAACCGGAGTCGAGAAATAAAAGTTAACGCGCTGAAGGCATGCGAATGGACAATACCGAAGAAAATAGATTTTGCGCCAAAATGTTTTAGAAAACACGGTGCCGAGCCGGAGCACAGCAAGTCCCATCCGAACCCGATGGCGGAAAAAAACCATTCTGGAGATGGAGTCGATGCCCATGCGCATTACTAACCAAAGGAGGAGTCACCTATCTCGTGAATACAAAACTTCTACAATAACAAAGTGCAAACATCCGAGCACAACACCAGATGGTGATCTATGCTACAGAATACAATCTACAGTACATATGCCTCGAACATAACTCATTCTCTCATTCATTATATTTTACCTTATAAATTGATGCAATGTCAAACCTCAATAAAAATAAGTACTATAAGCTGCAGTTTGGTTGATTGCTCTGGGTAGCAGGTGTTTTGGACATCTGACAAACCCTATAAATCTATGCAACCGGAAGAGTCTAATGGATATTAGGGTATATTACTTTTGTACAAAGGCCATGGTGGCAAAAAAATTACAGATGAACACTACAACCCATTTCAATTTTTTCCTATTTACTTTCAATATTTTTTTAACAATGAGTTCTCTACAACAAAGACCCATCGCAGATTTCAGAATTTCGTCTATTTTTAAGAATGTATACTTTTCACGGTTTCCCACCTGCAAGTAGACAGACTGCAAAAAGATGAAATTTGGATCAATCACTACTTTTAAAATTGTAAAAATTCTAGTGTTTTTTTTTTTACAACTCACCCTATTTCCAAAAGCTATGAAGAGGGCACCTTTTGGTGATTACATTTTTTTAAAGAGAAAAATACAACTCTCCCAAACAGTACTTTTCCCCATTTAAAAAAAAAAATATTTCCCACAGTTCTGGCTATTTTCTCCGGGGAAAGCCCATACCCTGGATACCTCTATAATATCCAGAAGGGGGGAAAAGAGCATTCATTTGGCCCAGTGATATTTAGGGGGAAAACAATTATGAAGAATTAAGCAGGACATGCCTCAAATATTCAAAAAAGGGCTCAGCACCTGGGGACAAAAGTCAAGTGGCATCTGTATGGTTTCTCTTGGACCAAATGTTGTTTTAACTGTGACTTCTGTCATTTTGGGCAGCTCTCACTAGAGGATTTGCAGTGGTTTGTATTCATCATAGGATACACCATATGTATTTACTGCTTGTCATTAGTCTTAATCTTGAAGAAACAATTATTTTGTTCATCCTAATATATATATTCAATTTACACAAATTCAAAATGTTTTTTTTCATGCGCTACGTATCCCAGTCCTTGCTCGAGATTATTAGGCTGCATCAAGGGTTTTGGGGGCGTAGAGCCCGTTGAGGAGGATGAGGACTGAAACTGCTGCCTCCCAGATCCATCCCTGCCTTGAAAGGACTGATATATTTGCCATGGCTTTTAAATATACTGAGAAGTCTGCCATTGTCAGTACAGCACATTCCTAGAACAGCCATATGACCTCTGATACTGTTGGTGAAATTGCATTGTAGAAGAGGCCAGTACTAAGGCGTGGGCTGCAGCCCTGCTAATCTTGAAATGTTACAAGGCAGAGTGGGCTTTCTCTTCAAATAGTTGTTCTCCATCAAAGGGCAGGTCAATGAGCCTTGCCTGGACATCTCCCTAAAAGTTGGCATTAGCCATGTGGTACCCAAGCTGGCGAAGGCAAAACCTTTGTGACCTGAAGCATCAAGAATTTTGGATTACACAGACCCAAAATATATTAATTCTACTATTCTCTTGAATAGAATTCTATACACCTCACGGCTGTGCACATGGGTGACCTACACTAAATATCTATGGTGCACTACTGATGACATTGAAATGTAGGAGGGTAACTGCAATAATCCATACCTGAATATTGTAGGTCCGTGCACTGGACAATTCTGCCATCTGAGCTCTGGAAAATTCTAAAACTGTGGAACCAGCATTCCACGGAACAAAGGAAAAGAAAAATTTGGCGCTAAAACGTTTGGACTAGTTATTCAGTATCTTTTCAAATATGGTCCCTCCTGAGTAAAACCTGGGAGGTCCTCGTTGTAACCCTGCATAAGACTTGAATAGATCCAACGGACAACTCATACTACCGGCCACTATCAATGTTGAGTTATGCTGCACTGTCGCACAGGAAGGAATACGCCTGGGAACCGATATCTAGGTGCAGGTGAGATGCTATTTCTTGGGGTTGTGCAGATTGGGACAGAGCAAGTTATAGCTGAATTGAATAATATGGGCAGGCTATCTGGACTGAAAAATCAAATGGCGCAATTAATGTCTATTCCCAATATACCCCAATCAGAAGAGGGAGACACTGTCAGAGATGTAATGGCCCTTAGATGAGAATCTGTTTTATTCAGAAGCCAACCAATAAAGAAAGAGCTAGAATTGTATTTAAAAAAAATGTAAAAAAAGTTGTTGGTGAACACCAAACTTAATTAGGGGCCCAATTCTTTAAAAAAGTCCCATAAGTGCACCCATGGTATATGTCCTTGCATTAGTGTAGATTTACGTTTTTCATGAATTCACAGAAGTAGGCCAGGACGTCGTACTCCTAGAAAATATTTGTGCACTGCATTTTAGCACGAGCAAATATGCATGTGTAGATTTGCTCACGCAAAAATTTGTTGAGCGTTTACAAGTTCACTTTCCCTCAAACCACTTTTTTCACCAACCCTGGTAGAAATTGTACTTCTTGTCAGAAGTAAATTTCCAACCTTTCTTAGTATGGGAGAAGTTTAGAGAAGATGTGGTGACATCCCCTAAAACCTGCAAGTTAGTAGGCTTGGAGGCTCAAAAGGGCATTTCAATCCTGGAAACTATTCATTATCGATACCTCCAGCGCTAGTGCGTAGATATATGTAGAAGTAATCGCAAAATAAGGGAATTGCTAGCCTACAATAGTACGAGACCTGGCATTATCAGAGATTCTGTTATCAGAGCTCTTATATAATGAGACTGCTGCCATAATTTGTCGCCGCACTACATGCACCAAAGGGACAGGTGGATTTCTTTTAAAGGACAAGTAGATTTATGAAGCAACCTGTCCCATGGCAAAGTAGAATATTTTATTAAATTCCACAGCCGAGTCATCCCACCTGAAAAACCCAAAGCACTATGAAGACACTGGGCAAAATATCTTAAGAAAACTGGACAATACCCTACAGAAACGCCCATCCAACCACACCGGAACCTCTATGTTGATAAAGTCTTTAATAAATGGCTCGCCATCTGCGCGGACACCACCGCTCCCACCAGAAAACAGACCTACAAAAACAACAAATGTCCCAGCTGATACACAGACGACCTCAGGGAGTCCAAGCTCCACTGCAAATCTGGAGACAAAACGGAGACTCAACAAAAACACTACCGCAAGATGCACATACAAAGCTGCCCTCAGCCTTTACTACCACCAACTACGAGACGCAAAGAAAGCCAGCTCCAACCACAGCAAACAACTCTTCACCATAGTCAAGGAGATCTCGAATCCCGCAGCGGTCAACAACATTATTCCATCTCAAGCACTTTGCAACAACCTCTCAAACGTCTTCGAGTGAAGATTGCCAAGATCTACAACATATCGACCCAGAGCATACAGATATGAACTCCCCCGACCACCTGGACACCTCCTTCATTGCCAAACAGCAGCTAAGCAACTGGAAGCCCCTCTCCATTGAAGAAACCATTGCCCTGATGAATACCATCCACTCAGGAGCCCTCTCAGATCCATGGCCCCACTTCATAAACAAACTTGGAAGAACCATCATCTCCCCAGGCTCACCGTGATCATTAACGCCTCCATACCAACCGCCACCTTCCCGCCTTGCTGAAAAAAATGCAGAAGTCAACTCCCTATTGAAGAACCAACAGTGGATCCCACCACCCACAACAGCTACAGACCCATCTCGCTCCTGCCTTCCGGCTAAAGTCACTGAGAAAACCATCAATACCTAACTTGCAGACCACCTAGACCTCCATCAACTCCTTAAACAGCTCTCAATCAGGCTTTTGCACCAACTACAGCACAGAGACAGCCCTCATTTCAGCCACCAATCACATTAGAAGCATCCTTGACCTTGGAGAAACGGCCACACTCATCCTCCTGGACCTCTATGCAGCTTTCAGTATCTTCTCCCACAAGTCACTCATAGAAAAGCTTCAGCACGTGGGTATCTGCAGACCGGCCCTCAAGTGGATATCCTCCTTACTCACAGAGGGAACTCGACGAGTTAGACTTCTCCACTACACCTTAGATCTCAAGAAACTCATTTCCGAAGTCCCTCAAGGACAGTCACTCAGCTCAACACACTTCAACGTCTATACGATGCCTCTGACGGACATCGTCAAAGCCCATGGCATGAATATAGAATTCTACCGTGATGGCACGCAGCTGATCTCCCTTACCGACTCAACCGGCACTGCCAAAGAAAACTTTGACAACTGCATGAGCAATGTCGCTGCCTGGGTGAAAAACAACACTCTCCAGCTCAACACAGACATAACCGAAGTCCCAATCTTTGGCAACAACCACTCCCTCTGGGACTCCTCTTGGTGGCCCTGTGAACTTGTCCCCCCCACTCCTGCGGACCATGCCAATAACCTCAGGCTCATTCTGGACACCAATCTCTGAGCAGACAGATCAACACTGTCTTCTCATCTTGCTTCCATGTCCTGCAAATGCTAAGCAAGATTTTCAAGTGGATATCACGGAACACCAGATGAACAGTGACCCAGGCTCTTATCACAAGTAGACTTGATTATGGAAATGCTCTCTACATCGGAATCCCATCCCATGTTCTACGCTGACTACAAACCACCCAGGGAGCCAACAGACTCATCCTGATCATAACCACATCTATCCACACCTCAAAAAGCTCCACTGGCTCCCAGTCCAGGTAAGATATAAGTTCAAGCTACTCATTCATGCCTACAGAGCTCTCCACAACACCGGCCCAGTTTACCTAAACCACTGCCCCACCTTCTACCAACCCACCAGACACCTTTGATCTGTGTTCCAGGCAAGAGCACACCTCCCATGCACCAAGAAGACTAGAAGTGACGGAAGCCCCTTCTCATACTTCACAGCCCAGTCCTAGAACGACTTCCCAAAACACCTCAGACCCTCCCTCTCCCTCATGGAATTCTGAAGGAACCTAAAGACATAGCTTTTACAGCCGAAACAGGCATGATCTACTCTTACTTCCTCAGGTCAGCCCAACTCACCGCGTGGATACCCTCATGACTGAATACAAATTCACATAACATAGAACAGAATTTCCATATCTCTTCCTGCCACTTCTTGACTTTTGTCCGCTAACTGGAGCATTGAGACAGCTGTAAGATTTTTTGGGGCTAGGGAGTTGAGCGCTAAAGTTTTCCGATTCTCACTGGATTACACTTACTGTACACAACTGACAGACAAGACTCTCACATTCTCAGGCATCCCAAAGGTATCTATTATTATACTCACCCAGTTCAATACAATATACTCAACACGCCTCATTTCTGGATGAACTAGCAAGTGCCACCCAGGCCTTGGGCTCATTGTTAATACTTGGCTTAATGTTCACCTATGATAATTCTAAGCCCCATCGATTCTTTGACTGGTAGAAAAGTTGGCTCTGTGGGTATCATCATGATCGACTCCGAAAGCAATGCAGAAGGCCTCGGATGAAAAGGGCTGGCACCCCGGCTGTTTTTTATTTTGCTTTATGGAGGCACAGCATTAGGAAGCACAAGGGTCAAACCCACCAGTGCCAGCAAGCAATCAGAAACTGGTCTCTCCCTACTTTGTGGAGTTGCCCAGGGGGTTAAAGAGCTGGCCTGCAATGATTATTTATTTATTTATTTATTTTTAACATTTAGTATAGCGCGAACAAATGCCCGGAGGCGTCTCGGCGCTGTAAACTGCAGGCTCTCCTAACTTTGACTTCTGGACTCTAGAGGTTAAACAGCCATGTTTTCAGCTGCTTCCTGAATACCAGCAAATTAGGGCTGGATCTTATGGTTTGCGGGAGTGTATTCCACAATTTCGGGGCAGCCACCAAGAAGCGTCTGTCTCCCCAGTTAACCAATCTAGTGCGTGGTACTACCAGATCGTTCATCTTTGCGGACCGAAGTGGCCGAGAAGGCTGATATGGGATAAGATGATCTCTCAGAAATTGTGGGGCTTGTTGATGTAGTGTTTTATATACAATGCACAAGGTTTTAAACTTTATTCGGTTCTTTACAGGCAGCCAGTGACGATCTCTCAGGGTATTAGTTATTGGCTTAAATCTCGGAACACCTGAGAGTAACCTGGCCGCCGCGTTCTGTACTAGTTGCATTTTTTTAATAACTCTAATTTGAGCGTTGGCAAACAAGCCATTACAATAATCTAGTGCCGACAAAACAAGGGCACTTATCAGGGTTCTACCCACAGATTCAGGGAGAAATGGCAAGATCTTTCTTACTAGGCGTAGTTTATAAAAAGCTGCCGAGGTCGTCTGGTTGGCATGAGCCACAAAGTTCAAATTGTCGTCGAAGGTGACACCTAGGTTTCTCACCTTCGTAGTTGGTTTAGGCACGGCTCCAAAAGATGGTGGCCACCATGCCGGAGACCAGCTAGGACTAAGGTGACCAAACATTACCACCTCTGTTTTTTCAGAGTTCAGCTTTAGGCGGCTTCCGGACATCCATCGTCCTATGGCCAGCAGACCTGCCTTAAAACTTTCTGCCACTGTTTCCCCATCATCCCTGACCGTCAGGATCAACTGGGTGTCGTCAGCATATGAGGTAAGGTTCATCCCATGCGCTTTGATGGTGTTTGCGAGGTCCGACACATAGATATTGAAGAGTGTCGGACTCAGGGATGAACCTTGGGGTACCCCACATGGGAGGGACAACTCCGTTGACTCGAATTGTCCCAAGGCGACCGCCTGAGATCTGTCCGCCAGGAACGATGCTAGCAGTTTAAGCTAGCAAAGGCCTCAATCATCATGGGGGTCGGTAAAGGACCAGGGAACTCCAGTGTCAACCTTTTAGGCACTAAGCGGATGGATATTTGCCTGACATCAAAGCAGAGCCCAGACTCAAGCAACAGCATCAAGGGTCAAAATGGTCTTGCAAACAGGAATGTTTCTTCGAGAAAGAAGACAACTCTTTCTTCCTGTGTTACTTTCAATAGAAAGATATCTTACGAGAACGTTACCTAAAAGGTGACTTGACTCTGGGAGAGGGAGCCCACTCTAAAGCCTCCCTGTGGGGCCTAGAGGAAAAAAAACTTGACCTCCGTTCCCCAACGGCCTTCAGGTGCATGGAGATGCAAGAGTCACTGACGCAGTACCATGTTCCAACCCTAGACACCACACAGACTCACCATGGGTGTCCAAAAGGGACATCTTATGGCATCATCTGCAAAGTTTTAAGTCTGAAGTCCTCTGAGGCGATAGATAAACTATTGGCTGTCAACTAGCAGAGGAATTCGTCAATGAGACACCTCGAGAGACCTCTGTATTGCATTGATATGGCAAGGAAATCCAGGAACTTTTGCCATCTGGCATCAAATAAGCCCCAGCGATGTTAAGGCCAGAGGTGCTGCGCAGTCAGTTATAGATAATACATTTTCCAGACCAGTCTGAAGCCTCAAAGGAGCAATCAGAAGGTGATGAATCTGCTGGAAGATTTATCTTTCAAAGGCCTACATCTAAATGCATTTGTCTTGTGGCTACAGCCAGCTATGAAACACATTTGAAACAATCCGTATTTGTAAATCCGTATTTTGCAAAGCGCGAACTACTCACCCTTATGGGTCTCAAGGCGCTGTCGTGGAAATTAAGTGAGCTATTGCCCAGAGTCACATGGTGCTGAGTTGAGCTGCCGCCGGAGCCAGGGATCAAACCGCGAACCCTGTGCTCTGAAGTCAGCTGCCCTGGCCACTGCACCACACCTCTCCACAACAATAGCATAAGGGAAGGCTAATACGCTGTGATTATATATAGAAGAAGTCTGACTGATGTAGTCCAGTCCTGTGCATTGTCTTGATGATTACCATCTAGATGGAGAATCTCTTCAATATCAAATGCCTCAGTGTTGCCAGAGCATCACAGGAGTGTAGAGGGACTTTACAAACTTCTGGGAACCCATGTGTCATAAACAACTTTTCCAGGTGTCTGCAGTGCATCTAACTGAGATTTAATGTCATGTACAGAGAAAAAAAACATCTTTGCCAAGCAATCAACTCAAGATGTGATCTCTATATAGCTTATTGAGAATTGGCACTGAAGACTGTAAACCAGGCAACTATTCCCAATATCAGGTTTCTCATAAAGCAAGATAAAGACGGATTAATTACTAATTCCTGATGAGGAGTTACTGAACCTGGCAATTCTTCATAGATAATTCCTAGTTTCTAATAGTAGGCGGCGAGCCTGTATGGTAGACAAGGATGATGTCCTATACATTTATGAATGGCAGTTGCATTAAATCTTATGGCCGTTTTCCTTGGGCAGGTAACAGAACCTGCTAAAGGTCAGGTTAGATTCTGGGTGATGGTGGTGGTACATCCCTCAGGTTGATGTGATGTGCGTCTTCGGAATCTGTGTTATGCAACGGAAATTTACCATTTTATAATGAAGCAGAGAAATGCTTTCAAAGTCTTGCGCCTTCCTGACAAAGGCCCTTACATATTTGGTGACTATATTAGTAATATATGATCCTTCATGGTTGGCAGCCATCGTTGGAGTCTGGAGTATAGGAAAGCTATGATTAGATGTGTAATCTTTTTATTTCATTGGTGTGCTGTTTTATATTAGAAGTTGGGTGCTTTACTGCCATTGTTTGTCTATTATTCGGCTGGCAAGCACTGTTCTTGATGTACATTTCTATTGATGCCAAATACTACAGCATGCTTCGCTGTCTGAGATCTCTGCAGGGGGAAGTGTGGCGTGTCAAGCTCTAAGGTTTGGCTAGATTTTCATTATACTTCCAATGAATGATAAAATGATAGAGATTAACAAAATACAACAGAGGGAATAAAAGGTTAAATCAGGCACTTTTTTGTGCACCAGAAACCTGCACAAACGTAATTATATATATATATATATATATATATATATATATATATATATATATATATATATTTTACGCTCCATGGGGATGTCCAAGTAGCGGGTAGCACCCGAGCCTGCGTGCGCCTTCCCCAAAGCGTTAGTTGGTATGGGCAGTTGCGTGTTTGAAATAGGCCCGACGCGTTTCGGAAATTTATTTTCCTCATCAGGGGCCAGCAGTAAAGGCGGGACAACATGGTGTCTCATGGACTGTATGCCGCCGAGGAAGGGAGATGCCCGAAACGCGTCCGGATGAAACAGCCCACTACTGGCAAAAGCAAGTGTTTGAACCTGAATAAAGCTTGTTGGGGAAAGCATTTGTGGTGCTCGAGTGCTTCTTACCTGTTTGGACACTCCCCAAAGAGCGTGAATATATATATATATATATATATATATTCTTATCTGTCAATGCTCTAAAAAAAGCATTCAATGGGTGCACTAGCCATTCCGGAGGGAAATTCTTGAAGCTTACAGGTTTGGACCAAATACATAGAATGGATAAACAGCTATGTAGAACTGGTTGTAGAGTTTTATGCTAATGGTGATGCCTCTGCCCTGTTTCAAACAGAGTTGTATGCGGCAGGGCTACCCAATGCCCCCACCCAAGATCGCTTTATGTATGGAACCACATGGTTAGGGCCAATCCAGAAATTAAGGGGATAACTAGAGGCAAAGAGGAGCATACAATCCGCCTATATGAAAAGATTGATGCTAACTGAACCAATGCACTCACTCCAACCCCTTCTAGAGGAGTTGAATGGATTTGGCATGGTTGCAAGTTTTAAAATCTACAAATTTCCTGATTTTGAAATTAGCAATCCTCAGTGAGCGTGTAGCCACCATACGAACGAGCCCTTCCTCTAGTCTGGACCGAAGAACAATTGTTACTTACCTGTAAACAGGTGGTTCTCCAGTATTGGTGTCTTTCATAGATTCACATGCTTGAATATTCCCCGTCGTCGAAGTGGGAGTCCCACGGTACATAAAAATAGCAATAATGCTAATATATATATATATATGTAATAACATAATACATAATAACCTAGAGATAATACACACTGAAAAAACCTCTACAATGGTTCCTCCATGGGAATGCATTATAAGAGAAAAAACTCATTTGTAACATATCAGTGTCATTATGTTAGTCCAAACTGCAGCCAATCAGGCTCAAGCACCCTCTAGAACCTTCTCCTCAGAAGCTCAAGCCCTCAGATTTTCGTAGCACTAGTAATAATAGCGCATGAGGAGAAGAGAGCCTCTAGGGGGGGGGGAGGGTGGGTCGCATGTGAATCTATGAAAGACACCAATACTGGAGAACCACCTGTTTACAGGTAAGTAACAATTGTTCTTCTCCAGTATTAGGGGTGTCTTTCATAGATTCACATGCTTGAATAGAATAGATAGCAGTAACCTCCTAGAGCTGGGATTGCTAACACATTCTCCAAACTTGAAGACAAGAAAATACAGCTTAAAAGCATATAGCAATCACAGAAAGAAATGGAGGAGGGAACAGAGGCTCACCTTATTTAAAAAGATGACGAAGCACTGCTTGCCCCACTGCGGTATCCGCTTCGTTGATGGAATCCAAACAGTAATGTCTGGTAAAGGTGTGCCTGCTTGACCATGTCGCCGCCCGGCAAATCTGGTGTAGAGGCACCCCAGCAAACAAAGCGGTGGATGACGCCATCGCTCTCGTCGAATGTGCCTTTACTGAACACTGTAAAGGCTTGCCAGCTTGTTGGTGACAGAAGGATATAGCTGCTGAGAGCCATCTTGCAATTGTTTGTTTTGTCACTGAGTGTCCCCTCCGCATCCTTCCATATGCTACAAATAGTTGATCGGATTTGCGGAAAGGGGTAGTCCTTGAAATGTAAAACTTTAGACAACGTTTGATGTCTAAGGAATGAAGTCGTTGTTCTGCCGGTGATCTTGGATCCGGGAAAAAAGTCTTCAAGAAGACAGGTTCGTTCAAATGGAAATCAGTAGGTACTTTTGGCAAAAACGAGGGATTGGTACGAAGAGACACTCCATCGGGTTTAAATTGTAAATACGGAGGCTTGATCGTGAAAGCGTGAAGATCGCTTACACGACGAGAAGATGTTAAGGCCAAAAGCAATGCAACCTTCCAGGTAAGAAACTTGATGTCTATCCTGTGAATTGGCTCAAAAGGAGGCTTCATAAGCTGTGACAAGACCACATTGAGGTGCCATGCCGGAGGAGGGCGCCTAATGGGAGGAAACTTCCTGAAGAGACCTTTAAAGAACTGTCTGATTATTCTGGATGAGCAGAGAGACGTTGAACCATTGTGTCGAAAACGCGAAATAGCTGCTAGAAAGACTCTCAAGGTGGCATGAGAGAGACCAGACTGAGCGAGGCTCAAAAAGAAAGGCAAAAGTTGCTCTGGAGTGGAGTTGACTGGATGGATATCGGATGCAGCGCACCAATGACAAAAACGCTTCCACTTTAGCTTGTACGCTTTAATGGTTGATGGAGCTCTAGCAGAAGCTAGAATGTCTCTGCATTCCTGGGGCATATCTAAATTTGCGAATTCGATGTATTCAGGTTCCATGCCCATAACTGAAGCGTGGTTGGGTCTGGATGGCAAATTTGACCTTCGTCCATCGTCAGGAGGTCTGGACGTGGAAGCAGACGTATGGGAGCGCATAGGGATAACAGAAGAAGTTCTGAGAACCAAGCCTGTCTGGGCCAATGAGGGGCAATCAGGATCAAGTGGCAGGATTGCCTGCGCATCTTCCACAACGTTCTCGGCACCAACGGGATTGGAGGAAATGCATAAGCAAACAGGCCGCTCCAATCCATGAGAAGGGCATTTCCGCTGGACTCTGGATGGGGGTGCCAGCTCGCAAAGGCGGGGCACTTCCGATTTAGCGGGGTTGCAAAAAGGTCTATCATGGGATGACCCCAACGGTGGAAGACCATGTCCAGAGTAGGCTGATGTAATTCCCACTCGTGAGTGGATGACGTGGACCTGCTCAGAGAATCCGCTAGGATGTTTGATACCCCCGGCAGATGGACCGCCGTTAAAGAAATTTGATGACGAAGAGCCCAATCCCAGATCCTTTGAGCTAGTCGAGACAGTGGCTGAGATCTTGTGCCGCCCTGTTTGTTCATGTAGTGCATGCTGGTGGTGTTGTCCGTTTGAACCAGCACGGACTCTCCCTGCACTACGGGCAAAAAGGATCTGAGCGCTAGGAAGATCGCCATCAACTCCAGCCTGTTGATATGCCAGGTTCGTTGTGCCGTCGTCCACTTGCCCTTGATGGAAAGGTCCAGGAGATGAGCGCCCCAACCCTCCATGGATGCATCTGTGGTCAGCGTTCGATCCGGAGACTGGACTAGAAACGAAGTTCCTTTGTCTAGATTGGATGGTTGTTTCCACCAAAGCAGACTGTCCTTCATGCGGGATGAGACTCGCACTAGGTCGTTGAAAGACCCTGACACTTGGCGCCATTGCAGGTCCAATTCCTCCTGTATAGGGCGAGTGCGCAACCTGCAATTCGGGATCAGAGCGATACAGGACGATGCCATCCCCAGAAACGACTTCAACGTCCGCACAGAAACTGGCTGCTTTGAACGGATGAGGGTGACCAGACGGACTATCTTTTGCTGTCGTTCTTGGGAGATGAAGGCTTTTGACAGGTCCGTGTCTAGAATCGCTCCCAGAAAGTTTCTTCTTTGCAACGGTGCAAGGTGTGACTTTTCCATGTTGATGGTCAACCCCAGTGACTCGAATGTCTGCAGGCAGAGACATGTGTCGTGAGCCAGCTGTTGAGGGGATGGGGATTTTAGAAGGCAATCGTCCAGATAAGGAAAGATTTGCACTCCCTGAAGACGCAGATGAGCCATGACCGGGGCCAAAACCTTCGTGAAGACACGAGGTGCCGATCGTAGGCCAAAAGGTAGCACCTTGAACTGGTAGTGCATGTGCCCCACTTTGAACCTCAGAAATTGGCGATGCTGATGGAGAATTGGCACATGAAAATAGGCATCTTGCAGGTCTATTGTTGTTAGGAAATCTCCGCTGCAGAGAAGTCGCAAGACTTCCGATAGTGTCAGCATGCGGAAAGATTGTTGTTTTAGAAAGAAATTGAGTGCTCTTAAATCCAGAATGGGCCGCCACTCCCCCGTCTTCTTAACAATGAGGAAAAACCGTGAGTAGAAACCTTTCCCTCGCTGAGATATAGGAACCACTTCGACTGCACCCTTTTCTATTAGAAGACGAACTTGATGTTGCAATTCCTCGAAATGGGGAGGTGGCGGGACTGATGGAGGAGAAGCTGGAGGAAAATCTGTGAACTCCAAGGCGTGACCCTTGCGTACAATGTCTAATACCCATTGGTCCGATGTTATCAGAGACCATTGGGAATAAAACTGCGAGATTCTCCCTCCAACTCCTTGCGCAACCTGAAAGTCATTGGCGTTTGTTGGTGGAGCCCCTATAATTAGGTTTTCCTCTATAGGGTTTTGACTGTGGCTGACGATTAGACTGCTGGTTGGAGTAACGCTTATTCCCTTGATTGTACTGGCGGTACTGTGATTGTCCTCCTCGAAAAGTGCTTGACGACGAGCCTCGTCCACGTGCACCACGAAAGGGCTGCTTTTTGAATTGTAAGGATCCAAGCGACTTTGCCGTATCGATGTGAGAGCCGAAGAGAGACTCACCGTCATATGGCATGTCGAGTATCTTTGACTGGACCTCTTGTCGAAAAGATGTGGATTTAAGCCAACCCTGACGTCGGAGCGCCGCCGCACTGGCAAGGATACGAAAACCAGTACTCGCCACATCAATCGCACAGTCGATCATTTCTTCTGATGCCCTCATGCCATCTTGAAGGATCTGTTGCGCCTCTGCTCTGGACGCCTCCGGTATCAGCGAAATTAGCGCCGAAAAATCCGACCACATTTGCCGGTCGAAACGACCTAAAATGGCCAACGCATTTGCGGCACGGACTGATGTAGACGCCATGGAAGAAAATTTTTTCCCAATCGCATCCAAACGTCGACCCTCTCTATCAGGTGGAGCAGTGATAGGAGTTGCAGGGTTACGTGATCGTCGTTGCGCTGCCTGGGTTACCACTGAATCCGGCTTAGGATGCGAGAGCAAACAAGCGGGAGAACCAGCTGGAGCCTTATATTTCTTCTCCAGGCGAGGTAGTTGAGCAGGCAAGGAGTTAGGAGCCTGCATGATCTTTATACCCTCCTTCCATACAAATTCGATAATAGGTATGGTGTGGACTTGTTTATAAGGTTTTTTTTTTTAAAATCAGAGAAAACAGTCTTCCTGTCGCTGAGCTCTCGGTAATTTAAAGCGGTCCGCCGCTTTATTCATCAAAACATGGAAGCTAGCGATGTCAACCGGAGGTGAATCACCGGCGTCTGCCTGCTGAGGAGAGGGAGTCTGCATTCGATAATCATCGAACTCCGCCATATTTGGGTCCTGGTCCTCATCAGTATCCGGGGGTACTTCCCCCTTCCTCTCTGTCCGACTCCGCCTCATCTTCCGCAACTTGTTGCGAATTTGTGGAGATAGCAGGACGGGGCCGTTCTGGTTGAGCAGCCTGCTCTGAAAAGTGCTGAAGGTGAGTAGGCCCTGGTGTCTCAGATGTAGCATGGCCTGGTGTACTCTGAGGTGTCGGAGGAAATCTTCTATTGTAATCGTCCAGCATATGCTGGAGGTTGGAAAATAAAGATACCGGAAATGTTGCCATAGGCACTTGTACATATTGTTCCTCTTGTTGGTCAACGTCCTCCTCCTCATCATTCTCAGAACTCGTGTCCTGACATTTAATAATCAAGTCCGATGGACTATGGGCATCACCGAGGACATCGTCCCCAACAGATTCAGTCTCGTGGTCAGTAGCCATCATTGGTGAGGGTGGCTGGAGAGTAGGAGGTGGCAATTGGAGAGTAGACTCCTTGCAACTGTCCATAGAAGGCAAAGGCACTAGGGGCATAGTGGCGAAAGAACCCATTCCTGGCGTGGAACCTGTGTGTTCCTGTCGTGATCCTGAAGGTAAAGACAAAACTGCCGTTGACGTAGCTGTTGCCGTCGACGAGCCAGTTGTTCCTACGGCAGCCGTCGACGATGTAGCTGTCAGAGACGGTGCCTTCTTAAAAGTAGTCGTCGATGACGAGCGTTTTGCTTCAGTCGTCGACGGTGCCGTCGTCGACGGTATCTTCGTCGACGGATCCTTGGATGTCATCTTCTTCGTTGACGAAGCCTTCGTCGACGGTAAGTGAGTCGTCGACGAGCTGGTCGACGGAGCTTTCAGCGTCGACAGGACCTTCGTCGACGTGGAACTCGTCGTCGGAATCTTCAACGTCGACGATGATTTCTTCGTCGACGGCAGTTTCTTCGCCGACGGGATAATCGGGATCGTCGACGGGACTGTGGAGATTGAAGCTCTCGTCGACGTGCAAGACGTCGACGAAACAATCGTCAACGACGAGGAAGCAGACGTCGTCGTCACTGAAGTCGTCGACGAAGACACCGCAGCCAACCTCGTCGATGGAGTGGTCGTCGACGAGCCCGTCGACGACCGCGTTGTAATAAGTGTAACAACACTTATAGAGGCTGGAAATGACGCCTGAGAGCCAGGTCTCGTGGGCGTAGACACAGAAGCCACAGGAGCAGTAGGTTTTACTTGTGCCACAGTCAAGGCCAACTTTTTCTTCTTCAAAAAAGGAGTAGGTAACTCCTGAACACTGCCACGCTTAGAAGCAACAGTAGAACAGCCTGACTGGAAACTCTCTGCGTCTGATAAAACTTCCTCTTTATCCCGAAGGCGCTTCAACCACAGAAGAAGACGACCTTCCCTGTCTCAGAGTCTTTGCTGGAAAAGCTCTACAAAATGTACAGTCAGCCACCTTGTGTTCTGGATATAAACAGTAAATACACTTTTGGTGGGGATCCTTTTCAAACAAACGTAGCTTCCCACAGGAAGAGCAAGGTCTAAACAAAGACTTCTTACTTGACATCTTAGAGAAAAAACAACTGAAGAATAGAATATGAAGAAAACTGAGCAGAGCTCAGGGAGACTCCCTTCACACGACGTGCGGTAGAAAATCTGAGGGCTTGAGCTTCTGAGGAGAAGGTTCTAGAGGGTGCTTGAGCCTGATTGGCTGCAGTTTGGACTAACATAATGACACTGATATGTTACAAATGAGTTTTTCTCTTATAATGCATTCCTATGGAGGAACCATTGTAGAGGTTTTTTCAGTGTGTATTATCTCTAGGTTATTATGTATTATGTTATTACATATATATATATTAGCATTATTGCTATTTTTATGTACCGTGGGACTCCCACTTCGACGACGGGGAATATTCAAGCATGTGAATCTATGAAAGACACCCCTAATACTGGAGAAAATCACATTACATACTTAGGGGTAAAGATATTCTCCTCTTTGAAGGAAGCATCCTGTGTAGTTACAAAGATCTTCTGTGTACCCTTTGTTTGCAACTGCAGGGGTGGCATAAGGGGGGGCTTTACTTGGGTGGGAAGCATTTCTGTAGTTAAAATGACAACCCTTCGTATATTCTTATACTTAGCTCAATCTCGCCCCTAGCAACCATCGAAAGAGATTCTAAGAGATATTCAAAGGACATTGACTAACTTCATTAGGGGAGGTAAGAAAGCAAGGCTCCCCAGTCGTACTATGTACGTCCCAACCAGCGGAGGACTGTGGGTTCCCAATATCACTATCATGCTATCCACTTGAGATATATGGTTGAATGTGGGAGGAAGGTAACCAAAAAGACTTGGCGTTCAATGGAGCACATTATCACTGGTGAACAAATCGGACCCCGGCTGCCTAGGCGATACTGCTCCTGGGGTTTATATTCTTTCCTCTTACAAAGGAAACACTAGACTCTTGGGATGCTCTCATGTAGAAGAAGGGGCTAGCAATGTCCCCATCTCCTTTTTTGCCCTTTATTGGAAATCCCGATTTCATACTTGGCATGATTCAAGGCAAATACTCAACATGGCTGACAGCCAAGGCTATGCAAGTGGGGCATTTCATTAATGGTTCAAGGTATCAAGTCATTTGAATAAGTATGCTTGATTATGGCCTCACCGAATCTGAAATATTGTGCCATTTTAGAACTTGACAACTTTGATTGGCTGTTTGACTCAGACGGATTGGACCAAGCGTATATTCTCGCCAATCTCTTCAAATCTCAAAAAGGTTGACAGATTACCTTATTACTGTCAACAACTAAACAAGCAATTTTTTGTCTCTTGGGCAAGGAAGAAACACCTACCTATAGATCACGTTACACAGAGTGTGGGATTTACTTGATATGGAAAAGATCTCACTGGGATTGGCAAGCAGGGGTCACCGCATTCAGTCAATATGGATATCATGTTTATCAGCGTTATCGGCCGAATTCAAGGAGATAACTTGTCCCAAATTTCTAAGAGTTGTGCATAATTTTGCTGGGGAACAGACCGTTCCAAATACTGAGGAGTCACTGATATACTAGGTCTCTTATGGCGTGTATGGCTGGTAACAATATGAATGTGGTGTGGTTATCTGGTCAGATAGGAGAAATGGAGATTTTGATAGATGTTTCAATAACCTTGCTTACTAGACACCAAATATGGCTTTCTTAGTGATAATGGACGCTCATACGTGCCATAATTTGTAATGCTGATATTATCCTTTTCTCACTCTTTAATAGGCCCCGCAGGACCATGTGAGGTAGGTGGCTCTATGCCCATCTTTTTAAAATTCAACTTACAAAGTTAGTCCTAAAATCAAAATGCTAAATTAGTGCCACTAGAATTTGAACCTGTGAACTTCAGTTCGAGCAAAGATGTTGACCAAGAATGGAAATCAACTAGTTATCTTACAACAAAACATGGACATAGCTAACTTTGCACGGAATAGTTTTATTTACTTTATTGCTACTTTGAGACTTTTTAAAGGGGCACATTTAGCAGAAAAGCCTCCGTGTGATTTCATGCATAAACCCAGAGCACGGAGCCCACAGATAGAGTTCAGCTAACAGGCAGTGAACACAAAGTGAAAATGGCAGCACTCACTGCATCGTCTGCATTTACGTAAATGGAAGGGAATATGCCTACCTTTTTCTTAGTTAAATCACACTGCGGCCGTCCACATCAAACTGTTAGCTTGGTTATCCTTCCTCTCAGTGAGTCTGCAAATCCACAGGGCCCTGGGTAAAAACAAAACTGTTTCAAAGCAATATAACACTTTTACAGCCTACTCAACCAGACAAACTGCTATGTTACTGATGTGCTTATTTCAAGTGTGCGTTCTGCCTACAGGTGCGACTACATCCGTCTCATGCTGCCAATAAAGTAGAATAGGTCACAGTAAGACTGGGTACATCTATTCCTGACAAAAAGCTTGCACCAGGATTCATGCAACTAGAATTAAAGGCCAATGAAAGAGTATGTATGTTTCACATAGAGAAAAGACTACGATCGACTAGCAACCATGGTTGAGTCGTATATAAAGGCCCTTGCAAATTTATATGACAATACATTTGAATGGCAGCAAGCAAAGAAGGCTTAGTGCAGCAGGACACTTAGTTTTGGGGTGTATACGCATACTCGGCCTCTCACATAGATTTCTACTAAACAGTGTCAGTGGCAGAGTACATGGGAAAGACAACAATAAGCCGGGAACTATAAGAAACAATTGGAAAGAATTGCAAGCCACGGTTGCTTGTGCTGTTATAGACCTCTATTGTGCCCAGCATAGCGAACAGTGGGTGATCCTTTCTATCCAAGATCTCATATGGATTCTGGGTCACTGAACCTGTTTAGATCTTTTGGCAGATTTCCATCGGTTCAGGTGGATTCCTCCAGGCTTTGTTCTTTACAAGTGGCATTTGAGGGGCCCCTACTCTTTCCTGTAATTTTTAGTCTTTAAATTGAGCCTTAGTGCTGGATGTCTTCTTTAGCAATTGATCATCTCACTCCCAACTTGGTATCTACCTAGAAAGTGGGATTTCTTCTTCAGTACAATCACTGCATGGTTGAGTATCGAAAGATACAATTACCATAAAACTAGTTATTATTAAAAAAACATAAGAAAGATCTGAAGGGAGTGGAGATGGGAAATGGCCCTTGGGCGGGGCAGCAGAGAGGGAATTGCAGGTGAGGGAGGGTGAGCAAGGCGTAGCAACACAGTACACACAGCCAAGATGGTGATCACCACGCTGACATGGAACGTGAGAGGGATGAATGCCCCATCTATGCGTCAAAAGATATGGAAATACCTCACAGACCAACACTATGATGCAGTGGCACTCCAGGAGACCCACTTTAAAAGGTCAGAAGACCACAGAATAAAACACAAAGCATACCCCATAGTTTTTAAATCCTCTGCCAATACCAAACACAATGGAGTCGCCCTCTTCTTCCATTCTTCCCTAAATTCCGACCAAAAGACTATAAAACCGACAAGTAGGGGAGGGTGGTATTGGTAAAGGGCCGTATACGGGGATGCATATGCACGTTTGTGGGTATATGTACCGAATACAAATCAAGAAACCTTCAACCACAATGACCCTTCGGGGGGGCTTTGCAGAGTGCGACATAGTGATGATGGGAGATTTTAATCTTACATGGCATTCCGGGAAGGACAGCACCCACCCACATAGAGCCCACACAGGAAGCTTCCTAAAGAATTTGAAACAAGCTATACACGACTTAGGCCTCAGAGACAGCTGGAGGGAAGCACACCCAGAAGAGAAACATTACACATTTTTCTCCCACATCCCCGCACTTACTCGACACTCGACCACATATTTATGAGCCAAACCCTTAATATGTTAGTTCAGGATGCCACCCTACACCCCATTATCATCTCCGACCATGCTCCAGTGGCTGTCACCCTAGAGTGTCCCAGCACTAAACCGTAGTTTAAACTATAGTTCTTCCCCAAAACGGTAACACAAGACAAAGCACTTCGCGATGCCCTAGGCTCATCAATTAGGGAGTACTTTCAGCTAAATGATCCCCAAGATACGTCTCCAACGAACAACTGGGATGCATTCAAGGTCGTAATCAGGGGCCAATGCATAAGACTAATGGCTCAATAATGAAAGAACAACAGAAAGAATAACCTTGGAGGGAGAATTGAAAACACTATAACACAAAGCCAACCCTACCTTCACAGCCCAAAGAAAGATCCCAGCCCTAAATGGGAAACTCCACACAATCTACTCTAACAGAGCAGTATCGGTATCTTCAATTAAGTCACTGGGTCCTACAATCTAAGCTGAGAGAAGGGGAGACTAGAGAACTCATGGCCTTGGAGGGTTTTGTAAAGGGGGACAGCTCAGTGAAAGGGGCCCTCTCCTTCTTATACTCCCTATTACTGCACACGTCTAGGTGCCCACGCTATCTGGAATTCTGGGAACGCACACTAGGCCAAGATATCATAGACACTCAGTGGCAAGCCCTCTGGAGGAACATAAAACACCATTGTCACTCCCTCAGTTAGCGCGAAGCCCACACTAGGCCATGATATCATAGACACTCAGCGGCAAGCCCTCTGGAGGAACATAAAACACCATTGTCACTCCCTCAGTCAGCGCGAAGCCCACTACAAGATAATGTTTGTCTGGTACCTGTACCCTGAGAAACTGAAAAAAAAATCCTATCACTTTGGATCTTTGTTGGAGGGGCTGCGGCCTTCTGGGCAACTTCCGCCATATATGGTGGGACTGTCCGTAAATTCACCACTTTTGGCCAGTAATCCTGGCTCGAATCAAAGAGACATTAGGCTATCCAGTCCCGGATTCCCGAGAGTTCATGTTGCTGGGCTTGAGGGACCCAACCTTGAAATACCAAACTAAAGCCAACCAAGCCATTATATGGCTCTGCCTGGGAGCAGCTAAAACAGCAACAGCTGCCGCCTGGAAAAAGAATCTCGGCTATGGCAGGCACTCACCATGGAATGTATGAGTGACATTTATAGAGACGAATTAAAAAACTTTGAATATGCCTGGGGTCCCTTGGCCAAATATCTATCCAGCGGTCTCCCATTAACCACCTGCCTCACGAGAGTTAGAGCATTGCACCTGTTTCAGTTTTAAACTGAGCCACCACGAACGTACAAAACCACCTCAAGATTAGATTATCTGCTCTGGAGCCCCGAGACCATGTACATCCCAAGTTGTTAACTTTACTCCACTATGATTTACTTTCTACCGCTCTCCTCATTATAGCTCAGCTTCACACCCCCCTATTCCCGATTCTCAAAAGAGAGAAATAACATATCTACATTCCACAAGGAAAGGAACCGGGGAGAGGGGAGGGATTGGGGAGGAGGAATGGATTGACACTACAGATGATATGTTTCTGTTTTTGTTATTCTTTCCATTTGTTGTACCAACCAGTAATGTAGATTTGCAGGTAATACCTGAAGAAATAACTGCATGAGAAATGAATTGGATCATCCAACAGAATCTGTACGCGGTAATAGACGGCTGATAGCGATATCCGAATGCAAAGATAAGATGTATTACCATGCTTGCTGATTGATGTGCTGTAAAAACTCAAAAACAGGTTTGACAAAAAAAAAGACATAAGAAACCGTGATCCCTATAGATACTCTTCCTGCTATGATTCACAAATTAGTACTTAACCACATCCATGGAGGGAACATAAAGTTAGGAGGAGTTAAAGATGTGTTTTGCAGCTTTTACTAATTTTCACTGCTGGTGATAGAAGTAAACAATGAGATTCCATTTCTCCCATTCAGTACACATTACTTTGAGTGCTGTCTGAGACCAGAATTAGGGTTGGTGATTTGGGCATTTGTTAACAGTCAATAGCATTTGTGTGTGCTGAGATATTTTGCTTCAGTCACAACAACCTATTTTGATGGCAAATGCGCCGAATCGGATAAGTCTTTAGGTTTGTTCTTCCTGCATTTCTACTTTATTGCAGTTTTTGTATAAGTTTAATTGTGCTCCTTATGTAGTGAAAGGCTCTCATTAGAATAAATGCTATAAATAACAGTGTGCTTGAGCTTAGGAATGTTTGGATTAATAGTGACACTTCTAAATTTACCAGAATGTCTGCTTTGTGTACCAGGCCAATTTACTTCGTTAGCTACTGATTTGCCTCCTCACAAATAGCTCGAGGTGCCACTTCACCAATATTCAGGCTCTCTGTGGAAATATGCTTGCATCCTGGTAGGTTTGTGAAACAAAGGCAGCCATTTAATTCTTTAAATACAGTTAGTTTGAGCGGCGAGAAATAGGCGGTTTTAGTTAGCTGCCATGTCTGTATTGCAAGTCTTATTTCTGGTGCTTTATCAGTTGAAGAAATGTTAAAGTAACAGAAATGTTCATCTGTTTTACTAGTTAGCTTACTTCAGGCTTGTATAACAGTCAACACTGAAAAAGTTTGCTTCTCTGGAAATCCTTTTCTCCCCATCCTAATTAATTCTCCTACTTTTTCATCCCATAACAACTCTTGCACCAGACCCCTACATTTGCAACTCCTTGAGTTATCAACAACTTATAACTATTTGATTATGTAACTGTCACATGTATTTGCAAAGGTCTCTGTTGATCCTGGGGGTTCAGCAGCAAAATATATTACATGGCCCTCGTCTTGCGCACCTTGAGAGCGGTATAACGTTGCGCCATTCAAGACACTCAACTCAAGCCATTGGAAAGTGTCCTAATTGTAGCAGCAAGATTCCCTGAGGGGCTGAGCAAAACCAACTAGATTGGCTCACCCTGCTAGCTCAACTCACCTTCAAGACCTGACGTGTTATATTTAAGGCTCTTGCTTACAATACACCACCTGATCACAACATACACATATCCCGGACATTTCCAGAACTTAAAACTAAGTAACGAAAGAGGAAAAATCCCAGAAGACCGTTCTTCTCTTGGTAAGCACCAGGTATCAGGAGCTGCAGCCCACCAATAGAAGCGCTCAGTTAGTTTATAGCTGTGTCTGCACTACATAAATATACTTATATAAACTAACACATACATACACACAAGCAGCAGGGAGAAAAGAAACAAACATTCAGATGGAAATTTTGCTTACAAAATTACCATGCCTTCTATATGGCTCTCAAATCTATTCTTTATGAGGCTTCCAGTATATGGCACCTTGAAAATGTAATGGGTCACAGCAGCAAATTGTATACATAAGGTACACAGTGTTAAGTGATAACTCAAAACCTCACCCAGATATCAGAAGCTCAAATGAATACCAAAGAAGGAAATACATTGTAAAAGTACAGTTGTGGATTCAACTTTTAGGGTTATTTATCCATGAAATAATGCTGTACGTACATACGGTTTATTGTTCAATGAAAGGCCTCCATCGTAACGCATCATCATACGCTATATGCCCATTCCAGTTATAACGAAGCCGGTAACGATTCTTAATGCTTAGCATTAGTCATTCAACAAATGAGTCGGACTGGGTCTTAAAGCATTTTTGCCACTGGCTGTCAGTCGTTAGAGAGGGCTTCAATTGGAACAACAGGGGCAAACTCTAGCAGGAGGGACATTCTAACTGGATGGAGAGACTACAAAAGAAACTCTGGATGTGTATCCCTACAGAGGTACATTATCAAGGGCAAGGAGCATGAATCTCCTTCCTGTCTGATACATTATATGGTTTGCGTGCTAATGGTCGCCAGTAAACAGAAGGCAGCTTTGGAAAGGTAGTGTTAGTTTACAACATTCATGATCTGCTGTCATTTGGCAAGAGATCCAGAAATATGAACATCTGTAGCTTTTACTGCACACAGAGGTCTGCAGGGGCTTTGAGCCCATCGGGTATTTTCTGAGAGAGCTGCCCAAACTGTTTCTACACCATAGTAACTGTGTTCCACAGGCCTGAGATTAGCTGCGATTACTACATTGTTTGAGTGCCTGACAAGAGCACTATCGTGCCCATTTTTCCCACTTCCTGAAATGGTACAAATGTTTTTATTATCTATTTGCGCCATGACTGACTCCACAGTTATTTGTGGCCAGCATGTATTTACCCATTATTCCAGTGATCGCCCCAGCCCATAATGGGTGCTTCTATCAGAGTCCGGAGTCAGGAAATTGCTTCTGGCAAATACCCCTTTTGCCATCAGTCGTAATAAGGGAGCCGGGGGCCCGAATAAAGAAATGAAGGGTCAATCCTTCTTAGTTGGATATTAGCAGAACAATAATTGGGCTGCAGTGGGCCCAGTCTCCCCTGCCCTTGCAGCACTGCTGACAGTTATGCCACTGAGCCCTGGATCAGAATGAGAGGCCTGGAAGATGTCAAGGAGGCAAGGTCTCCACAATAAACCACGTGTTTGTGCCCGGTGGAGTAGAAGGAGATCTGTAACAGCTCCACTCCTGAGACTCTTGCATGCAGGCCGCTCATCTGTAGGGGAAACTTGAGACTGAGCAAGGAAACATGGGCCGATATGTACTCTAGGACGGTTCCAAATTCATGGTGTAGCTTCTCCCTGTAGGAGTTCGATCTCGATGAATCCTACACGGGCTAGGACTGCCTCATACTATGTTTTGCGCTTTTTAGAAAAGCTAACTCTCTCTAGAGCTTAGTGGACACGAGAACATGAATACAATACTGTTACCATACACCATGCTAAAGAAGCTACTTCTGCTGTGGATATATAACGATTATTCTCAAATTTGCGTGGCTCTCAGTTTACAGATTTTCTTATATTGTCTGCGACAATTCCCATATTTTGGGAAAAAATTAAATTCTTTAAAGACAAAGAAAGAAAGTAGAAAGGCGCACAAGACCTACCTGTTTAGTAACCTTTGCTAGGCTCCTTGCTAATATTCTTTCACTGCTCCACTCTTGTTGCAGGAAAACTACTAACATCCATAATGGTGTGATCGCCATAAGAAATGCAAAATACAAACATACTTTGATGGGCTTTGGTCTGCCCACATGAAGAAGGATGGGGGAGATATAGGTTCTAAAAATACAAACTCACTGAGAAAAGCCAACGTCTATTGTAAACAACGTGGATGCTGGTGAAACTAAATGACCTAAGGTGGTGTAAGGATCAACATACTAGCAAATGATCCATTTGTACACATGCCAACAGACCAAGTGATACTTCAAAGGACGGGGGCCCAGCTGCTTAGCTTTGTGGTAGGCTTTAATCGAACTGATGGAAACTAAATTGCTTTACACACTAATGGTTTTGTTACTATTTAAGGAAGCTATGTGGCCATTAAATCAATCATGACAGTGAATGAATAAAACAAGTTTAACAATAAATAACAGGCATTTGCAATGCAATCGGTCTCACATTTGCGAGAGTTAGAGCTATTGGCGCTGTAAATGTGTTTTGGTATGGAGTGGAGAGGATGTATGTGGATTAGAGTGCAATTATGTGAGTTGAATTGGAATGGTTAGTCGTGGAATTGTGTGGTGTGTAGCGTATTTGTGTAGTGGAATTATGTGGCATGGTGAATAGATAGGGTGAGAGCTGCACTGAAAAGACTGAAAGGAAGATAGAGAGGGATAGGTAGTTTGTGTACAAAGTGGTGAATAAACTACAGAGGAGCAGAAAGAGTGTGAGAGAGAAAGAAGGGGAGAGCAGGCCATAGATGAATAAAGAGAGTGTTCCTATATATGTAGAAGACACCCCAAGAAGAGGAGGAGAGCATGGGCTTGAGGGACAGAAATTTAAAAAAGGCATGGGAACAAAACAGTGCTTGAAGACAAGTGAACCAATATGAGAGGAGGGAAGAGTGTGTGAGAGAGCAAGAGAGAAGTGTGAGAGGGACGGGTGAAAGGAGTCCCTGAGGGGGAGGAGACGAGAGATAGACTAGGGGACAGCACAAGGAGGTACAGAAAGGTAGCATGTGTGAGCAAATAGTGTAGAGAGGAGACAGGAAGTGTGAGGGAGGGCTGAGAGGGGGCATTGGAACTGGAGAGGAATGCCATTTTCAAAGGTTCACTGCTCACCTTTCTGTTGCTTATTGAGGTATTTGGGTGCGAAGCTGGTACTAATGCAGTGCAACCAATTCTCAAACTGTCTTAACAAGTGTAAAACTATCAAAATAAGTAATACAGCTAAAAATGTGACACATTATAAACATAATTTGACACAAATTACTCAAACCTGCCACATAATTTGGCCCAACCCTGCCGCATAATTCTAGTGGACCTGCTATTATTGTTATAATTACATGGTGCTAACACCAACCCCCTACTCATCACATGCTGACTTTCTTCATGTGCTTTAAATCAGACTCGACTTGCGCAATACCCTCATGTATAATATACCACTAATTTGAGATGGTCCTATTCATGTTGTTATTCCAGAAGCACAACTGAGCTTCAGAAACCCAAGACTTCACCAGATGTGGGCATCTGTGTTTAGTGTAGCAATAAAATACAGAAGCACTTCTAAACTATCATCCGCTTTTCACCTATCAATTCCTATGTGTGTGAGTGAATATAAAAACAATGCCTTTGTATTCCGTCTGTATGGTGGCTTGGCTCCCCCAAATTTACTCCCTCACTCCTCTCCTACCTATGTAACCTGTGGGCTCCAGAAGTGATTCGGTTTCCATTTCGTACTCTAGATTTGAAGGAGTGGAGGAGTTATTGAACAGCTCAAGACTGACATGCTGTCTCTTATGAAGAGTAAGGGGGCTGTGGCCGGACAATGTTGATGAAAGAGGCGCAGTGTGTGGTGTGATACATCAGCTGAGCTGCCATCTGTCAAGTGTGAGGGTCAAACCATTGGAAGCTAAATGCCTCAGGTAAAAGATGGATCTCAGGTGGATCCAGAGGCTGCGAACTTGGAAACAGGACCTGAGAAATCCAAAGAGATGCTACTAATAGTCACAGAAAAGGACACTAACAAGCTCTTCGGAAAGCACCGAGGAGCTGCGAGCTTGGGGACCCGGCAGACAAATGAGACTATTACAGAATGAAATTGGGAACGAGCTGTGATGTAAGAAATGACATTTGACCTGTGGGGAGGCATCCATGATAGTCCCACCTCCGTCAACACATTCAGCGATGTGGTTGCATGCAGATGCAGAGTGCTGGACTATGTGTAACCAGAGGGTTTTAACAAAAGAAGCAATAGCGACCATTGTGGTTTGTTGCCGGCCTGACCGTTGGCTCTTGGCTCAAGGGATACAGCTGTAAGAGCCTTCCACAGAACAAGGCTGTGTTCTTGCCGCAGTTACTGTGAAGTGAACGCGTGTTCTCTGATGAACGCGATCTTCTGCTCCCCGACTTTACATGTGCTCTGCATCAGGAGGAGCGCGTGAGACCTACGGCAACACCACGAACAAGGGGCAAAGGAAAAACAGGATGCGCGGCAGCTTATGAAGATACGGAGCAGAGCTTGGAACATGAGCATGAAACTAACAAAACAAGCAGAGGCAAAACAAAAAGTAGTGCACCCACACCAACCTATATGGTCAATTGTGCAATAATACAGGTAACAGGGTCAGTTTCCACGGTGGGAATAAAACAGCCAAAGGGCGGGACAAACAGAGCATTTACCAAAGAAATTGAAGGAAATTTGAAAGACAGGCCAAGGAACAAATGAAAGTGATGGGCAAGGTGAAAGCCCACATAAGTAGACAGCGCATGCACCCTGCCAAGGCTCGTCCTAAAACATTCAATCATTGGTCTTATCAATATGGATTATTCTCAATTAGTTGTTTCGAATCAGACTCATATTCAACATGTGAAATAGACAACGATAGGTCTGACTGGCAGTGCCCTGCTTTGTTTCCGGAAAGTGCGCCTTTGGGCTTCCTCTCTAGGTAAGAGTGTCACAAGCTGAGTTACAAGAGCACAATTACTAATACTTTTTTACCTCATGGATCTCCCACATATACTGCTGTGCTTATGAGTAAGACGAGGTCCTCATCGGATTCTGAAACTTCTACAATTATAATGGGACCCACTCTGACAGAGAGACTCCATCACCCGCCCCACCCCCGAAGTCTGCCTATTAGACTTGTAGATGGGCATAGTATGACCTAGAGATCGATATGATGAGCTCACACCACAAATGTTCAGACTGTACATCAGTGCCATTTGTGAACTCCCTCCCAAATATATGGTACTGGTGGTTACATGTTGCAGGATGTCCCTTATTTGCAAATAACGTGCATATTTGCTGACTACACTGTTATGATTTAGACTTTTATAGGACTGCATAGCCATAAAGACAGATCAAAATAAATATTTATTTGAGATGTGAGCAATTAATGGAAGTTATCAATACTACACTGCAAACTAAGTATAATGACGTGCATCTCTCTTCCAGACTGGGAACGAACAATGGAGTCGCTTCTCAGAAGTGAGTAGTTTGTGGTAAAACAGAATATCATCTAACAGATGTATAATTGGCATGAGCCCAATACTCTAAAATGGATACTGGTAGTACATCCATATGGCAACAGAAATGGAAGGATATCTAAGGATAAGCCCCTATATTTCAGGGGTTTGACAGAAAGTTAAACACGTGGTAACTGATAGCATTACATGGAATGTATTGAAGATGAAATATTCACAATTATTATTATGGGAAACAGATGTGATAACAGGGGCACGTTCAAGGTAAATGGTTATTGAAGATCTATTGTTTGAATTCGAAAGATGCTGTAGTATGTAGGTACTCACAAACATTTTCCCTGGGCCAAAAAGTTTAGTCTTATGTGACCGAAGTCTGCATGGATGCCAGTGGGGTGGCAGTCAGGCAGGGGTGAGGAGAGGGCGATTGGTGAATGTTGAGTACTTGAAACATATGCACCTAGTAGCTAGATTGAACAATGAGAAACCAGAAAACATGGTCGTAATCCTAGCTTCCTCACCGTATCAAATTCTGTGAACCTAGGCAATTGTTTTATTTCACTTTCTCTCAGTTTTCTTCATTATCACATCTAAGTGAGCCTCAAAATACAGGACGCTGTACAAAACCTCCGGTGTTTGATTTAATTAACTATAATGTTCATGTATAATAGGAGCCCAAGCCACCCAAACAGTGCACATAACTGACTTGCCTCTTTAGTTTACTATTGGCCCCGTTATCCAGGTGGGGAAAGTAATAATGTTTCTAAATTCATGTTTGAAAACTAACACTTTTAAATAAATTTCTTCTCAATGCACTGATAGAATTAGATGTACTAAGGCGAAAAGATTTTGCAGGTTAATACACATTTTGAATTGGAGAGACTTTATCATATTTTTACACGTTTGCTGCAAGAGGTCTTTAAAAATGAAGGAGTTGCTAAAGTTAAGTGCTGCAGGACTCTACTTATTTCCTTTCTTTCCCACCAATTAAACTTTACATAAATGCTTTCCTGTTTATCTAACATATTTCTATTGTTAAAGAGAAGTCAAGTAAACAGCAGCCCATTACTGATGTTGACCAAGGGGCTTTATGTAAATGTAAATTTCAGGAGGACCAGACGTAGCCGCTGGGCTATACTTGTATATTAATGTTGTAGTACTGGGTGAAAAATAAAATTGACATGTTCCCCCATCAATTTTTCTCACCTACAGAATATTCCTCAGGCGCCGAACTGGACCTGGAAACTTAACAGCAATACTTCTGCACGTTATATGGCAACACGTAGTTCCGTGCTACCAGTGTACTGTCCCAGAAATGACAGAGTGCAGCTGCATGTAAGCTCCACCCCTGCACGCTCTCAGTTTCTTGCTCACACCTTCAGACACTGAGTATAAAACAATTGTCAATATGCAGCTCTCTAACGTGGTTCCTTTTTACACCCAACAGCAAAGGGGAAGGGGGGGGGGGGGGGGAGCGTGAGGAATCGGAGTTTAGAGTATCGACCAGAAAGAGGGTTAATGAAGGAAAGTAACTTGCTCTTTTGATAGATGATTTAAACTGCTGATCCCTCCCCTATAGAGTAGATATCAGAATAGTACTTTCCAACGGTGGAGGTTCTGTAAAGTGGACTCAGTTCAAAAAGTCTTGCATGGCTAAGAGGGCAAAATGCCCATCACGGCGGATTGATGTTGCAGGCTGGCTCATTTAGAGGACAGGCACTCCGCATGCCACTGTAGTGGTAGCAACCTTAGCCCTGGTGGTAGGCTCTCAGGCATTCTGGAGGCTGCTTTTGGTCAGTGCGTAATAGATCTCAAGCTAAAGGACTATCCACCTTGACAGCGCCATCTTCTATGCAGCTTTTCTCAATCTGGAGAGCCCAACAAAGATGATCCGTCGACCAGATGGTCGTTGGTATGATCAATGTAAAAGCCTGAAGCGGTTTTGGTGTCCAACGAATGAGTCTCACCCATTCTTTCGATGAGTGAGGAGGGGCAAAGAATGCTTGAAGAGAGATAGATTGCCCAAAATAGAAACGAGTCATGACTTTTGGTAAGAAGGCTGACCAAGTTTTCAGTACCAGCTTGTCTGGATAGACGGTGGTGTAATGTGGGTGCACTCGGGAGAAGTTGAAGTTACTGCAATAAGAAAGATAAGTCTTTAGAATCAAAAGATGCAACACGCAGTTATGCACTGGCTTGAGGGGTGTACACATGAGGAAGATTAAGGCCAAGTTAATGCCCCATTGTGGCATCACAAACGGTTTGTGAGGGAACATGTGCATCATAGCATTGATAAACCACATCACAATAGGCGGGTAAAACAAGGATGGTTGATCCTGTAAATGGTAAAAGGCCAAAAGGGCTGATAAGCTTTAATAGTGGACAGTGCAAGGCCTTGCTGGACCAAAGACAAAACAAACAAAGCATTTGACAGTTTAGCTTGTAATTGTTGTGTGTTACGGACTCCACACAGGGCCCAAATCTGTTGCAGCGCTAGGGTTGCCTTGCTGACAGGATGACCTCCATAACTTCACTTGGCAGATCAAACCAAGTCAACTGCTGCCACTCAGTCTCCAGTATGGAGGTGTAGATTGTGCAGTTTCAGTGAAGTACCCTACCCTGCTGCTGCAGCAGAAGATGAAAATGAAATAAAAATGAGATTTTTAAAGTGCGCTACTACGCGTAGGTGTCTAGGTGCTGACTCAGTCAGTCGGAAAGAGATACAGGTAAAAGCCAACATACTTGTAGACCATACAGAAGAACAATTTGAGATCTGTACTAGTTATTAAACAGCCATGTTTTAAGAGCATTATGAAAGATAAGCAGGTTTTTTGTAGTTTTTAGTTTGAGAGGCATCGAGTTCCAAAGTTTGGCAGTGGTCACTGCAAACCTCTTGCATCCCCAAGTGGCCTTCTTAACCTTGGGTACAACCAGGTTGGCCTGGTAGGAAGATTTCAAAGTCCTGGGAGGGGTGTACCATTGAAGGAGCTGTCCGATTGATTCTGGCCATTATGATGAAGGGCCATAAAAGCTATGCACAGGGACTTGAACATTACCCGCTTTCTCACCGGGAGCCAGTGAAGTAATGGGAGACATTGGGAGACCGACTGATGTTTTGGTAACCCTAGAAACAGTCTGGCCGCTGCATTGTGGACCATTTGGAGGTTATGCAGAGCTTTTTTGTGGGCAGTCAGGAAAAGCCAATTACAAAAGTCAATTTTTGAAAAGACTAGTACATTGATCACTGCCTTACAAAGGTCCAAAGGAATGAAGGGGCAAATCTTCCCAAATGATTTAAACAAAGAAACATGAGAAGGTGAAATCATTGGTGCGTACCACAAAGGAAAGCTTTTCATCAAATTGTACTACCAGATTTTTAACTTTAGGAACAGGAATTGGGAGAACTATTTCCCTGAGGCCACCATTTGGGAGACCAAAACGAAGGGCGAATACCAAAAGTAGCACCACAGTTTTGTCTGAGTTTAATTTCAGACAATTCTTGGACATCCATCGCCCAATCTGTTGCATGCATCCGTGAAAGCATTTTGCAGTTTTGTCAAGATCTTCTGTGATCGACACTACGATCTGAGTGTTGTCAGTGTATGACACAACTGAGAACCAAAAACTTTAATCAGTGAAGCTAAAGTTGTAACGTATAGATTAAAAAGAGATGGGCTCAGTGCCGAGCCTTGTGGTACACCACAGGGTAGAGTTAAGGACATTGAACTGTAGCCATCAGATTCCACGAATTAAACTGTCAATGAGAAAGGATCTATGCAGCTTAACGGCAGTGCCCCTGACACCTAACTCGAACAGAGGCTTGATAAGGAGTTTGCGATTAATGATCCTCTCAAAGTGGTAGCCTGATTGGAGGGCAGATGCTACTGCCCAGAAGCTCTGGTCCCACACCCTCCTGGCTCAATCTGGAGCCACTAAGATGACTTGGGACCAGTCATTCTTGATTTTTTTCCAGAACTTGCCAGGAAAGACAGTCGTGCTAAGGCGTACAGGAGGCCAGTTTTGCATATCAACCAGAATGCGTCCACTAACTAATCTCTTCTCTGAAGCTTGAAAGCGCGAAACCGTGTATACTGCAAGTTTTCAACACTGGCAAAACATCTAGCTAGTGCGCCACCCACTGGTGAATATTCCCTGTGCCACCATGGGATGCAGACACCAATTGTGATCCACCAAATGCAGACAGCTGCGCTCATCCGTACTAGCTTGCCACTCTGCCTTGCTTGTCGCAGCACCACATGGCAGTGGTGCTGTCCATGAGAACCTGAACCAGCTTACCTTCAATAGGGGACAGGAGACCTTGAATATTAGATGAATGGCCCACACCTCTAACAGATTTGGAGAGGGGTTCCTGCTGACCAAGAGTACTCTGATCTCCACCTCCCTCAAATCGCCTCATCAACCCAGCAGTGAAGCATCAGTCACCACCATCAACTCTAGGTGTGAGAGGGGCTTGCCACTGATCAAATTGTAGTTAAACATCCAGAACTGCAGATCATATGCAATCTCCTAAGAGCTGAATGGCATCCTTCAGGATTCCTTGGTGCTGGGCCCACTGGAACTTGAGATTCCATTGCAGTGCCCACATATCCCATACGGCATGGTCGAGAAGAAAGATGCAGGAGGCAAGAAGGCTAAAAAGCCTCAGGGCTACTCTCACAGAGAGATCCAGAAGTGAGGCTGAAACACCTGGATTATAGTCCGAATGCCCTGGACTCCTTACGCTGGAGAAAAGAGCCTGAACTGCACCATAACCAAGACAGCCCCAATAAAGGGAAAGCCACTCCTAATGAGTTGGGTGCAACTTCCACTCATAGATCGAGAAGGTACACCATAGTCTACAGGTTGCCACCACCATGACTTTCATAAACAGCGAGTGGCACTGGTGAGACAGAGAGGGAGCACTGCAAACCAAAAATGATCCTGGCTTACCCTAAACTCTAAGTAAAGTCTGTGATACACCAGGAAAAGTATATGACAATACAAGTCCTGCAGGCCCAAGGATACTACCATTAAATCGCTAGGTGCCAGGGCAGACAGAATCTGAAAACGTGAGCATTTTGAATTTGTCATTCCACCAGATGGGATTCATTAAGCGAAGATCTAAGTTAGGCGAAGTCCACCATCCTTCTTTGGCATCAGGAAATAGCAACAACAACTACCTGTCCACATTTCGGAGTCTGGAGCCCTCTTATTGGCCCCTGTGTAGAGAAACTCTTGTAAAAGAATGGACAGGTCCTCATCCGGGAGTCGTTCTGCTGTGGTATGTAGGTGCGGTGGGCAGAAAGAAAGGGTAGGGCATAGCAATGCTGAACAGTTTGGAGAACCTTTGGAGAACCCATCCGTCGGATGTGATGTATTGCCATTCTTGGAAATGTGGTACTTATGGCAAGCCACAGCTGCTTGGAGGCTGTTGCAGAAGAGGAAGAGGGCTGGGAGGACTGGTACCCTTAGTGACATTTGTGTTGCCTGCTAGATCCACATCCCTGGCCTCATAAGGGCTAGGATGACTGAAACCAGTGCTGGGCAACTGCAAATAGGGCTGGGGAGACTAGTGTTGCCTATACAGCAACCACCTAGAATAGTCTTGCCAATTTACTAAACTGGTGAGTAAACGGCTTGCCAGGGGCCAAAGGACCAAGGAGGGTGAATCATTTGTACAGTCAGCTTTTTCGATGAACAAGCATAAGTCTCCAAAAGGCATATACATAAAAGAAGCTTGCACATATCCAGAGAAACCTGTAGAGTGCATCCATACATGGAAAGCACAACTGCATTGGAGTCAACAGCTTGTCAGAAAATCTGTAGAATCAATGCCAGCCCAAATCATGTGTTTGTCGCATTTTGACCATCCTGAATAGTCTGAACCCATGCAGCCCTAAGGTCTTTGAGGACCTCCAGCAAGATCTCGCTGCCCATGTCCCAGAGTGCATGTATAGCCAGACTACACACACTAGGACTCAGGGAGGACGCCCTCTGCTGGAACTGTAACAAAGTGAAGGGGGATCTAGCGCACCTTGTCTTCCTATGCCCAACACACAAGGTATTCTGGGGAATGGTTTTTGACATCATCAATAATGTGTTTATCTGTAATTTAGCGAAGGAATTCTCGACCCTCACAATGGCAGTTATACGCACAAATCTAAGCTCCTACAGGGATAAAGATTTAATAGACCTTTTACTGACAGAAGCGGTTAAAATGGTACTAAGCAACGGGAAAGATACAACCAATACAAACTACAAAGGATGGATCAACTGGATCACGTACTTCAGAGGAGCAAACATCGCGCTACAGCACTCACCATGAAAAGCGTCCTCGAGTGGGCTGTGGGAAGCACTAGACACATACCTAGACCCTTCTAAACCCCCATAAACATCTGGCCTCCACACTTAGATGGCCGATCCTCAAGCCGCAGACCGAAACAGAACTCGAGCGGGCTCGCAGGTGGACTCACGGACACCGTATATCTGAACAGTCGTAATGTAGTATGTATAGCTGCCACCAATGGAATACCAAACATCTGTACCTCTCTACATGCCTGTCCTATCCCTCTTTGGCTTCACCACTAAATTTTCCTATCCTTTCCTCTTTAACACTTCTTTCACTCTCAAAATATAAAAGTAAGGGGTAGCTACATAAGCTACAATGTAAGAATGATCTCTGCCACTCGTGACTAACCCTGTAACATTACTTATGATTGAGTATGGTATATAAAATTTATTTAAAAAAAATATATATATATATATATTGGTCCAATAAACAAACTGCACGGATTTGACCTCAATGCTAGGCTAGGTAAAAAGAACATGCATTTTCCCAATGCTGAAATCCTTACACTCCCTGTCCGGGGGGGTCGGGGTGGCATAGGGAAAGAAATTGGGGTTAACCTGGATAGTGGAAGCCGGCACAACCGGACTCTCTGGAGTGGGATGCTTAGTGAGAAAATTATTGTCACCAGGCACATTGCGGTGTCCAAAGATGCAGGAGGCGTATGTGCACCGACTATTCACTGGTGGGAAAGAACAAGGTATTGACAAGGTGCCCATAAAGGTGTCAGCAAGGGCTTCATTGAATGGAAGCAATAACTTCAATGTGCCTGGCCCAGACTGTAAGAACTGTGCAAGGACATTTTTAATAACTTCGACAGAGGACAGTTGTAGGTTTAGAACCAGAGCAAACAAAGCACACTTTTCTGTTGGAGGTCCAAAAGAGGATTTCAAACCTGTGTCAGGGGAAGTATCAAGCCCACTGCCCTCCTTTAAGTGCATGTAAAATCATCAATATCATAATCAGAGGGTAAATCATGCCCATTACCACCCACATCGTCCCTGGACGGTGGCAAGCTTTGGTCTGAATCAAAGCCAAAAAGACAATACAACCTCTGTGAATATATTCTTGGTTGTGGCAGTTTAGGATTGCATTTAAAGTGAATGGCGACTGGTTGTGCTGTAGGAAGTACAGCTCATGGCCTCAATTGGGGTCATGCTGAAGCCAGAAAGGGGTCTGATATCAGCGCCAACCCCGGATTCTTTTCTCTGGCACTGGCGGCAACAAAAGTGGGATAAATGTAGGAAACTGCTTCAGAGTGAAAGTCAGTCAAGTGCATACGGGTTCTATATTAGGTCTGAGGGGTCAGATAGAGCATAGGATGGACCTCCCCCGGTAGTAGTACTACTGAGGTCTCCTGCGGATCCTTGAGGCCCAAAAGTTCGCCTGAGGGAGCCAGATAAGTGCCTGGTTCCTCGGCGAGAGCGTCAGCTAGGAGATTGGCACGGCTCCCATTGCGAGAGGACATCAACTATTTATTTTATTTATTTATTTGCATGTTTATACCGCGCTAGGATCACCTCCCAAAGGAGTATCTCCGCGCCTTTGGCAGCTAAGAAAACAACTAGCGGAGCTTGGCCATAGGTATGGATCAATTTTGAAAAAGGAAGGTTTTCAATTGTTTCCTAAAAGGAAAGTGGTCCTTGCACAGTCTCAAAAACAGTGGGAGGCTGTTCCACAAGGTTGGACCAGCAACAGCGAGAGCTCTTCCCCCTTGTCTTACTTTTTTAAATCTTGGGACCTGTAGCAAGGCCTGCTCACTGGATCTCAAGGAGCGTGTCGGTATATACCGGGAGAATTTATTGGTCAGATATGCTGGGCCCTTCCCCTGTAGACACTTATGCATTATACAGCAGATCTTAAACTTCACCCTCTGTTTGATGGACAGCCAGTGCAGCTTTTTCAGAAGGGGTTTAGAGGGGGTGCGAGAGGGCTGGTTCAAAACCAGACGGGCAGCGGTATTCTGGACCACCTGGAGCCTGGAGATTACTGCTTCATTTGTTGACAGCAGCAATCCATTGCAGTAGTCCAAGCGACTCAATACTAGGGCCTGCACCAATGTTCTCCTAGTAGAGTCTGGTAGTAGGGGAAATACCTTTCGTAGCATCCAGATGATATGAAAGCAGGAGCCCACCACTTGATTACCATGGTGTGTTAAGGAAAGCTCCTGATCTAGTCGGACGCCGAGGTTTTTCACTACCTGCTTAGGCTCTGGAGCCGGGCCAAGATCTTGAGGCCACCAGTCTGGAGTCCACAGAAGTTTGGCCTCACCGAACAGCATCACCTCCGTTTTTGCAACATTGCACTGCAGGAAGTTAGATGCCATCCAGTGTGCCACCACCTTCATCCCCTGAGCAAAGGAGCTCCTGACCTCCACCGTAAGGGTTTCAAAAGGAAAGAGGAGTTGGGTGTCATCTGCATATGACACAGGAATAAATCCATGAGATCTCATGATGTTAGCTAGGGGGGGCCACATAGATGTTAAAAAGAGTAGGGCTCAGACAAGAGCCCTGTGGCACCCCCTTAGAGATCTCCAACTCCTCTGACCGGTAAGCCCCCAGAGTAACCCTTTGGGTGCGACCTGTCAGGAAACTCCTCAGCCATGACAGCGCCTTGCCTTCCAGGCCGATGTTAACTAGCCTGGTGGTCATTATGTCATAATACACGGTGTCAAACGCCGCAGACCGATCCAGCAGAACCAGGATAACAGAATGACCTTTATCCTGGAACATGCGTAGATCGTCTGCGACTGACAGCAAGGTGGTCTCAGTGCTGTGTCTTGGTCTAAAGCCCGACTGGGATGGATCCAGACCGCCTACTAGCTCAGTGTAGCTGGATAAATGGCGATTTACATATTTCTCTATAATTTTCCCCAGATAGGGAAGAAGAGAAATAGGCCTTAGGTTCGCCAACACCGTCCAGGGAATGGCAGTGTTTTTCCTCAGTGGTCTTACTAGCGCCCTCTTCCAGTCCATAGGGACCTGCCCTGTACGGAGGGAAAGATTAACCAAGTTCTGGATTTCTGGTCCAAGAACTTCTACCAGCTTAGGCAAGATACGGGCAGGGATACTATCATGAGGACTGCCACTCTTGATTTGTGCAACCAATGAGTTTACCTCCTCTAAGGAGATAGGAGGAAAGCTGGAGAGGCATTGGGTAAGGGGTCCTGATTGTACACCCGACTGGGATCTGTTGTTATTATTCAATCCCTCAGCCGTCTTTGAGGCCACTATCCTCTCATAGATAGCCTCTATCTTCTTCATAAAGAAGGCAGAGATCTCATTACACAGCCCTTGAGTGGCTACCTCTACAGTCTCGCAGGCTGCTGGTCTAGTAAAGGTTTGTAGGATGTTATACAAAACTCTAGAATCTTTCCCTACCTCTATTAGTTGTGCTGCAATATGATTTTTCCGAGCAGTCCTGATGGCTTTATGGTACAACTTGAGAGAGGATCTGTGGAGTACTTTATCTTCCAGCCTCCTAGACTGTCTCCATAATTTTTCCAGTTTTCTAGTATTTTGTTTCAAAGATCTTAACTCTTCAGAAAACCAGATTTCTTGCTTTTTAGCTGGGCGGGGTTTATAGACTTTCTGAGGGATAGTAGTATTTATTGCATCCCTTACTGCCTCCTCAAACCTGTACAACTCTGTAGTTATATCTCCTGTGGTGTGTTCATACAGGGGAACTTTGTACTGGTCTCTAAAGGCTTCCACCGTTAGTTTATGCCATGGTCTCCTTTTAGTGGCCAGAGTACTCTGCTTTTGAAGCTTTTTATTAATGGCAGTATGGAACTTTAAGATGAAATGATCTGTCCATTCTACCTGAGTAGGAGGCATGCATTTAATTAAAGGTGAGTTGGACATTACCAAATCCAGAGTATGGCCTGCCTCATGAGTAGGACCGTCATTGATCTTTTTCAGTCCTAGGGAGTCTAGGTCCATTAAAAGAGTTCTTGCCTCCTTGCAGTTCTCTAACTCACTGTGGACATTGAAGTCCCCTACCAGGAGGAAGTCCTGGTTATCTTGCACAAATGGTGCTAAAGCCTCTATTAACACGACTGGAAAGTTCCCAATCGGGCCTGGTGGTCTATACAACAGCGCACCCTTCCTTTGTTCTCTGGGATTAGGACTAAGTTTAAAAATGAGTAATTCCATTTGAGGATTGCTAATTTCCTCAAGGATAGTTAAATTCAGTTCCTCCTTGTAAACAATGGCAACCCCCCCTCCAGTTTTATTTGAGCGGTCGACCCTAGCAATCTTGTATCCTAATGGGACACTAAGTGTGATCGCTGGAACCAAATGGGGCTTAAGCCATGTTTCTGTTAAAAAGCAGAGGTCTGGTTCCTCAGTCAATATGAGATCCCAGACCTGGGTGGAGTGCTTCACTAATGATCGGATATTACAGAGTATATTTTTGCTCCACGTAATGGAGTTATCTCCTAAGATATTAGTAGGAGCAATTTCTTGTCTTCTGGCTGGTATTACATCAGCTACCTGTAATTGCCTACTCTGCTTCGTATCGAGGTCAAACTGCATATGGCATCTGTGGCAGGCAAAAGGGCCTTCTACGGGGGTATCAATACCAATGTCACAGGCATTTGAAATATCTGTGCGTATCTCTAGCAATACCTGCGAAGTGTATGTTCTTCGTGTTGTAGACGATATTCCCTGGACTTGTAATGGCCGCGCCATAATCTCCTGCCCCATGGCCCCGTCCTGTCGCGGACGGGCGCAGACAGGCTGGTCTTCGGCTCGTCTTAGGCGCAGGAGTAGGCGCCACCCTGCGCGCCAACGCTGCGCGCTGGCGCCGACGAGGGGCTAAATAGCCCAGGAAGTCCCAGAGTCTAGAGCGCTAACCGCTCGCTTCCCAGTATGTCCTGCCTCAGCCCCGCCCTCCACACACCGGGATTGGCTGCCGAGCGTGCAGGCCCGGGTCGGGATTGAAGACTAACGTAGCCTCGGTGTTTGCGGGTATGAGAAATTATTTGCAGTGGGCCTCTGAATGATTAACAACCTATTTCAATTGTAATTAAAAACACAGTAAACACAGTTTTAAAAGCACGAACTTAAACAATTTGTTCGTTTTTCAAATTCAATTTCAAATTACAGCGCCGCTATTTGAGTTGGTAACGCCAAGCGGGGTCAGGAGAAGCTGCCACCACCTCCCTACCGCGAAAGCGATGCCTCCTCGCCGCCTAAATAGCC
The DNA here is from genome assembly GCF_964261635.1 of Lissotriton helveticus. Lineage (NCBI taxonomy): Eukaryota > Metazoa > Chordata > Amphibia > Caudata > Salamandridae > Lissotriton > Lissotriton helveticus. The sequence goes on along the minus strand of NC_136063.1, from coordinate 2,047,119,506 downwards.
CAGGAAGTCCCACAGTCTAGAGCGCTAACCGCTCGCTTCCCAGTATGTCCTGCCTCAGCCCCGCCCTCCACACACCGGGATTGGCTGCAGAGCGTGCAGGCCCGGGTCGGGATTGAAGACTAACGTAGCCTCGGTGTTTGCGGGTATGAGAAATTATTTGCAGTGTGCCTCTGAATGATTAACAACCTATTTCAATTGTAATTAAAAACACAGTAAACACAGTTTTAAAAGCACAAACTTAAACAATTCGGTTGTTTTTCAAATTCAATTTCAAATTACAGCGCCGCTATTTGAGTTGGTAACGCCAAGCGGGGTCAGGAGAAGCTGCCACCACCTCCCAACTATGTGGTGTCTTCGTGCTGGGTGAACCCGTGACTGCACTGGCTCCATGATAGGCGGGTTTCTACATGGCTGAACCAGGCACAGTTTAGACTAGATTCACTATATGGACATCTAGCAGTGTACATAGTTTCCTTTTGGTCCTGAAGAAATGCTGAGTATCGCTTTGAACACGATAGCATGGAACATGTCGACCACTTTTTGTTAGAGTAGGTTCCTGCTTTCACTGACCTTCAAGCCTGACAAAGCAACCACTCTCCTTGTTTTTAGCGAGGTGGGTTACCACTTTAATAACATTTCTCTGTGGACTACCCAACTTCTTTTAATATCACTTTAACACATCTACACCACTCACTACCACTCCCTAGGGCCCTCACACCCAAAGCACCATACGGCAGGAACAAAAGATCCCTGCTAATGAGCCCCTTTATGGGTGCCCATCGGGTATTGCACCGTCGACCCGACGAGGGGCAAGGCCATATGATGAAGCATGACACCTAGCTTGCTGGGTGTGTGAGGTCTCTAGTTCCGAAAAGGAGGATCCCCCTCCTGTGTGCCTTCACTCACTCATTTTTCAACTGTCTCATCCAAGGTTTTGGATCCGGGGGAATTGTGCATTCCTTTCTAGACACTGAGCCAAATGAGTGCCACATATGCAGCATGGCCTCCTTAAATACCTCAACTGTCAGTGGCATCACCAATGGATTGAGAAACTCAAGGTATATCAACACCATGACACCCTCACGTCTTCTCTAGAAACAGAAAAGTGGCGAGCCGGGGTAGAGCCTCTCTTCACTTTCTCATGTCTTCTTTGACTTACCATAAGGCTTTGACCGTGAAGAAGACTACTTGTGGTAATGCCCTCAGTAGTAGGTCCATGACTTGGAGCGTAAACAGAACTTACTTGAAGGCCGCGACTTCTGTTCAGCGAGGTACAGCTTTGCTTCAGGGGCCTAAATCACCTACAGGTGCCTGAGGGCACACTCAGCAGACAACTTAGTCATGCCTCAACCCGAAACACCAAAAGGCACACCTTTGCGGATTCATAACCAAAAACTGTTTCCTGAAGACGCAACTTTGTTTGCAACCTACTGTTTTAGGGGGTGACATCTTCCCTTTTACAACAGGATCTTGTTTTGGAGTCATCTGAAATGCAACAAAAGTGGCGCTCCAGATCTGCATCCGAAAGCGTAGGAAAGAACTGACTGAGTGCAAGGGTGGAGCTTATATGTTGTTCTAATCTGTCATCTCCATGACAGTATGAAGCTAGTGCGGAGCTGCATGGTCCCACCTAGCTGCACACAGGAGTATTGCTATGAAAACCTTCTGGATCCAATCAAGTGCCTGGGGAGTATTCTTTTACTAAGATCTGTTTTGAAACATGTTATCATAACTTTGCTGAGTAATCGCATTACAGATGTTATAACAATGCAAAAAAAAAAAACTATCCCTCCACTAGGTGCTCTAAAGTTGTAACGCCAATGGTATGAATGTTGTACACAGAAAACATGAAAAACATAAAAAAATAAATTGGAAGGCATTCCAACAGATTTCGATGAAACCACGAAATTCATTTTATAAATTAAGTTAGTCTGATCTATAAAAGAAATTAATTTAGAGGCTGAGACGGTGACAGATTGATCATTAAAAGTTCAAGACAACTCACGGATCGTTCTCAAATGGTATTTTGCATGAAAGTGGTTAAACATTAGGTTAGAAGAAGCAGGTATGTGAGAACAAAATCTCAGAGTGGACACAAACAAATGTAAGTTTTTTTGTGCTATGCAAGATTGCTCACTATATATGTGAGGATGCTTTTTAGAAAAATAAAAACGTTTTTAAGCCAACTCCGCCACACCAACACAAGAAGGGAGAAATGTGTGTTAATGGTTAAATTATTCACCTAAGCAAAACTTTAGAACCAATTATGTATCACAACACATAGCACAGCAATTATCAAGGTTTGCTAATTTTGCACACTATCAACAGGGGAGCAAGCAAAACTGCAACATGCCGATAGAGAAAAACATAAATCACCCATAGACTTGTTGCTCAGCACTCAGTACCATTCATAAACAATGTCACATTAGGCAGCAGGTAACCGAGTTCAGAGGAATGAATTGCATCTTAGAACCCCACTTGATGCTGCGTTTGCCCATGTACACCACTGCAGTAGCATTAAGTGTGGTGCACTTTGAGAAACAGTGTATGTATGAGCTATTTGTATAGCACAAACCTAGCCAAAAGGCAGCGTAGCACTATACATGTTCAAAGGCAAGCTTAGAGTGTCCCAGTAATAGAAGAGGAAGCCAAGGTCTGGGCAATTAATGCAGTGTGATGTAGTGCCTTTTTTTTTTTTTTTTTTTTAAAAAAGACCTTTATTGTCCAAAACAAACACAATACACAGCGTCTAGCCAACAACCCCGGGGCAGGCCGCCATCAAGTTGTCAGATACTTTGTTCAATTTTGTACACAGCCTTTCAGCCGCCATCCCTGGGGCGCGGCGGCAGTTCATTATCACTCCTGTGGGTTTGACTACCGCTCAATTCGAATCGTAGAGGTCCATTTTTTTTTTTTTTTTTTTTTTTGTTTCTTAAAACATTGAACGATTAACCAACTAGCAGTTACCACTTGCGGTCCCCTATGTTCCTGGCTTTGTGAATTGTGCCCCCGTCTAGTCCCGAACAGGCTCCCCCGTACCAGCGCGTGCTTGCCCAATATCTGTGTGCCTTCTGATCCCCCCACCGTGTGCAGTGTTCTCCCCCTTGCCCCCGCTGCCTTATGTCCCCCCCCACACCTCCCAGCTGCATGTGTGTCCTCCCTCCTGTGGAGTGTGGCCTATCTCCTCTCCCCTTACTCTAATGGGTCATCCTCTCCCTCCTCATCGGAAGTCAGTGATTCCTCCTCTTCCAGTGGGTCACACAGGTCCCCCCTAAATGCATTCCACGGGAGCCATATCTTGTTCCACTTACGCGGACACGCTCTAAGGGTATATATTGTTCTTTCCACCAACATGACCCTGTCCATGGTCGCGCACCACTGTGGTAGCGTTGGGGTGGTGTCCGCCCCCCACTTCTGTGCTATGTCCCTTTTGGCGATCACCATACCCAATGTGGCCCATTGTCGCCCGTGTCTGGTGAGGTCTGTGGGCTCCCATACGTTAAGTAGACATCTCCGAGGGTCCGGAGTCAGGGACACCTCTAAAGTTTGCGAAATGGTCCTCATGATCTGTCTCCAAAACTCCTGAATGCGGGGGCATTCCCACAAAGTGTGGAACAGTGTCCCTTCCTCCCCGCAACCGCGCAGGCAGTACGGGTTTTGTGTTCTGTGGATTGCGTGGAGCAATGTACGTGTGTAGTACACCCTGTGTAAAATTTTCAGTTGTACAAGGCGAAATCTCGCTGATATGCCCACCTCCCTGGGTGCCGCCAATGCCTCATTCCATTCCGACTCGTCCATGTCCCCTACCTCCTCCACCCATTTGGCTTTTAGTGCTACGGTCGGGTCCGTCAGGTTATTGACTAGTTTGCGATACGTGAGGGAGGTTGCTCGCTCCAGCATGAAGTCCGTAAGCAGTCTATCCTCTAAGGGTGAGGCTTCCGGTAGTGTTGTGCCGCCGGGAATGGCGGTTAGTAAAGCATGTCTCACCTGTATGTACCGATATTGCTCCGTAGGCCCCATCTCGTACTGCTGTCGCAGTTGGTCGAAGGGGATCACAGTACCCCCCTCCCATAAGTCTCCCACTGTGGAAATGCCTATGTTGTCCCACGCCGTAAAGCCCTTACTACTCCTCAGATTACCCAGTGCCCTCGAGTCCCATAAAGGGGTCAGTCTTGTGATCGTCCCTTTCCATCCCAGTTTTGCCTGTGCCCTATGCCACAGCGACACAGCGAGCTTTGTGGGTCCGATGAGTGTACGCGCCTTACGCAGGTCATAAAGTGGGGCCAGAATGGTGCTGGTGCCCAGCTGGAGTCTGTCCGCCCGGTATGCCGGGTCGTTCTGGGGAGCATGCAGCCACTGGTTGATGGATTTCAATTGGGCGGCCCAATAATAGAGCTGCAGGTTTGGTAGCGCTATCCCTCCATCATACCACCCCCTATGTAGTTTGGCCTGAGCTATCCGTGCCGGGCGGTTACTCCACATCAGACCTGCAACCACCGCGGCCACCCTCCTGAAATACCTATCGTGGACCGGGTAAGGGGTATTCTCCAGAATGTATAAGAACCGGGGCAGTGACATCATCTTGTAGAGTGCCGCTCTACCCAGCAAAGTCAGCGGTAGCGCCGCCCAGAATTTAACATCCTGTTTAAGGCGCTCAAGGGGTGGCGATAGATTCTTATGGAAGAATTCCGCAGGATCCCTCGTAACATGGACCCCCAGGTATCGGAACGAGGACCCCGCCATTTTGAGAGGGCACCTGTCTCCCAGATCGGGGGACGGGCCCTTCAGTACATACAGCTCCGACTTGGTCCAATTCAGAGTATACCCCGACACCTTCCCCTGCTCGTCACAAATGTGCAGTAATGCCGGCACTCCGCTTTCTGGTTCCGATAAGTACACCAACATGTCGTCTGCGTACAGTGACAGTCTGTCCTCCCAACCCTCAGCCCAAACAATCCCCCTTAGCAATGGGGTGGATCTTATCAGGGTCGCTAGGGGTTCCAATGCTATTGCAAAAAGCAACGGCGAGAGCGGGCAGCCTTGACGAGTGCCTCGTCCTAATCGGAACGTCCGGGAGATATGGCCGCCAGCGACCACGTGCGCCAATGGCTCGGTGTACAGCAGACGAATCCAGGCCACGAATTTCGGTCCGAACCCCATACGCCCCAGGACTTCGAACAGGTACTCCCACTCCACCATATCAAACGCCATTTTGGCGTCCAGTGCCAGGATCACCGCTTTTTCTGTCAGCGTGTCGGCCTTCGCCAGTACGTTATGTACCCTACGTAGGTTGAGAGCGGTGTTTCTGTGGGGCATAAAGCCCGACTGGTCTGGGTGTATTAGGTGGGGCAGGACGGCCATCAACCGAGTGGCGAGGAGTTTGGCCAAGATCTTAAGCTCGGCGTTAAGCAGGGAGATGGGGCGGTAAGACCCGCACTCCTCCGGTACCTTACCGGGCTTGGGGATTGCTATTATGGCCGCCACCCTCTGATCTTCCGGAAGCAGGGCCCGTTCCAGGCTGTCGTGGTACATAGCCAGCAGGGGTCCACTAAGCCCATCCGCTGCGGCCTGAAACCACTCTATCGGGACTCCATTAGGCCCCGTTGCCTTCCCCGGCCTGACTGCGTGGATCGCCCTTTGGACCTCCTCCTTCGTGATAGCCGCTTCTAGTTCCGCCCCCTCCTCCGGGGAGAGCGCGGGTATGGGAATAGTCTCCAGCGCTGCCCTCGCCATATCCGCTGTCACTGTGCCTGCCGGCGTGTACACCCCTTCAAAGTAGTCAGCTAGTGTCTCGACTATTTCCTCAGGGCACGTGCATAACTGCCCTTGTTTATCGCGAATGCGCTGTATTCCTCTGGCGCTGCCTCCCCTCTTGTCTAGCCATGCCAACATTCTCCCCGCCTTGTCCCCTATGTCGTATATTCTATGGGCCGTGTCGGTGATCTGTGACAACGTCTGCAATTTAATATGTTCCCTAATCTTTTGTTGATGCAGGAGAACCGTCTGGGCGGTGTCTGGCGTGGGACCTGCCTCGTGTGTTGCTGTTGCCCCCTGCAGTGCCAGTTCCAATTCCGACCGTTCACGATGTGTCTCCCTCAAGTACCCCGTTATAGTGGCAATGGCCTGACCCCGTAGCACCGTCTTATATGCTTCCCAGAGGGTGGCCGCTGACTCCACTGACTCAGTGTTCTCCCGAAAGTAGTGGGACGTCGTCGTTTTAAGTGTCTTACTAACCTTAGGGATGGCTAGGTATGATGCGTGGATTGGATATATCCTTTTACGCTTCCGTTCCTGCGTGGAGAGCTCGAGTGTGATGGGTGAGTGGTCCGAAATCCCCCTTGGGTGTATCTCAGCAGTGTCAATATGTGGTAAACCCCCACCCAGCGCCATGAAGTAGTCAATCCGCGTCAGACTATTGTGCACCGTGGAATGGTAAGTGTATTGCCTCGCTGCAGGGTGTAAATATCGCCATACGTCGATCAGTCCCAGTGCCGTCATGTACTTCTGCAACTGGGAGGGACCGGCCGCACGTGTCATCACGGGCACTCTATCTGCAGTGGGGTCGAGTATTGCATTGAAGTCTCCCCCTATTATCGTGTCTCCCTCAGGCAGGCCTAGCAAGAATTTACCCAGCTCTGGAAGCATGACCGAGTGTAGTGCCGGAGGGACATACACGGATACCACATTCAGTAGCCTCCCCTCCCATTGGCCCTGGAGCGCCGCAAAACACCCCTGCTCATCCACCTTGGTGCTAAGTGTAATAAACTGCGCCGATTTCTTCAACAAAATGCCCACTCCCCTCGAACCTGTGGAGAATTCTGAATGCGCCACCATCCTATAACCTTTTCTATCAAGCGCCTTTGTCGCAGACCCTGTAAGGTGTGTCTCCTGGAGGAGCACCAAGGCTGGCCCCAGCCTCCTAACCGCATTCAGCACCAACCCTCTTTTGATCTTGTCCCCCAACCCTCGCACATTCCAGGACATGAGCTTGAGCGGCGTTACTCGGGCTCGCTGCGACTCCTCCTCAGCTGCTCGTGATTGTGTGTCCTGCATTGCGTGTTGTGCTATATGAAGCGCGGGAGCCGGACCCCCGGCCCAGGGTGCGCTCGTTCAGTGCCATACCCAGGGTGTGTATTTGTACCAGTGGAACGTTAGACCTCGCTCGCGGAACTACTATAACATAGAAACAACCCCTACCCCCCACCCTCCTCCCTGCCTCCCTGCCTAACGGACTTACAACCGCCCGCCTCCCCAACTTAGCAGAGTGCTTAACCCGTCCCTTCAACAGTGTACTTGCGCGCTGGGGTGGAGAATCTTCCGGAGCAGGCGACATCCCTGCCCTCCTGTGAGTCCTCCAGGCCCAGCACTCAGGCTTGTCCTCCCGCTAGAGTACATCCGAACGGGCAGTCAGCCAGCGTCTCTTGTAGAATTAGCTTTCCACCCCTCCTTCTGCGCCCTGACTGTCCAACGTCGGCGAGGCATTTCCTCCTTCCCTTCCGGGTGACCGCGATTCAGGAGGCCTGTCGTTCCTGTGTGTCCGGTCCTGTCTCTTCGTGCGACGAGAGTGGTTCGCGGATCTCCAACCCTCCAACCAGTCCTGCGCTGCCTCCGGCGACTCAAAGAACCAGGCCTTGCCCTCTGCTTCCACTCGGAGACGCGCCGGGAAGATCATGGAGTATGGCAGTTCCCTCGCCCTCAGCGCTTTCTTGACCTCCAAGAAGGTCTTCCTTCTGCGTGCCACCTCAGCAGTGTAATCCGGGAAGAAGGCGACGGTCGAGTTTTGAATACGGACAGGTGGGGAAACCCTCGCCGCCTGCAGGATGGCGTCCCGGTCTCGGAAGTTGAAGAGTCTTGCCAGGATAGGCCGAGGGGTCGCCCCCGGCTTGGGCGTTCCACCAGGCACTCTATGGGCCCTCTCCACCGAGAAGAAGCTAGAGAGGCCCTTCGGCTGCAGGTGCTTCGTGATCAGATCTTCCACAAATAGGTCGGTCGCCCCCTTTCCTTCCGACTCCGGCACTCCCAAAATTCGGACGTTGTTCCTCCTCGAGCGCCCTTCCTGATCGTCCATCTTGTCTCTGAGGAATTTGTTTTCGGCCGCCATTTTCTCCATTGCAAGCTGTAATTCCGAGACATCCTCCACCAGGGACTTCGTCACCACCTCCACCTGCTTTACTCTTTCAGACATCTTGTGGAGGTCGGCCCTGATCAGGGTGACTTCCGTAGCAGTGGAGCCCACTGTGGTCTGTACCTGTGCCAGGGCACGCATCACATCCTCCAGCGTCGGCTTCTTCGTGCCCTCCCCTTCTCGGGGCCCGCCCGACGAAGTACGGGATTCCACCGGTGGCTGGGTGCTCTTATCGTAAGCGAATTTGTCCAGTCTTGCCTGAACGGCGTTGCCTTTGGTGCCTCTCCCTGACATGGCTTGTCTCGTGGCCGCCCCACTTCTGGATCGTGTGGACGTCGTGTCTTCAGGCTCCGTCCGCCAGGTGCAGGCGATGGTCCCCCTCCCAGCCTCCACAAATCTATCCGGCCGCAGTTGTCCCGTGGCCACTTGAGGTCAGGATCACTTCAAGGGGGGGAGGCTGCCTGGATCCCGGCGGCGCCCCCGCTCCCAGTCGTCTCTGCGACCCGTCCGCCACTCCAGGCTGCGCTGGATCTCAGTCTCAGCTGCGGGGTGTGCAGCGCCTCCCAAACCAAGTCCTGAACTGCCCCAGTTCACCAGTTATTGGGATGCCCCAGCGTAGGTCCAGTTGCCCCGGTCTCTCGTGGCCGTCCCCACGCTCCTCCTCACCCCTGCAGTCGCCCGCTGGGGGGGGCCGCCACTGGGGGGTACAAACTGTGCGTGTGTCCGTGGCGCGGGATGCCCACTCGTGGCTCCGGCAGACTATCGGCCCCCACCAGGCTCCTCCTGTTTGCGCCGGGTCTCCGCCACCTTGCACCAGGTATATTGCGGGGGGGGGAAGGGGGGAGGTCCCAATGCTGCCCCGCACTCCCCACCGTGCGTTGGCCGCCGGCTCTCCTACCTCCGCCCCTGGACGGTCTGGGTACTCGGGCGTCACTGCCTCAGTCCGGCGCCTCCCCAAGATCCTTACGTGGCGCCGGTAAGTCTTCTGCGCCTGTCGCTGGGCGCCGGTGTGCCTCCGCTACCTTCTTCCGCTGCGGCGTTTCCAGGTCCCGGGCACCGACCACTTCCTGCGCCCGAGTCCCGCCGTCGCCTCACTTCCGCCTGGACTGCAGTTCCAGGGCAGGTCGCGGCTCTCCTCCTCGCGCAGGCCTCGCCGCGCCGGACCGTTCACCGTCAGTTCTGGGTGTCCGTCAGCCCTCTAGACACCTCTGCGGGATTCCGCCCGGCTCCGGACCCGGTCAGCCCCACTGGAGTGAAAAAGTAAAACGGATCAGTGCGGCGGATTGACGAGGGAGATCGCCTCACTCACGGAGCTCCGCTGTTAAGCTGCCGCCATGCTCGGCTGCTAGCCACGCCCCCTGTAGTGCCTTTTAAAGAGGCGAGTAGACCACTCTATCTGAATTGAAGCAGTGCAAAATATGGCTGCCGCGGTCTAATGAGACAAAGGGATGACTCCGACAAGTTTAGCTTAGGGAAACTTCCTCCCCTAATTTACTCACTCAAGAACTCACTCGTAAGGACGAGCGATATATTCTGGAGTTATAAAAGAGGTTTAGTCCTTGCCAAATCGCCTCAAAGATATGCATGTAAGAATCTCAGTTTTTTATTTTAAGAGCTATTTATCACCACTGCAGGCCACATCGCTATAGTGGATGCATGATAGAGTAACGTTGTTTGTGATGAAAAGTGCTACTGATCTCCATAAAAAAATATAATAAAAGTATTTTTATAATGGCAAAACACAAATACTAGGACAAAAATTCAACCACTGCATTTTAAAAAGTAGATCTGCACGGACTTGCTGCAAGAACGATATGGGTATATAACAATGATGAGGAGACACACTAGCTTCATTTTTTGTGTCGCCTGGGAGGAGAACAGATCTAAAACTTTATTTCCACACAACTGTGCTTGTATTTGAAAATATATTTAGACAGGGGTACTAAGAGATACTTTTTAAAGATGAGGTTTACCGATTTCTATTGAAAAATACAAATTGTGGCTTCCAAATATGGAAAAGATGTTGCTTGTAAGAAACACAATATTCTTCTGCAGTCTATGAAAATGTCTGTATTTTATTCATTTCGTGTAACATTTACAAAATTCGACAAGTGTACTGTTAAGGAAATGCTTGGCTATCTGACACCACTAACATCCTAAACCCAAGCCAAGGTTTACTATTTTCAAATGTTACTACATTGTATGTAGATGTGTCTAAATGTAGCAAAGTAAATACTTTAGAATGGACATTTTTAAAAAGTGTCAATGAACACTTATAACACGTTTACATCAACTGTTCAATAAAAAAAAGAAAATCAACGCCTCTCAGATTTAAAAGCGACCTTCAGTATACAGTTCCAGTGGAAAAAAGTTCCTGGTACATATACATCATGTAGAGTCTACCAAAAAGCCCTTGCACATGGTAGTAGGTTTAAGTATGAACGTTAGCTTCAGAGCTCTTCCATACCTTCCCAAACGTACATAAACTAACACACGCCTTCAGCAGTCTCCAACAAGTAATCTAAAGTAATATAAAATGTTAGCACCTGAAAAATATAAACATGCTACAGAACTATATATTTGTTATTACAGTACAATGCGTCACCCGATATCTTGGGTTTTTCAAGGGATTCTGTATATCAAGGTTTATCTTTCTTTTCAGCTTTCTGTAACAATCATTGAGGTTTTCCTACAGCGAACATGAAAACACGCTGCATCTAGCTAATAAACACAATTGGCTTTTCGAATTAACGGCACAACTGCATTTAGAGGTTAAAAGCACTGCTCTTTCCAAGTGTCACAAGTAACACAAATTGTGGAACATTAATGTTTGCAGCTCAGATGTTCATAAGAGGCATTTCTGCCAATTGTCCCGCTATAAACTTTAGTTTGAGAGTAGTGTACACATTTGAGAAAAGGCAGTCAAATACAGACTACGAGAAAAAAAAATGGTGTCACATTTACAAAGCTTTGAAGCAAATTAGGCTTTAAAACTTTAACAAGAAAGAAACAGATATTATTACTAAAAAGCACCTTGTCATGGTTAAAACAATGGAATGAGAAAATGAGCAAACCGATTGCTTCAAACAAAAACTCCAGAAATTCAATTCTGACATTTTTATAAAAACAAGATGCAACAAGGAGGAACACATCATTAAAACTATGTTTGATGACAAAGCAAAACATAGAAAAACAATTTATAATCTGCATCAGATTAAAGGTTTCCTTTAAAAACATCTGTCAGCAATCCATTTGCAACAGCTGAAGATTTTCAAATTGTTGGTCTTCATGTGGTGTTCAATACGACTCCGGTATCACAAACTCAAATTCATTGCCGCCTTGAGATGGACCGTCTTTAAAAATGGCCTGATCTCCAGGTTGAATGAACACATCATTCCAGTCCATAGGCTTGGCGGGTGAACTAGACTTTGGCGACACAGACGCTGTTCTCTTTTTTTCATCGACACTTTGATCATCAGCATTGTCGACTACTGCAGCACTGGTTGAAGGTTGTGCATTGCTTTCAGGGGACTGTTTGCTATGTGGGGACTTGAAGGGATGCAGAAGATAAAGCGTGGGGTCTCCAGAAGGATCTTGATTATGAGCTGATTTCATATGGTTAGACATAATCCTATGGTTAATGAAAGACCCTCCACAAGTCAAACACTGATACCTCTTCTCCCCGGTGTGTATGACCTCATGCTTTGTACGATACTCTGCCAAAGCATAGACTTTCTCGCAGTAATGACAAGGATACTTCCTTTCCCAAGAATGAACGTTATAGTGTCTTTTCAAACTGGTCCGAGAAACATAAGATCTTTTGCACACAAGGCAAATGTAATAGACCTTTCCATCAACATTCAGCTCATAGTGATCATCGTGCTTCACTTTCACACGCTTGCTGTTTGGAGATCCGTCAACTGATTTTGGCAGCTGGACTTCACCATCCTCATCCGGGTCATTTTTAATTGGTATAACAATATCGTAAGTGTCTTTGTCCTCACCAATGTTTGCATAAACCTTGCAACCAGTTGATAACCCTCCAATATCTGATGGCGTATCTAAGGTAATAATTTTTTTACCATCCATAATGTGGTGGGAGCCTATTCCAGCCCCACCTGAGCAGTCTTTACTGCTGCCAGGATTAACATCTGCAATTTTTATTTTTAGCTCACCTGGTTTGGAAGTGTTTTTTTTATGAAAAGTGGCCTTTTGTGGCTTCGGAGGTTTTGGTCCATCAAAAGTGGACACTTTTTCTGTGTTTGTAAGTTGACTAAGAGTGCTGGGTAACAGATTTGGCAAGGGTGGCCAATTGGCATTAATTAGAGGAAAAGGCTTGTTTACAAAGGTATTAAAAGAGGGGAGCTGCTGCGAAAGAAAATTCATTGTTATAGAGAGATGATTCTGAGCAAAGGTGCTTATGTTAGGAGGAGGATTAAGCTGTTCTCTGTCAGGATGTTGGGGATTTAGCAACCTGGTGCAGGAAACAGCGGGGGATTGAGAGGAGCCAAGGTTCACACTACTGGCTTGAGCTTGACTAAATGCAGTAACAGGTAGAGCATTTATCTGAGATGGTATTTCTTTTAAAGGTAAGTTGTTTGGAGATTCTGCATTTAAAATTAACGGAGTCTGAGCTGAAATGGTATTACTCATGCTCATCTGCTGGTCAGCTATTTTAACTATTTCTGGCTCTGTCATTTGCTGAGCTCTTTCAGGAGGTTGTGAAACGCATGGTTTCGGAGGTGTTTGCCCAGAAGGGAAAATTAAATCTTTAGATTGTGTTGGGCTTGGGCTAGATATTTTAGCAGATGTAGTATTTATTTGAGGAGGCGAAACATATTGGAACTGCAAATTGTTTGATGCACAAGGGGAAACACTATTTAAGCTCAGTTCTTGAGTGGGCAGTTTGACCATATCCAGGCAGGTCTTTTGAGATTTAGGAGGTACAAGTTCAGAAGAGAAAACACCAGATTGTGTTTGACTTGGGCTTGAAATACTGGCAGATAAAGAATTTGCTTTGTTGGGTAATTGATCAATATCTGAACTGATCTTTTGTGCTTTCGGAGGCACACGTTCAGTACCGAGACTAACACCAGCCTGGATTTGACTTAGACTCTGTATGCCAACAGGTAAAGAATTTGTAAAGTTGGCCAATTTAGCCACATCTGAACTAGTAATTTGAAGTTTTGGAGCCTTAAGTACAGAACTGGAACCAACACAATCTTGTGCCCGAGTAGGACTGGATATATTAACAGATAAAGAATGTGCATGATTGGGCAATTTTTCCATACCCTGACTTGTCACTTGTGGTTTTGGAAGCACAATTTGAGAACAGGAAACAACATCAGTTTCTGTTGGAGTTGATATATTAGTAGATAAGGACTTTGCCTGAGATGCTGCGACAGCCTTTGGAGGAAAGTTGGTTGGTGAGGGACAATTAGCTCCCAGAATCACAGGCTTTTGATCTGGTATGCTTGCGTTAACACTCATCTCTTGGTTGGGCAATTTAACTATTTCCAGACAGTTTTTTTTTTGTGCTCTTTCAGTGTCATTTGAAGTACGTTGTTTCGGGGGCAATGTGATGGAACAAAAAACCACATCATCATCTGATTCTTCACTCTTATCCTGGCAATTACCAGCTTTGGTTGATTCGTGGAGCTCTTCACTGGGGATGGTACTTGTCTCAGTTACGATAGGTGTTGCACTAATACCACTGTCTTTAGGTAGAGGACATTTGGTAGAAGGCTTATCAGTGTTGAGACTCTTTTGGTCAGCATCAGAAGGTGAAGCTTTAACATGATTATCCTTGACACCACTTGTCATGCTCTTCATCTGAAATAAAGGAATGCCCAGGTCTGCAATAAACCTAACTCCCAGTAACTGTCCAGATTTAATCAATTCCTCAAGTAAATTGGTGCGGACACCAATAATTTTAGAGCTGTAAATGTAATTGAGTATTTCCGCAAAGATCTCAGCTCTAACAAAATTCAGTTCAACCACTTGACCCGAAACAGAAAACAAGTTGTGAAAGTATGTGCTTGATGCGGAGAGAATATTTTTGTGGGCTCTAAACTTTTTGTCTTCCACAATGACTGTGACATCACAAAAGATTCCATGGAGACGTTGCTCATTTAAAGATGACAATAGTGTGCCCGAGTACTGGGTATCAGTGGCTGTAATCAGTTTTCGGCTCTCCATGCCTACAAAGTGGAGGGAAAAGAAGTGAATATTAAAGATTTTGATTCAATGAATGTTTCTTTATGCACACAATTTGATTAAACTATCCTTTAAGCATTGGCTATGGGATAGATTGAAAGATTCCTTAATTTACCAAAAAGAGAGACTTCTGTTCATAGAACAATTTTTCAGACTATGGCCAGAACAGGAGGCAATCAACAAAACGTATAAATTATTAATGTATTTATAGGCAGGGGCTCCTCTTTTAATGCTGTACTCAAATACACTCAAAGACAAATGTTCATGCAAATCAAAAATAATATTTCAGTTTCATGCCACTGTATTTCTTTTTGGGTGCACCTCAGAGCCTTCATTAAAAGGACAAAACAAGGGGCTATACTGAATATTTATTGTAGGTGTGCAGACGACCTATGCGAAATTTGAATCTTCTACAGTACATCGATTCTAATAAAATCAAGGTGCTGTTAGAGGATGTCTTTAAGGCTTCTAGTGAGTTAATTTGGCCTCTACTGAATCACCATCTCATACAGTACCTAATAGATAGGGTCAAGTAAGCAGGTATGGGTAATAAAAATCAGTAAATGGAATTAAATGTCACTGTGAAAATTGGACGTAATAAACGTTAAGACCAGTAAAACAAGAAAAGACATGTGAAACAAAAATCTGCAGCTTTATTGGCATGTCTGATAATACACATTTGCATACTATACTTTTATTTATTTTCTTCTCTAGAACTATGCCTCTCTAACATTAACATTATAGCTAATGGGGCGACCGGGTGTCCCTCAGAAGCTGGGTATTGGCGATATAGAAAACAGTTGGTTCTGTTGGGTAATGCAATCGCTTTGGTTCACGTATTTAATACAAAAGCAATGATGTATCTCAATTTGATGTCAAATTGAGATACATCATTACTTTCGTATTAAATACGTGAACCATAGCAATTGCATTACCCAACAGAACCAACTGTTTTCTATATCCCTAACATTAACGGCATGCCCCCCTCTAAGAAAGGAACATGCACATTACTTGAAAATCAAGCCATTTTTTAAGTATAAGAGTAGATTTAATGCTGGTACATGATGTATACTTGCTTATCTTTGAGATTTCCAAAGCAAAGGCAATGAGTTGCTAACGTGTTTATTTATATAAAAGGAGTACCACACTGCCACTACAGGATCTCTAAAAAATAAATCTATATCTAACAGAGCCTAGAGTAGGACAGTGTTCTGTCCTACAAACAAACATCTAAAACATGTCAGGCTGGCATTCTTAGTTCTGTACCATACCGTTGTTGGCTGGACATCAGAATGGAAACACAAGGCGTTTTAGATTATCCAATATAATTATTTATCCAAATCAGGTAACACTGGTGTATTCTCTAAAATAAACCGAACATTTCAATCTCTTCAAATATCAGGATATGGTGAGAATTTCAATGAGGCAGAGGATGAGAACTGGAGTCTCCATCTACAACTGTGATACAGAAAACATCAAAGTTTAAGCAACCTAAAACTGGTACACTATTTTTATATATGCTTATTACACCTCAATCATACATTCAAGTTTGCTTCTTGGGAAGTCTTTATAGTCACAGCTTAATAATGAAATTAATGGTCAGAAAAACTTGTCAGGTACACCAGATGTCACATTGTTGAATCACAGCTAAGTGGTAAATCACAAAAACACCCGTAGTCTCTATGTATGGACACTCCAAAAATAAGAACACTTTAAAGAGTCCAGAGGAAAAACCTGAAAAACTGGTGTGGTTTTCTGTTTTGGTTCTATATTTACATGGTGATAGCTGTGCAGGCTTTTAAGTTTTGTCCATGAATCTTTTTGTATCTATTTTGATTTAAGTTATTTTGTTCATTTTAAGATACAGTATCTTTGATACAGGTTTAATATCTTAACTGTGGATTTCCTGAATTGAAAATAATTTGCTTTAGTGTTTTAAATAAATTGCCTCTTGTAACATCACTCTTTAGGCTAAGGATTAGTATATTTAAAAAACATTTTTAACTTCGTATTCAGATTACATCGTTTGAGCAATTCTAGGCTTTCAAGAGAGACTATTTGAGATTTTATCAATTCCATGAACCAATCTTAACAATACAATAGGCATTTATAACATGTGGCTACTCCAGAGGGAGCATCCCAGCTTTACCAGTAGGACCACCCAACAAACAGGCCAACAAACCTAGGTCACCAGCCTAGGCATTGGTTTCTCTTCAGATCTTTTCTAAAGATCATTTCTGTTAGAGCAAAACAGATAGAAACTGGAAGCGAGTTCCATATTTTCACTGTTAGAAAAGCAAAAGATCTCCTACTCCGCTTAGCCCTATGAACCCTAGGGGTGTGCAGGAGCTTCAATGAATTATACCTCGGAGATCTGCCCCGACAGTAGGCCTTATTATTTATTTATAGATTTGGCCAGCACATAGTTGCCCCAGCAATGGGGCGTCCCAGCTCTACCCAAGAGACAGATACCATCAGCCACTCTAACAAACCCGAACAGTTAAGCTAGAAAGAGCCAGGTCTTTAAAGCTTTACGAAAGGTCAGATAATTCTGAAATCCTCTGATAGACAGCAGGAGGGAGTTCCAGAGTTGGGCCGCCTGGACCTTAAAAGATCGACCGCCAGCCCGGCTATTTGAAAACTGGGGATACACACCAATCCCAATTCGGCGGAGCGAAGGGGACGGTTCGGGATGTACTGAACCAGAAGATCTGCTAATATCGAGGGCCTTTGCTGAGACAGAATTTTATGCGCTACGCATCCGAACTTGAACTGGATCCTTTTGGCTATTGGCAACCAATGAAGTTTAGGTAAAGAATTAGATACCGAACAAAACTTGGGCAGTGCTAACAAAGCACGGGCCGCGCCATTTTGAATTCTTTGAAGGCGTAAAATACAAGATTAGCGCCTAAATAAAGGGAATTGCCGTAATCCAACCTGGCTAAAATTGTAGCCTGTAGAATAGTTTGGTTTTAACCCCCTCAGGAGACCGAAGCAAACCCCAGCCAAAACTTTAGATTGGGTGTCGAAAGAGAGATCCCTTTCTATCCAGAAACCAAGATTCTTAACTGCCTCTTTGGGCGGTGGCGCTGGTTTTAAGTTTGTCCGGCCACCATTGTTCCGACCAAAGCGCACGGTCTCCTTCTCAAGTACTGCGGACCCTTCTGCTCCAAACCTCTGTAGGTGAAAATGAATGGCTCAAAATTGATATGGCTAATGACCGGTAACAAGTGCAATTGGTGAATATGAGCAGAAACAGAATGATGCATAGTTACTTTAAGAAAAAGGGGTGCAGCCGCATTTTGGATGATCTACAATTGTTGCAGTAGGTAAGCTGGTAAGCACAGATATGGACTGTTTGCATAGTTCAATTTATAAGTAACTAGTGGTCTTCTGGGATGCCACCGGAACCAGATGCAACATCCTCCTCAGGAACGTCTTGGTAGCAAACAAGCTAGCTGAGACCGCTTTGCCCTACAGTTAAAAAAAAAAAGGCGGAATCAAATTTAACTCCTAGGTTTCTCACACAAGGGAAGGTAGTAGGAGGTACCCCCAACTCTGATGGCCACAACTGAGAGAAAACACAGTAGCTTGCTTGTGCAAAATAATAAATAATAATTATTTCTGTTTTATTGGAATGCAGTTTAAAGGAACTCTCACCTATCCAGTTGCCAAATAAGGCAGTTTTCGAAAGAATTGAAGGCGTCAGAGGCCTCATCCTGGAAGGACAGAAGGAAGGGAGTCTCATCAGCATACGAGATCACCTTTATGCGACCAAATTAACCAGTGGCTCGAAATAAACCTTGAAAAGAGCAGGGTTCAAGGCTGAGGCCTGGGAACCCTATATTCAAGAGGCTTTGAATCTGAAGCAAGAAAAACAACCTGAGACCTTTCCTCAAGGTATGATTTAAGCCAGGACAGAGCTTTCCCTTGTATTCCAATCTTCAACAGTCTATTCAGCAATATAAGATGCAAGTGTATCAAATGCTGATGACAAATCTAAGAGTACAGCCAAAGCACCCTGAACAAGATTATACTTGATAAATTGAGAGAAGTCCAGTAAGGCCGACTCTGTGCAGCAACATGCCCAGAAGCTAGATTGAGTGTTATGGAAAAGGGAGTTAGGTTCCAGAAACAAGCAAATTGTCTATTTACTGTTTTATTCCCGTATATTGACTGCTGCAGGAAGAAGTGAGATTGGTCTAAAAGCGCCACGTATCTTAGGGTCAGCATTAGTTAAAAAAAAAATATATATTAACAATGGTACCAGAAGGGCCGTTTTCCACCCCACTCGGAACAGCAGCACACGCCAGTGAAGCGTCCATAAGTTTGTTCAGAAAGGAATTGACAAAAGGAAAAACAAACTAAGATATCAGGGGCGGTCTCGGGGCAAATAGTCTCTTGTTTTTCCTGGCTGAACATCTTCAAAACACACTGTCCCAGTAATGTGATGAAAGTATACGCGCATTTGTTGGCCAGGAATGTATTAATGTCGAAGAAAAATTGTCAAAATGAGTGTTTCAAGATTATTTTTCGTGAGCTGAGAGAACTTCATATCAGGATTTATACGTAAAGGTTCGGGCCATATAACCTTAAATCTCTGATTGTTATTGATAATCTTCACATTCATTTTTAGAACAGACGTTTTTCCTTCCTCCATCAGGATCAAACAAACTATCTTTGTTTGAATCGGAGTTTATCACAATCAAACCATGACGTAAATTCACCTGTATCTCTATGGCATGGCTATAATGACCATTCTTGCATGCACTATACCTCATTGCAAACATTTGACGCCACTTTATAGTACTACTGTAGCTGCCTCTGTGCTAGAAGAATTGAGTCTAACCATCAGTGTCAAATAATAAGTTGCAGAGGACTTTATGTCATAGTTTATTAAGAAAATAAATATTAAATGTGTATTTTTCTGGCAACCTGAGGATGCAAGTAAAAAAAACTAATCATCATCATTTTAACTTTATTTCGGTTTGTTAATGAACCATAAAAGTACATTGCAACTAGAAAAAATACATTTACAACTCATCCAATGCATAGTTACATCTCATTTTGAATATTTGCAGTAATCAGTTAACGTGCGGTTTATAATATAACAATAAAAACACAACAATAAGATACAGGAGCTAAAAATTTTTTTAGGGCACAATAAAAAACTAGTTATTACTGAGACAGAGCAGTCTACCCACAATAAGCGGGTTACTACAAACGAATCAGTCTTCGTCTAGTTAACCACATTGAAAACAAGAATTTAGCAATAGCAGTAACTATCAATGCATTAGTATCAGTTTTTAGAATTCTAAAATAGTCTATGTAATTCCTGAGTCCTAGATTCACACAACTGTATGATCCATTTTTTCCTGCTAGCAGAATAGGCAGGACAGAACAAGGTCACATGGATTAAAGATTCATTTGGATCATTGCAACCTGGACAAGGACGAGCTAAACCCAATTTCCATTTATCAGAATAGGAATAAAGGGGTAGTGTACCATATCTGAATTGTAAGAACAATTTTTTTGCTAAGACAGGTTCTATAGCGTCTAGTTCTTTCTCAAAACTATAGACATTCTTGAAATCCAAAAAACTGTCAGTGAGGCTAGAGGGCCTGGCTGATCGAAGGACCTCTTCAAGGTTGTGATGTTTTATAGACTCAGCCAGGGTTCTCTTTGAGATAGATTTGCATGTGTCCTCCGGGTTAGACCAGAGATTCTCCATGCCAATCTTGGACGCCTGCCCCCTTATAAAAGATAACCACTTTATCCTCCCTACACCCGGGCGAGCCATCACAATCTTTAATTCTTCTCTATAACACTCGAGCTCCGGGACACTCCACAGTCTACACCAGTAGAGAAGCGGGCGTGAGGCAATTACTTCTGCAATAGGCCTCAGATTTGTATCCAACCTTAGTGGAACTAGAGGGGTGTTAGTAGGTAAGGAGAGCAGCTGTCTAACAAATTTATTCTCTGTTATACTAATCTCATTCGCTGGACAATGGCCCCAGAGTTCTGCCCCGTATAGGGTGGAGGATCTGGTTTGCACCTTGTATATTTCCAGCGGTACACTGACTAGCTTGTGAACACAGGATTTCTGTACTTTAAGAATACCCCCCATAGACTGGGAAAGAGTTAAATTAGCCTTAGTCATTTGGGTTTCCCAACTCATTCTGTCATTTAAGGTCAGGCCTAGATAAGTAAAGTTATTTACCCTTTCCAGGGCTCGTCCATCCATTGTTGGACAAGGGCAATTAGTTGCAGTGCCATTAAACACCATGTACTTTGTTTGGTCTATGTTAATTACCAGGTTCCTGTCCCTACAGAATTTGGTAAATTGATCTAACACCCGCTGCATCCCCATAGATGTTTTTGAGAGCAGCAGGGTGTCATCCGCAAACATGAGTGCAGGAAATTTACCACCAGCTAGGTTAGGAGCGTCACTGTTTTGTACACTAATTAAGTCATCGACGAGGCCATTTAAAAAGAGGGAAAATAGCGTAGGGGCCAGTACGCATCCCTGCCTAACTCCCTTCTCAATGGGAAAATCTCTTGTTAGCTGGCCATTTTTGCCATAGCGAACCTTTGCATAGGTTCCATCGTGGAGTCTTTTGAATTGGAGACATAAATAGGGTGGTATCCCCATTGTTGTTAATATGCTCCAAAGTTGGTTTCTGTCCACCATGTCAAATGCGGATTTTAGGTCCACAAATGTCAGGTAGAGGCTCCCCCCTTCCATCACCACATGCTTCCAGTAAAGAACCTGGAGCCGTAATAATTGGTCAATGGTCGATGTTTTAGCACGGAACCCTGCTTGCAAGTGGGAGAGGATGTTATTCTCGCTAATCCAATCTTGCAAGCGTTGCAAAAGCAGTTTGGCGTAGATTTTTTGGGTAACGTCAATTAGACTAATTGGTCTATAATTTGACGGGGCCAGCGGAGATCCCTTTTTATAGATCGGAATAATTTCGGCCCCCAGCCATGTGCTTGGAGGCTCTTGACCGTCAAGAATGGCATTAAATATGACGGTCAAGTAGGGGACCCAGATCTTCGGCTCATCTCTGAAAAGATCACCGGGGATCTTGTCCAGCCCAGGGGCCTTATTACATTTTAACCCTTGAACTGCAAGAGTAACTTCCGACATAGTAAAGGGAGGGGAGGGGCATTCTAGGCCCGGACTCAAAGGCGTTATAAATAACGCGTTATAGGGGGAAGCGGTACTAGAGTAGAGATCACCAAAGTATGCACACCAGGCTTCCTCGGCTATATTGGGATCGATCTTTACCTTCCCTTCTGGCTTCCCAGTATGGACCAAGTTCCAAAAAGTTCGGGCGTCTTTCGCTATTAGTGCTTGTTTAATGGCCTTCCATTTCTCTGTTTCCCATTCAGATTTTGCATGAGAAAGGAGGTTCTTATAGAAGTTCCTTGCAGCCATAATGTTAGCCCTATGGCCTGATTTGATGGCAGAAATTAGGGTGATCTTTGCCTTCCTACAGGACAGGTTGTACCAGGGATTTGTGGCACATGCCTGTCGGTTAGTACGTTTTACCGGTTTAGAGAAGCTGGCTGCTAAGGTCAGCATTAATTCTTTGTGTATAGCTAAACATTTAACATCATTATCAGGATTGAAGGCGTTTTCATGCAATATATTTAGACGCTCAAGCTGGGGAATGACACTTTTATACAGTAATGCCAGGTTGTCTGGGGACGACTTGATAGTAGACCATCGAATTTTTTTACCACCCTGTGTGATCCTAATCGCACTGGAGACCAAGTCGACCTCTTGATGCTCCCCGTCGTGGTTTGGCACATCCAGTTCTGCTACCAAGGGGTTGTGGTCACTTTCCACGCGATCAGATACGTGGAAACATCGAATCAGGTGCCATACAGACATACTAACCAACAGATAATCTATTGTTGACGAATGGCCCATTCCATTATAAGTACTCTTGCCTGGGCTATCCCCCGGAAAGCGGCCATTGCAGGCTCTAAGTGAGAATGTATATGTCAATGTGGTGAGCTGCATGGCCATGGGAGTCCAGTTTTTAACTGGATAGATGTTTGGGGGTGGAATCCGGCAGGCGTCATCCTCATCTGATGTTAACTGTGAGACACCCCGAGTGGTTCATAATGGCAATTAAAATCCCCTCCTATTATCACCTTGGTATCAGTTGAGAAGCTGTTTAATAGGGCAGTTAAGGACTCTAAAGTATGAGAAACCGTACCACCCAAAACCGGACATAGGTAGATATTAATGATCGCTATTTTGAGTGTGTTTCTGCGGGTTAAGAGAATACACAAAATATCGCAAGAATTGGTGTTAATTCTTTTGACCGAAAACCCAAGATGGACAGCCACCCATATGATCAATCCACCAGAAGGTCTGCCCCTAGGACCTTTGGTTGCAGGCTCGGCATAAGTTACAAAACCCAATCTATGCTGAATAGTCCTGGCCCATGTCTCTTGGAATATACAGATACCATGGTTATCCACATAATCACACCACTCCATGTTCTCTAGTTTTACCACCAAACCCGCCACATTCCATGATAGCAACAATAAATTTTTATTATTAGAACACAGTTGATCAGCTGGCTTGTTTGAAGGTATAACAATTTCCACATTAGGATCACCCACTTCGGGACTCGTCTGTTTCTTCGGGATCTCATGGTTAGTTACAATGCAGTTGTCATCATCTGTGCTAGAGGGGGAACTACCACGTTGGGGGAATGTGAATGTATAGCTTGTCCCACTCTGAGTGTTCTCCTCTAATAGCCCCCCACCACCAACACTAGAATCTTTGGAAGGGGGGGGTGCCTTAGCTGGAAGTCAATCGCAGCCATCAAGGCCAGAAATGGCTCCATATCTATTCGAGGTTTCCAGTGGAGTAAAAGGAATCAAATGGTCCATGTTTCTATTCCCCTGGAAAAACTCTTGCCCCGCAGGGGGCTGGCTACGTCCATTAGCAGGGACTATATTCCACGCTAAATTGTTCCTAGGAGGGGGAGGCCTCTGCAAGTGGCGCATGTAGTTATTATTCGGAGGCAAATGGATGTTCCTAATCCCATTGGGGTCTGGAACCCCCCCAGAGAAAAGAGCAGGAGTCACATACGACCTTGGGTAAAAGTAAGTTAGGTCGTGTGGGACAATGGCAGTATTCAAATTCATCGAGGGGCCTGTTAATATAGCCCCAACAGCTACTGGGTTCCTAAAATTAATAACAACTATATCACCCTCAATGTTTTTTTCCCTGGTACCCAGCCAGGGCAGGCGTCTAACATGGACTATCTCCCCATCGATATAATATGGGAGTGGTCTATTTTGACCTAACCAATGTAGAATCTTATTCTTAAGTTGGGGATGGCCCTCCTTTCTGCCTGCTTCTAGTGGGGGGACACCTGTGAGTACAACTACAAAAGGTAGCGACTCTGGGGGTAATTCTACATTGGGTCCATGTGGAATACCATTAGTGGACCTTGAAAACCTCCCCCTACTCAAGTACTTAGTCTTAGTACTAGAAGTAGCGTCGCCCGTCTGGGCTTCTATTGGAGCCTGAGCCATGGTTTTTGTTACTGTTCGGACAGGAACCTGGGCCTGTTGAAAAACCAAGTTTTTCTGCTGGTTATTTATCAAAGACTTACTGTTTACAGTAGTTGTCTTAGCAGAAGTCATTGGTATGTCTACAGTGCCCTGTTTATTACTGGCGAGAGGTTTAGGAACTCTATTGTTACCACTGTTGGAATCGTTTGGGGCCAAGGTAATAGGAGCAGAAACTGCTAGGGGCTGTGGTAAAATTGTCGGCACAGGGCTAGGCATTAAAGAGGTGATAGGAGCACTTAATTTGCCATTGTACAGAGCCTCCAGGTTGCCTAGTCGATGCTCAACCCTTTTTAGGATATCCAAAATTGGGAGCATGAAGGACCTAAGCAACTGCTCAACTGTATTCCGCTCAGTATCAGTGGGGGGAATAGTCACTAAACTTGGGATAGAAACAGCCTCAACTTGCTTCCCTCGGGTATTACCAAGATGTATACTGATAGAGTCTGGGGTTGGTACCGCTATAGGCACTGTGTCAGTCAGTGCCGAAGTTTTGGGTGCAAGTACACCAGAGGTCTTAAGTTTAGATGTCTTGCCAAACTCAGTATGACTAAGCTTGCCCCTTTGGGGTACTCCTAACCCCCTCCTCTTTTTGGTAGGCGGAGGGCCGAGGGTTTTAGGGGTGATAGATGGTCTACCTAGCCTTTTCGGCTGCTCCTTAGGTAGATGACAAGTACATTGGCCACATTTGGAGACGGACTAGAGACAGATGGAAGCAAAACTGTAGGTGAGGGAACAATTAATGAAGAGACCGTAGGCAGTGGAGTGCTTCTAAGCAATAGTGGGAATTCGTCCAGTGACAGTGGATCATCAAGGGGTGTGTCAGTAATAGTGTCCGACAAAATGGGTGGGGAAGCCAAATCAATTAGAGGTCTATTTTTCAGGGACTCGATAGAACGGCGTCGTTCAATCCTGCGTTCAGATAATGAGTCATCCTTGTCCAGATCCACGACACCCCTAGTGAAATAATTGTCAAGTGTCCTTTTACTGGATCCCACTATGCTGGAGTTCTCAGAATTTGCCGCCATGGATAAAGGCCTACCTTACAGTGTGGGACAAAAGATGTTGGTGGGGTAGCCCGTCCCGTCCTTGGACGTCCCCGGACGGCCACAGACGGTCCCGCCCTTGTCCCGGGCTTCTCCCGGCGCCCTCCCGCGCAGCGGGAGTGGTGTTTCCTTAATGTAGCTGTCCAACTAGCTACCGGGAGGGCGGGGCCGGCAGGGAGAGCAGCCCAGCTGGAGTGGGGGCGCGCGGGGACTCCTGGTCCTCGGAGTCCACCGCTATGCTCGCAGCCCTGCCGGTTGGTCCAGAACAATGCCCCTTCACGAACCAGAAAAGTGCTGCACGCCGCGAAGCGGGACCCGCACAGCGGGTCCGGCGAGGCATGGCGGCTACAGCAGGGTCAGAGGCTTCCTCGCTTGGATAAGAGGTGCTTTGCACAGGGTCAGCAACAGAATCCGCTGAGGTCCAGGTGGGGCGGTGATTTAACCGATAACAAGGTGAGGGCGGGGCCGGCAGGGAGAGCAGCCCAGCTGGAGTGGGGGCGCGAGGGGACTCCTGGTCCTCGGAGTCCACCGCTATGCTCGCAGCCCTGCCGGTTGGTCCAGAACAATGCCCCTTCACGAACCAGAAAAGTGCTGCACGCCGCGAAGCGGGACCCGCGCAGCGGGTCCGGCGAGGCGTGGCGGCTACAGCAGGGTCAGAGGCTTCCTCGCTTGGATATGAGGTGCTTTGCACAGGGTCAGCAACAGAATCCCTAAAAAAACTAATATGCATCAAGAACTTAAGGAGAAGACTACTTAAGTAAACATGAAAGACATCAGCTGTAAAACACTTATAGGAATGTAACGGATATGTTGAAAAACACAAATACTTTTCTAATCAGCTTTTTCTAGAGCCATTCTGGTTTTGACACAAATGTCAACTCCAATACGGAGATTCTTATGTAAATGGTGTAAATTCAGGGCTGATTTATAAGGCTGACAAGTGAGATAGTGTAGTCAGTTTTCAAACTGAGCTTCCATCAAGTAGAGGAGAAAGTTAAAAAAAAAAAAAAAAAAAAAAAAAAAAAAAAAAAAAAGGATGATCAATTCTGGGCACAATAATTAAATAGGACTTACTTGCAACTAAAGTTCTCTAGCATTGAATCATATGCTATAAATATTACTCCGCTGGATTTGAATTCCCTCTCCTTTGAAACAAACACATGTTTTATTTATTTCTCACTCTGCAGTTTGGATATTTGGCCATTTTACAAAAGCCAGAGATATGGGACTTAAATCCATCCCTGAAATTCTTTTAATTCTTAAAGCACATGTACATTAAGCCCCCACCACGATGTATAAAAGAGGAATCTATAAAAATAGGAGGGTCTAAAAATGGTTCAAGAATTTAAACAATCCAGGAAAATTTGCATTTTAACTGCTGGAGCACTTGGCATAGGTTGAAAATAAAACTATTTTCAGATCTTTAAAACTCATTTGATAGCACCGTAAGTGCTGCCTTGACAAGTCACATGGCAGTATGAATCAGGCCTTAGCGCCAGTGATCGCAACAATAAAAGGCTTTTACAAAGAAAGGTATTCAATGCCATTTTGGTATTTGCTCTTCTGTAGATATACAGTTATACGAAGTCGTCTCAGCATCCAAGCACGGAGGGATTTCAAAATTATAGGGAAATGTTTATGAAATACTTCACATCTTAAAAGGGATATGGAAAATACAACCTTGGGATTATCTTTTGTTTTCCATAGATTTCCCTAAATCTTATAATGGGTCAACATTCAGCTCTGAGAAATTGTACTCAAATTGAATTAATTCGTGTTGATTTGCTGGTTATGTAAGACTTCTACTGAATAAAAGGTTTCCAGATTGGTTCATATAAGGTTGTAGAGTGATGAATGGAGAGTACAAACGTAACCAGCCTTTACAATGTTGATATGCATGTATTACGGTCATCTGAAATGGGGTGCTTTTGAGGGCAGTCCCAATCAACACTCATGATTGATGCCCAACCTGATGGACCAAAGTAGAGGACTCTGTTCTCTTGATGCTCGTCCCATACTGTTTATATGAATATTCCTAGGGCTTGTGATGAACGGAATGAGAATTAATGCATATGATACATACTTCAATAGTCCACCCTTTGGTGAGTAGAAGCAATTTCTATAGTGCTATTATTATTTTCTTGGGTATTTGTGGATCACTCTAGGGTCTTTTAGGGGCCTCATTCCAACTGTTCTGTCTTTCACAAGGAACAGAGTATACTTCGATAAAAGGAAACATACATTTAGCTTTAGAAATAATGTGTCTATGTGAAGCTTTTTAAAGAGTGATGTTATGTGGTTTCAAGCAAAAATGCAAATATGGCCTGAAGTACTGACGAGTAGTACCAATCTTGTTATACTGTTACAATTACTGATACAATTGAGGTATGAATCCCAGACAGATCAGATCTTTTCTAAATCTTGGCATAAATAATAGCGAAGTCTGCTTCCCATCGATTGTTGGATAAAGCCTGAAACCCACTGGTAGGACCAGTTCATCAAAATGCAGGAAGAGTTTGGTGTCTGCCCTTGAAAACAAAGAAAGTGGTCTTAGTCGTGCTAATATCCATTCTAACTGTAGATATAGGTTTGCCTTTAAACCACATATTCAAAAAGCAGTACCTACATCTGATCTGATCAATATAACAAATGCCTGTCTCCTCCAAGCAAATCCCTACAGTCAATTATCATGATTTTGTTGCTCATACCTAAATGATAATCAAAAATGTTGCGTTACCATTGTTCACAGACCCTTTGTGATATTTAAAGGTAATCAGTGTTCCAACACAGGACTTACCCTGAAACATCAGTGTCTTAGTTGTAGGGCAGGGGGTTCCTTGATCATCGCGGCTGAATGGGGAAGGAGTGCCCTTGGAGGCTCTGGGGCATAGGTGCCTTTTGTGGTCATTCCTGTTTGGTTGATAGCTCGAGGTCCAGTTTGTCTGCCAGCTCATGTTCCAGTTGTTCAAGTCTACACGTCTGTGTTTCTTTGCTGGAACTGTTCGCGGACTTAGTCACTGGGATTAGTATCAGCAGACTGAGCAGTTCTTTCTGCCCCCAGGTAGATTTGTAGTTGCCTCAGGAACCAAGGACAGCTGAATCACAAAGGACGTTGGGAGCTAAAGAGCATGGGGAAGGGAGGTCTGCAATGGGAAAATGTCAACAGGAGATACACAAAGAGAAGTGGAGGGGCTGACATTTATAGGGGGCGGAGCCACAACAGAAAAATGCACCAGTGAAAAGGAAACACCCCAGAACACAAAACAAATCTATCCTGGTCCAGTCATTCCCAATTATTGGAACTAAATTAAGGGTTTGGCCGCATAGCTTGCAGGAACCTATATAAAAGGCATCTCAAAGCCAGAACAGGGTGGGCAAGCCAAAAAGAAAGAGGAGACTTTAAAACCCTATCCACTTCAATGTATGTTTCCCCTGAACAATTAGAAGGTGCCGAACGACAAAATAATGAATTGAGACAAAAAGAAGACACCGACAACATATTTTAGAGACTTGTCTAAAAATTCAGTGCCCTTGTTTTTGCCTAAAATAAATCTTGGTGGTTAGGGGGTATGAAGAACTATTCAGAGTGGTACTTGGAAAAAGGAAAATATATGACAAGAAGAAAGGAAGGAAAAGAAAATTCAACACTGCAGCATATCCGGGTCCTAAGTGTTAGTTTCTGACAAATGCCAAACCCATTGCAAAGTAAAGCAAAAGGCCAGGAAGCCAAGAAAAACAGCTGTCTCAAGTATGTTGTCTCAGATGGTACAAGTTGCACGTTTGGACACAGTTCCAGAGACGCAACACCATGCTATACAAAAGATGAGAAAATAATCAGTGTCCCACTCCTGTAGTGATGTTCCTGGGCAGAAAGCAAGAGCCAGAACCCTTAACAGTCCCCCCCCCCCCAGATTCTTCTACTAATTTGCACTTTAGGATTCATGGCTGGATAGATGGAAGGCATGGTGAGACACAAAGTAGGACTGGTACGTTCCATTAGCCAAAAAGAACCACCAGTCAATTTGCACACTTAAGAGATTTTATTCGATTTCAGTAAGGAACGCGACTAATAGGTTGACAAGGACAAAAACACTACCTACGTCAGGTTCACGATATCCTGAATTTCGCCAACTATGATGCGATAGAAAAAAAATGCAGTTCTGACATTGATGCACCAAGATTCAGGCAACACAAACTGCAAGTGATAAAGTAAAACTAGGGAAAAAGAAATGATGGGGCACTAGACAAGTCTACAATAACGTCTCGGCTTAGGAGACTCAAAGAAGGAAAAGAAGAGCTTTAACTTCAAAATAAGTCAGTTAGGCAAACTTAACTCTAAAGCTAAATCATCCCCTCAATGTTCTTTTCTGTTTATGGTTTTGTCATTGTGGAAATGGTTAAAAAAAATGGCTCTCACAACCAATGGTGAACTTGATATATTCAATAAAACAAATCTGAAACTAAAAAAAATCATGTGGGAAAACATGAAAGAAAAATTTCCATTGACTAAAAGGTTTTAGAAGAACAAAGGAAGATCTTGGTCAATATGAGATTTTAGCTTGCAACATGTTAAACCAAAACTGGTGCCAAACAGCTCGCAAGACCGAAATGACGAGACTTGGTTATGTGGGTAGTGTGTCTGCAAGTCAAATGATTTTAAACTCAGGAACTTCGACAAAACCTGAAGACTAATTTGTTTTTTCCAAATCACTCGGTTTTGTGTTTTACATATATTTACGACATTTTATTACGATCATATCAATTTCAAAATATTTTTTTTACACAATATTTACATTTTCATAGTCAAGTCTCTTTGTAGAACGTGATACTGTTACTTGAAGTATTAAACGTTTCTGAAAGAGTACGTAGAAACACAAAAAACTAGTTAAACGTTAAAGGATATATATGAAGTCTAAACACAAATTCAGTCCTCCCAGCCATGAAGGCCAATAACTAGGATACAAAAGTCTATTTAAGATCCACATAGTAAGAACAGATGAAGGAAACGGGAATAATGTTCAAAGAACCCCTGTAGATGAACACTCCTAGAAAAGTGATTTTAAATTAAAAAAGCATGTTACAATATAAACGGTCTGCAAAATGTACAGCGCTTTTACTGGTTATTTTTTAGACCGCTCCACTCCAGAAGATCAGAACATTGCTGAGCTTCAGCTTGTAGTGTGTTTATCTAGGAACCTGAATCGATATTTCTATTCTTTGCCCTTGTCCGGTTATAAATCAATAATATCCCTACAACGGCATAGAAACCCTATTCATAATTCAGTCATAGCGCATGCTGTCACATTAAGCAAGCCTATTCCTCCAGCCCCCTAGAAAGCACACCGAGTTCTTAAACAAATCCAAGCCTCCAACAACCTGGGAAATCCCCGCTGCCTTTGTTTTGCTTTCGTCCAAGAACTCCTGTAAAGCACTGTAAGAACGACCAGTTCTTAGTGACATCTTTATTGACGTCTTATGTCCAGCATTACGTCAAACCCGGCACCTTTCAGGTATAAATATACCAACGCTGCCTTAAGCAACGACACGGTGGTGGTGAATCTGGAGCAGCTACTACTTGCCCGAGAGCCCAGCTGATGCGAGAGCCCACTGACGCTGCCCCTCCCTATTGACGCGCTGAGAAATACGCTGTCTTTTCTCCTGCCGAGAAAATCCAGCCTCTGGCGTTTCCAGCTTACCCTTGCGGGTGACTGGGATATCGAGTCCTGAGAGAGAGATACCAGCCCTCCTGCCTTCTAATACCCAGGTACTGAACTGACTAAACCCTTACAGAGAATTCTTGAGTCAGATTCTTGGCAAAACAAACTTAACTTAAACTGCTACTTACTTACTCCTTCCCACGTATTAGGCTTAGGTCAGGTACACCGGGGGTAGGCGTATTTAGAAGCACCAGTTGAGTACGATTAGTCAATGTATATATGTATGTATATCTTTTATCCATTTTAAAGTATCATATGGCTAAGAAACCATATCAATGCTTTTACAGTATTATTTTATAATCCTGCTTTTACTATATGCACTTTACTATAAGTATTGCAATTGTAGCGATTCATTTCTCTTGTATGAGGAAGGAGACTGCTCAATAAATGATACCTTTTATTGAAAATGCCCGTCTCTTTTCTCTGCAATTTGGTGAAACTAAGTACGCACCTTTTGACTGAGTGAAATAGCTGTCTTTTGTTTTCACACGACTCTTGAGATATACTCTTAATCAGGGAGAGCAAAGTTGTCATGTTTTATGGTTGTCAGAAACGAAATCCCTTCTTGTCTATCCAGGGAGGTTAAACTCCTCCTCGCTTATTCGAGAAAGTTTCTAGTGAACTCTGAGCTAGTTGGCAAAAAACTTAAGTCTAATATAGTCAGTAGAGACCTAGTTAACCTCAGTCCTACGTCTACACTACTGAAGATATTATTCCAATGCGCAGAGCCTATTGGGACTATAGGAACTACACTACAAGCTGATCTAACTGTGGATTTGAGAATAAACAGAATATTTGAAGGTTTAAATGTTAAGGCCTCTCAAATAAAACTGTAAACTACTTTAGAGGGCCTGCGTACAATCATTCAATCAACTAGTGACAGTTTCCACTTACATTAGTAGGCATTCTCTAAATTGAATTTTTGCAAAGTGAGTAATGACATTTAGATTAAACATCCTATGGAAGGGGGTTGACAATTCAATAGCTCATTTAGATTAATGCTGAATAGTCCGTTACAGCACAACACACAAAGGGACCCGAGTGAAGGGATTAAATATGAAATGTCCTTGATGACGACAGACTACTGCATTTTTGGTTGGACAGTCCTGTACCGCAAGATGACAGCGATAAAGTATGAGTTTTTTTTCGTTTAAATTTCTTTTTTTGCCATTTCTTATATCACATTTCAACATATACAGTACGAAAATCTGCATGCAGTGCCCTCCCCAGAGTTAACACGGTTTTACTTGATATATCCCCTCATGAGGACTCTGCTCAGTGGTTTGAATATTTGTTACCGTACTGCAATCCAGTAATCAGATAGGTTATATCGTCAGGATCTGAGTATACAGTAGTACCTTAGCAATAAAGTATGTGTTTGTTATGAAACTGTTGGATCAAGCGTGGACCAAACAGACCCACTAGTGAAAGACTTCAAAAACATGTTCACCCTCTCACGGGCACAAGCCAACAAACAGAAATAAGGCAAAACATATTATGTCAAAGTAAGGTAATTTCCCTACATGGCAACATGAAACCTTCATACACATACAAAAGATGGCAGCACACTCCTTCAAAAGAACTAAAGACCGTAATCCTCTGAAAGAATGTAGGAAAATCTTGGTGGTAGTTTTTTCCCCCCCAGTGTTACTTGAGGCTCAGCTCACAAAATGCTTGCATCGTGCTCCTGCACCACATTTTAATTCTAAAAGGTAGAACATCTATGTCAAAATGAGACTAAGCATGCTGGATTGAAGCATACAAAAAGGTGTCATTCAAACAGTGCAAGTAAAAGGGAGAAGGGCAGGAACCTAACAATTCGGGTACACACAGTTAAGCTTTAAGTTCTCAAAACAATATTTGCCTTACCAGAATAATTAAAGACCTTGTGATTTGAGCACATAAGATTAACTCAGATGAACTAAGTACTATCTATTGTCCGGGTAACAGTATAAAGGTCAAAGGAGCATCTTTACTTAAAATGCTTCAAGCTGCATACTTGGACTTGTCAAACCTCGGTCATGTCTAATCCGCAACACCTATGCATATTTCTCAAAAATTGTTGACGACTCAGTTTTAATTGTCAGTTTGAGTACAACATATTGCAGGATTCAGGCTTACCAACATCCATAAAGGCTGTTGTCATTCACAACTTGGCCTGTGCCACGGTAGGTCTCACTGTTGGAAGTCTGACTTGGAGCCAAAGGAGCCATTGAGCATGAAAAGTGCTTCAGAGGGACCCAGGTTCATTTGAAAAAGCTGCAGCATTACCTCCTTGCAGCCATCCACCTGTTGCAGAGTCTATGTTGGCTCGGGCAATTTGGGGTACATCGGCTCCAGCTGAGAAATGGTGTTTGAGTCTCACAGTTGTTGAGGGCTTGGGCCTTTTGAGTGCCGACTGTGCAGTGAGAGGACTCCCATGTGGACTTCTTGTGCTTCCACGAAGACTTGCTGCCTTGAACAACTTCAGAATGAAAGCACAGGATGGATGGCGAGTTCAGGGCTATGATATTTGGTAAACTGTCAATCTACAACATCAACTATGTCCCTCTTTTTGGCTAAGGGAACTGGGACTAAGATTTTGCACTGAAGTGGACTTCCCCTTTTTTGAACAAAAGGATGCAGATTGTTATATGGCTCTTCAACAAGTTGGTTCAATGGGTGTGGGGTTAAATCCTTTTGCTATTGTTTTGGACACCCACAAATGTCATTTGTTTCAAGCACTTCATTCTTGTGGAATAATGTTCTATAACTATGCCGTTGACACACACTCAGTTTATTTTTAAGTGAAAGATGCATGTAATGCAGCCTATTATAATTTCACAAAATCCAACACTGTGGTTTTATTGTCTGTCAGAATCTTAACAGAGGTGACCCTAATGCAGAAAGGAATTGCGGGTCAGCAGGATGGCACGCAGCGGCAGAATATTGATGTGGTGCATCGGCTGTCTCGGAGACAAGAGAGTTCACCACACTTAGATGGCCTCCCCAGCCCATAAGAGGCATTGGTCACAAAGGAGTGCTCTGGATGAGAAAGAGAAGAAAGCCTGCCACAAGTCATGTTGGCATTCTTCATCCACCATTTAAGCATGTAGGCCGCATCGTCCGACAATCAAATGTTGTTCGAGAGAAATGCTTAGCCCATTAAAGGCAAAGATTCTTCTGCAGAGCCCGCATGTGCCAATGAGATGGAGGCACTAGAAGGATACACGAGGCTAGGAGACCAAGAGGCATGGAACCCACAAAGTCGGAACAGGACATCAAACCAGAAACATTAGGATCTCATCATGATTGTTCCAGATCCGAGGCATAAGTGGTAAAGCTTTGAAAGTCATCCTGTCCAGAAAATCAATCCACTGCACTGCTCATTGATAAAGAAACCCAGGGAAGGCAGGAGTGAGATGGTCAACCACAGGTGGTTCACAACTGAATGATGAGCCAACCTTCATCATCCAGTGTCAAGGTAAGGTTATACGTTCACCTCTACGCTTTGAAGATGGGCCACGAGCACTGCAATCACCTTCTTAAATACCTGATGCGTCAGTGAGGCTGTAAGAATTCATTTGTGGAACTGCAGGACGGGTAAATGAAAGTATGTGTTCTGCACGCCCTAAGACTATCTAATCCACAGGACCTACGCGGAGTAGACTTGGCCATCTTACAACTGTTCTTTGAAGGAACTGAAGGTCTTGAATTGGTCTGTACTAACATCTACTTATGACACCAAGGAGTAAGGGGGGTAGCACCCTTTGCCCCTTTCCTTCTCAGTCTCTCTCTCTCCATTGCCCCTCTGGCCAGCGATCACTGGACTCCTTTTGCGCAAAGGATCAAGGCGGACAATCTGTCAAAGGAGTTGAGCCCTATCTTTATGACAGGAGTTTTCCCAAGAGGTGGAAAACTGCATCAATTCTGCCTATCTTAAAAAAATCCAACTTAGACTCAGAGGACATAAACAACTATCGTCCTAGATCACGTCTACCTTTTACTGCCATACTCTTTGAGAGGGCCATCAATAGGCAGCTTATGGAATATATCGACCTTCATAGCTGTTTACACAAAACAACACAGCTTGAGAGCCGGTCACATCACTGAGTCGGCCATGATCAAATAAGTAGAGGAAATCATGGTAGCTCTAGATAATGTTGGGAGGGCAGCCCTTATTTTAATGGATTGGTCGGCGGCCTTCAACACTGTCCACCATACCATTCTGGTGGATAGGCCAGCAGCAATAGGTGTGCAGGGATCAGCACTCCCATTTGCTTAAAACTTTTCTGGAAGATGTGACGCAATTCGTAGCTATGCATCCGTTTAAGTCGAACTCTTTTGAGCTCCCTTGTGGAGTACCACAGGGCTCTTCCATTAGCGCTACCCTTTTTAATGTTGACATTGCCGCCCTGGCCCCAAAATCTTTCGGCTGTGCCTTAACTTCTTATGCTGACGACACGCAAATTGTCGTAGCAGTCATGAAACCACCCCATACCATCAGCTAGCAGTTCAGTGAGTGCATGTCAGCTGTAAGTTCATGGATGAGCTTTAATAGTTTGAAGCTGAACTCTAATAAAACCAAGGTTGTGCTCTTTGGCAACGATCCCTTTTTCCGGTCCCTGAGCTGGTGGCCAGCAAATCTAGGAGACCTGCCTGAGCCAGTCGAAAAGGCCAAAAATCTTGGAATAATTATAGACAACAGGCTCACTTTTGCCAATCAAATCAATTCTTTGACATCTTCCACTTTTTTCACCTAAAGAAAAGTCTGAACGATCTTGCCATTTATTCAGGTAAACTCTCAAAAACTGGTCATACCAGCTTTGGTATTGGCCAGATTAGACTATTGTAACAGCCTATACCTTAATCTTCGGCCCCAACACCGTAGGAAACTTCAGGTATTGCAGAACACAGCAACCAGAGTCCTCACTTGTACCCCTAAACCAGTCTCAGTCAGGAAAACAGTCAAGCAGCCACACTGGATGCCAGTGAAAGAGAGGATCCAATTCAAGGCGTTGTGCTTTGCTTACAAAGCCTTTAATAGGCAAGGACCACAATACCCAAGCCAGAAATTCAGATGGTACTCGCCTACATCACTTAGATTAACTCTAGAACTTTGGTGGTACCAAAATTCAACAGAATGAACTGGGTTGGCAGGTTTTATCTTGGATTTACAACAATTTGGAATAAGCTTCCATTACCCATTCGATCTGCCACGTCCATTCTCACCTTCAGACAGGAGTTGAAAACCTGACTTTTCAGCATATCAGACTTTTGGTAAAGAATCCTGTCTCCGGTCCGATCTTAGGTAAGCACCAGGACACAGTTTGGTAACAGAGCGCTTTAAAAATCTCCTACATTAACATTTTGCAAGGATAGATGCATTTTGTGCTGAAGTCCGAGAGAAAATTGGAGGAAATGGAAGGGAGTTTGACAGAAAACTAAGAACTGTAGGACCCACCAATACAAGGTAACTGCACACCAGATAGGCAAACAAAAAGGTGTCCTGCAGATTACTGGCTGCATGTGATTCACAAGGAAATAAATCAGAGTGGCTTGGAAGTGTCAGATGAAGAGGAAGACTGTGCTTGCTGGTGGTCCAGTTCTCTGGGAACCATGAAAGGGAGTACAGGCTTTTCAACAGGCAGATAATGCTTCATATAAGCAGTAAGTCAGGACCCACAAATAGTAATCTCAAGAAGCGGGTCATAGCACCGATATCTTTGATCCACTTTGAGGATGATTCACCCTGGTCTTCAAATCACGTAAAGCCTTCAAAAAGCATATTTACAAGGGATGCCTGCGCAGCTGTAGAAAAGAGTGTGGGGAGTATCCAGGCGTGACGCAGAACCACAATAGTGTCCATAGCATAACCAATCTGTGGTGGCCATGCTAGCTGGTAAAATCTACTTGGTCTACTACAGACATGATGCAACTATCAAGACAAAGGTATTTCAACCGCCCCAGGCAGGGCAAACAGAATCTCACTTGATATATCCTAAATGGCATTAGTATATCTACCCAACAAGCTAACAACTTTCAGAAACGGCATTGACAAACTGGAAGAAGTTTACACCCTTTTGCTATGCGAATTGGTGCAGTAGAGAAGGCACTCGAGTTCACTCTACTGGCCAATAACGGAACTGCAAGGCTTTCTGGAGAGGAGCGTCAGAAAGGCCAGATCACCCACAGCAGGCCTACATTGCCTAGTGATGGGACGACTTACCAGTGGTGCTGAAAACTGTTTCACCCATACTGCTTTAGTTTCCATAATTGGGAACTGCAGCTGCCAACACATCTGCCGCTCTAGGGACCACCAGTTCAAAGGAGGTACATTTCTCAATGGAGGGCACCAATGGGAATTCCAATTCGGTCTCAAGGCCACTAGAATTCTCAAGGTATGAATACAGATCAGTATCAGTATAGTGGCGTAGGGGGTAGAGGATAAATGTAGAGCCTCCTACTCCTCATTCTTGTCCTACTGAACATTTTGAATCCAAACCAAACATGGCCTCAAGGCACCTAAAATGCTGATGTTCAGACTAATGTGTTACAGCAAACAAATGATGGACGGAATGCTGACAATGCAAACATTCTCCCCCAGTCAAAAGATCTGGGTTAAATCCACCGTTCTTTTGCCCACTATGCCACCCCAGTTTGGACCCAGCCATATGCAAATTAGTATTGACCCTGTGCCCCGTGGGAACAGTCCAGACCGAACTGCAAGGCCAGGTCCTCCCTGGACCAGAAACAAGCATCCTGGGACCGGTTTCAGGGTATGTCACCCTTCTTCAGCCAGGCTAGCTTGAACCCAGTGGCACAGTGAGCAAGGGACCCACGTCTGGGCATACCCATCCCACTTGAGCGAAAAGTGTTACAGCAAACAAATGATGGATGGAATGCTGACAATGCAAACATGGTCCCCCAGTAAAAAGATCTGGGGTAAATCCATCGTTCCTTTCCCCACTATGCCGCCCCAGTTTGGACACAGCCCTATGCAGACCGGTTTCAGGGTATGTCACCCTTCTTCAGCCAGGCTAGCTTGAATCCAGGGGCACAGTGATACTAAGGCACCGCCAGATAATTCTCCCACCCC
This sequence comes from Lissotriton helveticus, assembly GCF_964261635.1. NCBI lineage: Eukaryota > Metazoa > Chordata > Amphibia > Caudata > Salamandridae > Lissotriton > Lissotriton helveticus. The sequence continues at coordinate 2,047,081,721 of NC_136063.1, read as the reverse complement.
ATATTTTGTGCCTTAGTGATCTTGTAACAAGACCTATGCCAAGACCCTATGAATTCTGTTCCGGGTGCCAAACCTGCTGAAAAAGGCATGGCTGACATAGGCCTGGCCTTTGGCAATGAAGAGGAGGTGCAATTGAGTGCTGACAAAGGTCTGGGTGGCGGTCAAATACTAGGGTTAGACAGTGCCATGGTAGCCCCCAAAAGTGGAAGTCTAACTGTAGACCCACATGGTATCTATAGAGCCCAAAGACACTTCAAAGTGACCACGGATGGATTTAAAAAGATGAAGCATGATCTCCTTGTTAGCATCTCCTGTTGCAGGGCCTATGATGGCATGGGGAATTCTGAATGCATTAGCTTCAGCTGGTGAATGGTGTAAGAGATAGATAACTAGTGGCAACTAGGTCCTCTGAGTGCAGACTGCACAATCTCTTTCTGGAGCTGGAGCACTAGGGAGAAGACTCCCACCTTGACGACTTATGCTTCCGCCGAGACCGGTCCTTCAAGTTCATCTTGGACTTACCAGCGGATGGAGACTTCAACACGGACGGGGATCAGGACTCGACATAGGGTGAGGACGAGAAATTTGGGACACAGTCAGCCTCATTTCTTGTGCTCAGCAATGTCCAACTTCAGCTCCCTTTTCCTGATGGCCTTTTGAAATTTGGGACACAGTCAGCCTCATTTCTTGTGCTCAGCAATGTCCAACTTCAGCTCCCTTTTCCTGATGGCCTGTTGGGCACATCAGGGAGCATTTATCACATGAATTTGAATCATGTTTAGATACAAGAATCCAAAGGCAATCATCATGCAGGTGTGTAACAGACGATTTCAACCAAGGAGCATGTGCTCACTTCAGCAATCAAAAGGCACAGAAATGGACGGAATGCAGAACAAATCAAAACTTTCACCCCCAGTCAACAGATCTTGGTTAAATCCATCACTCTTTTGCTCACCATGCCACCCCAGTTTACACCCATCCATATGCAAATCAGTCTAGACCCTGTGCCTCATGGCAACAGTCCAGACCGAACTGCCAAGCAAGGTCCTCACTGGACCGGAAACAAGCATGCTAGGATCTTTTTCTGGGTTTCACCCCCCTGCAGCCAGGCTAGCTTGAATCCAGTGGCACAGTGAGCCCGGGACCCACGTCTGGGCATACCCAAAAAAACAACGAAAAAAAAGATGGATATAGGCCCAGATCTCTGTACTTGAGTATATGTATGACATTGTTCTGCATTCGGTCCATCAATTGTTCTCTGTGCATTTGTCACACTGAGTGGGGCGGGCATATCCAGACGTGGGTCCAGTGCTCTCCATGCCACAGGAATCAAGCGATCCTGGCTGATGAGGGGTGAAACCCCAAAATCGGTCCTAGGATGCTGGTTTCAAGCCCAGGGAGAACCTGGCCTGGCAGTTAGGACTGGACTGTTCCGTTTGGGCACAGGGTCAAGACTCATTTGCATTTGGCTGGTTTCAAACTGGAATGGCATGAGGAGCAAAAAAGCAATGGATTTAGGCCCAGATCTCTGTATAGGGGTGAATGTATGACATTGTTCTGCATTCTGTCCATCAATAGTTCTTTTTGCACACTTCACCAATAGAGCAGGCTGAAATAAGAGGAGTGACAAACAAGTTTTGAACGATTTAATGTTTTTCTCCAAACTTGGATATGACCTGTAATTTGTTCTGGGATTTTCTAGGAACACACAAAGGTAATTGAAGAGATATAAGCTAAAGGACGAACTAAAACAAAATATAGATTCTAGCACAAACGTTGAGTGAAAGAAAAGGCCATGGGGACATCAATTCTTGGTGAAACGCCGTCTGATTTAGATGATGTGGAGGCCCTTGCTGCGGATTACTTCAGTACCCAGATCAAGTCATTTATAAACAGATGGACCAAGTTACATCTTTGATTTAATGCACCTAACATCCCTATAACCATATATTAAGTAATATTAATGTAATTAATTCAAATCATTTTCATTGACTACAAATTTTATTTTCGATTTTCTGGAGGCTGTCTTTTTTGACAAATAAGTTTCACCTTCCAGTTTGTAAACCTGAACTTTTCAAAGCTAAACAAGACCAAAGCAACCCAATATGCCTTAAAGAAACCTGGCATATTGAGTACGCCGAAGAAAGTAGATCATTACGGAATCATTCTAAAACATTCGTTGAAAATGAATGTTTGTTTTTCCTTCCTGACACATTCGTTGAAAATGAATGCTTCAGAATAAGCCTTTAATGAACTGATGTTATCAATACACTGGCATTTTACAAGGCAGAAAGAAGGATCTTGTAGAAAGCCCTGGTCTGCAGTTGCTTATGTCATGAAATGGTCTGCTGTGTAGTCCAATGCAATTTGAATATTGTACGGTGTCCTATGACAGAGACAACTGGCTTTATGCATTGTTTATTTACTCCAAAGAGGTCTTTGAACTGGGCTTCAAGATATTAGGAATGCAAAACACAATTGGCAAAGTTAAATATAGTGGTCATTAATGAAATCTATAGCTCCAAGCACAGTCCGCTTTGGAGAAAAAAGGGTCCTACTAAAGCTGGGTCACAGGAAGTGTCTGTAAGCTTGGTGGTTTTCCTTTAGGTTATACTAATATGTATACTATATTATGCCCACTAATCTGACCATGAGCATTTTGTGTTTCTATTTTAAACTAATCATTCACATTGGTTTTCAATACCAAATCTTTTATATAAATGAATGTTTGTGACAATGTTAAAGGTGCACAAAACTTGCGTAATGTACTACTAGTTAGGTATAAAAGCGAACAGAAAAGTTTCATTAACTAATTATCAGATTGAAAGCAAGTGATTAACAACTTATTTACAAGCAACAGAGATTTTCAGGAAAGGCATGTAAAACTATTCACGGGCTCTTAAGATAACTGATATAGAACCTTTTAAAAATATTTAGCTGACACTTTACTAGCTTCCCCTCTTCAGATAAGCCACAGTGGCTTTTTCTTCCACTGTCTTGAGCATTCGGGGTTGCAGGTAAGTAACATCTGCTTACCTTTACCATAAATAAATGAATAAATATGCAGATCTGACTCTTAAAATCCTCTCATTGCAGTGCCAGCTGGAGATATAGTAAGAAAAAGGCTTATAGGACTGTGCTGCCAAAAAAGCCATCACTATTATGCATGCGGAGATGTCCAAGGAAGATTCTTTAAGGCCTCCACCAGAATAATGCTTCCGACAGTGGCAGTCCTAATTATGAAAGACTTGTAATCTCATCCAGGACAAGCTTAAAACAGTGGAGTTGATTTCTTTAAAACAATCTCCCAAATGCCCTTCTGTTTAAAAGTCCAATGAATGAACAAGTTACTTACCTTTGGTAACGATATATCTGTAAGAAACTGTAGTTAGTATTAGATTCCTTACCTTAGAATATCCCCAGGCGTCAGACCGGATCCGGAAACTTTTGCCTAGCAGTACCCTTGCGCGTCGGTAGGCGTCGTCTGCGGCTCCGTGTCAGTCGTCGTCGGCGCCGGGATGACATCGCCGGAGTACTTAGACGCCGCCCTCGCGCGCTGACGTCAGTTCTTGTACACAGCTTTTCTGCGCCAGAAAACGCAGAGCCATGATAAAAACCAACATTGGTGCCATAGAAACTAGGGCCCTGAAAGGGATGACCTTATCCCTAGATAGCGGTTCGCAGAACGGGGAGGATGGGTGGGGCGGTAAGTAACTTGTGCATCTGAAAGAAACAGGTTAGTATTAGATTCCTTACCTTAGAGTAGATACCCCAGCAATACCAACCCCGGTGGTGGGTCTGCGAAACAATGATCACACCAGAAAGTCCTGGAGAAAGGAACGGCCGAAAGAGCCATCTCTCCGGACTTGGCTGTCCAGGCAGTAGTGTCTTGCGAACGTGTGCAGCGAGGCCCACGTAGCTGCCTGACAGATGTCCTGCAAGGGTACTCCCCGGCTCAGGGCAGTAGTAGCCGCCGTGGCCCGTGTAGAATGGGCACAAAGCCCCACAGGAGGCCATCCACTCGGAACTGGCGTGTGCGATCCAAGTAGAATGAGAGCACACGTTTTGGGTCCAGGCGGTGGAGCCTCTCTTCCTCTTTCGAGGGATGCGGAGGCGGAAAGAAGGTGGGCAAGGTGATGGACTGCCCAATGTGGAAGGCTGTGACTACCTTGGGCAGGAGAGAGGGTCGCGTCCGCAACACAACTTTGTCCGGATGGACTGAAAGGAAAGGAGGCTTAAAGAAAGGGCCTGGAGCTCACTCACTCTCCTGGCAGAGGTGATGGCAACCAAAGCGGTCTTCAGAGTAAGGAGACGAAGAGGACAGTTGTGATGCAGCTCAAAGGGAGTGCACATCAGAAAAGTCAGAACAAGGTTCAAGTCCCACTGAGGCATCACGAAAGGAACTGGAGGAAACATGAGTGATACCCTTCAAAAACCTATTTACAACCGGGGGCTTGAACAAAGAAGGCTGATCAGGTAGCCTTAAGAAGGCAGAAATGGCAGAGAGGTAGCCCTTCAGAGTGCCTAGAGCAGAGCCCTGCTGGGCAAGAGAAAGAAGAAAGAGGAGAACCTCAGAAAGAGGGGCAGAAAGGGGATCCACAGCCTTTGCTGTGCACCATGTCACAAATTTGTTCCACCTGCAGGCGTATACCGATTTTGTGGAGGGATGCCTGGCTGCCAGAATGACATTACAGACTTCAGGAGGCAAGTCAAAAGGCCTCAATTGCCGCCGCTCAATCCCCACGCTTGTAAGTGGTGACTGGACAGGGCCGGTGGATGACCGTCCCCTGCTGCTGCGACAGAAGGTCCTCCTGAAGGGGCAGACGAATCGGGAGATCGACACATGCTGAGTAGCTCGGGATACCAGAACCTCCGTGCCCAGTCCGGAGCCACAAGGATGACTTGTGCCCGGTCGCGCCTGATCTTCTTCAGCACTCTGGGCAGAAGTGGTATAGACAGAAAGGCGTACAACAGAGCGCAACTCCACTCGCGACGAAAAGTGTCTCCGAGCAAGTGACGCCTTGGAAATTCCAACACGCAGAACTGATGACATTGCGCGTTCTCTTCTGTGGCGAATAGATCTAACCAAGGCTCTCCCCACTGCTGAAAGAGGCCTTGCGCCACGTCCGAGTTCAGACGCCATTCGTGATCCATCATGAACCGACGGCTGAGTTTGCCCGCCCTGGCGTTCAGGGAACCTGCCAGGTGTTGAACCACCAGGGTCACGCCCTGATGTTCCAGTCACTGCCAGACAGATTGCCCGCAGCTCCAGAAGGTTGATATGGAGCTGGGACTCCGCCGGAGACCAGAGGCCTCTGATCTCAGTCTCTCCCATGTGGCCTCCCCAGCCCTGGAGGGACGCGTCCGTCACAACTACGTGCTCCGGTTGGGGTAGGGAGAGGGATCTGCCGCTGACCCAATCGCGGTCCGTGAGCCACCACTGCAACTGTCTTGCAGTGCCCTCCGAGACCAAGACATGATCGGAAAAGTTGCCCTCATGCTGGGCCCACTGAAACGTCAGGTCCCACTGCAGAGCCCACATCTGCCACCTGGCGTGATGCACCAGAAGGATGCAGGAGGCCATCAGCCCCAGAAGCTGCAGCGTCAACCTGACCGAGACTCGGGATAAAGGCTGAAAGATCGGAACCCGCTGTTCGGGAGGATAACCCCGAAACTGCGCCGAGTCTAGAACCGCTCCGAAGAAGAGGAGCTTCTGAGAGGGACACAAGTGCGACTTCGGCACATTGATGGAGAACCCCAGCAGGTGCAGGAGGTCGGCTGTTGTCTGGAGGTGGCGGACGACTGTCTAGGGCAAGCCCGCCTTCAACAACCAGTCGTCGAGGTAGGGGAAGACTGAAACCCCTAACCTGCGCAGATGAGCTGCGACCACCGCCATCACTTTCGTGAACACCCGTGGGGCGCTGGTAAGGCCGAAGGGGAGCATGGTAAACTGAAAGTACTCGTGGCCTACTGTGAACCGCAGGTAGCGCCGGCAGGACGGGGATGTGGAAATAAGCGTCCTGCAAGTCCATCGCTACCATCCAGTCTCCTGGGTAGCTAGGACCTGAGCCAGTGTCAGCATCTTGAACCTCCCCTTCCGGAGGAAGCCGTTGATGTTCCGCAGGTCCAAGATAGGGCGTAGGCCCCCTTTGCCCTTCTTAGGAACCAGAAAGTAGTGGGAGTAACATCCACACCCTACGTCTGGCCCAGGAACGCGCTCGATGGCCCCCTTGGCCAAGAGGGCCCTAACTTCCTCTCGCAGAAGATTCAAGTGATCCCCGACAGGCAGTGGTACAGCGGTGGCATGGCTGGAGGGGTCGCCTCGAAGGGGAGGGAGTAGCCCCTTCGGAAGATTTGCAGCACCCACCTGTCCGATGTGATGTTGCGCCAGTGGAGGAGGTGATGGCGAACCCTGCCCCCCACTGGCGTCTCGTGGGCCTGAAAGCTCGGACTAGGAAGGCTTTGAGGCGGATGGCCGCGCAGTTGTCCCCGGGCAACGCCACGGTGGTTACTATGTCCGCCGCAGCGCTGGATATTAGTCTTCGGCCCGTGGCTGGCTGGACGTGTGGGGGCACTTCTTCCTTTGCCATGAAATAGGCGAAAGGCAGCAGATTCCTTAAAGCGCTCAAGCGCACTGTCTTCTCCCTTGTCGCCAAAGAGGCGACGGCCATCAAACGGCCTGTCCATAAGGGTGTTTTGGACATCAGCCGAAAAATTGGCGGACCTCAGCCAGGCGTGGCGACGAATCGCCACCGTCGTTGCCATCGCTCTACCCAGCGAGTCTGTGGTATCCAGTCCACATCTGATGGAGTACCGTGCCGCATCTCGACCCTCCGCAAGGTCTTGGGCGAGTTTAGTCCGGGCCTCCTCCGGACATTGTGGCAGCACGTCCGCGACCGTGTCCCACAGAGAGTGGGTATAACTGCCCAAGAGGCACGCGGTGTTAACTGACCGCAACCCCAACCTCAGGGAGAATATCTTTTTGCCATACTGTTCGTACCTCTTGGATTCCCGATCGGGGGGAGCCGTCGAGAATGCGGACTCTCGGGGGTGGGTGGAGAGGAAGCTAGGGTCGCCCGGAGCCGGGCGGTGGCGTCTGGCCACGTTGCGATCTACAGGGGGACCTGTAGCGGGCCTGGACCAGGTGCCCAGAAGAACGTCAGACAAGACCTCATTAAACGGCAACAGAGGCTCCGAGGAGCTTGCTTGCGGTTTCAGGACGTCAGTGAGGAGGTTAGTCCTCACGGCGCGACGGGGAGTTCAAGGGATAAGGCCTTGGCCGCCCGCGTCAACACCACACTATAGGCTGGCCCCTTCTCCGTAGCCACGGTAGGAGGGTAGACAAACCCAGTGTCTGGTAAAGTGGCCAGACCACTGGCGTCCCCTAGGTCACCTGCCCAGTCCTGATAAGGCTGGCACTCACGTGCCAGAGGGTCCTCAGACCCCTCCCAATCCACCTCGCCACCCATCTCCTGGTACTCAGGGTCAAAAGATGGGGCCGGATCATAGAAGAAAAAATCTCCCATCGGCGTTTAGTGACGCCGCTCCGGTGCCGGAACCGACCGAGGGAGGGACTGGGGATGGCGTCGTCCTAGGAGCCGGCGAGGTCGTAAGGTCGACCGGCGAGTCGTTCGACTTCGAAAAAGTGATCAAAAAGATAAAAAAAGTTTAGTCAAACAAGCATTTACAATGCAATGGTCTCGGCATTATTAAAGGTAGAGCTATTGGCATTGCTCATGACTTTTTTTTTTTAACATAAATAAATGGTATTGTCATTTACAATGGCAATAGGTGAGCATTAGAGAGTAGTAGAGAGTATTCGCAGACACAGAATCACACACACAGACAGAGCCGTGCACACACACACAGACAGAGCCCCACACACACACACACAGAGCTGCACACACACACACACAGAGCCGCACACACACAGACCCAGACAGACAGAGCCGCACACACACAGACCCAGACAGACAGAGCCACACACACACACACAGACAGACAGAGCCACGCACAGACAGAGCCACGCGCAGACAGAGCCACGCGCAGACAGAGCCACGCGCACACACAGACAGAGCCACGCGCACACAGACAGAGCCACGCGCACACACAGACAGAGCCACGCGCACACACAGACAGAGCCACGCGCACACACAGAGAGCCACACGCACACACAGAGAGCCACACGCACACACAGACAGAGCCACGCGCACACACATACAGAGCCACCCACACAGTCATTCACAGAGCCACCAACACACAGAGCCACCCACACACAGCCACCTACACACACACACAGAGCCACCCACACATAGAGCCACCTACAAAAAAAAGCTACACACAGACAGAGCCACACACAGACAGAGCCACACACACAGACACACACAGACAGATGACACTGGGCTCCCGTTCTTTACAGAAAGCAGATTGAGTACACCAAAAGGGACGCATTAAGTTCTCAACCTCTTTTACCGATGATAAATTTGCACAAAGTTCTTCATAATCCCATAACTAGATCCTATAACACTATCCTGCATATCTCCACCCACTGACATCTCACACCACAAGTCCATCATACCACTCTACAACCCACATCTCCCTATTTAGGACTACACCCCATATCTCCAGCCTATAACATTGTGCCCTAGATCGTCATCCAAAATCACTACACCATACAACTCCATCCTATAACATGACACCCTGTATCCCCACCCTGTAACACCAAACCCTAAATCTCCATTCCATGACGCTGCACCCTATGTCTCCCTCATATAACATCAAAACTCATAACTACACCCAATATCTCCATTAATAGCACTGCACCTCAAACCTCCACCCTATAACACCCCAAAATAGCCACCCTATAGAACTTTACGCCCTAAAGTAATCTTATAAAACACCTCCATATCGCCACCCTATAACACTGCACTCTATATCTCCATTTTACAATTCGTACCCAAAATCTCCATCCTGTAACCTACACCCCAGCTCTCCATCCTATCCTATCACTCCATCCCATAACTCCGTTTTATAACACTACCCACCCATACCATGTTAGGCCTCGTTTTATACCCACCCATACCATGTTAGGCCTTCCAAGTCTTTTCAAAATATATCAGAATATTACCCCACTTCTGACACAGATTGTTCTTTTCACAGTATTGTTGCCCGTTTTTTAATTAGACGTCATGAACGTAATGCATTTTCAATGAACTGCATATTGTACGACGTAGAAAGACCCCTGAGCTTTGCAAGACCCCTGACCCAGGAAGTTGTTGGCCCGTTGCCCAGGACCACGGTGAGTGAGGAGGTAATGGAAGGGATGTAAGGTGCCGCCGGAACGGCCAGTGGGGTGCACCTTGGCTTGGTTTGGAGGGATTCGGGTAACCACTATGAATAAGGGGCCTATGGGAGGAGAGTTGGCCTTTCGAGAAGGAGGGGCCCTTTGGCCGGGAGTTAGGGGCACATGGACACATTGAACGGAAGTCAGGGCTCATAGTTCGGGTTTGAGTGAAAGCCCATGGAAGAGGACCAAGGGGGCCTCGACCTAAAAACGACACTAATTCATTGGAAGGCTCACTGGCATCTGTAGGCCCATGCTGCGCCTTCAAGGTTACATCCCCTGGCTACAGACAGCATCGGTCTGCCTGGTGCACTTCCCGCCCTTGATGAGGGACTTGGATGGATGCGTTCATTTGTAAGCCCTGAAAACAATCAAGGGACTGGCTAAAAAGAACCGTTATCGGGCGTCTAAAAAATAAAACAAAAGCTCTCCTGGTTGTGAACATCTACACATTAAGGGTGAATAAAAATGCAATTAAAGGATTCCAGTACATGTCACTTATTTCAAAAAAATGTTTCCTGTTAAATCAATAACTATAACCCGTTCGCTCCTAAATAAAAAGGGAACAGCCGTTATTCAAAAATAGGTGTTAAATATGATACGCACATACAATTACAAGCTATTTATCTGGACTGTTCGTAGACAGAATAATCACACACATGCGATACACCTCACTCGTAGGACTGGACCTTGCATGGAGTTGATACTGCGGAAACACATCTGGTGCGAGTGCTTAACATATATATGATTTGATTATGTTTATGTGGAAGACACTCTCAATGCCACCATCGAAGCAGAGTGGATGACGACCAGCCGCCTGAAACTGAACTCGGACAAGACGGAGGTCCTCATCCTGGGCTCCTCACCCTCCGCCTGGGACGACTCCTGGTGGCCTCCCGCCCTGGGCACCGCACCCAAACCGACAGACCACGCACGAAACCTGGGCTTCATCCTGGACTCCTCCCTCTCCATGACCAGACAAGTCAACAACGTCTCCTCGGCGTGCTTCAACATCCTACGCATGCTACGGAAGATCTTCTGGTGGATCCCCACCGAGACCAGGAAGACCGTCACCCAGGCCCTCGTCACTAGCCGACTGGACTACGGCAACGCCCTCTACGCCGGTACCACCGCCAAGCTCCAGAAGAGACTCCAGCGGATCCAGAACGCCTCAGCCAGACTCATCCTCGACATCCCACGCACCAGCCACATCTCCGGACATCTGAGAGACCTACATTGGCTCCCCGTCAACAAAAGAATCACCTTCCGCCTCCTCACCCACGCACACAAAGCCCTACACGACCAAGGCCCGAGCTACCTCCACAACCGAATCAACTTCTACGCTCCCAAACGCCACCTCCGATCAGCCAACCACGCCCTCGCCGCCGTCCCCCGCATCCGAAGAGCGACTACAGGAGGAAGGTCCTTCTCCTACCTGGCCGCCAAGACCTGGAACTCCCTCCCGACCGACCTGCGCCTGACCCAAGACCACCTCTCCTTCAGGAAGAAGCTGAAGACATGGCTGTTCGAGCAGTAGCGGCACCCCCCTCCCCCAGCGCCTTGAGACCCTACGGGTGAGTAGTGCGCTCTATAAATGTCTTTGATTGATTGAGTGTGGCTTGAAGTCAGTGATTGATAAACTATACGGGCAGCGCCTCGGTATGGGCTTCGCATCACTCTGGACCAGACCTGCTTGAACTGCTGTCAGACTCCACGTCCTCCTCACTTCCTCGCTCATCGGCTTCCGGCGGCTCGAGCCAGCAAGGCCCCTCGCAGTCCTCGGAGTAGTAAACTCGATGGTGGGCACTTCGGAGGGGGTCGCCATCGCCCAGCAGAGGGTTGGGTTCGGGCTGTCCGGCTGCCTCCGGTAACCAATGGAAGCCAGGGGCAGGTTGCCGGGGTCCAGGGACTTTCGGGCCGCAGTTGTTCCTCGGCTCCAGAAGTCTCCCTGGTGGCCGTCACCTGCGGAGGACGAAGGGGCCGCCTGGTGACCAAACCAGCGCCATCGGCTCTTCAAGATCTGCTTCACATCAAACTCCCTACGCGAGCCAGACATCCTCCGAGATGGACCGCTTTCTTCTAGGCAACAGAGCAAAAAGCACTACACGGAGAAGGCGGTTTGTGCATCGAGACACGGCAGACGGCGCACACGCTACGCCTGTCAGCAGCGAGCAGGTCTGGAGTGCGGGAAGGAAAATGATCTATTCACATTCGGCACGCATGCACGCGCTAATATTCTTTAACCCAATCAAAAGCTAAGCATGTAGCAAAGGATGATGAAAATGGAGCACCAAAAAACACGGCAAACGCCAATCAGCTTATGCTGAACCACTGCACTTTCTATTACCCAGCACCACATCTCCCGACCATTAGCGCTCAGACACTGACAGCATTCATTATTGTCAGCGTGCATTTTCATGAAAGGCGTTTAACTTTTTAGGCTTTTTCATGGGCACGAGTTCAGGAGAAACGGGAGAAGGTGGTCTGAATCCGGGTCCTGGAGGGAAGCACTTCCGGGTCGCCACGGCGGCCCCTTCAGGTCACTGCAGGCGGTGCGTCAGAGCGCTTCACAATAGGAACAGAAAAGATCCATGAGAAGATTTGGATACGAGTGAACACGTTACAAAAGCAGACGTTAAGTTACATGAGGCAAAAGTGACAATTGTGAGCAAACAAAATACAAGAGGTAGCAAAAGGTACATTACAGGAGGAATAGACTGGGACCTCGGCGAAAGGGAGGGTGTGGGGGGCGGGACTTAAAAGAAGAGACAGAAGCGCCCACGGATCGCATCAAGGCGGGGAAAAGAGTAATTGACACAGATCTCTTCCAATGGCTAGCCTCCATATACGAAGCTAGCCAATGGAAGAGAGAGGCGGGTTAAAACACCACTGTTGAACTCATTAAATTTCGGCTCCGCCCACTGCTTCGCAGTGCGACGGTAGCCTCAACCTAAAAATGACTAAGGGTACCACTGTTCCCGGATCAGCGTTTTCTGGCGCAGAAAAAAAACAACTGACGTCAGCGCGTGAGGGCGGCGTCTAAGTACTCCGGCGACGTCATCCTGGCGCCAACGACGCCTGCGGAACCGCAGACGACGCCTACCAACGCGCAAGGGTACAGCTACGCAAAAGTTTCCGGATCCAGTCTGACGCCTGGGGATATTCTAAGGTAAGGAATCTAATACTAACCTGTTTCTTTCAGATATTCTGTTACGACTGAGCTGCAGGCCTTAGCTACAAACACTGTACCAAATGTTGCCAACCATTGAAACTGACATTCTTTCCCTAATGGAGGAAATAAGCTAGGTATATGTGCTTCTTAATTTAAAAAAGAAACAGTGCTGGGCTAAAAGATTTGCTCAGAAGCAAGTGGCTTGTGCTACTGTATATGCTGGTATGCCCTATAATACCAAGGATGCTTAGTGTTGATTACACCTCATGCCTCTTTAGTCCACCACCCCAGCTTCCTGTCTCCATTTCACTCTTTCAGGTTCCTTCTTTTTTTCCTTTGTCATGTTTTCATCTTTCCCTTTTTGTGTATTTTTCACTCTCTACCTCTGGGGTAAAATCTGAAAAGTTCCAGATGAGGGAAAATCTGATGAGATAAAATTGCAACCACCAACCCAAATTAAGCACTGAGGGTATGAAACTAGAGATCTATTGCACTGATTCAGAAAGAATAAAGACCAACTTTTAGAAATTAATTTGGAGGCTCCTAAACTACATGAAAATAGCATATGATAGATGGTAAACCTCATTTATTGTCATAATAGTTACCACACCAAAAACAGTAACAGAAATTCCATGAGGATGGTACTGCTTAGAAAGCTCGCCGCTCACCAGTCATAACAGCACACACAAAAGCTTTCATAGCACCAAGAAGACAGATTGTAGGCAGCGGTGAGGAGAAGGAAGACCTCCCCATCAAATTCAAGGCAAGGCACCTTTGGATAACAAAGATACGCTCTACAATCATGCTAGAGGTTTGCAATAGCAAAAATGGGTGCACACTACAATGCAAGAGGAAGGATGGGTTGTGGGGCACTTGCGAAATACAAGAGGATTTCGTGAAAGAGATTTTGTACAGTGAGCATGAAAGAAACATTAAAATCCATCTGACTTATGTGGTAATATCTAATAAAAACTAGCAATACTCACCAACCACTACGCACATGATGGCATGTTTAGGTAGAAGAAGGGCTAGTTCGGTCATTTTTCTCACCATTTAATTATTAAAAAAATAATGTCAGCTATTTCCTCAAATCTGTTTAGCCATCAATGCCACTAACTTCAGGGTTTTTCCCATGACTTAAATCTGATGTAAATGTGGAACCCAGGAAAGTAATGTACTTGTGGTTTCGTACCTACAGGTGGATGAGGCTGGTAGGCAATTATTTTGTGGAATTCAATGGAGGGGTAGAATGTTAACCTTAAGGACAGCTTCCATAGGACTGAGGGATTTAAAGGCACTACAATAATTTAGGAGGCTTCAATAGCCTAACTAGATTTATGTACAGCTAAGCCGTTCTAATGATTATAACACGTTTGATATTATTTGTGTAGGATGTTCAGAGGGTCATGTTGTAGATTTTCGTAAATATTACAATACGAAGAGACTAAAAGTGAACTAGGAACATGAAGCGGAGATCTCCTGACCAAATAAGTGATCTGCTACACCCCCCCCCCTTTATATCAGAATCCATAACTTGTTAATTGCAGGATTGGAATTTTCTTCTGGTTTCAGGTTAGCCTCCACAGTAAAACATTTTAAACAGCTCTCATGGCTTTTACACTTTGTTATTGGCTAGTTTTATTTTTTGGGTTTCAAGTGTGTTTTCTGTATGCATTTCTACTAAAGATTTGGCAGTGGATCTGATCTTTATTCTACTTTTTCAGTAGAAGTCAAATATTGAAAAATGATCCTTTCCCTTGGACCAAGCCAGCATTTTGGTGAACATGTTATTGGTGTTATGCTCTTTAGCACTACGTTTTTCTTGACCTTCTATGTTCTTCAATTGGGTGCGCTTTTCTTGTCACTTTAAAGTTAATAACTTGTAGATACGTTGACTACCATCAGAAGACTCAAATAGAATTGTATTCAGATTTCATACTCATGATTTATATGCAATTTGAGAGCAATTTTTAATCACTAAAGTCCAATAGCACTTTGAGGCACTTTATTCTGTCATAACTTTGCAGAAATAAAACCTTGTAACTTCAAAATATTAACGTAGATTCCTTATAGGCATTCCCAGTAGTAATGTCCACATCCAATACATCCCTCTAACTTCTGGAGGATGTCTGCTCTATATAGGTATTTCATTTGTATAGTAAACTTTAATTCTTTTAACAATGTAGAAACTCGAGAAATATGATATAATCTGTTGATTATCTTGTATAAAAACATTTGTAGAGCACATAATTTCAGCACAAACTTAGGTACATATCTTGCAAATCTAGAAACGTTTGTGTGCTCTCTCGTTGGTTTCAAGCCTAAACCTCAACATCCGTACCATTGCCATAATGTGTGCTAGTTCAGTCTGGAATGTATGCTTTTTCAGGAAGCAAAGTTGCATTCTAAAGGTATTTTTTCCTCCATATCATTCTTTAAAAGACAGATCTCAATTGATTAATCTCACTTATGATTATTCTTACTGTTACTCTTTGGATCTTCCCTTTACCGCACATGTTGTCTAATATATGATACTTAAAAATATTACCACGTTATAGCTTTAGCAGCATCCCCCTACATTTGTTTTTGAAAAAAAGATAATCACCAATTCTGAAAAATACTGTATTCCATCTGCATTCCTGGGTCTTAAACTAAACTATTGCCCCCTCTCTTATTCTCATTAAAGAAGTAAGCTCTCTGATACCAACGTGGACAGCCTGCACACCGCAGTAAATAACTAATAAATTAAACAAAAATGCTACTACCTGCTCCCAGGTAACAATGCACCACAAGCATCCAAATGTCCTCGCACGACTTTAATAGAACACAATTTGCCTACAATGGTATCCTAAGTTGGTTAGAGAAATATGCTATGAATGCTTGCAAGTCAGTTCCGACTTTAAATTGTATGGAAGTTACATACTGAAAACAAGCAAGTGTGGAAGCTTTGGTCAGTATTCCATTTGTTCAACCCCATTTCAAAGGAAAATCACTGGGCAGCTGGTATTTATTTTTCAGGATATCACATGTCAAATATATAATCCGGTCACCAAGATTAGACTGAAGCTGTGTTGGTCAGGATTTTAATTGTACAGCATTACATATGTGTGGCTCCAGACCAGAGATATTTCAAACACAGATGCATAACCAATTAAACATAAGTTCAGAACTGAGGTTTGCCTACAGCTAAATGAACGACTCTTACTGGCTTTGTCATTGTCAACCGGATATCATCTTTTCCACTCTGAAAGGCCCAACAAATGTGTTTCTGAACCAACCTCGATTAAACATACAAAAAGCGTGGCAGGGACTGCAAAGATGCAAACAGTAATTGCTCATTGCCCGCGAGTACAAGATAAAACTACTTCAAGTCACTCCCTCCTATACCTTGGGTCTTTGTAAGAATGAACCCTTAATGTGTAAAGAAACTCTCACCCATGTCTGTACATCAATGTCACTACAAAATGGAAGACCGCTTTGTAAGGTCTGGGAAGAGTCAATGTAGCTCCCCAATGTTAAGGATGGTTTCTTGTTAATTATCCTCTGAAAAATTCTATTTTCTTTGTTTAATTTCGGCAGAAATCGCTCTTAAGCAACGTCTCAGACAAAATCGTTTTCATAGCAAGATAGAGACATATTAATATACAAGTAAAGGTCTAACTTAACCTGTTCAAAAAATGCCACACAATTCAGGCAACTTTAAATGAAGCGCTGTTAGGCTCTGATGGAAGTGGCCATGGTTAAACCGCAATTATTGTTAAATGTCAACCCCACAATTAAGGCCTGCAGCCAATGGTGACTCGGGGTGTGCCCAAGTAATGCTCGCCCAGATTCAAAACCTGTCACTTTAGACATGCTTAAACAGTGCACTAATAAACGGAGATGCTGAGTCACTTTATGGACTCTTTGAAAGATGAATCCTTTTAACTTGACAAGTCCTTTGCTCATGGAGGGGTTCTCAAGTAGGCCAAACTCTGAGGAGTCCTGGGCGGACATCTGCCTGCAATCAAATAATTTCTTCATTTTTGCCACTGTGAAAGTGACTTTCCAGAGTCAGTAGCAGTGCTAACACGCAAATTACAAAAACAGCTCTTTCATAGTCAAAGTGCAGAAAAAGTAAAACGTACATCACTTTCCGCCAATATTAAATACTATCCCTGAACGTTTCTCACTTGAAGGCCTTTCAGCTCAGTAAAGGTCACTCAAAATGACAGGTCTCCCTTCTTCAATTGACTGAATGGACTTAGCTATCTCAAGCAGCAGTTAGGGGGCGCAAGGGATAATCGAGGGAACACCCAAAATAATAACAGTGTAGCTTCAAGTCAAGTCCACGGGGAAATGTAGTACTAATACAAAAAAGCGTAAGATATACATGTGCAGCACACAGGACCATGACTGAAGATGGGCAGTCTGAGCGAGTAAGTGCAGATGGACTATATAATTCAGGACATCGATCACAATAGCAAGTTCGGAGTTCAATTTTCAATATTGCGAGTCCCTATGAATATGCAGGAACCTAAAAGACAGACAAAGGCCACATGGCGGTCTATCAAGAAAATAAAAACTTATTTCTAAATGTATCATCAATATATAATGCAATAGCACATGCTACCTATGCTGCTTGGGTAGGGTGTTCACGTCCTTTGTCTTAGAGGAAAACATCTCAAACTTAATAACCCCTTGTGTGCTGTTAACGAGCTCAGCTCGTCATGAGGGAGAATTGAGCTGCCCTCATGACGAGCTGAGCTCGTCACAGCCGTTGGAACGTTCATACGCGGGGATAATTTCCCCGCTGTGCTGAACGTTCCAAAACTGCTGTTGTTGTGACGAGCTCAGCTCATCACGAGGGCAGCTCTGCTGTGCCTCATGACGAGCCGAGCTCGTCAACAGCACAGCGGGGCCGTGCGCGGCCCCCATCCCCCCCGCACAGGAGGGGGAAAACACCCCACAGCCAAGGGGTTAAAGAAGAGGGATAAATGGTACAAACAGCTAACTACATTCCACGAGAAAAAAACATTAAATCAGCTGTACCACAAAGATATTGCTATGGCTATTAAAAAACAAAGCGACAGCGAGATCAAAAGTAGACTACAGCAATGCCATCTACTCTGGAAGTTAAGCCAATATTCAACGATTGCATATCTTGGAGAACACAGCAGCCGCCAATGTGGTACAGGACATTCCAGCCCAACACAGAGGGCCCCAGATGATGACGGGCGTCCACTGGCTTTTGTAAATGAGAAAATTCTGTTGAAATGGCCTAGGCTAGTATTGGAAGCAGTTCATAGTGCTGCACTATTATCAAAATATAGGCTGCAGATATAAAAACCAGCAAGAGAATAGCTGTCCAAAGATAAAAAGATACCTGCTCAAACCATGATGGATGGTTCTTATGTAGATGGGAAAGTTCCCCCACTATGCGGCTACAATATGCAATAATCTTCTGATAGAGATCTACCTTTGCGACAACTTACAGTCCATCAGAAAAAAATCTATTAAAAACTCAACTGGTCTACTAAAGCTGAAAACCAATGGGCCCTGCTTGGAAGCCATAAGGTAGTAAAGCAAGTTTAATTAAAATGCTGGTGACTACTTTGTATTGTGAACCAATTATATCAACAGAACATTGTTTTATTAGAACTAAACAGTAGCAGGATTAAAAGGTCTTAAACATGTCATCTTATCGAAGGGTAAAAGGCATTACGGACACAAACATTGGCAAGGCCAATACATCTGGTGTCGGGTGCCCGCCTTTTGGCGTTCTCATGGTTCTGGTAAAACGTTATTGTTGCAGATGCTAACAGGCCCTTACCAGTGTAAAACCAACACAAACAAAACATGACTTAAAGCAAAAATACTTTTTGGGTCTAAAAACTCACACATTATCATAGGAGTCCTTGGCACTGAAAGGTATTACTTATGCAGGTATGCTCATTAAGAAAGAGCAGAAAGGAATCGCTCACAATGTTAGCCAATGGTCGATGTGGGCTGGAGAAAAACGTGAATGACCACAGGCCAATGGATGAAAGAGGATGGCTGAAAGACCCTTGAAGTCCATGGCATAATACAAAATGACAGGGCCTCTCGGCAGAATGTAACGTGGGGCTCTAGAGTCTCCCAGGATGACAGGTAGTTCTTGATCATGGACTAAATGAGGGTAGGAAGGCCCAAAGGGTTGAGAGCCCCATAAGGGGTTGAGGACGCCCACTGCCTTACGCACCTGCGATGCAGCTTCGCTGGGCCTATCTGCCAGCGATTTTTATATAAGTTTCTGCTCGGGAAAGTAGAGTGGCTTTTCTGCGCGTTTAGCTATTTCATATTCCAAGCCATTGCCCATATTCTGAAGGTATGCAATGGCATGGCTGAAGGGCTGATGCAGGCGCCCTCCAATAGCAGGAACTCTGGTTACCCACGGAGCCTCCGTAGCACCCCTGCTAGATATATATATATATATATATATATACACACACATTTAGTAAAATCAAAGTTCCGGTAACGCTAGAACTAAAAATGAGTGGTTGGTATTAAAGAGGTTTGTGGGAATGGGCTCCTGCTTTCAAGCACCTGAAATATCGTAATTCGTAAATATATTTATCAGTAAATAGCCCAACAAATATGCAAAACCATTCATGAAAAATGCAACCTTTATTTTTTCATAAGTCATTTACAAAACTGTTTAAGTTTACAATAGTGCTCAATAAGAATCGTAGGCTAGAAAGTAATGCGGACATCCGTTTAAATGATATTGTATCTTTTTACAATTTTTGATTTCGTAATTTGGTTTTCTACCACGTCTTTCAGTTCCCAAAAGCCTACCCAGAATAAAACACTATGGAAACTAACAATGTTTAAACTTGAAATACAATGGAGTATACATCTACTGTAAAATGCACTATTAATTCCACAAACTTTAAATAAAAATATCACCATTAAAGCATGTGCTTTGCCTTAATTTCCAGTGACCAAGTACAAAACATAATAAACTGCTATCACGTAGATGCCGTTTGGAGAGCTCTACTGTTTGCGCCACTATACTAACACTAAGGGCGCCATCACAAATTACAGAGGGAAAATGTTTCTTCTATAGACACCACTGCAGGAGAGGGGGACTCTAGAAGCACCTGAGCGCCAATTAAAATATCTCACTGTTGAGCTTCTTCATATGTTAATGTGTCTCATTAACGTTACATTTTCCTTCTTTAAAAGAGCGCCAATACCCTTATTTTTTATTCAATTAACTGCCATACTTCATTAAAAGCTATCTTCATTTCACAACAAATGCTGGAAAACCAAGCTTTTGCTGTATTTCAACCACATCTTTTACATAGGAGTTGCCTTCATTCTAGCAATTAGCCCGTTTTATGATCTCACTTTCATGTGCATTAAAATGTTCCATGTATGCAGTTAAAACAATTTATACATATACATGCACATTAGCAACTGCTTTTCAACTATAGGGAGAAATTCCCAACCAGATAACATTGGCATTTAAAATCTTCCTACATGTTTTTTTCCTTTTTAGTTTGGTAACTTATTTCTTTAAATAAAGTAGCACACAATCAGCTTGCCAAATCATTGAAGAAAAGTGCATTTAGATATCATAAAACATGTTCTATTTCTCTTGTGTGAGGGATGTCAATATGTTCTCCGCACACAATTCAAACAGTTTATCAGAGAGATTCAGAATAGTGTTAAGTATATGCATGCATTGTACCATGTCTATCAGTATGTTAAACATTGCTAGGTACTATGAAAGCAGCAAATGAAATAAGAAAACTACCAAGAAAAATCTGGGAAATAGGAAAGGCACTCCACAGAGCTATGGCACACACAATAGAACAAGCATTAGTAAATCCAACAGACTTGGCGATGGCTGTAAACTTTTGATTTTGTCAAAATTTGCTTTAGTTTTGTCATGATTTTTTAAAAACTATTGATGGGGAAGCTGATGGACCACCATTAATCTACAAAAAATGGGTAAAAGCAGAAATACGTTTTTGGTGTCAAAAAGTACATGTTGCCATAGTAAACCCTGTCACTTAAGGGAACTTATGTGTGCATGTGCTCCTTGTGAAAAGGCAGAATGCTGTCTTTCACAGTGAAGTCAGTCAGTTGCTAAAGTAGGCTGATGTAGGCGGAATAACATGTGAATGGCACAATACTGGTTGAAAAGGGCTGGATTAAAGTCCCTAACATTTTGTATAACATGCTTATAATTTTAGTACAATCAAAAAATCAAGGCTAAAAAAAATAAACAAACAGCAGAATTCTTAGTAGGTCAGCAAACAGGGAAACATAGGGACATGAATGTGAGGCTGGAGGAAAAATTAAAACTGTGCAAGACAATGCAAAAATAATTTAGGATTCACAGTTATGAGCTATGCGGGGTTCCAGATTAAATGAACAACAATGAAGGGCAGATACACATAAACCCATTTACAATGACAGAGGTCCAAATGAGTTCTATGATAGAATAATATGACCCTAGAGAGAGGTGGTGCCATCCTCAACAACAACAATGTTCAAATATTCGAAAAGGATTATTTAGCAAAACGGGATCAATGGTGCACCTAGAGACTGATTAGATTAGTGATGAGGATATTAATGGAGAATACTTGAGAAGAAAACAAGGGTCAAAATACCAGAAATGGCCAGGTACATAATACACTCCAGCATGGACATAAAATTAGTCATGGAAGACAAATCTGAAGTATATAACTTGGAGACTAAGGAAATAGAACTAGGCGGAGGAATGGACGAGATCTAAATATAGCGTGTGATATTCAAACATGGTGTCATGACTTAAGCTTCAGGTGAGACTTGTAAACTAACAGAGGCACTGGCTAAGCAACAGGAAGCAACATTCTAGCCAGTGAGTCTATTCTGACAAAGGGAGATGTCAAGAGTTGAACAACAGAGTCAGTTTTCTCTATGACATTTACAACAGAGTGATGAGGATCCACTATAAGACAAACTAGCCTATGGAATACCCAAGCAGAATGGAAAATATAGAGTGCACTCGAAACTCTTGTCTAGGAAGGGACAGTTTTGGTTTACTTCTGTAAAGATTAAAATTATGCACACACACTCACAAGGAGTAATGCAGGGCAGTACAAGACCATGACACTGAAATGATATGTCTGAATTGTCTTTTTGATAACAGTGGGGGAGGCTCAAGCAGGAAAGGTGATGTTTTACTACTATGTGCATCATTGTCCTGGAAGAAAGTTCTCTACAGACTGTCCAGATATAGGTTACCAAAGCGATGCATGATGTAGAATGAAAAGTCTATTATGCGAGGCTACTTATTGATACATGTATGCAAGAAAAGGAAGTAGTAGGGGGCACAGAAGGCACAGTCAGAATCCTCAAAGAAAAGCTAAGCATTCTATAAAAGTAAGCACTAGTCGAATTTGAGACCAGAGTATAAAACTGCACACACAGACAGGAATGCAAGCAAAACAAAAATTAAAAATATGGTCACAAACGAAGTAGAGAATCCTTAATACCGTAGTCTCAAACTAGACCTATTTAAGCACATTTTGCTACTTCATAGCAAATAACGCAGTAAAGTGCTACCATCAGAGGAAAGCCATTTCAGGACAGAAATGTCTTATTGAAGAAGAAATTATCCAGACTTCATGGGGAGGGCGTGGCCATTTCAGCCCATTTCCAATTATTATTTAAAAGATGGTTATTTTTATAATTTGCCATTTGAAATTTTATATATTACAAGTAACGGAATGATGACCTAAGAATTATTTAGACATTCAGAAGTATTTCCTACAAACCAACTGGAACAAGAAAAATCCACCCAAATATATTCCATATTTGATGACAATTAAGTACGAGTCAATGTATTTTCAATTTGAGTCTTAACATTTACCAGGACTTTATCTTAAATAGGTGAACTGTCAAACAACATTTGCTTCCAGATTTGATTAATTCAATAAGACTCTGGTACTATGACCTCAAATTCTGTACTGCTATCAGAAATATTTTGTTTGAAACCATCTAGTTCTGCCTGGGGCGTGAACACATCATGCCAGCTCATAGGCTTCGATGGGGATCCAGACTCCGCTGCTTGACTTACAGACCTTTGTTTCACAGTCTCAGTATTACGAACAATGTCATCATTCACAACAGGAACGCTGGTCGAAGGATGATCATTAATAGTATCTGGTTCCTGTTTAATTTGTGAGGGCTTGGCTGGGTGGAGACGATAAAGCCTCGTGTCCTTGGACGGGTCTTGACTATGGGCTGATCTCATGTGTGTAGTAATTACTTTATAGTCAATGAAATAATTGCCACATGTCAAGCACTGATACCTTTTCATCCTTGTGTGACGAAGTTCATGCTTTGTACGGTACTCTGCCAAAGGAAACACTTTCTCACAGTAATGACAATGATATTTCTTTTCCCAAGAATGACAATTGAAATGTCTTTTTAAACCTCTTAAACACACATAAGATCTTTTGCACACAATGCAAATATAGTAGACCTTTCCTTCAATACTGAGCTCGTAATGGTCTTCATGCTTCACCTTTATGTGTTTGCTGTCTGGGGGACCGTCAATCGATCTTAGCAGATCGACTGCTTCATCTTCATCAAGTTCCTCCTTAATTGGAATAACAATGTCATAGGTGTCTTCACCAATGTTTGCGTAAACCTTGCAGTCATTTGACAGCCCTCCAAGATCAGATGGCGTATCTAGAGTGATTATTTTCTTTCCATCCATAATGTGCTGCAATCCTCCTCCTGTACTTACAAAGTCTTTGTTGCTTCCAGAATTAATAGCTGCAACTTTAATTTTGAGCTCTCCTGATGCCAACTGTGGCTTCTGAACTGTTTGCCTATCACTGGATGATTCTTTTACTCTATTTCCCTGCTGATTAAATGAGCTTACTAATGGATACAAGCTAGAAGGCCAATTGCTGTTCCTAAGGCTCATGGGGCCACTTAGACCATAAGATGCCACACATGGTCCTTGAACCTTTGGTCCATTATCTGATGCTTCTTTTACTGGATTTTTATGTGCACTGGTCACTGCATATGAGCTTGTTGGCCAACAGGTGTTATTAATTGCCACATGGCTATTATCAAGGGTATTTACAGATGAGACCTGCTGTACAACTACATTTATTGTTGGGGAGATTAATTGCTGGGGAAAGGCGGTGATGCTAGGACAATTAAGGAGAGGTTGATTTAGTAACACAGTGTTAGGAATAATAAGATTCTGAGAGGAGCCAAGTGTTGCAATACTCCCTTGGGCTTCTCGTGGGCTGAAGGTAACAGATACATTAGGTGAAGATGGTTTATCACCTTTTGAGGGCGAAATGAATGGAGATGTGAGCTTTGAAATAAATGCTGTTTCAGCAGAAGTGCTACTACTGGCACTCACATTTTGTTTCAGAAACGTAACTGTATCTGAAATTGTCTTTACTGGTATTGCAGCATCTGTAAAAATACTTTGAATTGACCCTAGTTTTTCTAAACTAGCTTGCGGCGATCTTTGGCTTGACAGGTCAACAGATAAATTAGATTGAGATGGTCCATCTCCTTCGGAAGGTGCAAAGGGAAGAGGATTTGGTTTTGGGTTAAATGGAGTTTGGGGATTAGTACTAGTGCTGGGGCTTGTCTTTGGCAACTGAATTGCATTTGAAATGGCTGTTTCTGTCGCAACTGCAGTATTATTTAAAACACAGGGTTTTGGAGGAACAAGCTGAGAACAAATAATGTAACTTGGAGTTTTCCCCTTTGAAGTAAGTTCAGTTTGAGCAGAAGCTGAAGCATTACTGTAGGCACTCGTCTTCTGCTCGGGCAATGCAACTGGATGCAATCTAGTAGTTTGTTGTGCCATCTCAGGATTTAAAACGGGTGGTTTTGGTGCTACAATCTCAGAACAAAAAATGATATCCTCTTCAAAGTCTTTTCCCTCGTCCTTGGAATTTGCAAGTTGCTTGGTTTCCTTGAGCTCTTTATCAGACAAAATAGCCCCAGGTACCACAGGCACTGCATTAATATGAATGTCTTTGTCAGGTACAATGTTTGTTGTGATAGGCTTTTCATTACCATTATCCTTTTCATCAGCCTCATAGGGTGAGAATTCCACACTGTGGTCCTTGATAAAACTTTCCATGCTTTTCACCTGCGATAGAGGCGCACCCAGATCAGCAAGAAATTGAACTCCTAGCAACTTGCCAGTTCTAACCACTTCTTGCAGCATATCAGAGCGGATCCGAACAATTTTTGAACTGTAAATATAGCTCAGAATTTCTGCAAATATTTCTGCTCTAACAAAACTCAGTTCAACCACTTGACAGGCCACAGAAAACTGCTGGTGAAAGTATGTGCTGGCCGAAGAAAGAATATTTTTGTGGGCTCTAAACTTTTTGTCCTCCACGATAACAGTGACATCGCAAAAGATTCCTTGGACACGCTGCTCATTTAAAGATGACAATAGTGTACCACAGTACTTGGGATCAGTGGCTGTAATCAGTTTTCGGCGCTCCATGCCTATGAAGTGGAGGAAAAGAAGTGAATATTAAAAGATTTGGATCCAATAGATGAAATGCACATTGTTACACTCTGTACTGGCCCTGGGATTTCGTATGTCTTACAGGCTATAATCCTTGCAAACATGAAACAACTTTTCCAATCGATAACAAGCACTGGAAAATCAACAGGCCTGGGTTTGATGTGTGAGCATATGGAAATGCAGCTTTTGCACTTTAAAGCCAGAAAAACGAAAACAGGACGATATTGAATGCTCGCTTGCCTTTATTGGAGGCCTTTTTGTTTCTATATTAGAGGCCTGTTTGTTTCTATGTGAAAAGAAGGTCAGATGGCAAGGATATTGTCCTTTGATTTTATGTTGTAGGCTCAATTGTCACCCCAAATTAACTTCACACAGAAAGAAAACAGGACTTTAATGAAGGCAAGGGAGGCTTCTCTGCAGACCAGCTTTCGTTTAGGCGGCACTTATGAGAAGCTGCGGAAGAACTGGCAGATATGAGGAATGAACTGACAAGGGAAAGAAAGGAACAAGGGAATGGAGGAACGAACAACATTGAAAACGATAAGCACAGCAGAAAAAGAGGAAAGACCTAAGAAAGAACTGAGAGGGAGGAACAAAGATAACAATACACAGGGAAATGAAGAAGGGAAAGGAGGTGTTGGTAGGAAGAACTAGTTGCAACACAGGGGAAAGCGGGAGGGTCAAGAAGAAGGAAAGACGAAGGGGAAAGTGACATGATAAACAGGTGAGAGAGATGGGTGAGTGACAGCAACCATCGGCCAAGACTAGAAGGGAAAGTGGAAGGGACAAGCTACGAGGAGCCTACAAAGGCCTGTAGTTGTGCAACACTCTTTTATCTACATCAATGCAATAACTCTATTGGAGATGGAAAGACACGCTAACAGCCTGTAGCTCTCTAGGCCGAGCCAAGACGAACGGTGATTGTCAAAATCAAGCCAACGAGTTAAGAGAGTCTTGCTAAGAAAACAAGCATTTGGAATGCAAAAGGTCTCGCATTTGAGCTATTAGCATTGTAAATGACAATGCCTTTGATGTAAGTGTTTTGAAAACCATCAAGCTGTGCATAAACATGCACTTTGTACTTATGGTGGTTGCTTATGAGAAGAAAGGCTGGCAGTTCCTTTGCCTCTTTTACTGCGAGGAGCTGCCATCCAAAACAATCAGCCAAACAGCATTGTTTTAGAACAAGAGCAATAATCTTTATTAGGAGTGTAAACCAGTTCTCCTAAAAGTGAAAACACTGAAACCGTGCAGTCTGATGCAGTCTGCACGGTGCATCAGACTGCATCTGGTGACTGCAAATTAAAGTGTATGCATTTTGAAAAGGAAACACAATAAAGTCACTTGCAAATTAATCACACTGTCACTAGAATTACAAAACTGTTTAGACTAATTTTACAATGCTTTGCACCCGTTATTTTTTGCACTTATCTTGGCAATTATTTTAGAGCTTACATAGCCTACCTTGGTCTCTGGCATTTTTTTGCTCAACATTGAGAAGCTCCGTCATGAAGTCAGGCCTGACAGCGAGACATGATTTACTATCTCAGGGCAGAAAAGGATAACGGAACCGAAAGTACTTTGGTAGCTTATGTGCTGTGAGTTTGGAAAACAAGATCCCGGGAGCACCAGACGGACAGTTTAGAAAGCTCACATGACGAACAAATGATGCAGAGCCACATACATCTAAATTAGCTGAGCCCAATTAACACTTCTGTGAAGGTTCACTGAGCTGATTACCAGCTGTGAAGATCTGCTCATGGCCTTAGTTTAGTTGAGAAAACAGCGACCTCATACACAGTTCAGTAAGTACCACAGAATCAGTGACTCAACTGCTCTTTTGGTGCAAAAAACGTTATTTAAAGAGTTCCTTAAGATGGAGTAGTTTCTGTCCTGTAACTCCAGTTCTGTAGTAGGGGTATCTCTGTTATAGTCATAATCTAGTGAATAGTCCCGCCCATGTGCGTGGACCCCGGAGCAATCAAAAATAATCTCTTACAGTGTCAAAAAATGCAGAAATGCATAGACACTTAAGAGAAATTTAAAGACAGATAATGCAGCCAAAAAAGGCTACACTGTCCAGTACTTCAACTAGAAATTCCACCACAAAATCCACAAAACAACAAAAGCCTGTACAGATTTCCATTGCTTTAACAGCAAACTCCCTCAGGAATGATAGAGAGAAGAACCTGGACAGACAAGCCCCATAGGCTGCCATTATGTGGCTTAAATAGGATACTGTGCCTTTAAGGAACCTTCCAGAACCTTCTCCCAGTATCCCAGAATGCATAGCAGGTCCAACTTAGCCTCAGTTCTTTTTGAAGGCGTAAAAACGCCAGACCTGTAGCATTATGCACCTGAACAAATTTCCACCGGGGAGGAGGGCGGGCGCTTATGACTATAACAGAGATACCCCTACTACAGAACTGGAGTTACAGGACAGAAACTACTCCTTCTGTAGTAGGGGATCTCTGTGTATAGTCATAATCTAGTGAATAGAATGGCAAGCCCATCCCCACACCAAGCGGCGGTGGAGAAGAGAAAATTACGCCACTATTGTGCTTACAGATTCCGCAGCGAAGCCTGCCCAACCTGAGCGTCTGCCCTGGCATCAGTGTCCAGGCAGTAATGCTTAGCAAAGGTATGGACCGACTTCCAAGTGGCCGCCTTGCAGATCTCTGCGAAGGGAACATTACGAAGCATAGCTGTCGTGGCAGCCTTGCCTCTGGTGGAATGAGCCTTCGGTTTACCCCCTAAGGACTTATTAGCTTTGCAGTAACACAATTGTATGCAGGACACAATCCACTCTCGAGATGGACTTTTTAGAGGTAGCAAGACCAGTCCTGACAGCCATAATTGATGAACAATTGGTCTGACCTACGAATATCTTTAGTCTTATCAAGATAAAACTTCAGCACCCTTCTCACATCCAGGGAATGTAAAGACCTTTCCGCTGGAGACGAAGGATTCTGAAAGAACGTAGGTAAAGTGATAGTCTGGTTGATATGAAAATCAGAAACAACCTTGGGAAGAAATTTAGGGTGAGTACGCATAACAACCTTAGCAGCATGAAACACAGTATAAGGTTCTTGGCAACACAACGCCTGAATCTCACTCACCCTGCGGGCCGATGTAATGGCCACGAGGAACGCCGCCTTCCAGGACAGGTGCTGCAACGAAGCCTTATGAATGGGTTCAAAAGGCTCCTTCATCAATCTGGACAGCACCACATTCAAGTCCCACGAAGGCGAAGGAAGCCTGACAGGAGGGAACACTTTCTTCAAGCCGTCCAAAAAATCTTTGATCACAGGGATCTGGAAGAAGGAAGTCTGTGAAGGGCCTTTCCTGTAGGCAGTCAAAGCAGCCAGATGAACCTTAATGGAATGGACATTAAGGCCCGACTGCGCCAGATGTAGTAGATATGGAAGGATGACATCTTCCTTGCATGTCGTAGGGTCATAGTTCTTAGACTTGCACCAGATGCAAAACCTCTTCCACTTGTAAGCATAAGAAGTCCTAGTGGAAGGTCGCTTAGCCTCCTTCAGTATGTCCATACAATCCTCTGGGAGATGCAGATGGCCATATTGCACTATTTCAGGAGCCATGCCGCCAAACTCAAAGACGAGAGGTTGGGGTGAACCATCCGCCCCCCGAACTTCGTGAGAAGGTCCGGCCTGCACGGCAGCTTCATGTGAGGAAGGAGAGAGCGGTGAAGCAGGTCCGTGAACCACCACTGTCTGGGCCATTCCGGGGCAATCAGGATCATCCGCGCCCTGGACTGGGACAGCTTGATGAGAACCGCCGGAATCAGGGGAATTGGTGGAAAAGCGTACAGAAAGCTGTTCGACCAGTTGATCCATAACGCGTTCCCCAGCGTCCCCGGCTGGTAGTACCTGGAGGCGAAGCCTCAGCATTTTCTGTTTTCGGCGGTGGCGAACAGATCCACGTCTGGAGTTCCCCACATTGCGAAGACTTCTCCTAGTACTTCGTCGTTTATGACCCATTCGTGGTTTTCCTGAATGAGTCTGCTCAGTTCGTCTGCCTGAACATTCTGCACACCTGGCAGATGGGTGGCCGTTATCGACAGTCCTCGAGCAAGAAGCCAGTGCCAGATCGCCTGCGCCTCCTGCAACAGAGTGCGCGAACTCGAGCCCCCCTGCTTGTTGAGGTAATACATCGTTGTCGTGTTGTCTGTCTGAACAAGCAGAGAGTTGGTCTGAAAGGACGGGTGAAAAGCCTTCAGTGCCAAGTGCACAGCCCTGAGTTCCAGGAAATTGATGTGGTACGTGGCCTCCGTCTGGGACCACGTCCCTTGAATCTGCAGGTCTCCGGAGTGCGCTCCCCAGCCCTGGAGAGAAGCATCCGTCACGATAGTCTGTGTGGGAATGTCCTTGTGGAAGGGAACCCCTCTGAGGAGATTCTCCTTCGAGCACCACCACTTCAGAGACTGAAGAGCATGTAGAGACAGTCGTATCTTGTCGTCCCAGGAGCCTCTCCTCTGGTCCCATTGGTCCTCCAAACACTCCTGCAGCGGTCTCATGCGCAGCCGCGCATGTGGCGTCAGGAAGATACACAAAGCCATCGATCCCAGCAGAGAAGACACCGTCCTCACTGTCGTGGATGGAGTAGACATGAGAGTCTGAACCTTCCGAAGGAGTGATAAACGTCGCTCCTCCGAAGGAGACACACTTGCTGACAGCGTGTTGATGGAGGCTCCCAAGTACTGGATGCACTGGACCGGAGTCGGGACAGACTTGGACATGTTGATGTGCAACCCCAGCTTGTTCAAGAGAACGCACGTCTTCTGGAAGTGCGCTTGAGCTTCCGAGAAGGAGGAGGCCTTGATCAACCAATCGTCCAGGTACGGGTAGACAAACACCTTGTTCTTCCGCAGGTGTGCCGCTACCACTGCCATGCATTTCGAGAATGTCCTAGGTGCAGACTTCAGCCCGAAGGGCTGCACCGTGTACTGATAGTGATTGGTGCCGACTTGAAAGCGCAGAAACTTCCTGTGTTTGCATGCAATGGGCACGTGGAAGTATGCGTCCTGTAGATCTATGGCACACATCCAATCTCCTCGTTGCAGCTGAGGGTAGATCTGATGCAACGACAGCATGCAAAACTTTTCTCTGCGAATCCATTTGTTTGCCTGTCGCAAATCCAGAATGGGCCTGAACTCGTTCCTGTCCTTCTTGCGGACAAGAAAGAACCGAGAGTAAAGACCTCTTCCTCGTTGAGACAGAGTTACGTCTTCTATCGCCCTTTTCCTTAGCAGAATGTCTGCCTCCGCCTGAAGCTCGCGCAGGTGATACTGCGAGCTGACGGGAGGAATCGACTGAGGAGGGCTGGTGAAACGCAGACTGTATCCATTGCAAACAATATTCAGCACCCACTTGTCCCGAGTAATTTTTCTCCACTCTGCCAGAAAAAATTGAACGCTTCCACCCACCGGAGCGGGTAACGGACGAGGGGGAAGTAACCGCTCAGGGTCGAGACCCGGCCGGGCCCTTAGACGCGGTAGAGGACTGCTGTCCACCTCTACCCCTCTGACGCTTCTGGAAGGGGCGTCTGTATTGCTGCTGCTGTTGCTGCTGCTGATGTTGTCCGGTGGACTGCCCCCTTCCACGACCCTGCGACCCAAACCGCCGTTGGAACTGGCGGTAGGGTTTCTTTTCCTTGGGCTTCTCCAAGCCCACCGCCGTCAGGGTCTCCGCCTCGGCCTTCATCCTGGCCATCTCGTCATCCGCGTGTTTTCCGAAGAGGGTATCTCCGGAAAACGGGAGATTTGCCACACATTGTTGTGCTTCTGGCTTAAGAGACGTCAACCGGAGCCAAGCATGGCGCCTCTGGTTAATCCCGTGGCAGTATCCATGCGCAGACAGCAAGGAGATATCCGCCGCGGCGCTAATGGCCTGGTTAGAGACCAGCATCCCCTCCTGGACGATCTCCATGAAGTCCTCTTTGCGGTCTCGAGGAACGAGGTCCGCAAACTGCTCCATTGAGTCCCATAGTGCACGGTCGTATCGTCCCAACAACGCCGAGTCACTGGCAGCCTTCATTGGCGAGGAGGATGTACCACACGCTTTTCGCCCAGCAGAGTCGATCCAGCGGCTCTCCTTGTCCGGAGGCACCGTGGATGCAGGGGAGGTGGCATGAAGCTTCCGGGCCGCCGTCACAATGACCGAATCCGGCGCCGGGTCCTTTCTCAAGAAGGCTGGGTCCGAGTCCGGAGCTCTGTATTTCTTGAGGAGCCTAGAAGGCGCAGACTTCACAACCGCCGGCGTCAGGAAAAGCTGTTCAGCCGGCTCGAGGAGCCCCGGCACCAAAGGCAGTAGGGGGCGAGACATGTGTTTCTTGTGTAATGTCTCAAAGATGACAGAAGGCGTAGGCGCTTCCACTTTGATCCCCAACTTCGCCGCTCCGCGCAGGAGAACCTCTTGGAATGTGCCGATATCGTCTATCGGGGACACCCTAGTCTCCGGCGAATCAGACAGCGTGGGCAAGTAAGAACGGGTCCCAGATGAGCGTGACCTGGACCGACGCCTCCTATGGCGATGCCTGGATCTCGATGAAGATCCGCGTCCACTCCTAGACTTGTCCCGTCTCCCCGAGCGAGACCTCGATCTCTTGGGCCTGGGACGGTCCGCCGGCCTCCCCGGTTCCGGAGTCCGAGGCTTCGGCTTCGATTTAGGAGTCTTCTTCGGCGGCGTCGGAAACTTGGGCATCGACACCGCCCGCGGTGGAACCGGGGGTGGGGGAGTCACTGGAAGCGGGGCCTGCGGAGCCGGTCGAGCAGGCAATGGAGGGGGGGTCGGAGCCTTCGGAGGCGGACCCCTTGGTAAAGGAGGCAGTGAAGGAGGCGCTGAAGGCTTCTTCGGGGTATATACCTCGGAATACGCCGTTCCCGGCGAGCCATCATCCTGTCCGGAATGTGGGGAGCCCCCCACAGTCCTGGGCCTGTCTTTTCGACCTCCTGACGCCGAAGATCGATGCCCAGACGGCGAGCCTGGGTCCCTAGACGTCGAACGGCCCTTTGGCGTCGACCGTTTCTCACTCCTCGACGTCGAACGGTGTCGACGTCTCGACGTCGACCCCGACCAGATGGACGAGCCACGGAATCTCGACGACGGGCGATGGTGCCTCGACGGCGACCTCGACCTCCTCGTACGTCTCGACGTCGACCTCTTGGATCGTCTCGACGTCGATCTCTTTGAATGTCTCGACGTCGACGTCTTCAGCGCCGGAGACTTCTTCCGTCTCGACGACGATGTCCTCGACGGCGAACGGCGGTGTCGCCTCGACGGCGAGCGCCGACGCCGGGTCCTCCGATGTCGACCACTCGACGCCGACGAGATCGACACCGGCTTCGACGGCGGCCGGAACACGTCCCTTGACGTCGACGGGCGACGTTTTCTCAACCCAGAGCCCTGGGGAGACCGGGAACTGGCCGTGGACCTTCCCCTCGACGTCGTGGTCATCGCAACTGACCCAGACGGAGATCTCGGGCGCGGGCTGGACTTCCTGCCCCTGGGGAGCCCCCCAAAGGCCTCAGCATGGGCAGAAGGAGCCCCTCCTGACCCACCTCGTGCCTTCAATCTTATTTCTTCAAGTCCCTGAAGTCTGATTTTTCTCCTGTCCTTCAGGGTCCTTCCAGAGAAGCCTCTACAGATCACACAGTCCTCAGGGATGTGGGAAGAGGGAAGGCAGAGGATACAGACCTCATGGGGGTCTGACTTGGCCTTCTTCCTGGAGCACTCCGGGCATTTGTCAAATAATGCTGGCATTATGGACAATAAAAGAGTGCAGGAACCCAAGAAGAAGTCACTAAAGTACTTTAAAAGCACAAAAAAATCGAATTTAGTGTAAAAACACCAACAAAACCCTTGAAAAGGGAGAGCTCAATGCTCCAGGGTCCTGCTTGCAGGAGCCGGAAAAAAGAACTGAGGCTAAGTTGGACCTGCTATGCATTCTGGGATACTGGGAGAAGGTTCTGGAAGGTTCCTTAAAGGCACAGTATCCTATTTAAGCCACATAATGGCAGCCTATGGGGCTTGTCTGTCCAGGTTCTTCTCTCTATCATTCCTGAGGGAGTTTGCTGTTAAAGCAATAGAAATCTGTACAGGCTTTTGCTGTTTTGTGGATTTTGTGGTGGAATTTCTAGTTGAAGTACTGGACAGTGTAGCCTTTTTTGGCTGCATTATCTGTCTTTAAAATTTCTCTTAAGTGTCTATGCATTTCTGCATTTTTTGACACTGTAAGATTATTTTTGATTGCTCCGGGGTCCACGCACATGGGCGGGACTATTCACTAGATTATGACTATACACAGAGATCCCCTACTACAGAAATATATTTTTAAATGTTGTTTTGTTTTAATTAAGGCTGCGGGTAATGTGTAAATTGGACAAGATCCAAACGGACTTAAAACAACTTCAGAAAATCTTTAATTATAGTGCATGGCAATGAAGACCATGTAAATTATGCTGGTCCCCATGATGTACCCCACACAGTGTTTAATAGGTGTGCTATCTATGACCAAGTGAGGAGGTTCCCATTTTTAGGTTTTGCCTGGCGAAAAGATGCGCTCTGCGCATCTTTTTCGCGCAGGCGAAAACCTAATGAGAACTGTAGTGTGGGTTTGGGTCGGCCCTCGTCATTCATTGGCTGGCTCCATAAATGGAGCCTAGCCATTGGACGAGGGGCCTGTCCGTCAATGCCGGACCAGAATCGGGGGCGTTCCCGAGATTCTTTGGCTTTTGCCGACGTCACGCGGCGTCAGCCGAAAGCCGATTCTCGGGAACGCCCCCGAATCTGGTCCGGCATTGAGCCGGCACTTTTATTTGCCTTATGTCCGTGTGTGTCTGTTGGCGCCCCCCCCCCTGCTGAGTTGCATGCAGTCTTCGTATTGTCTCCTACTGTGTCAATTACATTATGAATTATCTTGTTCAGTATCATAATGTGGTGTCTCTGTATGTTGTGTGGTTCTTGTATCATATATGGCACTGACGTATGTACAGTGCCTTCTGTGTCATGCTGCGGATGTTAGCTGTGCCGAGTGCTATTTCTGCGTCGTGCGGTGGGCTGGATTTACACAGTTCTTGTCTTGTGTCATACTCTGGTGGTTAGCCGGGGCCGAGTGCCCCTCCTATCTCGGGCCGCTGCAGTTGATTTTAGGCTTGGCTTGTTTCGTGGCGTGCCGCAGAGAGAGCTGCGTTTGGTGCCGCCTCATCTCACTTAGGGCCCTGTAAGGCTTCTGCTCTTCATTAGACGGTGGCTGGAGTTAAGGAGGGCTGACGGGTCCCTGCTTTTTGGTTTCTTCTCAAGTGTCCGCCTCTGCGCCTGTTTGATGATTCTCCTAACTGGTCGCCGCTCTGACACAAGTGATTATGGCGGCGCTGCCCGGGCGGCTGGAGAGCCGGACCTCTCAGGAGAAGGAGGGCAGGCAAGAGGAGAATGGGCTGGAAAAGAAACTAATTACTTTATCACGATCCGACCACCGCCGGCATATCGAGGCGAGGCGCGTGCAGATTGGGGTTAAAGGGCCCTGCGCACCGAAGCATTCCTTCTTAAAATTGATAGCCTCGCACGGAACCTTTTTGTCTTTCGTTCATTACATGGCGACGGACAGTGCAGGCCTTATGCCTGCACACAGAGCAGCCTGGGTTATGCCCTCCAGTTTCACAAGTTAAAATGGCAAAAAAGAAAACAAGTTTGATCCCTGTACACCTGGCAGCCCAGGTCCGCACAGAACAATTTCTTCAGCATAGTTGTGCAAGTGGGCATAT
The DNA here is from genome assembly GCF_964261635.1 of Lissotriton helveticus. Classification (NCBI taxonomy): domain Eukaryota; kingdom Metazoa; phylum Chordata; class Amphibia; order Caudata; family Salamandridae; genus Lissotriton; species Lissotriton helveticus. Next base: position 2,047,046,884 of record NC_136063.1, on the reverse strand, counting down.
CATACGTAGCATTTGACATACGTGGCATTTTTATCCAGTGCTGACATTTACGATAATTGCATTCTGGGTGGGCGAGGAAACGGGGGGCGCTTGTGAAACAAAGTCCATCATCTGTGCCCGCAGTGTAAGGGAAGCCAAAGTGCATTTTAGACTCCGTTTTTTCCAGGGCGCACAAACTCTATTTAATCCCCATCTTTATGCAGAGATGGTTTACTGTTCCGGCATTGAGCCGGCACCCGCCTTCCTGACCTTCTCGGTTTCTTCCCTCAGGCTCGGACGGGAATAATTATCCCTCCCCTCCCCTCCACTCCTCTTCACACCCACTCACTCCTCTCCTCCGAAATCCGCCGCCGCCCCCTCCTCCACGCAGCCGATTCTACCCCTTCCCGCCCCCTCCCGCCCCCTGCTCCTTTCCCCACCGGCACCAAGACACCAAGGTGACTTAAACTTGGTAAAGTTGGAGAAGGGAAACTACGTTTTAAATATTGTTTGCAGACAAATTCTGGTTTTATTGTCCCGATGTCTGTTGCCCCCCCCGCTGTCTGTTGCCCCCCCCGCTGTCTGTTGCCCCGCCTCCCGTTGCCCCCTCCCCGCAGATTTGTCATTTTCCTAATGCAGCTTCAAGAAGCTCGCGCGAGGGCCTCAGTGCATGGATGATGCATCCGTCTTCACCGCCTGCGAATGAGCTGCGTGAGTGTGGCCTATGTGGCATCCCCGAGCCCAGTGACACTCCTCCAGGGCCGGCGGCGGCGGCGACCAGTGCCGAGTGCTCAGTGCGTTTTAATGACAACGGAGCTGGTTAATGGCCGAGGGCGGCTAGTTAGTAACCCGTGGTATTTAATGGCGCTGGAATCGCTGAACGTGGATGGTCTGTGAATTAACAGGAAGGCCTGGTATGTGGATGAATCTGGATTCGAGAATCATACGTTATAGGATTATTTAAGGCAGGGTCCTGCATGAGAAGGGACAAGAATGAGGGGGTGCATGCAATAAGGATTGTTTTGTGCAGTGCCACAGGGGCACCCTGGAGCCACTCCGGTTCACCATTACTAGAGGGATTCTGCACATGGCCTGGGGGGGTTGCCAATGTGTACGTGTCTTTGGCTTTTTTTTAAATAATAAATAAGATGACTATTTCTGTCTATTAGCAGGCATGTCTAGCCAAAAATAGTGCTGCAAACATTCCAATCCGCGATCCATTCGAGAATGTCTTCGTTTTAGAGGTTCCTGCTGAGAAGTATTATTAGCCTCCAAAGGCACGCTGTCTTGTAAGTGATCAGCTGTCAGATACATGCTTGCATGCTCGCTTTCTGAGATTTATAGATATAAAGGTATTTGTTTGAAATGTTAAGATTCATGATTCTCTCTCCCCTGCACAATGGCCTCTTTACTATCCTAACAGATTATGTTGTCGACGCCGAGACTCAACCCTGGCCCCCCAGCTCCATAATGTCCGTGTTCCCGTTCCTTCCCGCACCCCCCCCACCCCCCCTCCCGCTGTCCGTGTCTCCGGCCGTCTGTCCCACCTCATTTACATTAGAACATCTTCAGTCCTGCTCTTTAATAACCAGCTCCCGCAACAACTCCCCGTGCCAAGTCCTCGCACACACTCTTTACATAAAACGCCTCTCTGTTGCCTGCGTGTGCCTACGTGTGCCCCTGTTGCCTGCTTGTACCTCCGGGTGCCCCTGTTGCCTGCTTGTGCCTCCGTGTGCCCCTGTTGCCTGCTTGTGCCTCCGTGGGCCCCTGTTGCCTGCTTGTGCCTCCGTGTGCCCCTGTTGCCTGCTTGTGCCTCCGTGTGCCCCTGTTGCCTGCTTGTGCCTCTGTGTGCCCCTGTTGCCTGCTTGTGCCTCCGTGTGCCCCTGTTGCCTGCTTGTGCCTCCGTTTTCGTGCCCCTGTTGCCTGCTTGTGCCTCCATGTGCCCGTGTTGCCTGCTTGTGCCTCCGTGTGCCCCTGTTGCCTGCTTGTGCCTCCGTGTGCCCCTGTTGCCTGCTTGTGCCTCCGTGTGCCCCTGTTGCCTGCTTGTGCCTCCGTGTGCCCCTGTTGCCTGCTTGTGCCTCCGTGTGCCCCTGTTGCCTGCTTGTGCTGTGTGGGTGTGTGTGGAGGGCTCTGTGTGGCTGTGTGTGTGGGAAGCTTTGTGTGGCTGTGTGTGTAGGAAGCTTTGTGTGGCTGTGTGTGTGGGGGGCTTTGTGTGGCTGTGTGTGGGGGGCGCTTTGTGTGGCTGTGTGTGTGGGGGGCTCTGTGTGGCGGTGTGTGTGGAGGGCTCTGTGTGGGTGGGTGTGGGGGGATCTGTGTGTTTGTGTGTGTCATTTGCGAGAGATAAAGCTAGTGGCATTGTAAATGACAATGCCATTTATTTATGTTAAAAAAAACAAATACAAATAATGTCAAGAGCAATGCAAATAGCTCTAACTTTAACAAAGGCAAAACCATTGCATTGTAAATGCTTGTTCTTGTCCTATTGTGAGATCCATTTTAGGAGCATTGCTTGGGAGATGCTAATAGAGCAGCTGGGGCCAGGTAAATAAGGAGATGGAATTGGAAGGATGGAAAGTGACACTGCGAGTGGGGCCAGTGACAGACTAGATGGGAGGGAGGAAGGGAGACACACGGAGACCGGAATATCGAGTGAAAGGAAAGTAGTTTTAAAAAGAACTGTTTAAAATTATTAGTCATAATAATTGTTTAAATACGATGCGCCTATAAAAAGAGTAATTTATTAAAAAATATCTGCTGGCGAGTGTTGGTAATGCGCCAGAGAATGACTCAAATCACTGACCGCCCTTCATTTCCCATTTGGTTTTATATGGGACTTTCATTCATGGCAGACGGTGTAGTGGGTTATGTTGATGCTAAATGAATGAAGAAATTCAAACCACCGAGTGAAAACAATGGCCCGAGCGGTTATCTAGAGATGACTTCATAGTTCATTTGTCAGCCTTGGTCTTTTGTTTGCAGTTTTATGTAGCCAAACACAACCTGAAGTTATCAGAGCACTTTACATCAACACCAGTTGCATTACAGATGGAGTTTACATCAACACCAGTTGCATTACAGATGGACACTTTCATTTTTAGGCACAGGGAGATTAAGTGATTTGCCCAGAATCCCAGGATGTTTGTGCCTCCCGTCAGACTTCAACCTTGCTCCCCAGCTTCAAAGTCATTACCCCCCGAGGTTAAGCTGCACAAACGACTGGTGACATAATTATTAGTGCATTAGCATATTCACAAGCGAAACACATTGGAATTATTTTTCAAATACCCTGACATTGGAAATAGGCAAAAACAGCTGGCAACAAAAATGTTATGCCCCACCCCATAGGTGTATTTCCCTCTGTGCATAAACCTGCTTCTCAGCTGACAAACAGCATACATTTGTTGTCAAAAGAATCATTTCCATAGTTCATACCGGAGATGTACGAAGTGGCAGGCGCTGCAAAAGATGGCTATGATACGTAAATCATGTATGAGCTGCCTGTGCTAGCGTGTGAAGTATGTCTTGTTAGAATTAAAGCCTGACGTGGCTTAATGGTGCTTTCTAAAAGGGACAGCTGTGGAAAAGTAAATAAATGGAGCTTGTGAGCCATATTCTAAACAAACGTCTGAGCTTCACAGATAATCTCAACCTGCAACATAAAGAAACAGCAGACTTGCTCCTTATATTAAAACAGGTTTATTGAAGATGTACAATACCAGGCATGAAAGAAGTGCTCATGTTTTGGTATGTAACTCCATGAGGGTTGTCCTCGATGTAGTGTTTGCCGTGGGTTGATTGTGCTGCACACTGTTTCAAACAATCTCTGCCAAAAGCTGAGCCAGGGGGTGAAACCGCCATGTATGGACAGGGGACTGCAGGGGTGGCTGGCAGGTGCGGCTACTGCTCGCACAGGGGGTTGCTGTACTGTGCGTACTGCTCAGACTCTGGAGTTTGGGTGCTGATGTCAGTGCAATGGTAAGTCTGCAGCTTGTGCAGCTCCTGTAGAAGATTGCCCATCACACAGGTACTCCGGTTTGAGCACCGCTTGGACATGCATCTACCCAGGCTGCAAGGAGAGAAACAAGCAAAAGGAGGATCCTGCGCCATCTCCTGTCCTGAAACGCCATGCGGAGACGCCATGCGCATGCACACCGCCTGTCCGTGCGCGCACATGGATTGTCTCCCTTTGGCAACAAACAGACAACAATAGAGTATTGCAAGGTGAAGCAACCCATGTGCAGCGTTCGCTAGCGAGACCTACAAAGTCAACAGTTGAAAGTGGCAGACCTAAAGCCCACTCTAAGTTTATTGGAGACAGTAGATCTGTTTGACACTGGTCCCCTTAAAAGACAGACTTAACAGTAACTATCTATGGTACACTTTTTAAACTGACTGAGGTCTGATGGTAATTGCTGTTGTTAATTCAGAAGTTAAACATCAGTTTTGAAACGTTCAATTTAGCCAACATGTTGTACCTTGGTTAAATAAGTATGCAAATTAAAACTTCCATGAAGATATTTACTACACTCTCATTTCTACTTAGGCAGGTCTTGAAGGAATGTCAGGACATGAGAGGTTAGTTAGTGCTTTAAGAACCATGAAGTGCAAGCATTCAGACATTTGTTCTGAGCACTCGAGTATATAAATTATATTTTTTAACTAAATAATTGTTTAAAAGGCCAGCTATAAGCATATTCGATCCGTTCTCCAGAACAGCGGTTTTACTAGATAACATGATATGTTTTACATGTGAAAGTCAATACTTCTTATTGTATTTACTGCTCTTATACTTCAGATTTTTCTAAATGCGTTATGAGGTGCTTTGACTTCACTTCACTAAGGGAAGTTACATCGGCGTTAATAACAGAGTATCCACGCTGGAAATAAAAGTGGTCACTTTGGTCAAACTTTCCTGCTTTTTTCTATATTTAATCCTCACACATTTTACCAGCAATGACTGCCAAATAAAAAGTGTTCATTTTTAAATTAATTTGGACTTTAACACGTCTTGTCTCCTAAATCAAAGATCCATGTCTCACAGTAACTCCCAATTGATAATATATATGTTTAGAAAACTTAGAAGAAATTGCATGCAAATTTATACTCACACCGGAGTAATCATCCTGAAACAAACTATTTTAATTTAGGTCATGATCTGCAAAGCAATTTGAAGTCCTGTTGTGAAGATCAGTTTGTGACTTGCATTTGTTAGATTGTCTCAATTTCACTGTTCTTTGGTTCCATCCACTATTGGTTTCGAAGTTCCAACTATCAACCTCACAGTTAATATAGGGCCTCACAAATTTCCTTTTGTACCTTGTTGCAGTATTAGCTTCATCGACTTGAATTAATATTATTCTCAACCACTAAATGCATAACAAATCCACTGTATGCTGGAGTGTAACAGCATAGAAGCACACAATTCTGATTAAGTGTTTAGAGACCACTAGAATATCTCTGGACTCTGGAACCAAATGCAGCCCTGGAAAAAACATGCAAACCTTCCTCTCCTCTATTTCTTTCCATCGATCCATTAATTCTTGCTCCTTCTCTTCTCCCTCTGTCATACATCGCTGTCTCTCTGCCTTCCTTCCTCGCTCGTCCCAAACCCCCCTCCCCTCTTCCACAGACATCCTCCACCCCCATTTCTGCAATTATCCTTGAGAAGCTGGGGAAACTGACATAGGACCCAGCAGAGGGCCTGGGCTTTCGAAACCAGCTTCTAATGGTTCCAGCTTACGGGGAAGAATAAAAGGTAATTCCAAACCTGTCTTTATCTTGCTAACTAAGCACAAAATTCCCAACAAATATGTAAATCTTCTTTCAGACAACAACTGGCGCGAGGAGTATTACCAAAAGGCTGGTCCAAACAAACCTTTGTGAGAATCACAAGTAAGAATCCAAAAATCTTGTCAATCCACTAGTGGTAAAGTAACATTGTGCCCCATATGGTATAAATGATAGGATAATCATAAGGACTGGAACTAGCGTCCTCGAGCACCTTCATTACTGTATGTTTGTTAAAATAAAAAAATATAGTGGAAAAAGTGCAGTCAGTCTGGTGAAAACATTTGCCACTCATTGCTGAGTTCTTGCCAGTTTTGCACATATATTAAGTTTACTTTACACTGTCCTAAGTGGATTACACCGCCCACACTTTCGACTGCAAAGTTACTTTCATGGATGACTGCACAAATTAATAACCCTTTTTATTTTGCGGTCTACAGTGTCTGTAGAAAAATATTCACTGCTAATCTCTTTATTGGTGATCTACATTGATTGACTACTATCCAAACCCACTTTGGACAATTTCTGAATATCCATCACCAGCCGGGTCGATTCTTGATTTTCAGGTCTACATTTTGCAGACATTAAACCTAGCACTCAAACATTTTTAACTATTAAATTTTTTCTTGCATACATGAGCATAACATGAGGGTTAATAAGCACAATCAAAGAGAAGCTGACCGCTTCCAGTCAAGAAATCCAACATGTTATTTTATGGCCTTCCTACAAAGTCTGCAATCTCAGGACCCGAACCAAATACACCAAAAGTATGCTTGCTTCTCTGACACACCGTAGGCCAGTTACTGCCCTTGGTTAATTTTATGCTGGTAGTGGACTAGTTAAATCTGTTACAAGGCACTTTGCATACTCTTGCCCAATTAGTGTACTTAAACAGCTCTCCTTGATCTATATCTAACAATTTGACTCCTTAGTTGAGGAAGACCTTCACAGTAGAACACAGCTATTTATCAATTTACCTCAAAGCTACTTGAATTTCATTTCTACATTACGGATGTCATTACTACATTAACTTAGTGTTATTTCAGTGATTCCAGGAACCCTAGGAAACCCTTATTATCTTAACTAACAATTCTTCAAAACAAAAGTCAGTGTGTCAATACCCATCGTTTCACAGAAGGCTGCAAAAGCAAGAAAATTATCCTAAAGAACTCTTTAGGGAGCTAGAGCTATTCACTAGGGTGAATGCAAGATTACCACAGAATGGGAGCTCTGGTATTAACATCACTTTGTAAATTGCCAGTATTGTCACTGGATTCCACACAATCTGCATAATGCATGTTAACATTTGTAACACTTGGTCTAAATGACTGGTATGAAACAACACAGGCTGTCCAATAAACCTACCCAAGGAGGAAGCTCCAACACAGACTACAACATAAAACAATGATTCACTTTGGTATTATGAAAAATATATTTTTTGTATTCAGTGTCCAATCAATCCATGCACAATATATGTGGATAAAGCACTGAGAAAAATATAAAAAATAATGTTATAATTAATGAAGCTTGTGTTAGTGGCAGAAACAACAGTGTTGATGCTCTTGGTGATCAAATGGCTATAAACAAAGTGTGAATTTACAAGGTTTGCAAATTACCGTAAGAGAATTGAAAAGTCACAACCAAAATATTTAAGTAATCTCTCCCTGGCCTAAGTGCAATGGTGACTATGTAATTTCGACAGTTTGGGATATTTAGATGGTCATCCTCAGAACATGAATTTCATAACTATACCTAATGAGATTCTGCAAAACAAAAAAAAACTGAAATATTGCATCAAATGTCAAAATAACAAATGTAGGAAGAATGATGCTGTGAAAATATAACAATAAAATATGGTCAGAAGCCCTCCAGAAATAATGTAAAATAGGGTCTGGAGAAAACCTGAAATACTAGGAAAGATTACAAAAATTGCCTAAATTACTTTCTCTAACACAGGCTTTTTTATGTGCAAGTGAAACAGATGAGTAACAGACCACAACGCTCACTTAGGGGAGAAGTAATGTAGGTCAGGATGCAAGTTGTAAACACATTGTGGGGTGACAATGCTGCATACATATTAATGAATTAAAGCTCACAAAATTGGAACTGCTGGGCATCCGTCTTCCAGAGCTAAAAAAAAACTGAAAGAGAAAAATACAATGAAAGCTGGAATTGTCAGCAGTGCCGCCATCACTAATGTCAGTACAAGACTGGTGTGTGCAAGAGAAGCACAAGAAATAGGAGCCATACTCCGGGACTGCGCAAAGGCATAAACTCAAGCAAGCAGGATTCAAAGGGGACTATCAATGCAGAATTATGGGCCTTAAAAATACGTAGTAAAAAAAAAAGTGAGGGTAATCGTTGTTCGTTCCAACGGTATTAAAAATCAGACTACGTCCGAGGGACAAAACGTATCAATATTGTGGGCCTATGCGTTTAAGAACCACATATGTTTACTGGAAGAAGGGGTGGGTTTTCTTTACCATCTAGAGTGCAAGGAGTGTGCAGCACTCTAGATGGTAGAGCTCGCAAGTGAACTGAAAATTATGCAATCAACTTATCTTGACCTCAAATCCATAGCTACATCACACACCCAATAATTAAGCAGGGAAATACACAGAGTAAAACTGTTTGAAACGTAGGTTATGAAATTCATAGACCATTTTGTTTCAAATGCGTACAATATTCTCGATACACAATACCGTAATGAAAAATTACCTTGCATGTTAAGTTGAAGAACATTTGTAAAGAAATCCGGACAGGTTATTTTTTTCATATATATTTTAAGGACTTCAAGACCTTGAAGTACATAAAGAATAAGAAGACTGTTTACAGCTCCTGCTTTGAAATTACTTTGGAGAAATTCTGCACCGGATTGAGGTTTTGTTTCAAAGGCTGGGTTATTTGAAAGTTCAGATTCTAGGCTTAATTACTCTGATTTTGAGTTTAATCATACTGATGTACCACCAGATGTGATTGCTGTTAGCAATGCACAAGTAACAGTGATTTTAATACTGCTTTAGTATAAAAAAAAGCTCACTGCTTCTTGGTTGCAGCCAGATCTGAAATTGCTCCACAACAGAATTCACCAGACAGGCCAACAGCTAAGATCGGATTGTGCAAAATCCTTATGTACAACCTGGTGAAAGTTGGATTAAGGATATTCAGACTATCTGAAAATCTCATAAAGACCACCTCCCTTGTGACATTCTGTACTAACTTTCCACAGGAAGCCTATATTTTGTACCATTAACCTTATTACCCATAAACATACTGATTGGACCACGCCTAGTGCCAGGAACCTTGCTCCTCCAGGCACATGTATACTCCGCTATAAGTCCACAGACCTACTTCGCCTTAACATGTTTGAAAATAACTGTTGCAAGCTAATACCTGGCAATGAACAATCAGTCTGTTCTTGCGGCTTTGCCCTCCCTGAACCATAGAGGACCAAAGCTCTTCAGCCGGCCCAGAATCCCGAAAATAGCAAGCCTTCCCCATTTAATAAGAACACTACTTTACAGGGAGGACTTATAAATGTTAGATCGTTAGCCAAACATAAATATGAAATTTCCCACATCATTTCAGACGATGAACTGGACCTTATGTGCCTAACTGAAACCTGGGCAGACAGCCTCTGACCCGGACTTTGTGACCGCTACCCCGGCAGGTTACCAGGCTCAAAGGGTTGACAGGCCTTCCAAACGAGGTGGAGGGGTAGCCATTATCTTAAGGGAACACTTCCTGGTCAGATTTTACTCGGCCTCCACTCCCCTCTATGAGCTATTTTATAATCCAGCTGAGCACAAAGCAGACTTTTAAGGGTATTCTTTTATATCGGCCACCTGGCTTCAGGAGCAATTTCATATCTAACCTAGATAGCCTCCTCGAGCCCACTTTACAAAATGATGAATTCACCATTTTAGGAGATTTTAATTTTTTTCTCGAAGATAGGAATAACAGAGAGACAGAGGCTCTACTGGAAACTCTGGAAGCAGTGGGTCTCAAGCAAAAAGTTCAGACCCCTACCCATGAAGCCGGTTACACGTTAGATGGCATTTTTACATCAGTTTACAGTCTCGTCTCTACTGAAACCCTGCCTCTAACTTGGTCCGACCACTCGTTTATTAAATTTACCCCACCTATTACCTCTCTTGGACCTATCGAGGCGGCCAAGAACCTTGCTGCGACAAAAAGAAACTGGGATTTAATGGATAGACAATCTCTCCACTCCCAGCTAGAGGCTTCCCGTCCGCAACTAATCTGGCCGCCCGAGACCACAGCCCCTAAATATTCTAAATGGTTAAACGACACCTTTAATATCGCCGTACCCATTAAAAAAACCATCAGGAAATAGGCAAAACCCTTCAGCACCTTGGTTTTCCGAAGTTCTTCGGAAAGAAAAACAGATTTGCCGGCAATTAGAAAGACGCTGGCGGGACAACTACTGCCCGAACGAGAAATAATAACTTACAAAACAGCCCTATCTCAATACAAATGCCATCTGATAGCCGGAAAAAAAGATTTTTACACCAAACAAATCGAAGAAGCAAACAATTCATCCAAAGAACTTTTCGCAGTGGTGAACAAACTCGCCACTGCAAAGACCCCGGGGATCAAGAGTGACCAAAAGCTATGTGACAACATTGCAGCCGCCTTCAAAACAAATGTGTTGAACATCTTTAAAAACTTTCAGGACTCAACCCTACGCTCCCCAAGGAAACCTGCCACTAGAGATTCCAACGCTAACACGCTTCTCGAGTTTTCACCTATCTCTTGGGGCACTGTAGCCAGATTTATTCAAGATCCTAAATCAGGGTCTACTACTGACCCCCGTCCACCTAAAATTCTTAAAGAAATTGCCGACCTGGTTAGTCCAGGTTTCACAGAAATTTTTAACTCCATGTTTATTTTTGGATCCTTCCCTTCGGAAAGATACTTCCATCCTACCACTGCTGAAAAAACCTTCGCTGGATGCTTCAGACCCCAATAACTATTGGCCCATAGCCCGGCTACCACTACCGGCTAAAATAATCGATAAAATTATGAATTCCCAGCTGACCCAATTCATTAATGAGAATGACTTGCTGGATTCCTCACAGTTTGGCTTTCGTCGCGAATATAGTACCGAAACAGCACTTATCAAAGCCACGAAAGAGATCAGGGCGGTGATGGATCAGGGTGGCACAGCGGTACTGAAACTCCTCGATCTGTCAGCCGCCTTTGATACGGTTGACCATTCTCTCTTGCATGAGCGGCTCGAGAGATTAGGGGTCGGGGTTCAGCATTGGCCCTGCTGTGCTCCTCTCTTAAAGATAGGAGGCTTACGGTCTCGGTCGATGCTTTCCACTCAGATTCTGACACCCTTCCTTGTGGAGTGCCTCAGGGCTCCTCGCTGAGCCCATCACTCTTCAATGTGTATGTTTCGGAGCTGGCCACACTAATTCAGAGTTTTGGTTTCAGCCTCACATCTTACGCCGACGATACTCATATTGTGGTAACAGCATACAAAGATGAGACCCCCCCCCCTACAATTTCAAAATTGCATGCGTACCGTTAATCAATGGATGAATACGCATGGCCTAAACTAAACTCTGACAAAACAGAGATTCTGATCTTTGGCAATTTACTACCAAGCTGGGGCAACCTATGGTGGCCAGCGGAGATGAGTGAGCCCCCAAAACCGGTGGTAAAAGCTAAGAATCTGGGGGTGTGGCTGGACCACAAACTTTCTCTTATCCAACACACTAATGCAACGGTTTCGGCCAGTCACTTTCTCATTAAAAAGGTAAGGAAGATCCTCCCATACCTTCCGGTAGAAACAAGAAAAACGGTAGTGACATCCTTAATCCAGTCAAAACTTGACTACTGTAACGGACTACTGGGAAACGTACAGAAATAAATGCTTGAAAATACTGCAAAGTGTACAGAATTCAGCGGCACTATCTAACATCCCTAGGAACAACTCAGTCACCGCTGAAATTCGAAAGCTGCATTGGCTCTCAGTGGAGCAACGAATTAAATTCAAGGCACTCTCTCTAGCCTACAAATACTTGAGCCAAAAAGGTCCGGTCTTTCTGCAGAATCTGTTTACCTGGTACGAACCTACCAGACACCTTCGTTCCTCCGGCACAAAACTTCTGCGGGTGCCAAAAGTCCACACCTTGCAATGGGGCGGTCGCAGCTTCCACTTTCACACCACCAAGCTCTGGAACTCTCTTCCATCTGAGCTCAGAAGCGCCCCCTCCCTCATCTCCTTTAGAAAAGGCCTGAAAACCTGACTGTTCCAGAACTAGTCAGTGTAGACCCCCAGCTGTCCATAGCACCAAGACACCTCCGGGTATACGTGCACTTTATGAATCAAAATAACATAACATAACATTGGAGTGCGACTGATTTAATTAGTACGGTGAGGTTAGTATCACTTCAGTGTTCTTTCCAAGAGATAGATTATCACTGTACGATCTACCCCATGTAAACATCCTGCACTTCTGCTTCACTTGGCTCTTAAACGGTAATACTGCTCAATAAAATCAATAGCGAGTTAAAAAGGTAAGCTACTGAAAATGTCCTGGAAAATGACTAATTCATGTAAATATTTAAAAATTATTGTCCACCACGGTCTTCTGAAATATTCTCAAACGTTGGCATCCAGGGACAATATCAGGCTAGAAGGACCACTGTTAGTGGGGGGGTAAACAGTAATGAAGAGAAAGTGTGAGGAAGAAATAGAAGTGGGTAGAAAAAAAGAGGGTTTGAAAGAGTAACAATTAGACCAGTGTTGCTCCTATTTTGAACATATAATTAGATTAGTCTTTACATTTCCATAGTAATCCAATATTAAAAACTAAACAGCACAAAGGGCGCATGGTTTACCAATTCCACTTTACAACCAAATGAACAATACAAAGCCTTTAGCCGAAGTTGAATGTAAAAGCACAATGTAGTCTAAATCCCAAACTGACGTTTTATTATGTAAATAGCATGCCTACTGCCCCAAATCCCAATCATATTGTTTCCCTGTCATTTTTACAGAATTACAGATCTAGTGGGCACTCTTGCTTCAAGGCCCTGCCTCCTTCACAACTAAGCTCTTCAAAACACCCTGTGATATGAAAAAAACTCGTTAGAGAGTTTCAAACTATTGTAAATCTTGTCAAAAATCCCAATATGATGATACCAACACTATGATTTCTTATAACACGAGCACAGTGAGTCCAGTATCCAAAGTAAAATACTTTCTTCTTCACAATGAGTTGTGTGCTTTAGCGTCAAGTAAGCGACTAGCAGAGAATGATAGATAACATGAATATATCGCTCTGCTGACCAATAACGCCTTCTACAACACGCACGTTGGCTGCCCCTACACACACACACACACAAACGTCTGAGCGCAGAAATTTGCTTTCCTGCCGATCATTGTAATCTGTGTATTTTTGAGGACTTCTACTGTGCCAAGCGGTGCTGTCCAGTGTGAGAACAGTGAGGTTAGGACAAGTTTTAAAGTGAGGATTGTGAAAGCAAGATTGTTAACTGCAATCTGGAAACCAAGTTCCCTCTGTCTAGCACTCAAGGCACCAATCAAAGCTTCAGGGCTCAGTGAAATGGACAACATACTGTCAACACAACTCCTTTGTTATTCAGATAGTCCTGACTGCAAGACTGCACATCACATATTTTGCAGATAGCGCCTACTTTCAACCATATCGCCTTTAGACGCTTCAAGTGGTAGCTGGATCCCTAATGGACGATAACTTTCAAAAGCAAGATACAAGGGTATGGAGCTGAAAGAAACCTCAGCTGAAGTGATAAACACCCAGGGAGAATGTGGGCTTGTGCAATGTAACTGATGCTCTTGTAAAAGCACTTGAACCTACGTCTCGAGTTAGCGCTAAATAAAAATGGTGAAAAAAATGGAAAGGGTCACTTAATCTTCCCCTGCCTACATAACATGAATGTGTCCTTATGTAATGTAACAATAATTTAACAAGCGGACATTGACAACGGGAGAAGTAGACCGAGCCAGCTACAAAAGACGCACTCTGTAGTGTGGCTCAACAAAATGAAAAAAAAATAGCTCCTATAAACGAGAGCAGTGTGAGGAAAACATTTTGGGCCATGCTTTAGGGGACAGTTACATGCAAGAAGAGGGAAGTGCCGACCGCAAAGCTGACCAGCAGGAACCAAGCAATCCAGGGTGGCTTTGAAATCCACCAATGGCAAGTAATGGGAGGCCTCAAAGCTCACTAACAGTAAGCTACAGGTCTCTTCGTGACAGCGCAAGCGCTGTCTAGGCGAGTGCTAAAAAAAGACTGGTGCTGCAACAAATACACTTAGGCTGATAAAATCCTTTGAGTGGTGAGATTTGGGCCCAAGCTAGCATACTGAGGGACACAAATATGGGGGTCACAATAAACAAAGTTCTGTGTAATCCAAGAAACCCCTCTCTTCACTCCATTGTGAAAATATACATTATACTGTTATGAGTAGGAGTTACAGAGTGATGAAACTAGGATTACTACTTACTAGATGTAATACCCACCATTTCCCTACAGTGCACAAAAAAAGGCCTGCCACAATGCCGGACCAGTAAGTCACTTTCTTCAAAGTACGACAAATACTAACTCCCTTTCTACAAACAAACGAGTGCATCACCCCAGAGCAACGAGATACATTTGCAGACTACACTAATTAGTAACTACTGAGTTTCAAAGATGACTGGACCTAACGAACAGTAAGTCCAGGGCTAAGAGAACAGAGGGATATGTTTTAGAAGGTAGAAGCACATGGAGGGATCTTCCACTTCCAGTCACTGATTAAAATGTTTATTTGACGTTGAGATTAACAATTCAGCTAGGAATATTAATTCTTTCGACCTTACTTTACCCTCCTCTTTAGCCTTCATGGGGACACACACCACTCTTCAAATTACCAATAGCATGATGGTGCAAGGGAAAAAGAATGAGCAAAGATGCAGGAGTGGAGATGTGGGGTAGGATAGAAGAGAGAAGGTAAGACACAAAAAACAAACTTACATGTGAAATGGGACCAGATTGTGGTACATGGGGAGAAGAGCTAAATATAAGCAGAGATAAAGTATAGGAAAGAGAAATGAAGGAGCAAAATAACAGAGGAAGAGAAAACTAAGAAGGGCAAATTGACCCAGTAAAATTGAAAAAAGAGGAAAGGAAAGAGGTGTAGAAGATTCTAAAAATATAGAGGGAAATGTAGGAAGAGGAAGGAATTGAGAGGGGAAACAGAGACAGTAGTGGCAGATAAAGGAGAGAGAGAGAGACAAATTCACAGAGATGTGTTAAAGAATGGTAAAATACCAAGTACATTGACAACAATATGGATGCAATTAAAAGGCACCATGCAAACTGAAATATGATGCTCTTCAAAAATGCCTCAACGCCCTACAAATTGACTGGAATCCACACAGTATCAACAAGGGTGGCTTTTAACAATCCCACATACAAAAAATGTATGAATTTCTTTAATCATTTACAATTCCAGTTAACAATATAAACAAGCATACTGCAGAGCACTGTGAAGTCTGTAATAATATCAGTACAATGGAGCTTAGGTTTTGTAATAGGCTTTGTGACAACCCGTGCAATCTTCTTCCCACTCAAAGTATTAAAGAAAAAAACAATTTAACATCGAGAAATTTACAATTCTTGTAACACTAAACCTGGGTATATCTTTAAAGGGGTTACAATTTCTAAAGACACGACAGCCACGTTTAACACATTAATAAACTATAGGCCAATCACTGGATATGGTACGCTTTTCTTTTCGTTACTCATGTCAACTACAGCAGAAAAAAGCAACAATATGTATTTGCTGATTATGCACAACAGACAATTTATCAGTGATAGGGAAACGTCCTTCCCAATTAGCAAGCCAAGATTTATTTCAATAAGCAAACTTCTCCTTTGGATTAATTTCCCCAAAAATGATCTCGTCGTCTCATGTAGGTTTGTGTACAAGAACGAAGCCACACAGGTTGTGTGCCGTCTAAAGAATGAAAAATTGTAGATTCAATACATTAATTTATTTAAAGAGTTTTATAAAGCGCTGGCTAGACCCGGAGGTATCAGAGCGCTTTACATGAGAATCAACAATGTAACACAAAAAGATCAACAATTACACAATAAATCCCCCCAAAAATAGGCAATACAATTAGGAGAGGAGAGAAAGGAGAGAGAAAAGTAGTGGAGGGGGCAGGAGAGGTGAGAAAGGGAGGATAAGGGAAGAGACAATACGGAGAGACGAAAAGAAGTCTGTCTAAAGACCGACTGGGTAGGTGATGACCAAAAAGGGAATCCACGGCCCATCTCCCCTATAGCTAAACCAGGTAGCTCCATCGGGCATCAGACAAAAAAGTTCAGTCTCAATACATTGAGAGAGGGGAGAAGGAGAGACAAATAGAGGGAGGATGTGGGAGGAGACAACAGGAGGGACGAAAGGAAGTGCAACAATGTGGTTTAACAGTATAACAGAAAAAGATCAACAATTACACATTACATCAAACAATCAGCAATACATTAGGAGAGGAGAGAAAGGAGAGAGAAAAGAAGTGGGGGGTAGGTGAGGTGAGAAAGTGAGGAATAAGGGAAGAGACAACCGTAGAGACGAGAGGAAGTCTGTCTAAAGACCGACTGGGTAGGTGACGACTAAGGAGGGAATCCACGGGCCATCTCCCCTATAGCTAAACCAGGTAGCTCCATCGGGCATCAGACAAAGTAGTTCGGTCTCAAGTGTCGAGGGAAGAGGTTCGCAGAAAAACAGGATGGGAGGGAGATACGGCAGAAAGACGATGGAAAGTCTGCCCAAAGACGGGCTGGGTAGGGGACGGTCGAGGGGGAAGTTCCAAAACCCATCTCCTCTATAGCTATCAGGTAGCTCCACCGGGCTTTGGCCAAATAGCTAGGTCTCAATGGGAAACATTTAAATACCATGGAGGGCAAAATAAATGGAGCGTAGAGGGGAGGGAACAGGGAAGGTGAGAAAGGGAGGATAGGGGAAGAGACAACAAGGAGAGACGAAATTAAATCTGTCTAAAGGCCGACTGGGTAGGTGACGACCAAGGAGGGAATCCCCGACATGTCTCCCCTATAACTAAACCAGGTAGCTCCATCGGGCATCAGACAAAATAGCTAGCTCTCAAATGACGCGGGAAATTCACAGGTAAACAGGGTGGGAAACCAGCTGAGAAAATAATCCATCAGAACATGACAGATGGGCTAGATTCCGGCAAGACCACCCAGAAAATTGCCTGGGCTTTTTCATGAAGTCTACCAAAGGATGAAACATAAATTGCGCTTCTGCTATCCAGGAATACCTCAGGGTGCAGTTAGGGTACAAACAAGTATTTCATTGGGTTCTTGGAGCATAGGGATACCAAATATGCAATTTTTCCATTGGTGTGTGAATTCCACTGGCACCACAACCAAACAATGATTGCTAATGTTTTTATAAAGGTTTGAGGGACCCATTCAGGGAAATATAATAGAGACTGATAGAAAAAGACGTGAGCTTTGAGAAAAATTAAATTCAGTTTTAATTTTCTCGCAGCACCCCATTGTCCTGAAAGAGACCCCAATGCTGTATTTTCTCATGAAAGAGCATGGTAGCACTCTTCGCTCTTCTAATCCAGAGCTATGTCTGACATATCAGCAGGCAAGGCTTATGCTACTCTATGTTGAGTGCCCCAAATAGAAGGGGGGGCGACAGAGGTCCGATACCTATCTAGAAAAAACAGGCATTCCTGCCATCAGAGAGCTATCAATCAACGCTGTTAGGACCAACGGAGGGGCAGTACTGACAGTAGGGGATCAAGGTCTCTAAAAACATATATTCCTAATCCACTTATATTAAGACATGCGCATACATCCCTACACCACTGAAAAACAGGTTTTGTAGATGCACACTAAGGCCGGGAAGGATGTTGTGAAATATTTTACACACCTGTAAGGGACTACGAGTATATGTTTCAACTGTAAAGAAACTACTTTGCAAAATACACTTAAAAACCATACACACAAAAAAAGAGGATGGACTAAAAATACTGTCTCATCATTGACAAATGCAGCGGTTGCTTGGTTGGATATGATGGAGAACGCTTTACAATTACATTTCAAAATGTGTAAGCCTAAACAATATTACAAAAAAATGTTATAAAAGGCAACAAAAAAAAATCTAAGTATGAATATTATAAAATTTTAAATATGAGGATTGCATGAAATCTTTACAGAGACAGGACAGGTATTCTTCTCAACACATGACAAATCTGAATGCCTAAACTTATTTTACTTCGTTTTATTGGTTTATTTACCCAACATTCTATGTGACTATTACTAAGCAAACCAACAACCCACCTTCAGTCTAACAATATTTATGCATTTTCATTCCGATTAGAAAAGCTTAAGAAATGTACTAGAGAAGGAATGATAGTCTACATGACAGTATGAACATTCTAAAACAAAGAGGCATTACTTTTTACAAATGGGAGTTTCCTCATTTTATATTTTACAGGTGCAATAAACATTTGCAATATTGATGTCTTAAATAAGTCGTGTCCACACTTCATAAAAAACACTAAAGTGTTTTTTTTTTTTTACTTTTCAGTAAAAAAAAAACAACAACAATCAGATCACTATCCTTTATATGGCTTTCCAATGAAAAAAGCCTCTGCTTTAAGACTCTGGGTAAAGGTTGCCTAAACAGCCTTTATACATGGTAGAAGACAAAGTATCAGTTTTGCTGATCAAATTGCTCACATATACATAAATTAATAAATTAACAAGTATCAATCAGCAGCAAGAAGCCTCCTCTTAAAATGGTATAAATATGCAACCAAAGCACCATACTAACCGCATTTCTAATACAAGACACTGAGCGGGAGTCCTAACACACCCCTGGTGCATGAAACAATGCTTGAAGATATGTTTGTTTACGCCTAGACGTCTCAGTGCCAAATTATGTTTGCACACTCAAAAATCAGAGCAGCCCAAATGTCCAATCACGTGAATGCACAAAGGTTGTTCAATCAATGAGCAAGCTCATTTATTTTCTATTAAAACCTGGAGTATTTTTTTTTTTTCAAGAACGAAAATAAAAAGTTGATCGTACTAGCCCTTATGTATTCATTGCAACATTTGTTTTGATACTTTGGTTAGAGTGAGTAGCCGTTTCATACACGCATTAAAAACAAGTGCCAAATACAGACACCAATAAAAAATATTGTCTTACTAGGATACAATGTTTCAGCATTAAAGTGCTAATAAGATGGGGGAGTATGTCTGAAACACGTGTTCCGAACTCAATAGTTGCATAAGTTTTTATCTGAACAATAATTTAACTCTTCCTCCCATTTTAGTTTTCATTGAATTTGTACTATTTCAACACGTGTTTCAGCATCAGTCGAATGAATGAAAAAACAAGCACATTTCTCATTCAGATAGGATCTTCTGAATCTCTGTAAACGTTACTGTATTTCCAAACTAACAAAATGTCCTTATTTAAAAGCTAGGTTTGAGGACGTGGGGGGCACAAAATCTTTATTTCCCTTAAAAAAAAAAATATATAAAAAGATCGTTCCGCAATCCATGTTGAATAAGTAAAATGAATCTAAATGTTGGCTTTGTTTCAGCTCTTAAGCAGTTCAGTATGATTCTGGTATAACAAATTCGAATTCTGTACTGCAGTCAGATGTGCTTGATTTAGGAATGTGTTGCCCTCCATGTGGTTCGAAAGCATCTTCCCAATTCATAGGCTTTGGAGGTGAGCTTGACTTTTTTTCCTCTGAAGTAACCTCTTCTTTTACTTTGTCAACGTTATAAACAAGCCCTGCATCATTCCTCTCAGGAGCACTGCTTGAAGGATCTGGATTCGCATTGTGAGCATAATTATATGGTCTAATTGGCAAGGTCTTGCATGGGTGAAGATGATAAATCTTAGGGTCTCTGGTAGGGTCTAGATTATGGACTGACCTGATATGCGAAGACATAACTTGATAGTTGATAAACAGTTTGCCACATGTCAAGCACTGATACCGTTTCTCCCCTGTGTGGAGAATTTCATGCTTTGTACGGTATTCTGCCATAGGAAAGACTTTCTCACAGTAATGACAAGGATATTTCTTTTCCCAAGAATGACAATTATAATGTCTTTTCAAGCTTGTTAGACCCTCATAGGATCTTTTACACACAATGCAAATATAGTAAACCCTTCCATCTACACTGAGCTCATAATGGTCTTCATGTTTTATTTTCACACGTTTGCTGTCTGGAGAACCATCAATCGATCGGGGCAGCTCAACTGCACCATCGTCTTCATCAGGGTCCTCCTTAATTGGAATGACAATGTCATATGTATCTTCCCCAATGTTGGCGTAAACCTTGCAACCAGTGGATAGTCCTCCAATATCAGTTGGAGTATCTAACGTTATGATTTTCTTGCCATCCATGATGTGCTGAGACACTGTTCCTGAATCAACTAAGCAGTCTTTGCCATTTTCAGGATGAATATTTTTAATTTTTATTTTTAACTCTCCTGGTTTGGAGATTTTTTTCTCAGTAAACGTTGCCATTTGTGGGCTCTGAAGTCCTAGTGCATTGAAACCGGTCATTTTCTCTATGTTTGTGCGATGAATAAAAGGGGTCAATGACAAATCGGGGCTACTGGCGCAACTGCTATTAGGAATAATTATAGGTTTCATTGAAAAGTTACTATTCATTGGTAACTGCTGTACAACCATATTAGTTGTAGGAACAAGGTTTTGCCAGGATAGGTAGTTCGTTCCAGATGAATTAAACGGATTTTGGCTTAGCAGCAATGTGCTAGGCATCACATGATTTTGAAACGGGCCAAACGTTGCAACACTAGCTGGCTTTTGGATAGGGCTTGATATATTGACAGATGAACTTGGTTGTGCTGGTATAGTACCCTCTGAAGGCAAGTTGCTTGAAGACTTTGAAGGAGACTCAGCAGAAGCGCTACTGTTGGTCAGCTGTTGGGTGGGCACTTCAACTACATCTGGGCTGGTACTTTTTGGTGTTATTTCCATACTGTTTAATCCAGTTAACTTGGGTGGTACAAGTTCGGAACAAAAAATGACATCATCATCAATGTCTTTTCCTTTATCCTCACATTCACTGGGTTTATCTGGTCCTTTGACATATTCATTGGAGGTGACAACTGCCTTGGGTACAATAGGTTCTGTACTTATATCATTCTCTTTAGTGAGTACATCTTTCGCAGGGGCCTCTATGGCACTCTTATCAATTTCAAGGACATTTTTGTTCAAATTAGAAGATGAGGCTTCCACACAGTTATTCTTGGCACAACCTCCCATGTTTTTCACCTGGGACAAAGGAATTCCAAGGTCTGCAATAAACTTAACTCCCAATATTTTTCCGGAATTTATCAACTCTTCCAGGAGATTGGAGCGGACGCGGACAAGTTTAGAACTGTAAATGTAGTTAAGTATTTCTTCAAAAATCTCAGCTCTAACAATATTCAGTTCCACAACTTGACATGGAACAGAAAACAGATGGTGAAAGTATGTGCTTGATGCTGAAAGAATATTTCTGTGGGCTCTAAATTTTTTGTCCTCCACGACTACAGTGACATCACAAAAGATTCCTTCCATACGTTGCTCATTTAAAGACGTCAAAAGTGCACCAGAGTACTGGGTATCTGTGACTGAAATCAGCTTTCGTCTCTCCATGCCTATAAAGCGGAGGAAAAAAAAGTGAACATTACCGATTTGGATTCAATAAATGTTACATTATTTACATAATAATATACATACTATCTTACACAAGCTACAGAATCATTGAACTCTACAGCAGGATGGGTTTGCACGCATCATTATGTCCAGGTCTTCTTTAAAACAACTATAGGCATACTCATAACTTTCTCATGGAGACTTGAAAGGGCAAACTTGTAATCACCTCACTTTGGAGGCACCTACAGTAATGATATTCCTGATTAGATATTTTCATGAACACAAAATAGTAATGTTTTTCTTTTAAACCAACTCTCATTAGCATTCATTATCTCATTTGGGTCTATCTTTATGACCACTGCTACCTAATTCAAACTAAGTGGTATTAATTATTCTTCATAACACCAGACTACAGCCCTTTATCTGTTTGGATGGCCTGTCGTTTAATTTTCTCACTGCTGTATAATGCACAGACATACTTACAGAACACTTAAGACGATTAAACAAAAAACTGACGTAAGTAATGACTTTGTCTGCAATTGTAGCATCAGTCTATTTTTGCTGGTAAATCGCACTTCACACTATTACACCAAGGTCGTTCTCAGGAGGATTATAATCCACTCACTTTATATTAACACTGACCATTTAAAAAGCACTCCACAAACCTAATGGTACCTACTGCTCTTTCTGCATTTCTATTTTACAAACCTATTCTATGTTGTGCACAGCTTCATATTTTGTCAGCTTAAATATCATTGCTTCTGTCATAACAGATTAAATGTTCCTAGATCTTTTACAATTCTTGGAGTATTCCATGCTGATGCTATCCCAATTTTATTAGCAATTTCTACAACAAAGCTATACATTCTACTGGATACATGTAAATGAAATGTAAGTTAAGTAATAGTTCTAGTATGGACCATAGGCCATCCACGTGCAATCTTCTGAAAATGTGAAGCTGTCTAATTCTTCAAGCAAGGTACCATCACTAACATTTAAAAATTCTGAATTATTTTTCTATTCTAGTGTCACAAAAGACAATTATGTTAATCGTGATTCATGTTTATCAACCAAATTAAAAAAAGAAAGAGTAAGAACAATCCTAGGACCACAGATGAATGAAAAGATGGCGAAACTACACCAGTGAACTCATCTCACAATTTTGGGCCATATCAGAGGAAGGTGCTCGACTGCTGGCCCGTAGTTCATATTGCTTTTGTACTGAACTGCAAAGTGCTTTGACAGGTTCAGTAATCAAATATTTTTCTTGGGGTCTGAAGAGAAGAAGTTTAATTGAATAATGACCTTTTTCTCAGACAAAGTGGCTATGCCAAGTTGGCAGTTGTTGGAGGTCATGGTACCTGTTTGAAGTCTGATTGCACAATATGATGGAATACGTTCAGGGGTGGCACTTGAATACTATGCAGGCGCTGAACCATGGGCAAATCTAAAAAAAACTCTAACACACTCATCCTTTTGAGAGAATGTATTAAAAGAGCTTCCTTGGCACTGAGAAATTTGCGTTTTTGTTTCTATGTCAAATGTAGGTTAGGTTGCAAAGGTATCTTTGTTACCGTGCTTATTTAGTTTGAGAAAAAGAAAGAAAAGGAGGACAATAAGGAAGGATCCCATCCCGACCATATGACACACACAAAAAGACCATAGTAAAGGCAAGGGAGTCTGTAGTACATTAGTTATCATTACCCATACTAGCAGCACTTATTTGAAGCAACCTGCAGGGCAACAAGAGGGAATGACGGGTTTTGTGGGAACAAGGAGCACTCAGAGGAAAGATGGAGAGGCAGAAGGGAGATACATCAGAGCTATGGGCAAGAGGAAGAAGGAATATATACATGGGGGAGCGTCGAGAGTGGGTGGCAGGCAGGGGGAATGAGTTTTCAGGGGAAGAGGAAAAAGAACATCTGGCATGTGGGAAGAGGGAGGAATGAGAAGGGGTGGTTGGGACGCTCAGCCCCAAGCATGCTAAACAGGGGAGGAAGGCAGACAGAGAGTATTAGTTGTAAAGTAGTCATTCATGCAGTTAAATGCAAACACTGCATAAGAAGATACACCCCAGTAGCCACAAACCCTCAGAAGAGAGTGAAATACTCCAGGACATGAAAGAGGTTGGTCCAAAGGAATTATCAGTGGAAGGGGTGAAAAACAAAGTATATTGTACGTAAAAGGTCTATGAAGATAGTTGTTCTGTCAAAACAGACCTAACCAGCTTTGGCAAACACAGTAGGTCTCACGTAACCATTATTGGGCTTTGCCAATGCTTGCTTTTATCCCCAGTAGGCTCCCATATACAGGTATGCAGTACAGTACAGACGTGGAAGAGAACATAGAAAGATGTATATATATTTTTTTAAGAATTCTTGATTTACCATTCCAAGGTGGCGGTTAGCCATTTCAGAACAGTTAATTAAAAAAAGTCTATGTGCTGAATGCCCTGCAAATGTGGATAATCAAGTGGCCCGGCAATATTGTGCCAATGCTGAACACACACTTTTTTTTTTAAATATTCAAAGGGGAGGATTGGAATGTTGATAGTAAGGGGACACTGTACACTGAATCTGCTGGGTCATCCACAAATATAAAAAATAAAGTGATTTGGGGAGGGATAAGCAAGGACAGTAAATATTCCCTCTCAAGTGCTAAATAAAACAAAAATATCGCACATCAACAGTAGTACAAATCATCTAAACAGTAAAAAAAAAGCATGCTCTAGTGACGGGACAAAAAAGAAGAATGGGGATCAAAGCCTGAAAATGGACAGGTAACTCGGATAGAAAAGAAAGTCATCTGATCATGAGCAAGGGGCTAGCGCACTGTCCATTCTACTATAGACAATAGGTCTTAAATAGAGAGAAAAAGCGGTCAGCAGACGAGTCCATAGTCCTCTGCTCAAATTCTCCCTTACTACAGCGCTATTTTCATACAAGTCCAGCAAGCGTGGCCTGCTACTCAAATAAAAACACTTCCCAGCACCACACATCTGAAATGTGGAGGAATGAAAAATTCCTTTGTATTCCACTGGAGCACAGTGCTTCACTTGTAGGCAATATGGCAGGACAATGCCATTTAGGAGAATCTATGCAAGCATTGCAACATGGATGGTGACAGAACAGACAGTCCTATCAAAACAAAGATTTGGAGAAAAACAACTACACGTCAATGTAGGATCGTTTATATATACACTTGTACAGGTAATCCTCTAAAAAGGCCTATGAAAAGAAACGTGTAGTGAATGAGAGAGTGAGCGACAGGGTCATACTGGGATGCAAAATAGGCCCCAATACCCAAATAAAGTGGGGCCTTTTAGTAAATTAGAAAACTAAAAAAAAGTGACTCATGTCAGCAAATTGGGGCGGTTTTTATCTTACAAAGACAGGCTGTCTACGTTTTTTGCATGGTATGGAAGCCTCCATGGATTTCAGTTTGATTCAAGCAATGCTAGCGTTAATATCAGGGAAATCAATAGTAAAATCTTGCCCATCAGACTGTGAATGAGGCCCACAAACAACCAAAAAAACAGTCCATAACTGACCTAAAGGAGGATCTGAAAGGAAGGCAGACTGGCACCCAATAGGGTGGCAAAGAAGCTGGTCTGCGGGCGGCGAGGAAGGGAGCGTGCAGGCGCGATCCACAAGAGGCCCCCTGCTGCCGACCTCAATGGTGGCAGAGAGAGAGTTCAGAGTGACGAGTTCAGTATGCGGGCAGCGTGGTAAAGAGCAGGCTGCGGCAACGACAGTCTGCAAAGGGAGCAAGAAGCTCTCTGAAAGGCCCGGTAAAAGTCAGCTTTGAATGCTTAACAGCTGACTTTAAAAGTGCCTTTCTTCCTGCCGGGTTTGTGACATCACTGAGGCTATGAGTAAACACAAATGAGCCTCTGGAACACGCGCAGTAATGCTGCTATCGCGCTAACTCCAGCGGCCCTCTTTTGTGTTTACTGAGTCTCGGGTAGCCCGCTACAAATGGAACAGCTGTGCTATGGTTTCATGCAAAAGGTCAGAGGTCCGCCTTGTAAGGTGTGCCGACCCGCTGTAGTGTTTAATGAGTTCGTTCACCCTGGTGTTTAAAGATCCTGCCAGATGTTGGGTGATCAGAGATGTCCTGAGCATTCAGTCAGCCACCCACTTGCAGAGAAGAGGTCCTGGCAGAGGACCCATGTCACCCTGTTTATTGCTGTGCCACACGGCAGTCGTGTGGTTTATGAGAATCTATACATGTTCTGCCAGATGGTCAGAAGGAACGCCTTCAATGCCAAGCAAATCTCCTGCAACTTCAACAAGTTGATTTGTAGAAGGGTCTCCTTTGGAGACCGGAGTCCTCTGATCGCCTACAATCCCAGATGACCACACCAGCAGAGCCACAACGGATCTGTCACAAACAGTTCGCTATGGGAGGGGTCTGCCGCCAGTCCAATTTTTTTTCCAGCCACTACTGCAGATTTTTAACGGTCTCCTCTGAAACCTGGGTGGAGCCTGAAAGGATACCTTTGTGCTGAGCCCTCTAAGATTTGAGATGTCACTGAAGAGCCTGCATTGCCATCTGGCGTGGTCCACAAGCAGGATGCCAAGAAGCCGAACAGCCACTCTCACCGAGATACAGGTCAAAGGTTGAAATATTGAGGTCATAGCCTGAATGTCCTTGACTCGATAGGGGAGGGAAGGCTTGGATGCGCACCGTTCCCAGAATGACTGATAAAGGGGAGCTGCTGTGAAGGAATCAGGCAGGTCTTCGGCACGTCGATGGAAAAGCGCAACTATGTCAACATGTCGTATGGAGGTGGTTTACGACTGTTTGAGGTGAACCTACTTTCAGCAACCAGTTATCGATGTGTGGGAAGTCTGGTATTCCTAACCTCCGCAGATGGGATGCATCTACCACCATCACCCTAATAAACACCTGGTAAGGCCACCGAGAACGTAAAGTGATTTTGGACTACCTGAAACTGAAAGTAACATCTGAGAGACTGCAGGATGGGGACAGTGATGTGAAAATAGGAGCCCTGCAAATCCACGGCCACCATCCAGTCACTTGGATCAGGGCAGTCAGAACTTGGGCTAGGAGGAGCATTGTGAACTTGCCCTTCTGGAGGAAAAAGTTCATAGGATAAAGATCACG
Organism: Lissotriton helveticus; assembly: GCF_964261635.1. NCBI lineage: Eukaryota > Metazoa > Chordata > Amphibia > Caudata > Salamandridae > Lissotriton > Lissotriton helveticus. The sequence goes on along the minus strand of NC_136063.1, from coordinate 2,047,020,252 downwards.
GATGGGATACAGGCCTCCATCAGCACTAGGAATGGGAGTAACAGCCAGTCCCAATCTCTGCTACCACCCCCTTGACTAAGAGAGCTAAAACTTCTCCAGAGTATGGACAAGTAGTCCTCCAGGAGGTGATGTGGTGCGGGTGGCAAATCCAAGGGATATGACATGAAGAGTAGGGAATAACTGTGTTCCACTGGTCGGATGTGATGCTCCACGGGGAGAAAGGCAATACGACCTCCCACCAGGCGATTGGGTCTTGGCCATCTTGAAATAAAGGCTCACGGTTCCACCGAACAACTTGGGGGATGGCTGGCAAGATGTCTGCCACCTTGACCCACAGCGCATGCAACTACCTCCCTAGGAGACAGCTAACGCGACAGATGAAAATATTATCTTTGCACTGGTCGCCATTCTATCTGGCAGGGCGGTCAGAAATGCATTGGGGTTTATTCAGCTGGTGGAGGATTGCACCACTAGGCAGTCAACAGAGGGTGTTGAAGGAGGAAGGCAGGTTAGCAAGGCATAGGTCTGTGCTCCAATGCAAACTGCCTAGTTACGGACGGGCAAGATCCTGGTTTTGGCAACAGTGTGTTAATGCCTCGTTGAAGGTCAGTAGACGTTCTTGCCTGGTTCTGGGTGAAGCATTGAGCTCAAAGCCGAAACTGACCTCGGAGTGAGGTTTAGTGGCACAGTCAGCATCTGGGGTGGATCCGCTGGCAGGAGACCTTCTGGCAGCCACCTCGGATCCTTAGGGCTCAGAGGCGCTCTGGAGGGATTTGGTACAGTAGAAAAATATGTGACTCATGGCCTCTCGGAACTCCCAAATTTGTTGAGAGTTGCTGCAGAACCAGGGAAGTCAAGGAGCAATGGAATCAGGGCTGGAATCAGTTTGAGTCCAAGACAGAACTTGCAACCTAGAGGTAACTAGCACAACGTGAGACTTTGAAAGGGGGTGGGAGAAGGGGGGGAGTGGGGGAGTGGTGTAACAAAATGGAGAAGAGTTTGGACTATTTGCAACTCTTGGACTCACAGCAACTAGGACTTCAACAAAGACTGGTCAAGAGAGCGGTGTCGGCAACGCTCTGTGCCATTAAATTCACCAACACCATCCAGTTTTTGAGTTTTCTCGGTGTTCCGCAAGGTAAGGCTTGGCTGTGGGGTCGTAGGTGACTTTGTTTCTTCTTCACTCTTCGATGAAAGGGCTTGGAGTCATGCTTGGAGACGAGACATCTGAGCCAGACCTCCAGGGGGTCAATCACTGGCATCTGCTCATGGCAGTCCTTATATGGTTTGGACCATGTCTTTTTAGGAGAGGACATGTCCCTACCACACTGGAAGAATTTGAAGGGGAAAAAAAACACTGTCAGAACTGACAGAGGAAGGAGGCGACCTTCCGATCAGTGTAAGACAGCTGCTATGAAAATCTTCTGAATCCAGTCTGGCGCCTGTGAAAATTCACAACGTCAAAAATCTGCGGTTAGAGATCTATCCCATATTATATCAATATATACACAAGGTGCTCCTTCATCCTCCACATGCCATGCATTTTCATTTAGGGAGCTTCAGAGAGCTTTAATGGTGTAAGAAATCGTGTCTTCTCAGTAGGTTGTTACAAGATAGAAGGAGGCCCTTGAGTTAGATAGTGGCCAAGGGCGTTGACAGAAAAACGGAACAGTGTTTACATCTACTGGACTCAAACAAGAAAAGAAAAACAGATACAGTTCCATATTGCAGAATTTATCATCCCAATGTAATGCTCACAAAAAATCATGTAATCATCAAGGAAGAGAAAGTAGCAAAGTGCAATGGTCCAAAGAAACCAATCTAGGAAATGTGGCAAATCTCCATCACAGCTTCACAGGCAAATGGATAAAAACCATGCACCAAGCGTTCAGCTCACTTTTATATTAACCTGCAGCAAAAAAAGCTACTTCAACAATGAATGTTTTGAAGCTTAAACCCAAACCATGGGCAGATGTATGCTTGCAGGAGGTCGAACTCTTGTTTTTTCACAAACCGAAGCCAATTCTCCATTACTAGAGGGCAAGAAGGGGAATCAGGGGTCATTGTGAACTCCTTCCAGGTCCACTTGCCCATACCAGATGAGAAGGGAAGCATAAAACAAGAAAGATGAGAGAGGAGCAAAGACCGAGAAGATAGAAAAGTGAGAAATATCACAGATAAGAGAGGTTTACTTGACAAATGCTGTTACAATAGTGTGGAATTTATAAAATATCTACTCTTTCGAAAGGTGAGATGGTTTCAGACGTTCTATAAAAGAAATGCACTTTTCCCTTTTGTGTCATGCAGGTGTTACACATTATAACCATCTTCTCATATCATAGCTCTGATAACAGTCTCTCTGTTTTGCCAAGTTTGGATTCGAGAAAAGCTGTGATTTTGCCCCTTTTCCACAAATTTACAGAGGGGGTCTGCAAGTGGACAGGGTGGCACTCTGAAAAAGGGAGGAAATTACTACTGACCAGGAGTAAAACTTTTTCATAGTGGGAAAAGGTGCATAAGGAAAGTGAATTTTCAATTGCTTAGCAGAATCGTGCATTAGCAAGTCCATGTGTTCATTGGCTCCGGTAAAAGTGGAAATCACAAAAGTTTGGTATGAGTAGTTTTCAAGCTTAATTCTATAAATTTGTGAATTTTTGAAGTATGTGAATCTGGACAAGTGCAATGACATACACTTAAAGATGCACTTTCATGACTTACTTAGTTAAATGGTGTTCCTAATGTATTTTCATGCTGCCCATGGTGGTCATTCAACATTTTTCCATGTTTACCCTACATGATGCTTCAGATAAATGGTTTCTAAATTTGCACAATAATTGAGCAAAACTTTTTAGTTCGGATTTTTTTGGCATGCATTGCGTTTTGAAAGCAATCAATTTCATGCTTCTGCATGTATGTGCATATAATCACGGGATCCTCTCGAAACATAAACAAGCATTTGCAATGCAATAGGTCTTCAAATTGCGAGATTTTGAGATATCGGCATTGTAAATGACAATGTCTTATTTTTGGTTTTCTTTTTGAAACAAAAATAAAACGTGTTGTCATTTACAATGCCAATAGCATTAGCGTGAGTTTAACCCCTTCGATGCTCATGACGAGCTCAGCTCATCATGCAGTACACTGCTCGTGTGCTCATGACGAGCTGAGCTCGTCATGAAAAATGGGAATAAATCAGCTGCAGCACAGAGGGGGAATTGCTGCAGCACTGATGGTGTTAAGCTATTGGAATTGTAAATGACAATGCCTTTTATCTATCTGTTTTGCTAATTAAAACTTAATAAAAGGCATCATCATTTACAATGTCAATAGCTCAAAGTCTTGATCATTTCTTCAATCTCTGTCAGAAACGCAGACCAACCTCGACCCTCAATGTATCGGCCCCGGCTCATATGGCCCTGTCAGATGAATGTACATTCTACTTGTGTATCACTGAATGTGTGTGTTAGTGTGAGGACGTTTGTGTGCATCTGCGTGTAGTAGATGGTAGGTGTATGTATTTGTGTGTGTGTGTGTGTGTGTGTGTGTGTGTGTGTGTGTCTGGGTACGTGCTTATGTGTATTTGTGTTCTTGGAGGGGGTGATTTTGGTATATATGCGAGTATTTATTTTTGTATATGTGAGTGTGTGTGTGCCTGTGTTTCTGTGTGTGTAATATCTGCGTAATCTTAATTGTGTACTAGTGTGTGTGTGTGAGAATGTAACTGTGTGTTAGGTTGTGGAGTAGTGTGTGTAAGTGTGTGTGTGTCCCTCTCCTTTCTGCACCGGGTTGCCTTGGCTGACTTTTCCTATGCAATACCAATACATTAATATAAGAATGTTATAGCAGCACCAGTGGTATGGACTTACAGTGCGGGCGGGCAGAAGGGGCAGTGTGAGCAGCCAACAGCATGCCGTATACAGTGTGGTAAGTGTGGACCCGTGCCTGAAGCAGAGAGAGCCTCCTGCGCACCGCCACGTTTGCAAGCCCTCGCCACTGATGTTGTAACCACACAGCCCCCAAAAAAGCAGCCTTAGAAATATTCATAACATGCAGCATCTCCGAGGGGCAGGACGACGGTAGGAGTCTATTGCTACAAGTCCTGGCCCACGTGATTGGCGAATTAATTAATTCAGCACATCAGTTAAGAAACACTGCATCGTCCTCAATCTTCCAAGCAAAAAGGACTATCAGACTTGAGACCAGAGAAGATCCCAAGAATCTAATATACAAAGGGTTAACAGTCTCTATTCTCGGCACTGCTGTCTTTCTGAACAGCATCTTGGTAAGTAAAGATGTTTTACTTTATTTCGGGAGTTCTATTCTTAATTAACTTAGCTGTCATATGATTGATAAATAGCACCCTGTGCTTCCTGCTCTACGGCCATACACCAGTCAGGAGTCAGTATGGATGATATCCCGACCGTCTCGCTATAAATGAAAGAGACCTATTGCATTGCTCTCCTTAAACCCCATATTTAAGCACATGATTTTTCTCCTTTCGCATACTCCAGTTTTATGGATTGTAACCCTCGCTTTAGGACAAGAAGCAGCACACACACATACATACTGGTTACACAGTTAAACAGGACAAGCAACAGCACAGACACACAAACCCGCACTAGGTACACCCAGAATAGCAGCACAGACACACCAACTCACACTAGGTGCACACAGAACAGCGGCACACACACACTTGGTGCACACAGAACAGCAGCACACACACACACACAAACACACACTAGGTGCACATTGAATAGCAGTACAGAAACACCAACCCCCAACTATGTACACACAAAAGAGCAGCAGAGTCGCACACTTGGTATACACAGCAGTGATAGTGGCACTGCCGCCTGTTCCTTCAGGATACACCCCAGCGCCAGAACTCCCATCGCTGTTACTCACGTTGCCCAGTGCTGCAGCTATAGCACTGTTCCCCCGTGGTGAGAGTTACCAGATCCGAAGACCAGCACGCACCATTTTGCCCAAGGTAAACAGTGCAACAGCGAGGCACGCTCTGCTGCTCTTTCCCTGGAAGAATGCAATGACCTCTGGGTGTGCCTCGGCACCAGCCGCTACACAGCGCTAGGAAGCAGAACACTGCCCACCCCCATAGCCCCAGAGTTTGGTGCAGAGACAACAGTGGACTGTCCAAATAGGACACAGAGGCAGGGGCACAGAGTGGGGGGACGAGGGGTGCACCGCGTGTGAGCACACAAATAAGTGAACGGCAACTCTGTGAGAGGGGGAGGGGTGGGAATTATACATAGAACTGTAAACAGGATTAAGTATGCAGTACTCTTTGTCGAACCTACAAAAATAAAGGGCTGAGTTAAATATAAATAAATAAAGTGAGCGCGGTGTCCCTATCGGGCGCCACACTCATTACTGGTAGGGACGGGTGACTGTGTCCTTACAGATCCTCGTCTCTCAAACCCCAGACCAGGTCCTGCCTTCCTTGTGTCCGGCGGATCTCCCTCCTGTGTCTACTATAGACCCTCCCCCTTTCCCAAGTCCACCCCCACACGCAGGGCCGCCCCTAAATGGTAAACAAAGGAGCCTGTAGCCTTAGCGATGCGTCCTGTTTGGTGCGGAATATGTAATTTAAATATGTTGGAGAGCAAACAGCTGCAGCTTGTTTCATTATCGGCAGACAGATTCCCCCTACAACGTTTACATTTGGAAGCCGCTTGTAAACTGCGTGGGTTATAGTCACTGTGCAATTGCCGCACGGTTGCTTACGTAAACTATTAAGAAGCCAGTGCCTTCAGTGAATGTCTGCTTATTTAGAAACACCACTGTAATTCGATAGATTTTAGCATTGGTTTGTTGGATGCACATAGCTGCGTGCTTTTTGCGATGTCCACAAAATGTAATTTCAGCTTCAGAAGTATAAAGGATCGGTCTGGGACACAGCACCGGAGGTAAACGCACAGACTAATGGAGGCTTTGTGGCCGAATAAAACGCAGTGAAAGAACAAGTCACAGGGGCAGTCCTAGCCGGGGAGAAGCGAGCTCTGTGCGGCGCGGCTGCTGAAAACTGAGCTTGCAAAACTTCGCTAGAGCCCGATACTGCCGCCTACTCTCCCTCGCACTCTCAGTCTCTGTCAGAAACCAGCCCATACATGCACGGCTCCAGTGAACTGGAAAAGCAAACACAGCAGCCTTTAAAAACACGACTTCGGAAACATGATCCGTCACTACACGCCTCCTTTAGATAAGAAATACCCTCACACCAGCCGTCAAGCAAACAATCCAGTCCGGATGGGCCGTCCCAAAAGGAGACAGGGTGGCAACAATCGAAGGTCGCTATACAAAAGGGGATGATGGACGGAGGTCAGCGTTTAGCATAAACAATGACGCCAGCCAGTGAAAATAATGGACGGGGCTTCAAATCCTCTTCTGAAATCTCCTCTACCACAATATGACCCGCAGAGAGCATGCGCGCTGCACCGCTAGGCGAGACCTAAAAAGCTGAAAACTTTAAATTCTGTAAACAGGTGTACACTTTTTATACTGAAACTAGTCAATAATGCAAGCTGAGCTCACAGACTTTCCGAGGAGCGCCTGGCCGAACAGTTAAGTCTTCAGTAATAATGAATCAAGCACTGGCAAAGTCAACAAGTCTCGCCTATGAGAGTGAATTAGTTTAGGTAATGTTTTACTGCCGTTTTGTACAACAGCGCAGCTTCTGTGCGCATGGCTAAAAAACAATTACAAATAAAATGCAAAGAGATGGCCAGTGCTAAAGCGTTTAAAAAATGTATAAACAGGGGAATGGGTTGGGGGAGGGGCAACATGGAGGGAGAGAGGGCGAGAGAGGAGGACACGGGTGGAGGAGAGGACAAAGAGCAATGGAGAAGCACAAGGAGAACAAAGGGTGGGCGGGAGGGGAAGCAAGCTGAAAATTGAGGGTAGGCGGAAAGCACTGGAAAATCAAGATGACAACAGAGGGTTGGTGGGGCACTTTGCTGAATAAGGATGGTGGGTGGATGGGTCTCTAAAAGCAGATAGGCATGGGAGGGTGGGCGGAAGTGGTTGAGGGAGCAAGCTCACAATGAAGGGGGTGCAGGATGGTCTGGGGCTGTAAGCGAACAACTGAAGGTAGGCAGGAGAGGCTGGAGCAGAAAGCTGCCATCAGAGGATGGGTGAGAGCGGCTGGAGCAGAGAGCTGACAAATGGTGGTGGGAGGGTGTGTTGGCAGCAAGTTGGCAGCAAGTTAATAATGATAGCTGTCTGGGAGAGGCTGGGGCAGCAAGCTAATCATGAAGGGTGGGAGGTGCTAAATTTTTTTATTTGTTGAAAAAAGAATATAATTTAGAACAGAACATTTGAAAAAGAAAACACTGGAATTCACCAGTTAACTGAAGTAACTATAACGTGCAATTTCGCCATGCACAGTCTTGTCATAAATTATGTAATTCCAGATTTCATCAGTGATATTATTAATGCGGTCATTAAATAGGTCAAGAGTGATGTAATATTTGAGGCATTAAGCAGTGCAGGACAAGGATGTGAGTCATAGTTCCGTCATGATACCAATTAGAGTTACTTCAGTTAACCAATAACTGGTTAATTTCAGTGTTTTTAATTAAATAAAATTATGCTTTAACTGACATTTCAATCTATTATATAACTTTAACCGTAGGTTTCTTCAGTGTATTTTTAAGCTTTGCAATATAAATAAGAATCCCAGTTTTTTTTTAAAGTTTTTTTTTTATTTTTTTAACATTTTCATCTGTATTTATCCCTATTTATTTCCAGTATTTATGCACATTTATTTTTTCATATTAGGGAGAGCTGGAACTGCAAATGGTATTTTTCAACTTTTTTTCCATGAGAAAAGGTATGCGTTCTCTAATTAGATTGTATGAAGGCTTCTCAGAAAACTTTATACATTTTAACAATACGTGTCATTTGCAGGATTACCGCTACATCGCAGCCCGTCATATAAATGAAGGGCACAATGTTTCATTTGCGGCAGGAAAGTTGTGAAACATACTTTTTGAAAAAGTAAAATGCTTCTATGCATGAGAACCATCAGGTCTGTGTGTCAAGACATATCCAATATTATAAAAGATCAGAATTCACTATTGTCTCCAAATGACAGTGTAATACCAAGATAATAATTAAGATTTACGAATACCTGCTAGCTATCTTGCATAGAAACTTTTCACATGGAAAAAAGGGCCTTCCCCACTTTTCTCCCACATGGTAAGAAGTTTCTACTTTTTTATGAAGATAGCTGGACACTCAGACGAGCAGATACACAACATCGCAACATTTGCAGGAGTTAAATTCACGTGGACCACATATTAAACAATTGTGACCTTCTACTAACATTTTTGCAGCAGGTGCATTATCCAGCAAAGCAATTTTACAGGCAGTGTAACCATTTACGTGGCGGTAATGCACATGTCCCTACAGGAAAATCCCAACATTGAGCAGTTTTTGCTTTAGAAGAACTATTGTTACTTACCTGTAAACTGTGGTTCTCTAGTATTGGTGTCTTTCATAGATTCACATGCTTGAAAATTTCCCGTCGTCGAAGTGGGAGCCCCACGGTAAATAAAATAGCAATAAAACTAATAATATATGTATATAAAAACAAAAGTACATACATTCTGATACCAAAAATACTTCTAAGTACCAAGGTTAGCATTAACACACAGGAATATATTAGAAGAAAAAAAACTTTCATAGCATATCCATGTCATTATGCCAGTCCAAACTACAGCCAATCAGGCGCAAGCACCCCTCTAGAACCTTCTCAGAGGCTCAGGCCCTTAGATTTTCTACCGCACGTCGTGTGAAGGGAGTCTCCCTGAGCCTTGCTCAGTTTTCTACTTCTTTGTGGATTTCTACAGTTTTTGGGATATCTTCAAGTAAGAAGTCTTTGTTTCGTCCATGTGCTTCTTGTGGGAAATTGACTCTTCTCAGAAGACCCTCACAAGAAGTGTATTTACTTCCTCTATCCAGAGCATGAGGTAGGCAAATGTAAAATTTGCAGGACTTTCTCCACCAAGACCCTTAAGGACAGGGAAGGGTGTCTCCTTCTGTGGTTGCCGAGGTTGAAGGATAAGGATTCGCCTCTTTCTGATGCAGAAAGCCTTGCGTCAGGTGTGTCTAGAGCCACTTCTAAACGTAGCAGTGTGCAGGATTTGCCATATCCATTCCTGAAGAAGAGGAAACTTCAACTTCAGAAGGCTCCTGTTGTGTCTCTACCTCTTCCTGCTACGCCTACGCCCTCGAGATCGGACTCTCAGGCGACCACGGCTCCTGTTACGCCTGTTTCCACTAAAAAACATGCTAAATCGTCAACGGGAGCGTCGACGGTTGTTCCAACGATGATATGCCGTCTCTAGCCCTCTGACGACAACAGTGACGACGACTTGTACCAGTGGGTCGTCGACGGCGGCTGCGTCGAAGTTGTCAGTGTCGATGATGGTATGTGTGAGCTTCTTAGAAGATACTTTTTAATATTCGTTGGTGTGTTTATGAAAGTGTCACTGTGTGGTATAAAGTAAACTCTCCTTAAAGTAAGCACTGTGCTCTACTGCTATCAACTTCATTACTCAAAGAATATTTCAGTGAGTTTTCAGGTGTTTGATGCAGATAAAAGCAGTCTGTAGTAGGTAATTTGTTTTGGAACGAGCAATCACTATTTTTTTTTAGGAACTTGGCTTTTTCTGAACTGCTGTATACAGATTGAACACCTTACTCCAAGAGAGAATATATATTTGTGGTTGATTGAGAATGTGAACTATGATAGCTGTAAAGCGTAGGGGTTGGGCAAATGTTGCACATAAAGTATGCTTTCTACACCTAAGGAACTTGTATCTGTGATTGCAGTAATAATAGCTGATATTCTACCAAACTATTTTATACTTACTGTCAGGCCTCTAATGTCATAGTATGTTTTTAGCCCAATATGCAGAAACCTGAAGCTTGGATGATGTCATCAATGATTTAATATGAGATGCCATCAGTGATGTTCTAGAACATGTCGTATATGAGGTCATCAGCAGTGCGTGGTGGGGTGCAATCTAGAGAGAAGATAGAGATCTAGAGGCAGAGAGATCTAGAGGCAGAGAGATCTAGAGGCAGAGAGATCTAGAGGCAGAGAGATCTAGAGGCAGAGAGATCTAGAGGCAGAGAGATCTAGAGGCAGAGAGATCTAGAGGCAGAGAGATCTAGATACATCGTCAGATCAACAGAGATATATAGATAGTGGGATGATCAGGTGCTCCACTGAGCTATTTTGAGTAAATGGTCAGAAAACATGGTCATGTGGGATCGCTATATCGAGGACATATTTGTGCAATGGAGAGGTGAAGTCGATGTAGCGAAACGCTTTGTGGGAGAATTGTGATTCTCCTATTACTATGACCAGAGAATCTGGACTTCATTAAAGATACCTTATATTATAGCTATAACATTTCCCGTTATCATGGTTTTCTGTTTGGGGGTGTGGCCAACTGCCGAACATTGCGGTTGCCTTCTAAAGAAGCTCCGGACTCTGGCTGAGAATATCCCGAAGAACCGCCATATACCGTGATCTCTGCCGCCCTTTGAAGCAGCGGACAGCAGCAGCTACCTGGTGCTGCCAGACGGGTCCCTTTTGGATTTTCGGTGCTGTCTGGTCTGGGGATCGGACGGACCGTACCGATTGAGGCCTGCAGGACAACGTGCGGCCTAGGGCGACCCGGCCGGCAGAGGTGAGGTTACCCAGCTGGGGTAGGACACTGCCGTAAGCTACGAAGCGGGATGCCGCGTTGACCGAGCGGCGCCGCACACAGCTGCTGACAGGAGGATTTCAGCGTCCACGCAAGCACCGAGGATTGGGCCTACGCGGGGCTCTGTGGCTGAAGGGTGAGCCGAGCACGGAGGTGGCTAGAAGTTAGCTGCGAGTGGGGGGAAAAACAGAATCCGGTGACAGAGGCTCAGCGGTGTGGTGGGGACCTTTCCCCCCCACCCATCCCCCAAGAAAGTACTGCCACCGGAGGACCGCTTGGGCGCAGGTGTCAGCACATGGAGACGCGCTTGTGACTGACGCCACGATCAGCGGGGTGAAACTGCCAAAGAGAGGAGGTGAGGACAGATGGAGCATCAGCACTGGCGCTGGAGTGCCCTGCTGGGGGGACGTTTTCTTTGCGCTGCTGTGGTGCATGGGGTCTGGGACCCCCCCCTCCTTGTTTGTGTGCTTGGTCGGACCCGTGGTGATGAGACTAGGGTTCATGCTACAGAGCAGAGAGGTGCAGACCGGAGTCCTACGGTCCAGAACGGAGTGAAGTTCTACCACGGAACACGCGGTGTGCTGATGGAGGGGAGCATTGCACAGAGGAAGTGGCCAGGTCTTGTGCGAGCTTGCTTTGGCGATGGCAGCGAGTACTACTCGGTCAGGCCGCCCCCATTGTCCGGAACAGGGCGACTGCACACGCTGAGATGGGGCGAGTGAAGGGCAAACAACATGACACCGATGCTGGAGTGGATTGCGTCCCTGACACGGCAATGACGTCGGATGGCTCCCAGCAGGCCGGAGGCGCTTCGTCTACTAGCGTAGCGGGGGCGACGGATAAGCTAGACCAGATTTTACAAGAAGTGCGTGACTCTTGGAAATCCATAGAAGCTCAAATAGGCGCGCTTACATCTGGTCTGTCGCTGCTCCGGGCGGATCATGCCAAGCTTGCAGACAAGGTAAAGGAGCATGCAGTGGAACTCAAAGCCTTATCCCCTCAGCAAAACCAAAACACTGCTGATATTAAACAACTCCAATCCCAGGTACCCACCCTCATGGACCGAGTTGAGGATGTGGAAGGGAGAGCACGGAGGAATAACATCCGCGTGATAGGTCTGCCGGAGAGAAGTGAAGGGGCAGGTGCGGCTCGATACATGGAGGATTGGTTCAGGGACCATGTGCTTTCAGAGGTCCTTTCTGATCACTTCTACATTGAACGGGCGCACAGGATACCCACGGGCCGTCCGAAGCCGGGAGCCCAGCCGAGGCCACTCATAATTAAGCTGCTGAACTACAGGTACCGGGACGTGCTGCTGCATAAGTCAAGAGAAATACCGCAAATTAACTTTGAAAACACCAAAGTCTCATTGTATCCGGATTACACGCTTCTAGTACAGAAACAACGCTCCTCCTTCTTATCAGTCAAGAAGAAACTACGAGACCTGAACTTGCAATACGCTCTCCTCTTCCCAGCGCGGTTGAGGGATATTGATGAACTGAAAACATATTTCTTCGAAAGCCCAGGAGACGTGGAGGAATGGTTGAAGGTGACGGAGCTGGGGAGACAATCACTGGCTAACTCTCATTCCTCGACGTCCACGAGGCAAGGGGGCCTTGCGGCGGGGCGCCTTGCTTCCAGGCGACTACGCAAAAGGAATACACAACTCAGTCCAACGACCCAACAGGTGTGATGCGACAGGGAGACGGCGATTCTAGCGGTCTCCTCCTTCCGTACCACAAAACAGATCGGTGACCAGAATACATCTGAAGCGGACACCCAGAAATCGGGCTCGGAGGGAAGTGTGGCCCTGTTCCCCTCTGCGGACGGACTGATTCCCTAAAGAGAATGGACAGTACTATGGACACGCAACTGAACAGTAACGTATACTGCCGCGCTATTCACACCATCACAGGCATTGTACCAATTGTAATTACGGCCCGGGGGCTGGTTGAAAACCAAGGTAACTCAGGGTAGAGGGTTGCGCTGCATGGGTAGGTTTGGCCACATACCCCAGTATGCGAACACTTTGCATAAATGTTACACAGGTTCCTTTGTTTCCTGTTTTGTTAGGTGGTCCTGTATAGTTCTACGACCGGACCGAGCATTGGGGATTGTTGGGGAGGGTAATGGTCCTGCGGGGTGCACTTTCTTGCGCTCGCACGGCATTACATTAGACTCGCTGCCTACATGGCGGCCGCATTCAGTCACATATTGCACATACAGAATAAATTTACCATAATAACATGGAATGTTAGGGGCCCGTGGTCTGCTCAGAAGCGGCACAGAATACATGCGCAGTTGTTGAGACGCAAGGCGCAGATAGTGTTCCTGCAAGAGTGCCACTTGATTGAGTCGGAAGTAGGGAAGTTGCGTAAAAAATTGAGGGGTCAGGTGTTCTCCACTAAGTATTCTGGGTTTGCACGAGGCGCCACAATATGGATCAGACATGGGGTGCCGTTGACGGAACAGAGTAGACCAACAGGGAAGGTACGTCATGGTCAGGGGCTCCCTGGATGACCAAATGGTAGTACTGGGCTCAATATATGCGCCCAACTCGGAGCTAGACATGTTCCTATGGAAGTTGTCGACTGCACTGGTGGGGTGGGCGACTGCACTGGTGGGGTGGGAGAATTACCCATGGATTATAGGTGGGGATTGTAATGCTGTGATGGATGTACTGCTGGATAGATCGCACCCTCTTCTGCATGGGACGGGCGTATGTAAACAGGCGAAGGCATGGTGTAAATGGGCGGAGGGCTGGCGGTTATGCGACGTACGGAGGATGAGGCACCCGACACACAGGGAATACTCTTTCTACTCGCCAGTACACATGTTGCACACCCGAATCGACAGGATGTACTATTCCAACACCATTGCACCTGACCACCACATATCTAGCGAAGACTTTCTCTGACCATGGTCCCTTAGAAGTGGTAATGGGTTGGGCAGGGCGCCCACCCCGGTGCCAACGAACAAGTTACTTACCTTCGGTAACGCTTTTTCTGGTAGATACTATATCTGCCTGTGGATTCCTCACCTTGTGAATACCCCTTGCGTCAGCAACATTCGGAAATTCTTTTTTCGTAGCCTCGCGCCGACGTGGACTCCTGACGTCATAGAGACACGACCTCGCTCGCGACTCCGCTGACGTCACCGACGCCTATAATAGGCCCACGCCGGCGTGATGACATCAGTTCCGCCCTTTTTTCCGTGCCATCGAGGCACACGGACGGACCAATGACAGTAGAAATATACAAGTATACATAGTACACAATAATCAAGGCAAAACACACCGTGTTAAGCAAAAACAGGAAAGCAATTGGAACATTTCCTTGACAACAAAATATATATACATTACATCACAGTAACTCTGGCATAGAAGAGTGGACAACGGGGAGGCGGGTGGGTCAGTGAGGAATCCACAGGCAGATATAGTATCTACCAGAAAAAGCGTTACCGAAGGTAAGTAACTTGTTCTTCTGATAGATACATCTGCCGTGTGGATTCCTCACCTTGTGAATAGAGTCCCACAGCAGTCCCCACTCCCGGAGGAGGGTGTCCACTCTTCTAAACCAGGAAATCCTGAAGGACAGAGCGCGCAAAGTGACCCTCCCTCCTCACTTCGGAATCCAAGCAGTAATGCTTCGCGAAAGTGTGGAGGGAAGACCAAGTTGCCGCTCTACAAATATCTTCTACAGGCACACCTCTAGCCAACGCAGAGGTTGATGACTTAGCCCTTGTAGAATGAGCCCTTATACCCTCTGGTGGTTCCTTACCGGCCAAAGAGTAGCAGATCTTTATGCAGAGGACGATCCATCTTGACAAGGTTCTTTTATGGACCGCTCTTCCTTTCTTGCAGCCAGCAAACCCAACGAAGAGCTGGTCTTCCAAACGAAAGTCCTTGGATCTGTCCAAGTAAAAGGACACCGCCCTCTTAGGGTCCAGACGGTGCAGTCTCTCTTCCTCCGTAGAAGGGTGAGGGGGAGGATAGAAGGAAGGTAAAGTAATGGACTGCCCTAGGTGGAAGGGAGTCACCACCTTAGGCAGAAAAGCAGCCCTGGTCCTGAGAACCAATCGATCAGCATGTATGGACAAGAAAGGGGGCTTGTGACAAAGAGCTTGAAGCTCACTTACCCTCCTTGCCGAGGTTATTGCAACGAGGAAGACTGTTTTAATGGTAAGAAGCCTCAAGGGACATTTGTGGAGAGGCTCGAAAGGAGCACCCATCAAAAAGGTCAAGACCAGATTCAAGTCCCACTGAGGCACAATAAAAGGGACAGGAGGAAACTTATTTATAAGGCCCTTTAAAAACCTTAAAACCACAGGTGACTTAAAAAGAGAAGGCTGGTCAGGCAAACAGAGAAAAGCTGACAGCGCAGAAAGATAACCTTTCACCGTGGCAACAGCAAGACCCTGCTGAGCCAGAGAAAGGGCAAACTGGAGAACGTGAGACAAATGGGCCTTCAAAGGATCAATAGACCTTTCCCCACACCACGAGACAAATTTCGCCCATCTATAAGAATAGATGGACTTAGTGGAGTCACGCCTGGCTGACAAGATGACATCCACAACGTCAGGCGGGAGGGAAAAGGAAATCAGGTTGCCCCGTTCAATCTCCAGGCATGAAGGTATAATGTCTGGAGGTGGGGGTGTAGAACCTGCCCCATCATCTGAGAGAGGAGGTCTGCCCTGAGAGGGAGACGGAGCGGCGGGTGAGAGGAGAGGTGGAGAAGATCCGTATACCACACCCTTCTTGGCCAATCCGGGGCGACCAATATGACTTGGGCCCGGTCTAGGCGAATCTTCCTCAGAACCCGAGGAATCAAGGGTATGGGGGGAAACGCGTAAAGGAGTTGACCTCTCCAACTCAACTGAAATGCGTCCCCGAAGGCTCCTTGCATCGGATACTGGAGACTGCAGAAAGACATGCAGTGCGCATTCTCGTGAGTGGCGAACAGGTCCACCCGAGGAGTCCCCCACATCCGAAAGATGTCGTGAACCACCTCCGGGTGAAGCCTCCACTCGTGGTCGGCAGAGAACTGCCGACTGAGACTGTCTGCACGAACGTTCAGAACCCCGGCCAGATGATTTGCCATCAGACAAATCTGATGGTCCTGAACCCAGGACCAGAGACGCAGAGCCTCTCTGCAGAGACACTGCGACCCCACTCCTCCCTGCTTGTTGATGTACCACATCGCGGTCGTGTTGTCCGTTAGGACCTGAACAGACTGACCGCGAAGGGAAGGGAGGAAGGCCTTGAGCGCCAAACGTATCGCCCGCAATTCTAGAAGGTTGATGTGAAGCAACCTTTCCTCTGGAGACCAAAGGCCCTTGACCTCCAGATCCCCCAGATGAGCACCCCACCCGAGAGTGGATGCATCCGATATCACCGTGGCCACCGATGGGGGAAGTTGAAAAGGCTTTCCTTGGGACAGAATGCCTTCCACGCCCCACCAAGACAGATCCGCTGCAGCTTCTCTGGAGATCCTCACTGACTCCCTGAGATCTCCGTTGTGCTGATACCACTGCTTGCGGAGGCACCACTGGAGCGCCCTCATGCGCCAGCGTGCATGGTTGACCAACAAAATGCATGAAGCCATCAGACCGAGCAGGCGAAGGACCTTCAGGACTGGAACGACCGCTCCATTGTAAAATAAAGGAATCATCTCCTGTATGTCGCGAATCCTTTGAGGGGGAGGGAATGCACGACATACGGTTGTGTCCAGTACTGCACCTATGAACAGGTTGCGCTGGGAGGGCACCAGGTGAGACTTGGGTACATTTATTGAAAAACCCAACCTGTACAACAACTGGGTTGTCTCCTGCAGATGATGAAGCACAACCTCTGACGACTCCGCTTTGATCAGCCAATCGTCTAGATACGGGAATACCGGAATCCCCGATCTTCTGAGATGCGCCGCCACCACTGCTATCACCTTGGTGAAGACCCGAGGTGCAGTAGTAAGTCCAAACGGAAGGACCGCAAACTGGTAGTGTTGTGACCCAACCGTAAAACGGAGATACCTCCTGTGCGACTTCAGGATTGGGATATGAAAGTACGCATCCTGCAAGTCGAGTGACACCATCCAGTCTTCTTCCAGCAGAGCCTGAAGAACCTGAGCAAGGGTGAGCATCTTGAATTTCTCCTGCTTCAGATAAAAATTCAAGATCCTGAGATCCAGGATCGGACGAAGCCTGCCATCCTTCTTGGGAATCAGGAAATACCGGGAGTAGCATCCCTGACCCCTTTCCTGCTCTGGAACCACCTCTATCGCACCTTTTCTCAAAAGTGTTTGGACTTCCTCCTGTAGGAGTAACAGATGTTCCTCTGAGCAATATCCCTGGCAAGGAGGGTAATTGGGAGGGAATTCCCGAAAGGGAAGGGCATACCCATTTTCCACGCGATTGAGAACCCAAAGATCTGATGTAACCGATTCCCAATCTCGTAGAAAGTAGGTAAGCCGACCCCCCACTGGACCCACATGATCCTGAATGGCGGATCTAGGGCTGCTTTTCTGTGGCTGGGGGGTTGGAGGAGGTGGAGGAGGAAGAGACCTGACGACCTCGAGGACGTGTTCTCTGCTTCCCTCTGTAAGACCTATACAAGGTATTCTGCTGCTGCTGTTGTTGCTGCTGAGCAGGTCTATACGACCGAAAGGAAGAGCGACCAAACCCTCTAAACTTTCTGGTCGTAGAACCCCTGACCTGAAGGCCAAGAGATCTAGCAGTTGCCCTGCTGTCCTTGAATCTCTCCAAGGCCGCGTCTGCCTTCTTCCCAAAAAGCCCCTCGCCATCGAAAGGCAAATCCAATAATGCAGACTGCACATCCGCTGAAAAGTCAGATGACTTCAACCAGGCTGAACGCCTCGTGGCAACCGCCGTGCCCATGATCCTTGCCACAGAATCTGTTGTATCAAGTCCACTTTGGATGACCTGACGAGCCGCTGCCTGAGTGTCAGATAAAGCCTCTTCAAAGTCCTTTCTACTAGCCTCAGGAACCAAAGAACTTATAGAATCCATAAGAGCATGGATGTATCTTCCCATGAGGCAAGTGGCGTTAGAAGACTTCAAAGCCATGCTAGAAGAAGAAAAAATCTTCTTCGCGACCTGATCTTGTTTCTTGGCCTCTTTGTCGCCAGGCACCTGCGGAAAAGCCCCAACCGACTTCTTAGAGCAAGCGGCCTGAATTACCAAACTTTCAGGGGAAGGATGCGAAGACAAGAAAGCAGGATCCTCAGGAGCCACTCTATACCTCCTAGCCACACTTTTTGCAACTGCAGGAGCAGAAAAAGGCTTTCCAAACTTCCATTATAGGATCCTTTAAGGCATCATTAAATGGGAGCAAAGGTTCTACTGACGAACTAGGAGAATGGAGGACCTCTGTCAACAAATTCGATTTAAACTCGACAGAGGGCAAAGTCAGACCTAAAAGTCCTGCTGCCTTCTTCATGACAACATGATAAGGTTGAACATCCCTGGAGGGAGCATCAGGTCCAGAAGGTAAAGACCACTCCGGAGAAAACTCAAGACCACTAGCATCCGCCAGGTCTTCGAAACAATCCCCTTCCAGTTCACCTTCCTCCACCTCAGAAGATGAATCAATAACTCTCTGCTCCTCCAGAAGTCGTTGAGCTTCTCTACGAGATCTCATTTTGACTCGAAGTGCAGACGAATCCAACGCCGAATTCGACGGCGTCGGAGCCGACTTCGGAATCGAATCCGAGGGTTTGGAAGGCTGCCCCATAGAATCCAAGGGAGTCGGTGACGCCGGAACCGGGGTCGTCGACTTCGGCCGAGCCGGCGTCGATATCGGCGTCGATCTTGGTGGAACCTGATATTGCCACAGCGGAGTCGGAGCCGGCATATATGGCATGAAGGGTGCTGGAGCATAAGAGTGAGGAACACCCAAATTGAAAGCCATAGGACCCATGGGACCCGAAGGCGCTCCAGAGGGGTACCGCGACCTCGAGAAAACACCATACATCGCGTTTAAAAACGCAGAAGGGTCCTGACCTGGAGTCGGGATTGGTGGATGCTCAGGCTGACCTCGAAGCACATTAGAATCTGTTTCCTCAACAGGATTCGAAGCCCCTTCCTCAACAGGAACTCCATCGGTGTCCTCCGGAGCCGGAGATGGAGCCGGAGACGGAGTCGGATCCGGAACTGGAGTCGGAGAATGTACCATCGACTCCGAAGGCGAAGCCTCACCTTCCGACTCATGAGGAGGAATCACTTTCGACTTCATCCTTTTGGGAGACTTCGATCTGGAATGATGACGGGATCCGTGTCTCCTCTTCTTATGCTTCTTGTGGGAACCGGAAGCATGACCGGATGATGACTTCGAGGCCGACGCCTCTCGAGACCTTGACCTCGACCTCGACTTCTTCGGATGCTTCGAGGATCTTTTAACCTTACTTGCTTTAAGTTTGGCAACAAGAAGTTTAGATTCCCTCTCACGTAGAGCCTTCGGATTCATCTTTTGACATGATGAACAACCATCGACGTCATGATCCGAGCTTAAACACCATATACCGTCTTGGTGAGGGTCCGTAACGGACATCATCTTCCCGCATTCTCTGCAAGGCTTAAAACCGGTCTTCTTTGTCGACATGACAGTTAGAATAGAAATATCTGAGAACGGAGAATCGAAGAAACGAAGTAACAATGTACTAAGGCTACAGAGTATCCCGAAACCGTTAGCGTCGACGACGCGGAAAAAAGGGAACTGATGTCATCACGCCGGCGTGGGCCTATTATAGGCGTCGGTGACGTCAGCGGAGTCGCGAGCGAGGTCGTGTCTCTATGACGTCAGGAGTCCACGTCGGCGCGAGGCTACGAAAAAAGAATTTCCGAATGTTGCTGACGCAAGGGGTATTCACAAGGTGAGGAATCCACACGGCAGATGTATCTATCAGAAATGGCGGTTATGGCCTCAGATGCTGGAGGACTCAGTGTTCCGCACTGCCATGTCGGACACCATTCAGCAGTATTTTGCAGACAACAGTAACACAGCGTCTACCAGGCCGATCGAATGGGACGCTTTTAAATCAGTAATACATGGAAAAGCCGTCGGGGCGACCATAGGGGCTAGACAAGAACTCCATAGATCATTGATAGACGTAGAGGAGAAGCTGAGTGGGTTGGAGCAGGAGGCTGTGATGAACGAGGACAAGCGAGCCCCCTTGCAGGAAGCTAGGATTAGACATGTCGAACTTTTGGAGTCCATCCGAGCTGTAGACCACCAAAGATACACTCAGTTGTCCCACATAGAGGACAAGGTGGTGACGTTTTTGGCAAAATTACTGAGGAACGACCCCTTTCCCCCCCAATGTGGTGATTGAGGTTGTGGATATCACGGGAGGCGTAGCGATCACTCAGGGAGAAATTAATGAGGCCTTCAGGCAATATTATGCTAGCCTCAATGGTGCGCCGGAGGAGGAGGTAGGTACGGAGGTAGATGAGTTTTTATCCACAGTTCAATGCCCCCAACTTACGATGGATGCACGGAAAGACCTGTCGGGCCAATCTCGCAATCCGAAATTAGGGTTGCCATTAAGGGCCTTCCCTGCAACAAAACCCCTGGGTTAGATGGCTTACCAGCCGAGTTTTATACCTCTTACGCGAATCTCCTTGTACCGCAGTTGGAGATTCTATATAAAGAAGCACTGAAGAAGGGATCATTGCCACTCACTACAGCGCAGGTGGTGGTGGTGTCACTCCCGAAGCCGGGCAGGGACCCCACAGATATTGCTAGCTACCGGCCCCTATCATTGTGGGCGACAGAGTACAAGATACTTAGCAAAGTCCTGGCCAACAGACTCCAGCCCACACTACACAAATTGATTCATATGGACCAGATTGGCTTTTTACCAGCACGCAATACGTCCCTGAACACCAGAAAGCTACACCACCTTCTTGCCGAGGCCCAGAAGAGCGGACTTCGCGGGCTGTATCTCTTTAGATATGCGCCAAGCGTTCGACTCGATTAGGTGGGACTATTTATTTAGGGTCCTAGCGAGTTTTGGACTGCCGGAGGCGTACATTGCCTGGATCCGGCTTTTATATCAAGCTCCCACAGTTAGAGCAAGGACGGGAGGGCATATCTCGGAAGAATATAAGATACGTAGGGGCACGAGACGGGGGTGCCCGCTCTCGCCGCTTATTAGGTCTCGGCTAGCGTAGGCTGCGCACATGTGCAGTCTCGCTGGCGAGATTTTAGGTTTCTTAGTAGCAAGGGTAAACCCCGCCCCTCTTCTCCATTGGCTGGCTTCCTAAACGGCGGCCAGCCATTGGAGAAGAGGTTTTAGTGATGTCATTTTTTCATCTAAGCCCCGTCTTTTTCAGATTAAGGGGCGTGTTTTTTCCTTTTTTTCTCATTCTTCAAAAACACGCCCCCAGTCTGCAAAGGACGGGGCTTAGTGAGAAATGGCGAGCGCGTCGAGCGTTTTTTTTTTTTTGTCCTCATGAAAATACGCACAAGCGAGTGTGGCTTCAGCCTAATCAGCCAATTTAGTGTAATAAAATATCATCCAGCGATAGAGATAAACCAGTGCACAGAAACCATTCTTCGATACTCTGCAGCGGGTTAAAACCCAGAATTGTGCAGCAGAGATATTCCTGTTCGCACCGGAATTTTTGCCAATGCACGCAGTAACACCACACCCATCAGCACTGAAAACCATCTTTAAATTACAGATTTCAATCGTATTGAAATCACACCGACAACTCCCAGAGCAAGGCTTGCCCGCTCTGTGCCGGCATTCCACCCAAGCAACCAGTGAGGAAACCTAACGTTCCGACTGCCGTGCACAGCGCAGAGAACCAGCTGTGAGTCCAGCCGCCCTCCGTCTCTTCCACCCGACTGACAGTGCAGCGTTGGCCGGAGTCCCTAACTCACCATGGCCGACAGCGAGAAACTAGACAACCAGCGCCTAAAGAATTTCAAGAACAAAAGGCAGCGATTTGGAGGTACGCAGCCGTAGTCCTATTGTGCGGGAGGCAGCCGATCGCTCTGGCCAGAGCCCCGTTCCGGCCTTTCTTCCCTTGTTCTGGGACTTAAGCGAGTGGTGTGCGACCCGGAAGAGGCCTAGATAGGCCGCCCGGCCTATTGGCGGGGGAATGCTACTGGTGTTGGAAGCAGTAATGGAGAGGTGGTTCTGTCTGGATAGTGGGGAGTTCTAGAGCAACGCCAGCGTAAAAATATATTTGAATTCTCCCGCCCTCTGTTGGTTGTCGTTGCTGACTATGGTGGGCCCGCGTCCCCTTTCTGTGTTTCACCAAGTGCGTGAGCTTGATTAGTCCCTCCGTTTGCGGTTCTGCTGCTCAGGCTCGTGAGTCCGGCTTTGTCCGGTCACGTGCCTGCCGGGCAGATCCTGGTTCAAAAACAAACTTCACCACCATCGTGTTTTAACCTAGTCCGGCGGGAGCTGGGGGTACAAGCATTTATACATATATATTTTTTATTAACTCCTTCCATGCTCAGCTAATCATGAGGCACGGTTGCTCATGTGCTGATGACGAGCTGAGCTAGTCATGACCACACCCGTTTCGATTGACCTTCAGCACAGCAGAGAAATATCTCAAGCAGCCAAGGTGTTAAGTAAACGAGAAAATAACAAATAACTATGGGATAGGCGGCATGGTTGTGGAGGTCATTATTTTGCTGCAGATATTCTTATTTGGCAATGCAGACTTAATAATCCTACACTTATCTAATAATGTTCCATTGAAGTTCTGGTGGCGGATAATTGACCACCCGCTGACTTGTCACATACTGACGTGATGAATACAATGGCCCAAATGTGAGGTTATTGGACGCCAGTGCACCGGCTGACCTGGACTGAGGGAAGCAACGGGTGAGCTCTGGAAGTTGGTGGGGGCCTCGAATGACCCATTTGTAAATAAGGAGAGTCCCCGGAGTGAGTGTGTGTGTGTGTGTCTGTGGCTCTGTGTGTGTGTGTGTGGCTGTGTGTGTGGCTCTGTGTGTGTATCTTTGTGTGTGGCTCTCTGTGTGGGTGTGGTGCAAATGCAATAGGTCTCGTATTTGCAATAGATTAAGCTATTGGGATTGTAAATGGCAATGCCATTTATCTGTTTTCAAAACCAACACATAAATAAAAAGTTTGTCATTTACAATGCCAATAGCTCTAACTTTTACGAAGGCGAGACCGTTGCATTGTAAATGCTTGTTTTTATATTAGCTCCTGAGCCCTTGGCATTAAAGATTAGGGCGGAACTGTTTGACATGGGTATCACAGTGGGTACTACTATGCATTTGTTGTCGGCGTACGCCGATATCATTTTAGACCTACGCGATCTCCTCGCCGCCGCGGACGCTACGGCCACGTTATTTGCCTCCTTTGAATGACTGTCCGGTCTCGCTATTAACCCGGCGAAATCGACATTTTTTTTCTTTCAAGAATAGGTGCCTCTGCAGAATTTTCAATTTGGAACGCTGAGCTTTAAGATTGCCCCCATACGTTCAAATACTTAAGCATCCACGTATAGAGAGCTCAGGTGGATATGCTAGAGGGCAACCTGAACAGAGCGTTGAGAGCTATACGGTCCAGTGTCAACTTCTGGATATCCCTGCAGTTGTCGGTGGCAGGCAGGGCAGCGATCTCCAAAATGGTGGTCCTTCCGCGCCTACTCTATTATTTCACGAACTTATCACCGCTGCTCCCGAGCACTACTTTTAAACAGATGAATACCTTGCTAGTGAAACTCATCTGGGGCCCGGATAGGCGGAGGATTAGCCTGAAGCACGGCTAGAGGGGCCTGGGAGTACCGGACCGTAGGGCGTATTTTTTATGCCTGTCAATTGCCATGGTTGTCCTATTGGACTGCAAGGCGTAACTTACAGGAGATTGGGATGTCCGCGTGAGATCGACGCGGGGGGCACTACACATCCTTTTAATGCCACAAAACAAGATACGACGGGATCTTCCCCCTCATCTATATACTGCGCTACGATGCTGAAGGGCGGCGTTGCAGTACGCAGGGGCATCCCCAGCCTATGCCATGAATTTACCTTTGCGTGGCATTCTCCTACAGGGCAGATGCCAAACGACGCGCAGGCTTACGCCCTGGATGGATGTAGCGGTCACTACAGTTGCAGACCTCTTTGGGGAGGGGACGTTGTTAGATCATGATAATTTTGTTCAGGGAACGGGAGCACCAGATCATTTGTACCTCTTACATGCCACATTGTTACAACATGTGCAGAAGTATTGGGCCCCGCAGAAACAGAAACCCCCCACTAACGACATAGTCAAAACACTGTATTACATGGGTAGGGGACGTCATCTTATTAGGTGGATATATGTAGGCCTGCGCTCACATACGCAGGTTAATCTGACACAGCTCCGTACTGCCTGGGAGAGGGACATTGATAGGGCAATTGCGGATAAGGAGTGGGAGAGAGTACTAGAGAACCCTAAAAGAGTATCACCGAATGCGCGCTTTAAATATATTCAAACTATGATCCTACACAGGGCGTACCTTACACCACGTAAACTCGACAGGATGTACCAGACAACGAGACACCACTGCCCCAGATGCCAGCTAGAGGGAGCGGATCTAGCACATATGATCTGGTCCTGCCCGCGACTCGGTGGTTAGTGGGCCTTGATCTGGGGACATACGCAGTAAATCACAAACAGAGAGATAGATGGAACAATGGGGGGTTGTATCCTAGGTCTACGAAAGGGGGCCTCGAAGTGCATAGTGCAATATAAATTTGAGAACCTGGCGCTCCTACTGGCAGTGCGAGCGATCACCAGGCAGTGAAAGTCCAAGACGCCACCCGCTATTCATGCATGGTAGCAGAGAGCGCTGCATTGAGACAAGAAGAGGCCAGAGGACTACGTATGACCCAGATTGCAATGGACTGGGACATCTTGTTAGAGTCCAGTAGATCTTTGGACGTGCCCTTGGACACTAACGCCAGTCATACCTAAGGTGCTGAATAAATCTACGGATTAGAGTGACATGGCCCCAGACATTAGCAGAAGGAAGACACATGTGTGGCTAATGACTCAGACAGTGCCGGCAATTGCATATTGACTGAACTTGGAAGGTACCCTATGTATCTATGCAGGATCAGCGGGTGGGGGGTGGGTTGTTCTGACAAATCCGCATCAGAGGAATACGCAAAGATGTGCAGTGTTAGGGCAGATTGGCACAGCACCCTGTTATCCTGTACCTGGCTCAACCGGGATGGAATAGTAGAGCAATTGGAAGATGATGTTACTGTCTGTAATATGTGACTCTATGCTTTTGACATGTAGAATGTAGTATTATAGGATAAACGTTATAAGGATATGCACTCATGTATTTCTGTATGCTGTGAAGAAAACTGAAAATCAATTAAACGGTTTTAAAAAAGAAAAAAATCATTGTTTTCTGTTTAACCTTTTTACTTTGCTTTTTAATAATATTTTGGGCTTCTGAAGCTCCCAACATACCTCGGCGCTCCTGTCGCCTCCACCGAGCTTTCTACACCCTTTTGGGAGAGAGCGACGCCACTCTCCCTTCTGGATTTCCGATTTTTGTTTCACTTTTTTCCTGACCTAAAAACGTATAATTAGTTGCGTCCGTGCATGGCCCTCCTCACGCTCCAATTTACGGAGCGTGGACCGCGCCAGGACACCTTTGTTCTCCGGTTTCATTCCGGTTCCTTTTTTTGGGCCGTACCTTTTCCGCTTTTTCGGCCTCTGAAAAGCCATGGTCTCTCCTATTTTAGAGGAAAGACCCTTAGCGAGCACAGAGTGATGCGCTACGCTTCCTTGACGAATTAAAACAGCCTCGCTCTCAACTTCACAAGCACAATCAACAAACAAATTAATTTCTTGGATGTAAGATTTGAAATCAAGGACAGTAAACTCACCACCGCAGTTTTTGAAAACAGACGGAAGGACACAGTATCTTACAAGCAGATAGTTTTCATCCGCAGGTACTCAAAAACATACCATTTGGATGACTTTTAAGGCCGCAACGTATCTGCAGTGGGGAATTTTCTTTTGAAAAAACAAAGAAATATACTATCCAGATTAAAGGAAAGGGGATACACAAAGAATACACTAGGGAAAGCTCAAAGTAAAAAATTTAAAAAAGAGAGGACTTACTGTTCAATAATTTTTTTATAAATGTTTGAAAAAAAAACACCAAGGAGAATCAGACAATAAGATTTTCCACACAAAGCAGTTACAACTAAGAAAAGCTTTAAACAAGCATTGGCGTCTAGTAAGAATGACCCGATAATAGGGAAGGAAGTGGCACTAAAACCTCAAATTACATTCAGGAGGGCTAGATCAATGAGAGATGCCCTAGTTAGTAGTGTGATAACTCGTCAACAATGGCCAAATCCAGGTTTCAGAAGATACACAAACTGCAAAGCGTATAAATGGAATACATAGAACTGAGCTAGTCACACCTTTAGGGAAACAAATTAAGATCAAGAAAACCCTTACGTGCAAGACAGATCATGCAAAATATGCATTAACATGACCATGCAAAAAAATGGTACATAGGCAATACCAAATTGCAAGCACATGAAAGGATTCTCCAACACCTCCGTGCGGTAAAGAATGCAGACAGTATGTGTCCAGTAGCAAGACACTTTCAAAACTTATCCCAGGGTGACCATACACTGTTAACCTGTCAGTTAACAGTCACTATTAACTATCAGTGTAAAAGATAATGTCCTGAGGAAATCAAGAGGAGGTAACAGGAAAGAGAACCGAGACTATTAGAATCTAGATACATTCTGGAAATGGGCAGCAAAGAACCAATGGGATTAAATATGGACAAAGAACTCTTTGTACACCTGTATACCACCTTTTTATATTCCCTGCAATTAGCTTTTGAAGATCACAGAAATCTTATTTTAAATTAGGTTTTAACTTTAACTTATATTATATTCATCTTATAGGAATGCAAGAAAGGAAGAGTGCTTTGGACAGTAAAACACTGCAACAAGCAAGCTTGTGATAAAGGCATTTACGAAGTAATGGCATATTCGACATATTTAACTCCAGTATACAGACTGAATTTAAAATTAATGAATGTATCGAATAAGATTATTGGAAGGTAACCCACTAGGAACAAAGAATGTAGCCCACTTGGTCAAAACTACTTTTTATGTGAAACGGATATGAATTAACACATGAAACATATTTGAAATGAAAATTAAGTACCTAGAGATTTAAAAACGTAATGAGGAAATTGATTCTGTATACATTTTAAATGCAAATACACAGTGGAAAACGCACTTCATGATGGAGATGTTATACACAATGTGAACAGTCCTATGTTTATGTTCATGCCGGAAGCACACACACAGGAAGTGTTTAAATAACCTTACATGTTTTGCGATCAATGTCGTGACCAAGGTGTGCTACACCGAAAAGCGGTGATGTGTTTTTTTGCGAACTGAATTAAAATATATTGAAGCATCGGCACTGCCGTGGTTTTGTTCAGACTACGAGTGAGCCATATTTAACTGAATCATTTGCAGCATGCGGCAAAGTGCTGCCAACGTGCACCGCCGGCGTTCAAGCTGCCTGGGAGGTAACACGCCGAACCGCAACATACACATGCATACACATATGCATACATGCATACACACACCCACATGCATACACCCATACACATACACCCACATGCATACACACGCATATGCATACGTACATATACTCGTATGCATACGCGCACACGCATACACACTCATACACTCACACAGGCATATGCATCCACACAGGCATATGCATCCACACAGGCATATGCATCCACAGGCACGTGCACATAAGCATGCATACACGCATGCATACACACGCGCATATGCGCGCACACACGCATACGCATGCATGTGTATGCATGCATACGCATGCATGCGTGCGCATGCATACACATGCATGCGTGCGCATGCATACACATGCATGCGTGCGCATGCACACATATATTATATTATCCGATTCTCACTCCTGCTTCACTTCTCTCTCTGACAACACTTCCAGCAAAGAAGGACAGGTACAGACCACTCCACAGCGCATAGATTGTATTCAGAGGTAGTTTATTGACCCCTTGTCGCCAGCATGACGCGTTTCGGCTACGTCACAGTAGCCTTGATCACATGATTATATATATATTATATGCATGTGTATGCATGCGCACACATGCATGCATGTGTATGCATACACACGCGCATATGCATACACACGCGCATATGCATACACGCGCGCATATGCATACACGTGCATATGCATACACACGCGCATATGCATACACACATACAGGCATACGCATACATACACGCATACATGCATACACACATGCATACACACATGCATACACACATGCATGCATACACACATGCACACACATGCACATACACACGCATTTACACGCATGCATACACACACGCATACACGCATGCATATACGCATGCATACACACATGCACACACACGCATACACACACGCATACACACATACATGCATACACACATACATGCATACACACATACATGCATACACATACATGCATACACATGCATATACACACACATATATATATATATATATATATATATATCACACATATATGCGGGCCACTAATAATGAAGTTGCAGCGTACATGCATAATTATAGATTTGTCACAATTCATTATCAGCAGAATAATCTGCAGATTTTAATAAAAAAAAAACAATCCATCTCAAATGGTTAAAGAGTTACTAAAAAAAGCTGCTACATGTATTATTGTACAATAGACGACTCTTTGCAAAGGTTGACTGCTCATCTTACTATTACTTATTGCAATATTTGGGTATTAAACTGGTAGTAATGAGGTACAACCGAAGGCCAGATAGTGTTAACAAGTGCACAATGAGGAAATGAAGTAATACAATCACAAAATGTGCTGCATTATTCCGCATAATTTGCAATTTCTTGCGGCATAAATTACTCAACCCTGCTGCATAATTTGTCCCTCCTCTGCTGCACAATTCCATATTTTGCTTTTAGTGCTAGGCAATCTTTATTTAAAAGTTCATATTGTGGTACTGTAAACTAGCAGATAAAGGGTGTGTGCAGTAGAGTTTGGCTGGCTTGTCCAGTGGACAAAATAAACATTAAAATGTGTGCTTGATAGCAATTAATATGACCTGGGCGTAGGGGAAGAGGAACTGCACAACTGCACAACAGAACAATGCCCAAAAGTCAACCGCCACAAAACAGGTTCCGACACTCAGTAGTTCTAGCTGTATAAACACTGTAAAAACATGGGCAGAACCTAGTTGTCCTCCGTCCATAAAAGATTCGAGTCCTTACCATATTTATGACCCCTACAAAGGAGACTGACAATACTTGTATCTGTCATGATGCTAAAATCCCGTTGCACTAGACAAATGTTCTTTAAACATTTTCGGGGAAAAATTGTGAAATAATTAAAGCAATTTGTAGGCCCTCACCATTCAGAATGACAAACATTTTTTACTATTATTCTATAAACTCAGCAACTCTGAGCAGATTTAAAATTTCAAACACTGTAGGTATTTTTTATTATCACTTTGGGATTACTTCAATCTTTGTCCTGTCCACACCCTTTAATACCTATATGACGCAAGTGAGAAAAATATTACTCAAGGCCCATTATAGAGTGGCTCACTGCCACCCTGTTTTCTTTCACTAACACAAAACTGTTTTCAGCATGATATTTGCCTTGGTTCCCCAGAGGCATAGTAAATGTTCTTCTTGAGCAGAGCCCAGCATCCCTTAAGAGAAACTCAGCACCCTCAATCAGGGCACGATACAGAGAAAGAGAGAGATGCAATGAGAAAGAAATATATAGTGTGTGTCAGGGAGGAGGAAACAGAAGCTACACATGGGAAACCTCTAGTGGTTGAATTTAACTAGGGAATTAAGACATTTTTTAAATCAAAAGTGTGGCCCACATGGGTTGTTCATAATGTTGGATGGTTTACTCCTTAAAAACTTAAGACTAGTGTATTCCCTTTGTGATTTGGGAACATGGGAACAAAAATGTTAACCAGTACTTTTTTTTGTTTTGTAGGTATTAGTCAACAAGAAATTCAGAGTAAAAATAGGATTAATACATATGTAAACAACACCAGTATGTGTCAAGTATTAGAGTGCACATTTTATTGCCCCAGTTACAATGACGAAACGTTTACAAAGAGATCTTAAAGAATTAACATTAAGCTCCTCAAATGTGTAAAAAAAAGTAATTAGTATCTTGTAGGTGCAACACGCAAAAAGAAAGATGTGTCAAATATCCATGAATCTTAGAAAAAGACTTGAAATGGTTTGCTTCCAATAACTGTTTCAAAGAGCATTGATTGGCACATAGTCATAGCATCGATCGAAAACTAAGTTGTTACAGGGTAAGCAATCTGGTCAAGAACTAACGGTCATCATTAACAGCAATTTTGCATTACATTATTTCAATATGTCATTTAATAAACAGTGATAGTATATTTTCAAAAGACGCATGTTAACCTCATGGATGTCCGCAAACTTAGAATAAAGGCCTGCAATTTCAACTTATAGGCTCATAAACATACAATTTAATTTGATCACCCGTCTAAGTTACTGTGGCGAAGCGCTGCCTGCTGACCCGTCCTCCCTTGCCCCAGTCACTGATCAGATGCCAACCTTCCTGTCACGGTGTCCCCTCCTCTATTTTCAGACTCCTACGCCGGTGGGACGCTATCCCTTTAAGGCCTTGATTTCCCCAGCCGTCCCGCCCGCTCACGTGATCTGGTCAGCTGACGAGTCTGGCTTCAAAGAGGAAGAAGCGAAGGAACAGGTGTATTCGGGGTAGACTACTTTTCCTACGTTGGGAGGAGCCGGGAACCTTCATTGTGGCACCCGGGTTAGGAGGACTGCAGTGTATTGCGGAGAACGACGTGGAGCCAGAAGCAGTAGCCAGCCCAGCTGATGGAAGGACCATGCACAGAGGAACAAGGAAAGATGGAGCCGAACCCGATCCGGTAAAACGCTGAAGCCCGCCACGGAGGGTCATGGCTAACAAAGGTACGGGGCCAACTGGGGGCCGTGTGGGTAAAAGGGAAGGAGGGCGAGAATGGCGGGACACCAGTTAAGCCGCTATAACGGAGGCCGTGTTTCACGAGAGTCTAACACACTGGAAAGCGTTGAGCGTCACTGGTGGCGGTCGGGTCTTTACTCCTTCACTCCCCCTTCCTGGTTTTATTACGCGTCAGAAACCACCGTTCCACGTACAAGTTCTTTTGTTTTTTAAATTTTTTTAAATTTTATTGAGCCACGAAGCATTGAACCTGCCGTGAGGGGAACGGCAATCACCTCCTCACCTGGAAGGAGTTCGGGGGGACAGCGAGAGTCTCCAGTCTTTGGGCCACACCCCACCGCCTCGCATTGCCGCAATTGCCAGCGCGGCCATAAGGAGAACAGCGGACCCGGGACTACAGTTCCTAGAGGGCTTTGCGGGGGCGCAGAGCCAGTGACGCTGCAAGAGGGCGCCGGAGGCCCTCAAAATCGGCCCGGCCCTCCCGCAGCGCGGGACGCCACGAAGCATTGAACCTGCCGTGAGGGGAACGGCCAACATCACCTCACCTGGAAGGAGTTCGGGGCAGACAGCGAGAGTCTCCCGTCCTTGGGCCACATGCCACCGCCTCACATTGCCAGCGCGGCCGTAAGGAGAACAGCGGACCCGGGACTACAGTTCCCAGAGGGCTTTGCGGGGGCACAGAGCCAGTGACGCTGCAAGAGGGCGCCGGAGGCCCTCAAAATCGGCCCGGCCCTCCCGCAGCGCGGGACCATCTGTCGCCATCAAGGGCCTGAAGAGGCTGGCTGGGCCACCCCCCCCCTAAAAAACATTGCAAGAAAAACTGAGTAGCTATAGACGCACCCTGCTTAAATGACATTTTGTTAAGAAGTATTGATTGGACGTTCCCCTGGATTGTGCTAAATGACAGTTATTCAACACTGAGTGAACTATTTCTGTATGGTCCTTACAGGCATAGAGTCTACACTTATCTTTTATAGCTAATAACATCTTGTTGTTTAGCAGGATCTATACTCAATCAGGCAATTGTGTGGACTCAACTTGATGGTGCAAATGACATTGTGATCTACATTTTGGTTTGCTTTTCTAGTTGTACGATTTGACCTTTTTTAAATAGGATTTTTTAATTCACTGTGGTGTGCATAATGGCACCACTCAAAGATAAAGATACTGGTACCACAGGGATGATTGGGACCCTAGATGCCTACTTGACTAGGGCAGAGTCAGCCGTTAATAAGGAAATTATTTTGGCTGAACATAGGCTCTCCATGGATCCCCTATTTGGTAGACCAACAGCTTCCCCAGCTCTATCGAGTAATACGACACTAACAACCCCCCCTCCCGGTCAACTAGTGGTGACCCAGTCAGAGGGTGACATTTCCACATTAAATGATAGCCTAATCCCCGGGTCACCAGAACTGGCTCCTAGCCCGGTAAAATCTAGACTAAGGGCGAGAGGTCAAAAAGAAAATCCAGCCCTGAACCGCCCGAAAAAAACATTACTCCAAAAAAGGCTAGGGCGCCCAAACAGAATTGTGTAGTTACGGGTAGTAAGGCCATGACTGTTGTAGAAATACACGACACCGGGGAAAAAGTTGATAGTGGTATAACCCACAATGCCCAGTGTGACGGAGCAACACTGAGTTGTAATCTGGTCGGGGGGACTTTTGGGGGAAACCAGAAAGTATGATGCAAACGCTGCTGGGACCGATTATGCTGAAACTTACTGGGGTAGAATCCAGGCTCACGTTCCTGGAATCTTCCATGGGGAATGGCAAGCAAACATCAGTTACAGTTCCTACTAACACAGTAAATCCACCTTCTACTAGTGGGAAGATTAAGCCACCCAGTATTAGTTCCAACCGGATTGTCCCAGTAATAAATACATGAAGTCCCCCAGTTCTTGATGGTGCCACTAAAACCACCTTACATCAGCCAAGTACAAGGAGAGAAACATCTACATCTGACTCAGCCAAGACTGGGCGAGGGCATCAGTGCGGCTCCTCTTCCCATAGTCATTGATTTACCCCCGGAAGTGACCACATATGTGGTCATACTGGGGCATGCTCCTGTTCTCCCTTCTGGGGAGACAAAGAGCTATGAGCAACTATGGAATAAAACAACATTGGCTCAATCAAAATACTCTAGGGAGGATGAGTGTTGCTAACAATATATTGATACGTAGGGTTAGCTGGATTGTCACCACAAATAAAACAGGGAGTGGGGACTGCATTATTGTCAATTTTGATAACCCTTCCACTACTGGCCAATTACTATCTAATGGTCAATGTCATCAGCGAATGACTGGAACGGCAATTGAATTACTTCCATTAGGTTTCTTTTACATGCCCGCTTATGGGAGGGGCCTGGCGCGACCCAACCAGGGAGGCAATTGGCGTACGAGAGATAATTCAAGGGCAAGATTCCTCACCAGCTACACGCCTCCTAAGCTACAATATAATAATTTTAGTAACCTAGGTATGAACGGGTTTGGACTCTCAGTCCAAAACAGATTTGAACCTCTATCGGGCCTAGAGGCCTGTGATTGACTTAAAGCCCCAGAAGATCAGGGAGGGGGAGACCGAATGACCTGGGAGTCAAAGAAGTTAGCTTGTGTAAGAGGAGTTCTAACAATGTTATTCCCTGGAATATTGCAGGCTTAGCTGCCAAGATGCAGGATGGTATCTGGATCACTTATATTAGGCAGTACCTGATAATTTGTTTACAGGAAACTTGGTCTGTTGAATGTAACCATTTTTTAGAAGGTTATAAGGCATATTTTGTTCCAGCCACTGGAACCACCAGGGGAAGACCTAAGGTGGGCTGGTTATATATTTCTCTGTAGTGCTAATCTCCAAAGTGCGTAGAGTATCATCTGCCAACCTAGGCATTCTTGGTTTAACTTTAAAAGGAGAAAACTGTTTAGCTGGTCTGGTAAATTTTTATAATTCAGTTAATTCATGCTCAGATTCCAGCCATTTATTTGCTTTGAATGTTTTTATCAGCATGTCAATGAATCATACCCTGCACAATCTCATGGTTATGGGTGATTTCAATGTACACCCCTGTGGTGACCCCCTATTTAAATGTATCCTAGATCTAAACTGTTCACGATCTCACGGTTTGCATTTTGAACACTCGATTGAGGGGGAGCTCCTTAACCTCTTCGATGCTAATGACAAGGTCAGCTCGTCATGCAGGTCCACTGGAGCTGTGCTTAGGACGAGCTGGCCTTGTCATGATCAATGGGAAATTAGGATCTTCAGCGTAGGAGAAAAATACACTGTAGCATTGAAGGTGTATGATATGTTGAATGAACTTGATACGACACCCACCATGGCACTGATTGACCCTTCCAATAGATTTGAGATACCTACTTTTAAGGGTCATGGGAAGGGAACATTTATTTATTATGTATTAATTTCATTATCTATGCAGACTTTTGTAGATTCTTTTTTAATCGAGGAGAGTGAATTTAGCGATCACAATTCTCTTACTTTGCGACTGTTGGGACCATGGATAGCTAAGGAAGGGCCGAACCCCAGTCAGGGAAGATTACGCACAACTGATGGAAGGCGCAGGCTGAAATGGTCTAAAATTACCCCTGATTTGCTGTATAAAGATATTAAAGTAATGTGTGCAGATGAAATTATCACCTGCACCCAAGGAGGCATACAGCATATGAAGGTGCTTGGGGCATTTCAGTCACTCTCAGACAAGGTCAAGAAGCTGCTGTCTGCACCAGCCAAAAATCAAGTTAATGTGGGCCACAAGTGGTTTGACCAGGACTGCTCTAAATCAGCCAGCAATCTAAGAGTGGCTTTAGCAGCTAAACGCACAAGTTACTACTTGTGTAACGATATATCTGTAAGAGACATTAGTTCGTATTAGATTCCTTACCTTAGAATATCCCCAGGCGTCAGACTGGATCTGGAAATTTTTTGCGTAGCAGTACCCTTGCGCGTCTGAAGGCGTCGTCTGCGGCTCCGCGTCCGTCGTCGGCATCGTGGGCGCCGTGATGACGTCGGAGTACTTAGACGCCGCCTCCGCGTGCTGACGTCAGTTCTTAGACACAGCTTTTCCGCGCCAGAAGCGCTGAGCCATGTTAAAAACCAACACTGGTGCCATTGAAACTAGGGCCCTGAAAGGGGATAACCCTAACCCTAGATATCGGTTCGCAGAACGGGGAGGATGGGTGGGTCGGTAAGGAATCTAATTCTAACTAATGTCTCTTACAGATATATCGTTACACAAGTAGTAACTTGTGCATCTGAAAGAGACACGTTAGTATTAGATTCCTTACCTTAGAATAGATACCCCAGCAATACCAACCCTGGTGGTGGGTCTGCGAACCAATAATCACACCAGAAAGTCCTGGAGGACAGAACGGCCAAAGAAGCCATCCCTCCGGACTTGGCTGTCCAGGCAGTAGTGTCTTGCAAACGTGTGCAGCGATGCCCACATAGCTGCCTGACAGATGTCTTGTAAGGGCACTCCCCGGCCCAGGGCAGTTGTAGTCGCCGCGGCTCGGGTGGAATGAGCCCGTAATCCAACAGGGGGCTCCTTCTTAGCCAAGGAGTAACATGCCTGGATACACAAGATGATCCACCGGGAGATGGTCCTCTTGTGCACCGCTTTCCCCTTCTTAGCGCCCACGTAACCAACAAAGAGTTGGTCATCCACCCGGAACTGGCGTGTGCGATCTAAATAGAATGAGAGCGCACGTTTTGGGTCCAGACGGTGGAGCCGCTCTTCCTCTTTAGAGGGATGCGGAGGCGGAAAGAAGGTTGGCAAGGTGATAGACTGCCAGATGTGAAAGGCTGTAACAACCTTGGGCAGGAAAGATGGCTTAGTACGCAACACAACCTTGTCCGGATGGACAGAAAGGAAAGGAGGAGTACAAGAAAGAGCCTGGAGCTCACTCACTCTCCTGGCAGAGGTGATGGCAACCAGGAAAGCAGTCTTCAGAGTTAGAAGGCGAAGAGGACAGTTGTGAAGTGGCTCAAAGGGAGCGCACATCAGAAATGTAAGAACAAGGTTCAAGTCCCACTGAGGCATCACACACGGAACAGGAGGAAACGTGTGTGTGATGCCCTTTAGAAATCTATTTACAATAGTGGATTTTAACAAAGAAGGTTGATCAGGCAGCCTCAGAAAGGCTGAAAGGGCAGAAAGGTAGCCCTTGATAGTGCCCAGAGCAGAGCCCTGCTGGGCAAGAGAAAGAAGGAAGAGAAGAACCTCAGAAAGAGGGGCAGCAACAGGATCCACAGCCTTTGCTGTGCACCATGCCACAAATCTGTTCCACCTGCAGGCGTATACCGTTTTTGTGGAGGGACGCCTGGCTGCCAGAATGACCTTACAGACTTCAAGAGGCAAGTCAAATGGCCTCAACTGTCGCCGCTCAATCTCCAAGCATGGAGGTGGAGACTGAACAGGTTCGGGTGGAGGACCGTCCCCTGTTGCTGCGACAGAAGGTCCTCCTGAAGAGGCAGACGAACCGGGGGATCGACTGACATACTGAGTAGCTCTGGATACCAGTACCTTCGTTCCCAGTCCGGAGCCACAAGGATGACTTGGGCCCGGTCGCGCTTGATCTTCTTCAGCACTCTGGGCAGAAGTGGTATAGGCGGAAAGGCGTATAACAGACCGCAACTCCACACGCGACGAAAAGCGTCGCCGAGCGAGCGCCGCCTTGGAAATTCCAACGCGCAGAACTGATGACATTGCGCATTCTCTTCGGTGGCGAATAGATCTAACCAAGGCTCTCCCCACTGCTGAAAGAGGCCTTGCGCCACGTCCGAGTTCAGACGCCATTCGTGATCCATCATGCACCGACGGCTGAGCTCGTCCGCCCTGGCGTTCAGAGAACCTGCCAGGTGTTGAGCCTCCAGGGTCACGCCCTGGCGTTCCAGCCATTGCCAGAGGCGCAGAGCCTCCTGGCAAAGGGTCCACGACCCCACCCCGCCCTGTTTGTTGCAGTACCACATGGCGGTGGTGTTGTCCGTGAACACCTGCACTACACTCCCCCGGACAGAGGGGAGGAATGCCTTCAGTGCTAGACAAATCACCCGTAACTGCAACAGGTTGATGTGGAGCCGGGCCTCTACCGGAGACCAGAGGCCTCTGATCTCCGCCTCTCCCATGTGGCCACCCCAGCCCTGGAGGGACGCGTCAGTCACAACTACGTGCTCCGGTTGGGGAAGGGAGAGGGATCTGCCGCTGACCCAATCGCGGTCCGTGAGCCACCACTGCAGCTGTCTCGCAGTGCCCTCCGAGATCAGGACGTGGTCGGACAGGTTGCCCTGATGCTGGGCCCACTGAAACTTCAGGTCCCACTGCAGAGCCCGCATCCGCCACCTGGCGTGATGCACCAGTAGGATGCAGGAAGCCATCAGCCCCAGAAGCAGCAGCGTCAACCTGACCGAGACCCGGGATAATGGCTGAAAGATGGGAATCAGAGCCTGAATATCCCGGACCCGCTGTTCAGGTGGATAAACCCGAAACCGCGCAGAGTCGAGAACCGCTCCGATGAAAAGGAGCTTCTGAGAGGGGCACAGGTGTGACTTTGGCACATTGATGGAGAACCCCAGCCGGTGCAGGATATCTGCCGTAGTCTGGAGGTGGCGGATGACTGTCTGGGGCGAGCCCGCCTTCAACAACCAGTCGTCGAGGTAGGGGAAGACTGAACCCCCTAACCTGCGCAGATGAGCTGCGACCACCGGCATCACCTTTGTGAACACCAGTGGGGCGCTGGTAAGGCCGAAGGGGAGCACGGTATACTGAAAGTGCTCGTGGCCAATTGTGAACCGCAGGTAGCGCCGGTGGGCCGGCAGGACGGGGATGTGGAAATAAGCGTCCTGCAAGTCCAACGCTACCATCCAGTCTCCTGGGTCCAGGGCAGCTAGGACCTGAGCCAGTGTCAGCATTTTGAACTTCTCCTTTCGGAGGAAGCCGTTGACGTTCCTTAGGTCCAAGATAGGGCGTAGGACTCCTTTGCCCTTCTTGGGTACCAGAAAGAAGTGGGAGTAGCAACCACACCGTACTTCTGGCCCAGGAACGCGCTCGATGGCCCCCTTGGCCAAGAGGGCCGTAACTTCCTCCTGCAGAAGTCGCAAATGATCCCCCGATACACGGTGGTTCTGCGGTGGCATGGCTGGAGGAGTCGCCTCGAAGGGGAGGGAGTAGCCTCTTCGGACGATTTGCAGCACCCACCTGTCCGATGTGACAGTGCGCCAGTGGAGGTGGTGATGGCGAACCCTGCCCCCCATTGGCGTCACATGGGCCTGAAAGCACGGACTAGGAGGGTTTTGAGGCGGATGCTGCAGGGGAAGGTGTGGACTGACCTCCCCGTTGTCCCCGACCGCCAGGACGGCGGTTCCCACGGCCGCCACCGCGTTGGGTATTACCTTACGGAGCGTGGCTGGTAGCACGTGTGGGTACACCCCTTCCGTGGCCACGAAAGGAGTGAAAGGCAGCCGTTTGCTGGCGCGGGGCCGAGAGGCCCAAGGACTTGGCCGTAGCCTAGGAGTCCTTAAAGCGCTCAAGCGCATGGTCTGCCTTGTCGCCAAAGAGGCGACGGCCATCAAACGGCACGTCCATCAGTGTGTTTTGGACATCGGCCGAAAAGTTGGCGGACCTCAACCAGGCGTGGCGTCTGACCGCCACCGTCGTTGCCAGCGCTCTACCTAGTGAGTCGGTGGTATCCAGCCCACACCGGATAGAATATTTGGCTGCATCCCAGCCCTCCGCAAGGGCTTGGCCGAGCTTGGCCCGTACCTCCAATAGACACTCTGGCAGCACTTCCGCAACCGTAGCCCACAGAGAGTGGGTGTAGCGGCCCAAGAGGCATGCGGTATTGGAAGACCGCAGTCCCAGACTAAGGGACGAGAAGATCTTTTTACCGTACTGCTCGTACCTCTTGGATTCCCTGTCCGGCGGCGCCGACGGGAATGCGGTCTGGGAATTGGAGAACTGGATGACCAGGCTCTCGGGGGTGGGATGGGTGGACAGGAAACATGGGTCGCCCGGGGCCGGGCGGTGGCGTCTGCACACGTTCCCATCTACGGGCGAACCCGTAGCGGGATTGGACCAAGTGCCCAAAAGAACGTCGGTTAAGGCCTTGTTAAACGGCAGCAGAGGCTCGGCTGAGCAGGACAGCGGCTTAAGGACCTCAGTGAGGCGGTTAGTCCTCACGGCCGCGACAGGGAGCTCAAGGTCCAAGGCC
This sequence comes from Lissotriton helveticus, assembly GCF_964261635.1. Taxonomy (NCBI): domain Eukaryota; kingdom Metazoa; phylum Chordata; class Amphibia; order Caudata; family Salamandridae; genus Lissotriton; species Lissotriton helveticus. Next base: position 2,046,981,231 of record NC_136063.1, on the reverse strand, counting down.
TTGGCTGCCCTCATCAACACCACACTATAGGTTGCCCCCTCCTCGGTAGCCACGGTAGGAGGTGAGACAAATCCAGTGTCAGGCGAAGTGTCTATACCACTGGCCTCCCCAAGTTCACCTGCCCAGTCCTCATGAGACTGGCATTCACGTGCCAGAGGGTCCTCAGACCCCTCCCAATCCTCCTCATCACCCATCCCCTGGTACTCGGGGTTATCAAAAGATGGGTCCGGTTCATGGAAAGTAAACTCTCCAAACGGCGTCTGAAGCGGTGCCGCAACCGGGTCGAGGGAGGAGTCGGGAACGGCACCGCCCGAGGACAGCGCCTGTGGTGACACCTGAGGGGTCGGCGCGGGGAGGTCGTTAAATCCACCGGCGACAACCCGGAACCAGATCCAGCGGGGCCCTGCGGCGCCGGGCCCGAAGGCGCCGGCTGCGTCAGAGCCGAAGCACCCAACGGCGTCGGGGCCGGAGCGCCCGACCCGCTAGGACCCCCAGACGGATTTAATGATTAACAATTCCAAATCATTTGTCATGCAAGTAGGTCAACAACCCAGAAGGAACTTTTTATTTAAAGTAGATGAAGCAGTAATCGCCACATCAAAGACATACTCCTATCTTGGGGTCCTTTTTGATAGTAAATTAAACTGGGGCCCGCATCTTCTTAAAAAGAAAGGAGAGCTGGTCAGGGTGAATGCATCTATTTTTAATTTTGCATCCAAATTGGGCAAAAAACCAACTGGCGTCATGCTGCAATTATAGAATGCCAAATCAGTGGGCACGGCTATATATGGCAGTGAAATATGGGGGTATGTCGCAGGAGAGCAGCTCCAGATTGTGGAGAACTCTTTCATGAAGCGTCTTCTGTGTGTCCCCTCGGGCACGTCCAATCTAGCAGTCCATGAAGAATTAGGGACACAATATGTAAGTGATATTTTCTCCGTACGGCCACTGACATGTTGGTTAAAACTGTCTGAATCCTGATATTCCATTGACGCACTTAATTGTGAAAGATGGTTCGTCTCAGGATAATGCTTTGGCTATCCCATGGATGAAATATTTGAAGTCTAGTTCTCTCACATTGGGGCGTTCTGAATTGTTTGAAAACCGTAGTAGCATTGTTAAGGGGGACCTGGAGGCTACGAAACTGGCCTACCTCATGGAAAGGAAGACCCAGAGGGAAGCCATTGAGATCCAAAAGCAGAGTGTCAGAAAATATGTTATGCTAAAAACATCTGCATCTATCGAGCCTTATTTAATGGGCTCTCTGACCTCATGAAAAAAATTGTACTAACTAGATTTAGGCTGAATCTCATCTTTTGCTCATTAGGCCAAGAATTTAGTAAAGTTGCAGCTCCCTGCGGCTGCGACGGAAAGTCTCCGCGGGATATGCTGCATTTTATGTAGCTTTTACGAATACCCCCGCAAACGCTATCTGGTGACACTTAAGAAATCTTAATTTTACTCAGATCAGACCAGCCTTGATGTATTTACAACTTTTGCACAATGACAGTATTCTCCATGTCCTTTAATTTCTAAAATCAACTGTTAAATACAGAAAATGCATGGATTTGTAATGGTTTTTACTCAATGAAATTGTGTGCACAACTTGGATAAATTGTGTATTCTTTTTGGTTTTTATGAAATGATGAATTTATATTTTGCACCTCTGTATCCTGTTATATGTATTTTTAAGAACTATGAATTTACTGTATCATTGTACTTGTACTTTTGTGGTTTTTGAACAAAAACCCGAAATAAAGTTTTATTGAATTGAACCACGGACTGTTGGGCACTACCAGACAACCTTCCTCTTGTTGCTGGAGGAGAAACCATAAAGACCTTTCGAGTGTACCTTACTCTCGGAGGCAAGAAGGTGAAGATGGCGTCTAGAGACTTTGCAAGCTTTTATTGCTAACTATGGTCTGCGTACGGAGAGAACGTGAAAAAAATAAAACCCCTGGTTGTTACAACTCAGTTGCCGCCTTCTTGACTCCTTCTCCTCTGCACCACAGTTACCTTATGGAGATGGTGCCTGGTGGTTAGTAGATCCCACTTCGTACACAGGAATGTACAGTCAGAAGAGGGATTCTTACTTACAGTATGCGGGGAAAAAAAAGCATAGAATAGCAAGTCCACCGCCCTCAGACAAGAAAAGCGAAACTGTGCACGAGGTATAAAGGTGATCAGCCATTAGTATATGTCAACTAACAAAAGGATCAGAAAAGAACCTTGGTACGATTGAGGGTCTGTTTTGAAGCAAGAATCTAGGCAACAGTGCCTTGTAAAGGAGTGAACTGCTCCTTAAATAGCTGCTTGCAAATCTCCTCACAGGGAGTACTTGACAAAGCAAGATGTGCAGATTCTTAGATGAACTGCGTTCCCATGGAACATTGTGTAAGGATCATTATAAAACATGATCAGGGGCTCATTAACCATGCGAACAGACGTCAAGGAACCCATGAAAGCAAACTTCCAGGAAAAATGCAGCAATGATGCATTTTATATGGATTAAAGGGTGGGCTTATCTTTCATAAACTGTGTAATAATCTCCAGTGGGAGGCGGACTTCTGAAAATAAGCAGACTTCTAAAAAGAGTAAGACTTCTGAAAAGAGGAAATATTTTTCCAAGACTCTCCAAAATAATTAACAAGGGTGAACTAAGGAGATCTGAGATGAGCTCCTTCTATAAGTAGCTACAAACGTAAGGTAAAGCTTTAGGGAATAATCTACAAGGTGAAAAGGTACATGAGGTTGGAAAATCACTATCTTGGGATGCATTAGGTTAATAGAATTTTACCACTGTTCCTCTTGATAAGGGTAGATGAAGTAGTAACATCCCAGACAAACCAAGAGTATCAATGTCGTAGAAAGTTCTCAAACAGATTTGGGGCATTATGGTAGGACGTGACTGAGTGCTCACTCTTTTCCACAATCATTCGAAATTTCCTATGCTTCTGGCAAACTGGTACATGGTAAAATGCATTTTGCAGTTTTAGGATACATGCAATCCCTTTACGAAGAGTCCTTTGGAAGTATGGAGAAGTGGTAAAATACAGATCGTTTTTCACCCATTTCTTTGACGCTGTGAGGTTCATTACAATTTTGTTTTTCGAGTAGAACCTGTGAATCAGGAAAAACTTTGACAACCTTCTTTCTTGTGAGGCCCAGGCACTTGACAATTCTCCAGCTTCTGGTCATGAGGTTAATTGCTTGGAACTTGTGGCCATTTAGTTGGAGGCAGAGATCTTAACATCAGATCATAGCCTGCCTCCACAAAAGAGAACACCCATTTCCAACGGCATGTTATGGCTTCTGGAGTACACCTTCTCTATCAGTCAGTTTTCAGGGTATTTGCCTTCACTTTTAACCGGTTTACCTGGATCAAAAGCCATTTGAATAGAACTCTTCCTCTAAAAACGAAGATTTCTTATCTGCTACGTATCCGCTGTAAAACAATGTAGCGTCAGATAGGATGATTGGTCTACTATGTCTATTGTGCCACTGAATCGGATTCCAAAACAACTTTGTAAAGTTTGCAGTCTATCCCCAGGGATGGCCATCTAACAAGCTTTGCTTCCCGCACAGAACCACCATACATTTTAAAGGAGAGAAATGGAGCTTGCTGCCATGATGCTTGTGGCAGTTGTGCGACAGATCTGCCTGCCAACAATATCTATCCTATAGTGTTCCTTGTCAGGAGACACTAAGGATGTGGTTGAAGGTGAACATCGCTTTCTCAGTGCTGACACAATGACAGAGTCTAGTTTCAGATCCAACCTACTAAGAAAGGCAGCATCTTAATTTGAATATCTGCCATTCGTTGACTCAAGAAAATTTCCATTGTCATTCAGAAAGTATTTATTGAAAGTCCTGGCAGCATGTGCCTGCTCAACAATGATCCATCTGTCTGCCTCAAAAATTCAGTCCATTGACATCAAATGTGAGTGAATCCTCTTACATATAAGGGGTTAATGTTGACCTAGAATGATTTAGGTGCCTTAGGTGATGATCTTTCCCCAGTCGGTGACTTTTAGCACACGTACAAATCAGTATGGATAAAGTTACCTTTATAGTGATGCTTTTACTTTTTGTCCAAATGTTACTATACATTGGTGGGTACCTGGACAGGTGGTGGCAAAACTGGTGACTGCTTCAATGGCTGTAAATTTGGAGATTTGTACACATTCTTTGCAAGAAGCCACAAACATGTTGTATTGCCCCATTCTCTGCCAATATGCACACCCTTGATATCTGTTCTTGAAAAAAGGAGACAGGATGTATATATTTTGGCCAGCAGGATGGCACTGCTAATGAGAAGGAGACTGCTAGCTAACAGTAAGAGTCACTATAAAGGTAACTTCACCCTCCTTTATCTTACTGTCCCTAAACTCAAGCCTAGGTAGATTTCAGAACAACTGGCAATTGTGGGACACAGCTTGGATAAGGGTAAACTATTCAAGAAAAACATCCTGGCCAAATATTGCGTGGTTCTTAGAAGACGCTTAGAGCGTATTGTGGTGGCAAAATGCCTAAGTTGTGGCTCACCAAGACACCTGGCATAACTCTCTGGCAGAAACAGTAATGGAGTCTGGTCTGAGCTGTGGACAAATATATATCATGTCCCAAGAGACAATTGGGTACTTACCTACAGGAAAGGGATTTGTAAGGCCTGTCTACTGACACTATCATATGGCATAAGGTATTCCTTTCCAATCTTGCTTCAGTAGGAATGTAACAGATTTCACCCTGAACTAAGGTCTCAGCCAAGTGATGCAACAAAGAAAGATCATCCACTGGGCAGAATAAAGTAATTGTTTCCTAGCACCCACTGGAAAAATACCAGGCCAACTAATTAGAATTCTCTGAGGAGAGACCTATGTGAGGAAGGAAGGCTTTCTATGCAAAAAGGATTGTAGCTCCAAAATATTTGGGCAGTGTTATTTCATTGAAGGGCTAACTTGCCTTGTCCCCAAAGGCACTAGTGCAGATTTACAAATACTCCCCAGAAATGTACTTGTGCTTTTGGAGTCATTGGCTATATGGCTATAAGCACTGTAAATTGACACATTATCTCTTGATTAGTAATGCTGCTCAACTGTGATTAGTTTGTACGATAAATATTCTCATTTGTGTGCTTAGGATACCTCTACTTTATACTGAAAAAAAAAAGTTGTTACTTAAGCTTCTATTTGGAACGAACACTAAAAAAACAGACTGCTTCGTTTAGGCTTGTCGGGAAAGTCGTCCCATCCCTTCAGTATACAGGTTATGGTTTGTTCGATATTTTGTCCAATTTCTGCGATCAAGCCCTGAAGAAGCAATTTCAAAGGAACAAAGGTCACCAAGGTAAAACTATAATTGATCAAACTGCAAAATAAATGGCATTAAAAAAATCTTTTTAATGCTCATAATATTACAAAACTTTTGGTACATACGTTAAAGTGAGGTGCAGAAAAACGTGCTCAGTGTGATACAAATGTGCAATATATGGATCACAAAAAAAGTATGTGCCGCCTCTATTGTTCAGATATTATTTTAACAGATCTGCACACAGAGTAGAAAGGGTTTCAATCCAGACTGAATTGATCACTATCAGGAGTTGGTATTTAATTTGTCAAGGACAAAGTAAAATCCACATTATGTATGGTTCTCATTAGATGACGCGAGACGGTTCATCAGTGAATAAGTAGCAGGTCGGTCCCAAATGTTCACAAAGAATAATAGAATCTTGAAAAGGAAACGGCCAGAACGCTGTAAGCAGAATGCAAGTGGGGACCTTCAAACAATGAGCCCGCACTAGAACCAGGAGGCAGGCGATATGTTCACGGCAGGACACTGTTAAGTACAAAGGGCAACACGTACACTAGGGGAACGCGCTTCCGGCTTCCGACAGGATATGATGCCTACCATGGCTTAACATAATAAACAAAGGACTCACACTTTGCTGACTGTGCCAGGCTTGAGAGAGAAAAACGGGATTCAAGCGCTGGACACTGACAATAAACACAGGACTTGGGACCAATACAGGAAGGCTTACTGTAATAAAATCAGAAGTGGTTCACTTTCGCAAAAGCTAATATTTGAAATGAAAGCCCTGAAGAAGTCCTCAAATGAGGATGAAACGCGTTGGCTACTATGGTGAGTTGGAAGAAATGAAATTTAAACAAAGAAATCAATAAAGAAATTTTGAATATATGAAGAATCTGTTTCGATTGTACATATACTTTTCTTGTGTGCTGCTCGAAATCTTACATGTTTATGTTTACAATGATAGTTTCGATCACTGTTTAGGGGAACTGAAAGGTCGGGTTCCCTTTGATCTTTTGCACCAAGATATGACTTTGTTTTCCCAATCAGATTAATAAGTGCGGCAAGAGATCTGACCTTTTTGTAAATCTTTTACCTTCAAACAATGTGCCCACACTAGAACCAGGAGGCAGGCGATCGGTTCACCGCAGGAGACTGTTAAGTACAAAGGGCAACTTGATTGTATGCACAGAGCTTTATTGTCTGGAGCCACAGTGAACACTTCCTTACACCTCCAAGTACAGTGCTCAAACTGTCCTCACATTCTTATACAGAATACTCTATTACCTAGCAGTTAACGCAGGAAGGAACACAACACATCCCCTTCCTTACACACAAGAAACAAAAGGAACTATGGAACAAAATGAACAAAACCAAAAAAATAAAAGAAACCAAGTTAATAATTCAGTATGCACAACATATATTCTTATTTAGAGCTTCGAGCACATACACCAAATACATAATCCTCCAGCCATTTCAGAGGTCTCCTTGTCCTTACCATTTTGCCCTCCATACCATTTCCAGGTACTTCCTCCTGTGCTACCTCAACAACACTCTTACTGCTAATATTATCCACAACCTTCTCACCTTCAAACTCACCACTCATTTCTGGCACATTATCATCCACCTGGTTGTCTATCATCCACCTGGTTGTCCATCACCCCTTCACCTCCATCAGCAACCATCTCTCCACTCAAACAATCTCCACACTCATTCTCTTCATTCATCTTCTTTTCAGAATTAGAAACCCAACTTTGCCAATCGTCATCAAAACTTCCTTCCCACAATTTCTTAGAGCCCACAGCTACAAGCTGCATATTCCAGACCTTCCCACTCCTCACACGTACAGCATTGTGAAGTATTTCCACCACCTCCTCAGGCTCATAAAATTGACTCTCGCCTTTATTTATTTTTTACCTGCAAGGCTTCTGAACACAAACCCAATCTCCCACAGCAACACTGACTGGCCTCACACCGTGCCTTGCATCATAATATTCTTTTACTTCATCTGTCGATTCATCAGTTTACTCCTAACAGACTCCAAGGAACAGTGTTGGAACTCCAGAATCATATAATCAACCAGGATTACATTTGAAACTAGGTTTCCTACCTCACATCATCACAAAAGGGGACAACACAGTACACTCATTCCTTGTCACTCTGTATGCCAGACAGCATTGTGCAACTGTACTTCCCAATCAAGCTTGTTACAAGCTGATTGAATGACAATCTGTTAAACCTTTCAACAACTCAATTTCCGCCGGGGTTGTACAATGCCGTGGTCCTGCCTTCTCAAAATAATCCTTGGCTGCATTTGATGTGATTTGTACTCCATTATCACTTAGAATGAAATTGGGTAACCCCTCCGATACGAAGACCTCCTCCAGAAATTCTACTTCAGTGAAGTGTTAATTTCTTCAACAACCTTCACAATTGGCCACCTTGAATATAAATCCATAAGTAACAACATATTTCTGATCAATGCCAACTAGACCAAACAAATCAATGGCAACAGAACCCCATGGAAATGTTGGAGATAATTTTCTAACATGGGTGGGCGCAATGTCTAGAGTTTTGTCGGCAACACCACAATTCGTACAACTTCTCACAAACATTTCTACCTCCAAATCCACATCCGGCTACCAAAACAAATCTCTTACCACACTCTTCATTCTTACGATTCCAAATTGTCCCTCATGACATAATTGAACGATCACTCTGCGTAAACTCACAGGAGGTATGATTTTCTCCCCTCTCAACACTGTGTCGTAATCCAAACTCAATTGTGACCAGACTTCCCAAGAAGGCCTAAACCTACGATCACCCTTTATCTTATACCTTGGATACCCCCTTGACTTGTTTGAGTACATCATTCTTCTCACACTCAACTAACCACTCTTCCTTGTTCACTGCATGCTTTCCACTACCATGCAAAAATTCCATTTGAAAGTAATTCCAAGTATCGTCTTCGATTTCCTCCAGTTTAGTAGGTAACCTGGATAAACAATCGGCAAGAATATTATCCTTACCAGGGAAATATACAACAATATGAATATAGCCTTGCACACGCATAGATAACCTTGAAATTCTTGCAGATGCCCCTACAGTGCCCTCAGAGGTAATTTAACAAAGTGTTTATGATCACACAAAATTGTAACCGGTTTGCCCCGCACAAAGTCACTAAAATGGTCCAACGCTCATGCAGAAGCCAAGGCTTCTTGCTCGATAAGAGGATTATCTTTCTTCTGTAGGAGTTAAGAGCACGAGAAGCAAATTAGATAATAAGTTCTTTTCCTTCTTAGTCGGTTTGAGATAGCACGGCACCAATTCCCTATCCACTGATATCAGTAGTCACACAATTGTCCAAATTAGGGTGAAAACACTCCAAGGCCTGAACTTTATCAATGGTGGATGTGAGTTCTCAAAATTCCACTTGACAAGCATCAGAGCATTCAAACTTCACTTTATTTTTTAATAGCCATCTCATGTGGAAACTTCTGGCTGCAAAACGTGGAATAAACTTAGACCAATATTCCACCAATCCTAAAAAAGATCTCAGCTCCTCCTCAAAGGTAGGAGCAGGGGCTTCCTTAAATGCATTAACTAAAGATGCCTTGGGTTTGACTCCATCTGCACTCATCTCATGTCCTAAATAGGATACCTTTTCCTCAGCAAATTTACACTTGGTTAGTTCCACAGCTAACCCGTTCTTGCACAAAATAGCCAACACCTTTCTCAATCTTGCATCATGCGTGTCTCTGTTAACAGCCCAAACTAGGATATCATCCTAACACCAGCTTCCTTGTTGAACATATTAAACATTAATTTATGAAAAACAGTTGCAGCTGATGATTTCATGGACTCAGGTATAAGTGAGATCCGATGTTAGGCTGCCGACAAGTCTATTGTTAAGAAAACCCTTTCCCTCTTTAAACTACTAACCATGGTTTATTCTTGATGAGGGAAAACGATCTATCACAATGTTGTTTAAATGGCGAAGATCCACACACAAGCGAATCTAGCCATTGCTGCGCCGAGCAACAACCAGGGAAGAAACCCATCCAGAGCCCTCAATAGGCTCAATGACACCCGCAGAAACTAACTTGTTCAGTTTATTTGTTACTTACGCCCTCAACATAATCGGTATGTTCCGTACTTAACAAGTAGTTAAGTTCTGAAGGAGAGCCCCACCAGGAGCAGCCTGTCAGCTGCTCAGTCCATGACTGTCACTTCACCTCTCTGTGTCCCAACATTCCGAGGCACACCATGACTCCAACATTCAATTGGGCACAGGCTGAGCAGGAGGTGTAAAATACATTTAATTACAAATGCAGGATACTACATATCCCCTTTCCTTCCAACAGAAACACAAATGCAATATATGAATAAGATATAACGAGAGTACACCAAGAACAGATCGCAAGGGAGGAACAACGGCGTGACAGAATAAACAAAGGAAAAGAGTAAGCAAGGCGGAACGAAGAGATAGATGAAAGAAGCAAATAGTGAATGTGCACGAAAGGAAAGGATGAATACCCTACAGAAAGGAGTAGAAAGGAGAAGGAAGCAGAGATAAAGCGAAGTAAACAACCAGAGAACGGAGAGACAGACACACCAAAGACTACCCCCAAACATACCCACTGGCCAGGCAAGAAAGGAAGGAAGTACAAGGCACGACGCAGACCGGACACCAGCCTACACACAGACACACAAGAAGAGGGAATAACGGATCTCCTCCTGAACAGGTAAGAAAAAGAATGAAAATACGAACAAGGGAAGGCTGGAGAGAAAGGACGACAACAAGCAATGTCAATCCAGAAACCAAGGATGAAAATGATGTATAACATCACGAGGAAAGCTGGACATAAGAGAAAACAGAAGAAGACAAGAAATACAATTAGTGCAACTAATCCTCTCCCAATTTTCAAAAAGACAATATAAATCAGATATTAGAGAAACATAGCGTTGTAAAAACAGCAATGTGACTTATTGTAGAAAGACAATATCAGCCGATAGGACTAAAACACATGATCGTTCTCTACCCTTAGGCAGCAGTATGAGGGGCACTGAGAATGGGACAAAACCCATGCCAAAGCAGGCAGTGTAAAGTAAACCCCCATGTTGAGGAAAACAGTACTGCCCTGAAAAGATGGGATTATAACCCATAAGGCGCCCTCTGGGAGGGTGACATTGTAAATGTGAATGGGACTGTAACCCAAGAGGAGGTGCCCTGTGAAAGGGATAAGAACGTATGTAGCCCATATAGGCAAGGGTAATGTGAGCAGAAGGGACAGGTGCCCTTTGCCATCCCTATTTAGGGGAGTGTAAAGTGTCAAAAGGACACATGTAAAATGGACACTGACTCCCTGAACGTGTACCCAAAAGTCCATGAATGCGAGAATATGGAACACAAAATCCTACCGAAACAATCCCAAACAGAATAAACAGGAGATAGACAATTCCATAATGTAACATACCACAATACAAAGCATTTATGCATATGGTAGCTTAACAGCACATTAACCTTTGAAAACAGAAAACGTTAATGATGTGCACGTAGCGCTTATGAAAGGCTTAAATTACAAAACACATTAAAATATTTTTTATTTTTTGTGATTGCCAGAGTTAAGGATGTGGCTAGAATCTCCCACGTGGACTTTAAGTTGATAGGAGAAGACACACGTTGATTAACATGTGGCGGAGGCACATGGATAAAATAAATCGGTAGAGAACTCTGAGTCAGAGAAGAGTACCATGCACCCCAATCATAAAATGTACATGCAAAGTACACCACGCGTCAGGGAGAACGAATAGTTTCTTACCTGTCGGTGTAGTTTTGCAGCTTGAAGATCTTTCTGGATTCACTATGCTGTGCATATTCCGCAATCTGGTGGTTGGGTCCGGAATCGTAGTCTTTTTTCTCTCTTTTTTTTTTCGTAGCCCAGGTGGGCATCGACGTCCCACCATTTGGTGTACCTTCGGTGACGTCGGCATGCTTCCGGCGGAAGCTACCACCCTTGGGCGCCATCTTCGGATTCTTTTTTCTGTCTCTTTTTTCTTTTCTGTGTTTGTAGTGAATCCATGGCTATGTGTGTTAATCCTTTTTCCAACGTAATTCTTTTCACGTATCTTGTAAGCTTGAACTTGCTTTCTTTTCTAAGTGTTTCCACCTTCTTCTCCAGCCTCATCTTTCTGGCGGAGGCGGGTGGGTTCGCTAGTGAATCCAGAAAGATCTTCAAGCTGCAAAACTACACCGACAGGTAAGAAACTATTCGTTTTGCAGCGTGAATCTTTCTGGATTCACTATGCTGTGCATAGATTTTGTAGCGGTTCGTTACTTTTGTGGCGGCTGGGTGGAAGATGAGCGTTGGTTGTTGAATATATGTTGAAGCACCTTTTGTCCTACTTGTGCTTCTTTGTTCATTTGTACATCCACGCAATAGTGCTTAGTGAACGTGTGCACTGAAGCCCATGTTGCCGCCAGGCATATGTCCCGAATTGGTGTGTTGGCCAGAAAGGCAATTGTTGCTCCTTTCTTCCTGGTGGAGTGGGCCTGCGCCCCTCCTGTTAGCTCCTGGCCCGCTTGTTTGTGGCAGAATTGTATTGTCTGTGCAATCCATCGGGCTATGGTGTTTTTAGTCACTGGTTTGCCCATGTAACTGTTTGCGAAGGATACGAAGAACTGTTTTGTTTTCCTGTGTCCCTTCGTCCTTTCAATGTAGTGCATCACAGCCCTTCTTGCGTCTAGAGTGTGGAGCGACCTCTCAGCGCTTGTAGTGGGGTTTTGGAAGAAGCTAGGGATCTGAATACTCTGGTTCATGTGGAACCTCAACACCACCTTTGGCATGAAGTGTGGGTCTGTTCTCATCACGACCCTGTCACTGTGTATCTGGATGTAGGGTTCCTGTAGTGTGAGTGCCTGCAGTTCGCTCACCCTCCGTAGCGAGGTGATTGCTACTAGAAAAGCAGTTTTCATTGTTAGCATTTGCAGTGATGCTTTGTGGATGGGTTCGAAAGGTGCTTTCATGAGCTCCGTTAGTACCACATTTAGGTTCCAGGCCGGTGGCGGCATTCTCTTTGGTGGCGCTATTCTTTTTGCCCCTTCCAGGAATCTTTTTACGACTTGGGATGTAAAGAAGCTTCTCCCTGTTTCTCCTCTTGTGTATGCCACAATCGCTGCCAGGTGCACCCTCAGCGAGGATGAGCTTAGCTTAGCTTTAATTAGGTGCGTGAGGTACCTTAGCACCGTAGACTACCTGGTCAGTTTTCTGTGGAGTTTTTTCTTGCAACACCATTGAGTGAATCTTTTCAATTTTTCCCCATAGCACTTGCGTGTGCTGGGCCTTCTTGCCTCACGCAGCACCCGCAGGGTGCTCTCTGGTAGTTTTAGATGTGCGAACTCTAAGTCCTCAGGAGCCAGGCTGAGAGGTTGAGGCTCTCCGGCTCTGGGTGTAGAACTTCTCCGTTTTCCATGGAGAGTAGGTCTCTTCTTTTTGGGAACTTGTGGGAGGGGGGCCTGCACCATCTCCATTATCTGAGAGTACCAGGTCTGCCTGGTCCATTGTGGTACCACCAGGATGAGCGTCCTGTTGCTCGTCATGCATTTGTTGAGAACCCTGGGGATTAGAGGTATCGGGGGAAAAGCGTAGGCAAATGTTTTTGACCAGCTTATCCATAGGGCATTCCCCTGTGACAGTGACTCTGGTTGCCTGGATGCAAAGTATTGGCATTTTGCATTCCGGCGTGTTGCAAACAGGTCTATTGTTGGTGTGCCCCATCTCCTGAATAGTCTCTCTGTTTCCTAAATATTGAGTTCCCACTCGTGGGACACTGAAGTCTGCCTGCTGAGCCAATCCGCTTCTACATTGTCCTTCCCTGGCAGGTGTATGGCTAGCTGGTCTATTTTGAGTGGTATTGCCCATCTCCAGATTTCTTGTGCCAAGCTTGACAGAGGGAATGATTGAGTTCCCCCCTGTTTGTTTATGTAAAACATCGTTGTGGTGTTGTCGGTTTGTATCAGCACCTTTTGGCTGTACAGGTGTTTCTGAAAGACCTTGAGGGCTAGCAACACTGTTTTCAGTTCCAGGTAATTGATGTGTCTGACCGCATCTGTAGGGCTCCACAGACCCCCTCACTCTGAGCCTGTTCATGTGTGCTCCCCATCCCTTCTGGGATGCGTCTGTGGTGATGGTCACTGTTGGGTCCGGTGGTGTTAGAGGCTTCCCTACGGTTTTTCTTTCCTTGGTCCACCACCTTATTTCTTCCTGCACCCTGTGCGTTACAACCACTAGATCCTCCCAACTTCCTGTAGCTTGTGACCATTGCTGTTGCAGCCACTCTTGGAGTGGTCTCATCCGTAGGCGTACATTGGGGACCAGGTGTATGCAGGACGCCATCATCCCTAAAATCTTGCTCACAGTCCTCACTGTCAGAGCTCGCCCCTTCTGGTAGTGACGTTTCTCCCTCAGTAGGCTGAGTGTTCTCTTCTCGCTGGGTAACACCCTGCATTGCACGGTGTCGATTTGAGCTCCCAGGAAGATTTTCACTTGCTCTGGTTCCATTGAGCATTTTCCCCAGTGTATGGAGAATCCCAGGCTTGCCAGCGTTCTTGTGACCTGCTCTGCATGATCCTTGCATGTCCTGTAAGAGCTTGCCTTTACGAGCCAGTCGTCGAGGTAGGGGTACACGTGTATCCCCTTTCTTCTTAGATGTGCAGCCACTGCCTCGAGGCATTTGGTGAACACCCTTGGTGCGGACTTTAGGCCGAACGCCAGGGTTGTGAATTGGTAGTGATCCTTGTTCACTGTGAATCTTAGCATGTGCTTGTGCTGCCTGTTCATGGGGATGTGCAGGTACGCATCTTTGAGGTCTATGGTGGACAAGAAGTCCCCGGCCTTTATCTGCGGGATGACCTCTTGAAGGGACGTCATCTTGAATCTTTGAGTCTTTACGTATTTGTTTAGGAACCGAAGGTCCAGGATGGGTCTTAGACTTTCGTCCACTTTGGCACCAGGAAGTAGTTGGAGTATACTCCCCTGTTTCGTTCTTTGAGTGGAACCCGTTCGATGGCCGCTTTGAGGAGGAGTTCTTGAGCTTCCTCTTGGAGTAATCGCAGCTCTCTTCCAGAGTGCTCTTTTTTCTTTGGCTTTCTGTTTGGTGGTCTCTTTTCCAACTCTATGCAGTATCCGAACTGCATGATGTCGAGTATCCACTTGTCCGTTGTTATTTTTCTCCACTCCTGGAGAAAAAATCTCAACCTTCCTCCTACTGGCGTCACATGTTCCTTTGTGTCTTGTCCGTGTAGCCCTCTCCTGTTTGTTTTCCCGTGCTCCTCCCCCGGAGGGTTCGAGTGGGAGAGCACCTTTTTCCGTGTGAAGTCACTTAGAGGGGGGTTGCTCACCGCCTCTCCTTCTCTGGCCCCGTCCATTTCCTCTTGATCGAAAGGACTGGCCCCTGCCCTGGTAGTTCCAGTTTTGCCTCTGCTGGCCCTGGTGACTTTGGTATTCACTCTGTTGTCCCTGGTGGAATGCCTGGTGTGATTGCCCTTGCTGGCTTCCACCCCTGCCGTTAGGCCTCCGTGTAGGAGTGCCCCTTCTCATCCCCCTGAATTGCAGGGCCCCCATGGACCTTGCAGTCTCGTTGTCCTTCTTCAGTTGGGTGAGCTTCTCATCAACTGGGGCTTCGAACAGTGATTCCCCGTTGAAGGGTGTGCTCAGGATGTTGTTCTGAACCTCAGCCTTGAAGCCTGAGATCCTGAGCCAGGCTTGCCTTCTCTCTGTGATGCCTATAGCCATCAGTCTGCTGGCTGTTTCTGCCCCATCCAAGGCTGTCTTGAGGCACGAGTTAGCGATGCTTTTCCCCTCTTCCACAAGGTGTGATGCCCTCTCGCGGTATTGTTCCGGGAGGTGTTTGAGTAATTGGCCCATCTCATCCCAATGCTGGTATTGATGTCTGTTCAGGAGGGCAATGGAGTTCGCCATTCGCCAGTGCGTTGCGGCGTTCCTCTCTATTTTCCTGCCTGTTAGATCCATCCTCCTGCTTTCTTTGTCAGGTGGGGGTCCAGATGTTGTTGGGACGTTTGCCCTTTTTCTGGCCGTTGCAGCAATTATTGAGTCTGCTGTGACGGATCCCTTGATGTAAGCTGGGTCCTGGGAGGAGAATTTGTATTTCTTCTCCGTCCTCGGCGTTACTGATCTGCATGTAGCCGGCTCCTTGAAGGCTTCCTTCCCCTGGTCTGTGACACTCTTTAGCATGGGCAAGAACTGGCTTCTTGTCTGTGTGGGGAGCAATGTCTCCAGCAGGAAATCTGCTTTTGGCCTCTCCTTCTCCAGCTTAACTCCATAGGCTGCTGCCGCCTTCCTGACCACCTCATTGTATGCCCCAATGTCGTCCGGTGGCGAAAGCTTCGAGGGATATGTTTCCACAGCCTCCTCCGGGTTTTCGGCCTCTATGTCCTGCCATTCCTGGTCTTGGGCCGTCGAGGAACCTGAGCCGTAGCTTGACTGCTGCTCCCCGTAATCCCCTTCTGTTTAGTAGAGGTCTTCTTCCTCTTCTTCCTCCGAGGGTTCCGGAGTTTTCGGCGTCTCTTCAACGTCGAACTCCTCGTGCTCCTGTACCTCAGCGATGGTCGGTGCCGGCTTCGAGGGAATCCTGTAACTTTTCATTTTTTCGTCGAAGTCCTTCTTTCTCTGAAGGATATTCTCCATTTCGGCCTCGAGCCTTCTTTTCTTGCTCTGCATCTCTGCGGCCTGCTCGTCGTCGAGCGTTTCGGCTGCTCTTTTCAGCGGCGTCGTCAAAACTTTCTTCGGCTCCTTTTCCTTCGAAGTCGAAGTCCCTTTTTCGGGGGCTTGCTTCGATGACCTATGCTTTTCGCTGGTCTTCGGCCTCCGGGAGTCCTTCTCGAAGGATCCGCTGGGCTCTTTTTCAGAGGATGCAGCTTCGGTCGTCGAGGTTTTCGGCGCCGGTGCTCCTTTCGAGGCTCTAGGCTCTGACTTTCGAGAGTCTGCCTCTGGCTTTCGAGACCCTGCGGGGGTTTTCGGGGTCGTAGACTCTCCTACCTTGTCAGGCGTTTTATCGGTCTCTGCGACCGTGAAGTCATCTGGACCTTCGGCGATGTTGTCCTCGTCGTCGGTGGAGAGGCCCAGTTCGTAAAGCGTCGGTGCCTGGCCCTTGCCCTGCATCGTGTGGTGAGCAGTCCTCTGTCTCTCTCGAACTCGGAGTGTCTTCGGCTTGAAGACGGAGCAGGCGTTGCAGTCTCTGCTCTCGTGGTCAATTGGCAGGCAGAGGTTGCAGACCGGGTGCTGGTCCTTCTGCGCGAACTTGTGGTGGCAGTTTTTGCAGAATTTAAAGGGTGTCTTGTACATCCTTGCGCTCAGGAGGCCCCTGTGTGCGCATTCCTCCAAGGACGTCAAAGATCTCGAAGTTCTCTCCTTTCTTCGTCGTCTCTTCTCTGATGGTCCTCTTCTCCCGATCTTCTCCGGTCTTTACCGTCGAAGAGTTGCTGTATTTCCTGCTTTTCTCCTCCAAAACTTCTGGAGCTTCACGCGACGATCCAGACCCAACGGTGGAAAAAAGAATCTGAAGATGGCGCCCAAGGGTGGTAGCTTCCGCCGGAAGCATGCCGACATCACCGAAGGTACACCAAATGGTGGGACGTCGACGCCCACCTGGGCTACAAAAAAAAAAAGAAAAAAAGACTACGATTCTGGACCCAACCACCAGATTGCGGAATATGCACAGCATAGTGAATCCAGAAATATTCACGCTGCAAAACAAGCTTGATGATGTACCTGGGTACCGAAATTCAAGAGCTCAAGTGCGTTGTCCAATTCACACAGAGAAACAAAGTCAAATTCTTACTTTTAGAACAGGAACCAAATATTGTTGCCTCCTAAATGAAATAGTGTGGAGCTGAGCACCAGGATCTTGCAACGTCCTCTGTTGGCACACAATGGGAAGAATCGTAGAATTCCTCTGCGCTGATAATTAGCACCATAACAAAACAAAAAAAAGGAAGCAACGCGTACATTGTGCTGAGCCAGGTGGCTAACAGTGCATTGTGGTACTAAAGCGTCCAAGAGCAGCAACAAAGAACTGCCTAGCAACTGGTGACAGCGAGGGCGCCACGAGACCAAGAATGAAACAGCGTGTCGTCATAGAAGGTTCCTCATGAAGACACGGGCGGCATCAAGATGAGGTAGGATGCGCGCAATCTGTTCAAAAAATAAAAATGACAGTTGAAAACTGCCGTTGCGCCGGCAGTACGCAAAGATAGAGGGGAAAAATGTCTCACCTCAGTGTGAGGGAAACCCACAGCATACAGTGCTCTTTGTCATCAAAACAACGTTAAAAGCACAGACAAAAAGTCATTAAGACGATGGAAGGGAAGAACGTGAACCTCCTGTCGTGTGAAGTCCGTCCCAAACTCAGAAACACGACGTGAAGAAACACTGCTGCCACGATCAGAACCACTCCATAGGAATTTTAAGCAGTATGTGCTCAGGATCACACAATGTAGGCGGCAAATAAGAACATGCCACACAGGAGTAATTTGAATGGGTAAAAGCGTCACCTAAACTATAAAGTCTATGCTGTTCTCATAACGAGGTGATGATTCCAGACAAAAGCGTAAGCCGCAGTTGACTGAGGGGGGAAGACACGTGTGTAGAGGATGAGAACAGACAGCCCCAACTTTCTTCCAACATGTAGCCTCAATTAAACTTCGATGGACTTGCTGTTACACGAAAACGTGAGAACCATAATCCCACTTCTTTCTGGTTGTAGCCTCATCGGGATTACCTTGCGTTACCAATTCCCTGCGTGTCATTTTCAAAGTCCGAAGTATGTAGATCAGATGAGCACAGCATGCCTGGGCTAGGGCTGTCCAGTGGTGTGGACACTGGTGGGGCTGAAAGGCGTAGTGCTTCATCCTTACTAGTTTCTTGTAGGCTTCTTTTCTGTGTAAGAATGGTTTCTTATTTGTTGACCTCGTTATTCTGTGTAGAACAGCCTTGAATCCTGTACGCTGATTTTCCTGTCTTGTGGATACCTCCACTTCTGAAAATTGAGGTTGTTGCCACTGTAGTTACTGTAGGTGGCACCATCTCCAGGTCCTTTTTTGTTCGCCAGGTTCCTGTGATCCGCTCGTATCATGTAGGTTCAACACCAACTCGTCGCCAAATAAATGTAGTAAGGAGGTCCACGCAGGATGTAGTAGTTAAGTAAGATTTATTCAAGAAGTTAACAAGTAGTATAACAAGTAGTTAAGTTCTGAAGGAGAGCCCCACCAGGAGCAGCCTGTCAGCTGCTCAGCCCATGACCAACTGTCACTTCACCTCTCGGTGTCCCAACATTCCGAGGCACACCATGACTCCAACATTCTATTGGGCAGAGGCACTGGCTGAGCAGGAGGTGTAAAATAC
Source organism: Lissotriton helveticus (assembly GCF_964261635.1). Classification (NCBI taxonomy): domain Eukaryota; kingdom Metazoa; phylum Chordata; class Amphibia; order Caudata; family Salamandridae; genus Lissotriton; species Lissotriton helveticus. The sequence continues at coordinate 2,046,962,503 of NC_136063.1, read as the reverse complement.
ATTTCATTACAAATGCAGGATACTACACATAAATGCGTGGGTCATCTCCAGACACTTGTCGCCAAGTTCGTTAAGTACACAGGACAACTTGGTTGTATGCACAAACCTTTATTGCCTGGAGCCACAGTGAACACGTCCTTACACCTCTAATATAGTGCTCCAACTGTCCTCACATTCTTATATAGAATACTCTATTACATAACAACTAAAGCAAGAAGGAACACAACAGAGAGACACACAGCCGGTACTGAGATAGGAGTAACCGTGCTTGGGATTTCCAAATGAAAATGGTTGATTATGTAGTAAGTCCTGAATGTTTGACCAACACATTCCAAAGTGTTACATTTTGGCTCACAATGCCCGTTTGTTTCAGTTTTAATGTTTTGAGGCCCATGATAAAAAAAATCGAATTCACAGTCTAAAGAAGAACTCCAAATAAGAAGGAAACTGACAAACCTGCACCACTGCCACCACTCGCCATAAAAAAATATCATTCTTCAGACTATATATGATTACCAGAGCCCTCTACGTCACAGAGGACGTGACAAAAGAACTTATTCAGAAGATCTCTGCCAGCTACATCTTTAACAATGCCACAAGAGCACTGCAGTTTAGTAAAGCGGTCATAGCAACATTTTTATATAAAAGCATACACATGACAAAAACAAAACCGTGTTTAAAGTACTCTTCGAACGACAAGGAGTAATTTCTGCACTGTAGTACACATTAACAAGTAAATTGTGCTTTCTTCTCGGCATCAGAAAGTTCTTTTTCGGATAGTTTTAGTACCACATTTCAAGGCAGGTATCAGTACAGTATCAGAAACCTTTAATCGAAAGGGAGGTAAAGGTATTAGGCTTTTGAAAAAAGGGCCGAGTTTATGTAGAATCAAAACAGAAGTAAGGAGGAAAAGCTAAATACTTGTAATAATAATAGTTCACCATCATACGTATCTCAGTCTTCATAACTGTTAGCATTCCCCCCTTAAGTACTTGGAATCTCGGAACGTATTTCAAAATTCTATTAAATTAAGAAATAAAAACAGTGATGCTTTTTTATTATTTATAAACACAGGTAGAGGTTTCATAGGGCACTCTGCTAGCGCTACTTACAGGGTCCTAGCGCACTCTAGCAATATAAAGAATGCCCTACATTAGCACCGTCATTAATTAAATGCAGCAGTAAGAAAAAAAGATTCAATAAATATTAAAAAGAACCAGCCCTTCCTGAAAGGTGGGTTGGTTATGAATATGATGAAAAATGATCAACAGTGGAGAACTACAATTATAAGAAAGTAACTTGTCATTCAATATCTGGGATCTTCATTTTTCTTAATGCTGGTACATAATTGGAAGAAGCACCCTCTGTTAAATGGGAAGAGGGCGGCTTGTCCTGGACCAATTTTCAAGTAAACGTTTCTGCAATCATTCTGAAGGTATAGGCAATTATTTTGTCGAATCAGGATTTCACTGTAAAATTACGTGGGCTCTTGCTAATGTTATATAAAATCTTGCACACAACGAGACTATATAGAACCTATTTTCTTCTTGATTTGCCTCAGCCTAGCAAATGTGAAAACACCAGGGTGATGCCGCCAAATGCACCTAGAATCAGGTGAACCTCAACCTGCCCTTTTCCTTCAGAAATCGTCCTTTAAAGACTAGGGTGAGGTGTCCTATGATCTGTTCATGGTCCTACATTTTAGCCATACCAAGCTTGGGGATCCAAGCACCTTCTTGCATAGATGCCTTTGCCATGTGCCTCCACTTTCCACAATCATCCCCTTCCCAGAAGAACTGCAATTACTCCTGCTACATGTTATGCCTAGTGTTCAAATGATATATCACGCTGCTTTGTGATCAGGATGTGTGGATTACTTAAATATCGGTGCCTTGTGACCAATTTCATTCAACAACTAGCTAAAGTTGACTTACAGCTTTGTGAATGACAACCTGTTTGCATGTTTGTTTGTTCCAAGACACACTTGCTTGTCTATTCCTGCACCTGGGTGCATCTGGCCTCTCCCATACAATTGTATCTTCTAAATACCATTTGTGACTAGTTCCTTTCTTGCTTCTAGCTACCACCTGTAATTAATCTGGCTACTTGATATTATCTTCTCACTACCCAGTCATTATAAGGTATGGATAGTCAAGTGTCACCTCTGACAGTAGGTCAGTACCAAGAGCAATTGGCGCAAATCTGAATCCATCACCACCCCCTCAGGTCAGCTGTGTGTATTGTTTTCTGCGCCACAATCAGAACACATCTCTGGCCCTCATGCAAGACATTCAGCCAGTCAAACACTGACTAACCTCCTCTATGTTTAGCGGAGCACCTGCTGCTTCACCACTGTAGCAGCCCACCTCTTATGTCATAAATGTATCTAGAGTCCCAAACCACAATATAAGCCTCCACACTGCTACAGTTAAAGTGCCTTGCCCAGCACTTGCCTACACCATTTCAGTCACATGCATCTGCAGGGCTAGGCTATTTGAATCTTTTTGCAACACAACTGGAGACACACTTGGCCCTACATACAGGCTACACAAGCAAATACCCATCTAACCCATACACGTATGAACCTTTATCAAAGAGTATTACAGTTACAAAACGTATGTACTGACTCCATGTGGTAAGATACTTTTTCTAAAACAGACATTTCACAGCAAAGCTACAGAACTAGCTTTACTTGTGGCATTATTACGCATTGAGGAGGATTAGCATATTCATTGTATAATACGACCAAATCAAAAAACCTGTCTAGCTACAGTTTGCCACAAGACCGCAGGAAGCGAAGATGAACGGGAAAAAAATCCCTTCATCTCGAGGATGAGGTCCTTCTTAGTGGCAACGAATATTTTAGCTTCAAATAATTGAACAAAACTTTCTTTACTCTGAACACTATCTACATAAAGCAGTCAAACAAAACCTGTACGGCAAATAGGAAAAACATAGGCTCTAAAGTAGGGCATGTGGCATCCAGTTCTGATGGACTGTGTGATCGTCTGAGAGGCTCAGTATACCCAAAGGTCAGAGATCCTTACGCCCTACCTCTTAAAAGATTCAGATGTGCGTCGACAAAAGACCACACTGGAGAAGCTACCTTGTGTGGGTCTTTGGTTTAACAATGCTATTTTATTGTCAGTCCCCTTTGCCCTGCAGTGCTTGCACACATCCATGTTGTGAGGATCTGAGGCGCAGAATCGGCATTTAGAACGCACACACCCTTTTACCAGCTTGCCACCACATTCTGTACAATACTTATGACAGTTGAAAAAGTAATATCAAATGACACGAAAATATCAGGGACCAGAAACTTTTTTTCTAAATAAAAAGGAACGAAAACTGCACATATAAAAGGTCTAAAACAGTACATAAATGGACAATTGACAAAAATACTTCTCAGGAACATATAAGGCTCATAGTAAAAGGTTAGACAAAGTCTCTGAAAATGTAGAGAAAAAAATTAAGTGAAGTAACTTGGCCTGCACTACCTCTGTTTTTAATAAAGTAAGAGAAGTGACACATTTTAATTGTATTAGGCTGTCTGGTGTCCCACTAGAATGGTCAGAACATTATACCATTCCAGAGTAAATATCTCTGGTTAAAGGACCAGAGGTGTAGAATAGGTCTACTATTTGTTTTTACTTTAACAATCCAAATAACGGATGTAGCCAGCCAACAAGCAGCAGCTGCTAGAGCAACTCTTTACTATTCATATTGCACCCTGGCTAATCTAGGCTAGGGACACAAAAGCTTGTGAGAAACCTAGTCCTTTTACATTGCTTCAAACACATTAAATATAATGAATGCAATCAATAGAATCTAAATCTCAGCACTGGGCAAGTGGTACCATAGGCCTACAGCAATCAATAGAATCTAAATCTCAACACTGGGCAAGTGGTACCATAGACCTACCATAGAAACCTTCAAATGGACCTTCGCACAAGCTGTAGAGCTTAAGGCTTCCTTCAGAGAAGCAGAATCTGCATTTAGAGCGCACTAGCATACAAAGTTGAACCACCACATTGATGAAGATCGTAATCTACACGGCCTGAGAATATGTCCATTACAGGCCATCATTTCCTTACAGACAACAGACGTAGCTTCAGATCCCTAGTTGCACCATAGAGACATTGTGCATTGCAAAAAAAGCACAAAAGAAAACGGTACTAAAGCTCCATTTCAGTCCCTGGAATAAGCAAGGAATATTTTATCAACTACTAGGTGTATGTGCAAGTAGGTAACAAGGTAGCCAATCACAAACCTTATTGCTTGCCAATCTGAAGCGCTTTAGGTAGATATATAGGCTCAGACATGTATTCTTGGCCTCCCACCAGACACCTAGGCTTTAGCAAGAAGGATGAATCAATAAATCGGATATTAAGCCATATGGATAGAGTACTGAATTACAGAGTCTAGAAGGTACTGTTAGGCAGCAGAATTATTTTCCAACACAGTTGGAGCCACCGCGTGCATCCCAGGCAGAAAAGGATTTCAGTACGATTCAGAAGTATCCCTTTCCCAAGTCCAGAGAAAAACCACAGAATGGTGATGGATGGAATGGCAGAATAATCAAGCCACACGTAATATGCTGCCCACATTACAACCTGTCTTTATGGTCTGGCATTACAGCACACACTGTCCTAGACAATCGTGTACGGTCTTAGGATGCTTGTTTCTGGTCCAGGGAGGACCTGGCTGGGCAGTTCTAGCTGGTCTGTTCCCATGAAGCACAGGGTCAAGACTGATGTGCATATGGCCAGGTCTAAACTGGGGTGGCATGGTGAGCAAAAGAATGACGGATTTAAACCGGATCTCTTGACTGGGGGTGAATGTATTGATTAGTTCTGCATTCCGTCCATCAATTGTATCTCTCTTGCTTTCCCAGACAATCATGTGAGCATCACTAAAGAGGGGCTTTGGGTATGTCCACATGTGAGCCAGGAGTATGTTTTGATTGGGCAGTTGTGGTGTGCTTCCATAAAAAAGTGCTTGCCCTCCACGCAGCTTGGATCATTTTATGTATCCAGCTGCCTGATCTTCAACATACATGACATTGTAAAGCAATAAACGTGTCCTAGATAACTACAGCACTTATGGTGTTTATCTCTGACGGAAGCGAAGATGGGAGGGAAGTCATTACCCTAAACAGATTTTTATGTCTTGCTTGACATGAGAACTGTCACCTGATTATCTAACCTACACCTATATTATTCTACAACTCTCTGCTTCCACACAAATACATACCTATTCCCATGCTATCTACTTGTAATGCTTCACATTACCATACAACATTCATTTAAAGCCAGCCCAATTGCTGTTGCCAATGCTTGTTTTTATTTGCTGCAACATTAACCCCTTCGATGCTTGTGACGGAACGGTTCCGTCACGAGCGCCGGTTGGGCTGTGCTTATGACGGAACCGTTCCGTTACGGCCACGGCCGTTTCTTAGAACCTTCAGCACAGCGCGAGAATTCGCGCCGAGCTGAGAGAGGGATCAACCACATAAGGAACCGTAATCACAAACTGCTACGCCATTTCACCACTGAACAGGATCTCAGACCAATCTGAACCTTATAGAGCCTCATCAGTGAGATGGCGCAAGCGGCTTAAGTTTACTCAAGCATTATTGCAGTACCTTTTATCTCAATCAAACACCGTATGTGAAAAAAGTATACCCAGACAAGTTCTTCGCAGACAAACATCAAGTAACTAATTTTAATAATTTCAATTTCTCAATTTCCTCCATTCTTTCTACTCTTTTAGAATAACATGAAAAACAAAATTAAATGAGTAACTTACCTTTAATAATACATTTGTATCTTCACACCATATGGCTATAGATGCTGTGTGCATTCTTGCCATCTAGTTTTAAGCTTCACATTTTAGAGGCTTTTTTCTTGAAAAGGAGTTCAGGAAAAGGTGGACATCGACAGGAAGGAAGAAACAAGTTACTTACCTGTACACTATGGTTCTCCAGTATTGATATCTTTCATAGATTCACATGCTTGTATCTTCCCGGTCATCATGGTGGGAGTCTCACGGTGAAAGAAATAGATAGCAGAAAAAGAAAAAACTGCATAGATAATATAGTGAACTATAGACTTTGGTATCCCAGTATCATGATGTGGACCAAATGTCAGCCAATGAGACGCCAGCCTGGAGATTACACTTCCCAGCAGATTTCCAGCCTATAGAGTGAGCCAAGGAAGTAATCCGAGATAAAAAGTGGTCTACCTGAGAAACGGAGAGGCAGGCGGGTCGCATGTGAATCTATGAAAGATATCAATACTGGAGAACCATAGTGTACATAGTGAACTTCTTCGGTATTGAAACTATCGTCTCAGGCTCTGCTTCCTGTTTGTGAGGTTAATAAATCCTCTAGAAGATAGACCAGATTGTATGTTGCAACATGTATCCTAATGCAATATATCACACCACATTCAATGACATAGTAAGAACCATTCAATGTAACCTTTAAAGAAACTAAATGTACATGAAAAAAGAGCAATTTTGTAGAAAATTGCTAGGTAAATACCTTAATGAAACAGGTGACGTAGCACGGCTTGCCCCACTGCTGAATCTGCTTTCCAAGCTGTGTCCAGACAGTAGTGCGTGGTAACCGTGTGGACATTGTTCCACGTTGACAAGCTGCAAATATCCGGAAGTGATACTCCTGCAAAAAACGCAGTTGAAGTTGCCATTTTTCTGGTTGAGTGAGCTCGACCCGTCTAGCGTAAAGGACTTCTGGCATTCTCGTGGCACAAAGTAATGGCTGAGGTTATCCATCTAGATATTCTAGTCCTTGACAAAGCCAGACCTTTCCTAGGACCAGCAAACACTATTAACAACCGATTTGTTTTTCTAAAGGACTTTGTCTTAACATAAAATTTCAAAACACCTCTTGACATCTAATGAGTGGAAACATTTTTCTGCTGCAGATGATGGGTCTTAGAAATATGTGGGTAGAACAATAGGTTCGTTGAGGTGAAAATCCGAAGGGAGTTTCGGAATGAATTTAGGGTTTGTTCGTAAAATCACCTTGTCTGTTATGAATTGAAGGAAAGGCTCTGTGAAGGAAAACGGCTGAATCTCACTGACTCTTCTAGCGGAGGTCAGATCCAACAGTAGAGTTACTTTCCAAGACACAAACTGCAGCTGAGCTTTGTGAATCGGTTCGAAAGGTGGTTTCATTAGCTGTGCCAAGACTGTGTTCAACTGCCATGGTACTGAAGGATGTCTAATTGGAGGGAAAACTCTGAACAATCTTTTCAAAACTCCTTTAATCACTGTGACCAAAGAGACGGATGATTTGGCTTCGTGCGATACCTTGAAATGGCAGCCAGATGCACTTTGACTGATGTATGAGAAAGGCCTGCTTTGGTCAGATATAATTGATAAGGGAGAACATGCTCCGGAGAAGAGTGCAAGGATTGGGTCAAACACCATTGTAAAACCTTTTCCACTTCGCCACATAGGTATTATTTGTTGAGATTGCATGAGAGTGAGAGAGGATATACCGGCATTCTTCATTAATGTTTAAGGACTGAAATTCGTGCTCATGAGGTTCAGGCCAACTGGGGATGAAGAACTGGACTCCTGTTCATGGAAATAAAATCCTGGATCAGAGGAAACTGAACTCCGGGAGTTACTGACAAGTGGAGAAGCTTCCGAGAACCAGAACTGTCTCGGCCATGCCGGGGCTATGATAATTAAGTGACACGGTTCCCATCTAATTTTTCTGAGCACCTCCGGGATCAGCGGAAATGCATATGCGAACATCCCTGTCCAAAGGAGCTGAAGAGCATTCCCCCAAGATTCTGGCTGAGGGAATCTGCTTGCAAACTGTTTGCACTTTTTGGTTTCTTTGATGGGCAAACCGGTCGAGAGCTGGAGTGCTCCATAAGCGAAAAATTCAAGAGAACTGATCCTGATTCAGTTCCCACTCGTGCTCTTATGTTGTGTATTCCGGGCACATGTTGAGCTTGCAGGGAGATAGTGTACTAGACGCCATTTCCAGATTTCTTGAGCTTGTGTTGATAGGGGCTTCGATCTTGTTACCCCCCCCCAGTTTTATTAAATAAAACATTTTTGCTGTACTGTCTGTTCTGACTAGAACTTGTGAATTGTGAATCCTGGGGAGAAAGGCTCGGAGGCCCATGAACACTGCTTTTAGCTCCAATAAGTTGTTGTGTAATTGAGCCTCTTGTTTGCGCCAATGTCCTTGGATTTCTAGGTCTTGAAGATGAGCTCCCCATCCTTGCAATGATGCATCTGTTGTCATTATATAACTGGGGGATTGTGGTTCGCAGAGCAGCCCTTCTGATAAGTTTCGTCGTATTCCCCACCAGGACAGTGCCTCCTTTGAGGATGGACGATGATCCGATCCTCGATTGAGCCATGATGTTGCAGCCATTGAAATTCTAGAAGTTCTTGTAGAGGCCGCATGTGAAGTCGACAATTTGGCACTAAGGGGATGCAGGATGACATCATCCCCACAAGGATTTGAATATCCTTACTGAAGTGGACTTTCTTTTCTTTAGTTGTTAAGTTAGCTTCAGAGTCTTTCGGATGCGTTCCTCTGAAGGGTATGCTTTTGCTTCTCTGGTTTGTAATAACGCTCCTAGAAACTGAGATGGCGTTAGAGAGGATATGACCATGTTTATCCGTAACCGCAGAAACTGGAAGAGTCTCATGCAACACTCTAAGGAGTGATGAGTGTCTGTGTACGATGCACCCTTTATCAACCAATCGTCCAGATATGGATATATCTGATGATATTGCGGTCTTAGATACGCTGCCATGGGGCCATGCATTTCGTGAACACTCTTGCCGCGGATCGAAGAATGGTGGGTAACAATCTGAATTGGTAGTGGTGCCCCGCCACCGCGAATCTGAGATACCGTCTGTGACGTACGTAGATTGGAATATGGAAGTATGCATCTAATAGCTCTAATGAGGTCATAAATTCCCCTCTTCTTAGCATCATCATAATCATAATTTCTTGAAGAGATAGCATACGGAAAGATTGTTTCCTGAAGAACTTGTTTAGGACTTTGAGATCCATTACCGGTCCCCATTTGTTGGATTGCTTTTTCCATATGAGAAAAAAAAAATACGAGTAGAATCCTTTCCCTTGCTGTTGAAGAGGGACCTCCTCTATTGCCCCATTTTACCAGAAGGGACAGAACTTCCGCCTTGAAGGCTGAGAGATGTTGCGGTTTTCTGTGAATAGGATGATGATCTGGTGGTTTGTAAAGGAACTCCAGGGTGTGCCCCTGACGAATTATGTCTAGCACCCATCTGTCCGATGTTCTAGACAGCCATTGGTGGAAATAGGCAGAAAGGTAATGGGTCTGATGGAGGTTGGCGTCTTGGAATTGTCACTGTCTTCGATTGGTGTCCTGTAATTTTCCTCTTGCAGATGGCTTTCATCTGGACTGTTGCTGGTAAAATGAATTTGAGGATCGAAATTGCTGTGTATTTGCATACTGACGATACCCTTGTTGATGGTACGACTGGTACCTATTGGACTGGTTGGACGATCTTTGTTGAAAGTGTCCTCTGGATCGTCTGCCACGAAAAGGAGTGAAACCTGCCTTGCTGCAGTGAGCCTAATGCCCCTGCCGTATCCTTCTTAATACCCTGCAGGGCATCATCCACGTGGTTGCCAAATAAGTTTTCACAGTCGAAGGGCATGCCTACTATCTTAGTCTACACTTCCGGCCTGAATGAGGTAGCATTAAGCCATCCCAGTCTGCGAAGTGCAATGGCTCCTGCCATATTTATCTGAACGGCACTGCTGATATATCCATGGCCACGTCTATGGATTCCGAAGCTGCTCTAGCCTCATCCTGTGGGATTAGTGTAGATTCTTCTTTTGTGTCCTCCGGCAGATGTGCTAAAAAAAGGAGCTATATCCGACCACATTGGCCTGTTGAAACGGCTAACTATAGCGCGCACATTTGATGCTTTTATAGAAGCTGCTGCCATAACTGCAAAGCGTTTGCCTGTACCATCAAGCTTCCTTTCTTGTCAGGAGGAACTGAACATATAGCTGATGGATTCTTTGATCGTCTTTGTGCAGCTTGCATCAATACAGATTCTGAACGGGGATGACCAATAAGACATACCGGGGAGGATTCTGGAGCCCGGTACTCCTTCTCTATTCTGGGAACAGAGGCTGCGACAGAAGCTGGATCCTTCATAATTTTCAATCCCTCCTTCCATATATGTTGGACTATGAGAATTGTTCGTATTGATTTCCTAGAGGACTCTTTGAAATCATACAGGAAACATTCTGTTTCCTTAACTGGAAGAGGAAGATCAAACCTCTTAGAAGCCTTCTCCATGAGTTCATGGAATCTCAGGATGTCTTCTGGTGGACATGTCGCCGGGGAGGGCGATGGGGAAGAAGGAATAATGTATTGATCCCATTCATAACACAGGAGGATCGTCTTGGCTGAGTTCTTCTGCCTCAAGTTGGTCTTCAACCTCGCTGTCAGCTAAGTCATCTCTAATGGTAATGACTCTTGGAGTGAACACCTTCTGCACCGGGGGAAGAAGCTGCTTAATCCGTAGCCTGCACTATCGGTTGCTGTATATTTGTAACATCCAACGAACAGGCAGTGGCTTCAGGTAAGTGACAATAGTATCGTTGATCATGCTCCTGAGATCCGATACCAGTGATAGAGGAATGGACACAGACCCCTCTGACACTAGGTGTGCTATCCTCCTCCTCCTCCTCGTAATCATACGATTGTTGAAAAGTCTCATATCTTTTGGAACTAGTTAAAGGTTGTTCTTTAAGCGAGAAGTCATCCTGCACTTCTTGGTATTCCTTTTCATCAGTATCCCGACTTTTACATTTTCAGCTGAGGACTGTATGACACCCAATATGGACTTCTGAATCTCAAGAAGGTTTGACAGAGGCAATGGAGAAATTGTTCATCCAAGAAGTAATTTTCGACATTGCCAGATCTCTCAGTTGACAAGTCCGTCGACGGTGGCGACCTTCTAATGGAAATCATTGACCGTGATCTTTTCATTGGAGATTTAAAAGTTGTCGTCGACGGGGCGATCGACAGCGGTCTCAAAAAAGTAGTCGTCGATGAGCCAATTGTCGACGGTGTAGTCTTGTAATAGCAGTCGACGAGGTCGTCGTAACTGTTGTCGACGTGGTCATCGGAGCTTTCGTCGACGGAATGGTCATAGAAACTCTTTTCTTCGTCGACGGATCCGACGACTGAGCTCTCGTATGAGGACTTTTTGACAGTAGAATGAAGCAGAGAGGAGGCAGATGACTCCTTTTCCTTTGATTTACTGATTTTTTGCTTTTTCAAAACAGATTTCGCCTCAGAAGCTCCCCCTTTGCGTTTGAAGAGGAATGAGCTTTAGAATCATCCTCAGAGTCAGATTCTGAAATGGCCTTTTTCTTTTGGAAAAAACACAGTTGATGGACAGAATGTAGAACAATGTCATACATTCACCCCAGTACAAGGATCTGGGCCTAAATCCATCGTTTTTTTGCACTCCACACCACCCTGGGTTAGACACTGGCTATATGCAAATCAGCTCTGACCCTGTGCCTCATGGGAACAGTCCAGTCTGAACTACCAAGCCATGTCTTTCCCAGACCGGAATCAAGCATCCAAGGACCGGTTTCTGGCTATCAGCCTTCATCAGCCTGGATAGCTTGACTCCAGTGGTGTGGAGAGCCTGGGACTCACGTCTGAGCATACCCAGCCCACTCGGGGTGAAAATCGCAAAAAACACAGTTGATGGACGGAATGTAGAACAATGTCATACATTCACCCCAGTACAAGGATCTGGGCCTAAATCCATCTTTTTTTGCACTCCACACCACCCTGGGTTAGACACTGGCTATATGCAAATCAGCTCTGACCCTGTGACTCATGGGAACAGTCCAGTCTGAACTACCAAGCCATGTCTTTCCCAGACCGGAATCAAGCATCCAAGGACCGGTTTCTGGCTATCAGCCTTCATCAGCCTGGATAGCTTGACTCCAGTGGTGTGGAGAGCCTGGGACTCACGTCTGAGCATACCCAGCTGATTTGCACATGGCCATGTCTGAACTGGGGTGGCGGAGAGAGCTAAAGAACGGTGATGGATTAAACCCAGATCAGTTGACTGGGAGTGAGTGTTTGTATTGTCAACACTCCGTCCATCACCACCGTTGGTTTTTCTTTGTTCGCCCTAAGTTGGCAGGGTATGCTCAGACGTGAGTCCCTTGCTCACTTTGCCACTGGAGTCAAGCAAGCCCAGCTGAAGACGGCTGTAATGCCAGAAACCGGTCCTGGGAAGCTTGATTTCGGTTCAGGGAAGACATGGCTTGGCAGTTCGGGCTGGACTGTTCCCATGAGGCACAGGGTCAGACTGATTTGCATATGGCCATGTCTGAACTGGGGTGGCGGAGTGAGCTAAAGAACGGTGATGGATTAAACCCAGATCAGTTGACTGGGGGTGAGTGTTTGTATTGTCAACACTCCGTCCATCACCACCGTTGGTTTTTCTTTGTTCGCCCTAAGTTGGCAGGGTATGCTCAGACGTGAGTCCCTTGCTCACTTTGCCACTGGAGTCAAGCAAGCCCGGCTGAAGACGGCTGTAATGCCAGAAACCGGTCCTGGGAAGCTTGATTTCGGTTCAGGGAAGACATGGCTTGGCAGTTCGGGCTGGACTGTTCCCATGAGGCACAGGGTCAGACTGATTTGCATATGGCCATGTCTGAACTGGGGTGGCGGAGTGAGCTAAAGAACGGTGATGGATTAAACCCAGATCAGTTGACTGGGGGTGAGTGTTTGTATTGTCAACACTCCGTCCATCACCACCGTTGGTTTTTCTTTTTCTTTTGGAGCCACAGCAACAAACGTGCCTCTATCCTTAAGTGTCTTCGCTGAAAATGTCCTACAATGTTTGCACTCCTTAGGGACGTGCTTTGGATAGTGGCAGTATAAACAATCCTTGTGGGGATCCTCAGAGAACAACCTGGCCTTCCCACAAGACCTACAGGGTCTGAACAGCCTCTTCTTAGCGATTTCAGACATTCTGAAGTAAAGATAAAGAAAAGACAATACCTCAGTTGCAGAAGGAAATGCTGTAAATACAGGTCAAAAGTTCAACCAAGGGAACAAACCGGGCAAAGCTCAGGGAGACTCCTCACATGACAGCGGTTGGAAATCTGAGGTATGATGGCTCTGCTGGGGAGTGTGATCTCAGGGCTGGAGTCTTATTGTCTGACATTTGGTCCACATAATAACAATACTGGGATACCAAAGTCTATAGGTCTCTATGGTGTCCATGCAGTTCTTTTTCTTTTACTGCTATCTATTTCCTTTACCGTGAGACTCCCACTATGACGACGGGGAAGATACAAGCATGTGATTCTATGAAAGATTCAATACTGGAGAAGTGTCTGCAATAAGACTTCTGTGCGACGTGGAGATGTAGTGCTGCCTCTCCTCAGGATTATCTTCAGATTCATTGTTGCACTATAAATCGAGATTGTGCACATTGTGTGCATTTTCCTAACCATTGCGGGGTTTAGATGGGTAGCACATGTGTGCGTGCCCCGATAACATCCAACGCAGCAAGTCCCTCCCTCCTTTTATTCATGTAAATATAACAATATGACATACAATTGTGTGCACATCATCATGTGGCAGTCATCTAAATTTCAAACGGAATGGAATGTTGGTCAGAAAGGCGAACATAGACCCATGTGCTCTGGTAGAACAAACTCTTAGTTTTCATATTAGATATTTCCCTGCTAGTTACATACCCATAAACAAATTACAAACTATCTTGCTATACCAGACAAGAAAATGGGTGGCCTCAGTTACAAGGATCCATAAGTGATCTAGTGGTTTCATATTTTCGATTCCCTGTCATCTTTTCCAGGTAGCAAATTATGGCTCTCCACCCACCCAGTGAGCATAGCTTTCTCTCAGCAAGTCCACAGAACACAATGTTGTGGATTTCTGAAGAACGTGGATAAAGAATAGCATGGTTGGACTTTTAGCTTCATGCTTACCATATTCAAATCCCATTTGCTGTTAAAGAGATCTCAGGTAGACATGCAAGTTTAAGCCCTTACAAAAGCATTGCTACGGCTTTAATGAGAGTCCAAATCTAAGCATGAGATGGTTCCTTATTTGTGAAATGCCCAAGACAGTGTAGAAGGGAGATAATGTTGCTCAGGCATACTACAATCTATTCTCAGTTGAGAGTAGCACTTTCTGGTGACTGGTTTAGTAGCTTCCCAGACTATTTTTACATATGTGTGTGTGGAAGTACAATGCATTTAAACTGTATGACCTCAGGAGACATGCTAAGTTCACCAATAATCTGTTGGCTTGAGTGCCTGCTTCTCACTCCCATGCAAGTAGCGTCAAATGTTTTCTGATGTTTGTGTACTACCACAGATGCCTTTACTATACTACTAGTGTTGTATTGGTGATGCACACAAAGCAAGCTATATATGTGGAGACTCCCCTAGCCCATACAACTAATTTGTTTGCTTTCCTTTCCAGAAGGCAACCCCGAACCAACTCATAGCCTTCCAGATCTCATTATGTCTGCAGTACCAATTACCGCACCTGCTTAAGAAAACTCATTAAACTGTTGGATCCTGACGTGGTGGTTATGACCCCCCTGATCTCCATCCTTGGGGTTCACCACCCTGGGTGATCCAGGTTGGTGAAAGTGTCCTTTTCAAGGTTGACCACATTTATCCAACACAGGTATGTACTGGTTTCATGCGAATATTTAGCTCAAGTGTCTGACAATCAATCGGGCTTCTTGTAAAGTACGACTACTCACCCATTAGGGTCTCAAGGTTCTGTGTGGAGGTGGGGGGTGAGAGGGGGCAGCCGTGGGGGCAGAGTGAGGTGTTCAGTCGAAGAGCCAGATTCGGAGGTCCTACCTGAATTGAGGCAGTGTCCGTTACTGCATGAGATGTAGGCGCAGGGAGTCCCAGGTGTTCGCCACGAGGTAGAAGAATCTTCCTCCAGCCGAGGTCTTGTGGATCCGTGGGAAGGTGGCCAGGGTCAGATGGGCGGAGTGAATATGTCTGACGGGTGTGTAGAAGGAGAGGCAGTGGTTGAGATATGAAGGTCTGGTGTTGAGGAGCGCTTTGTACGTATACTTGAGGATCTAGAAGGTAATTCTTTTGTTTGTTAATCGAGAGCCAGTTGAGGTCGCTCAGGTGATCGGTGATGTGGCTGCTGCAGGAGATGTTCAGGATGAGTCTGGCTGAGGCATTCTGTATGTTCTGCAGTTCGTATAGGGGTTTTTGGGTCGTTCTGGTGTATAGTGTGTTGCCGTAGTCTAGTCTGCTGCTGCCGAGCACATGGGTGATCATCTACCTGGACTTGGTGGGCATCCACTTAAAAATCTTCCGAAATGGGCATAGCGTGTGAAAGCAGGACGACGAAACAGCGCTAATTTGACAGTCCTTTGACAGCGAGGAGTCCAGGATGATGCAGAGGTTTCATGCATGGCCCATGGGGGTGTTGGTGGAGTTACGAGCACTACGGCCCATCAGGAGTTGTCCCAGGAGTAGGGGGTTAGAGTCCAGGATGAGGACTTCAGTCTTGTCCCAGTCGAACTTGAGGCAGCGGTCTTTCATACAGGTCGCGACAGCCTTCATCCTGTTGTGGAAGTTGCTCTTGGCGGCTGTGAGTTTGTCTGCGAGGAAAAGAATCAGCTGGGTGTCGTCAGTGTAGGAGACAATGTTGAGTCCGTGGCTTATGACGATGGCTGCAGGAAGGGCCATGTAGATGTTGAAGAGGGTGGGGATTCGGAAGGAGCCCTGAGGCACTCTGCAGCTGATCTCTGTGGACTTTGAGTAGAACGGTGGAAGGCTGGCTGTGTTCAGCCAGTGAGGAAGGAGTGGATCCATTCCAGGGATTTGTTGTGGATGCCGGCGTCATGGAGTCTTGCGCAGAGGGTGCGGTAGGAGACGTGTCGAAGGCGACCGAGAAGCCCATGAGGATGAGGGCTGCAGTTTCGCCTTAGTCGAGGAGAGTGCGGATGTAGTCTGTAGTGGCGAGGAGTGCGGTCAGATTGTTTTTTTCTCTACTTCCATTTCAAACCTTCTGGCATCCGTAAAAAATCTAACTAAAGTTTAGTAGGTTAGCAATGGTAGATACTGGAATAGTAAGCTATTAGCCAAGCGCTTCCTATTCATCATCCACCATATTGGTGGGATTCAATACCTCTTCTGGGTCCTGCGTCCTTTCTTTTACACCAGAGGTCCGTGCTTTTCCCCCCCAATTCCTTTCTTTAAGTCCTAGAACTATCTGTGCCTGCTAGGCTGTGTCATTGTAGGGTGTAGAACAACAGCGGACCGCCTTGTAATTGGCTCGCTTCAAGGAACCTTTCGCAATGTATGCAGTCTGATGTCTGCTAAATATTAGATACCAGCCATTGTTTTATTGCACTGGTTAGGTTTGGTTCAAATCTGCAGTGGATCTTTGAGCGCCTACTCAAAAATATACTTTTTTTAAAATAAATTTCTCACCTCATGTACAATTAGACAACGAAGAGGAATCAACAAATTCTGATTTGATATAACATTTGGGTGTTAAAGAGTACCATTTTTTTCAAAAGTAGTTCATAGGGTCTAAGTTTCGCATACCAGCTTTACTTCGTTCAACTGAATTCATTAACTATTTTGGCGTTATATCTTTTAGACATTTCAATTCTGAAGTTTTTTTTTTTTTTACTAAGCGGAGATCTTCATGCTTTTAATTCTCTGGGTTGGTTTTTAAGGTGAACAGCACTGTCTTCTTAGGGAGGCAGGTGTCCACCATATTCTAAAGATTTGTTTGATGTATGTCCTAGTGTTCATAAAGGGGGGGGGGGGGGGGGGTAGTAGTAATACATTGTATAGGTGTGATTAAACTCTGAGGTAATCACTCTATGGTTACCTGGTGACATTTTCCACTCCTAAATGTTTTCAGACCTGTATAACTTTGGTCTCAACAGTTCCTGCTTTCGCAGAACCCACTTCACCATCCAAGAAAATAGTGTACAAGGCACAGTACTCATAACTGCTTTAGGTTTTGAAGCCAAGATTTGCTCTTGTACTCTTGATAATCCCATGGTTGTCAGTGAATCAACTTTGTGCTACTCTAAGTAAGCTTTTGGCTACAGGTATAAAACGTAAACTATGCTTTTTCCTTAGCACAGAAACAATCCCAACTATGGAGATCATTGATCAACAAACAGGTAGACATTTTCAGAATGACCCGATTTGCACATTTGCTGAAAAAATGTATTTCTTTAAGTGTATCAGTCTACATTTTGCACCAAAAACCCCATGTTCTTCCAGCTTTTCTTAAATGTGTATACTCTAGATCTATTGACCATTCCATACAGATGACTGAAAAACAAAATCAGAAGATTTGGCCAAAAAGACGCAATATAAAGGTGAAGTTCTTACAGTTCACACAAGCCCCACTAAAGACTCCCAAAACTCCATGGTCACTTCCCACCTTCGCCTGAACACATTTTTCGAAAAGCAAACGCAAAAACAACCAACCAGAGCAAAAGACAGCAGTAATAAGCACAGTGTGTGACTCTTTAAAAATGCCTATAGAAAAAACCTATAATTATTGAAAATTAAATGGGTATTAAAAAGTATTTTTGCTTAAAAGTATCTGAATATCACGAAGACCTGTGCAAAAACCTCAGAAACACAAACAGCAAAAGGTGGAATAAGTAGATTGTGAGAGGGAAATAGTCTAAAGCTTAATTTCAAGAAACCACAGATTGCAAATACACAGGAAAGAAATTGAATGGTAGCTCGTGACATATGGGGAGGATGAAAACATTAAAAGATATTAAATAAAAATGTTTGAACCATGAAAGAGGACTAAGGGCCAGATGTAGGAGCCCAAATACCGGTCGGTAACGGCCGAATTCGGCCGTTAACGACCGGTATTTGGCTTTTCAGATGTAGGGGCCAATATTTTACAGAATCAGTAAATTTACCGATTCTGTAAAATACCGAATCAGTATTTTTACCGATTCGGTAACTTCCAGATGTAGGTGGGACTCTTCTGAGTCCCAAAGGCCTTTCAGATTCGGTATTTTACCAACCAATCCAATAGGGTGGTAAAATACCGAATCCAGGTGTACTTGCACATGTGTGCATGCACAACTATGCCATGTGACAGACAGACCTGCCCCTAGGGCATGTCTGTGTGCCACATGGCACACATGCCTGTATTTGGGGTGCTAGAGGGTGTCAAAGTGACACCACCTGCACCCATGCTGGAATCGGTATTTACCGAATCGGTAAATACCGATTCGGTAATGCCCATTGATTCCTATGGGCTTCAAAGGCTCATAGGAATCAATGGGCATTACCGAATCGGTATTTACCGATTCGGTAAATACCGATTTTTACAGATTCGGTAATTCAATTACTGAATTTACCTAAATCTCCCTCCTTCTATTTTACCGATTGATAAATACCGAATCGGTAAAATTCGGTATTTATGAGTCGGTAAAATCAAATTACCTACATCTGGCCATAAATTACTTGGGCATGGCTGAGAGGTGAAGATTGCCTCCAAAACCTGAGTAAAACACTGTTAAAGAGCAACAGCAGACTTTCGCATTAGCAACATCAGAAAAGTATACATATAATTAATCTAAAAGGGAATCCTTTACAAGGTCACATCTATCCTGAAAACGTGATGCAATTGGGACTATGAAGGACACATCTATTTGACATCAAGGCTTCCTGACTGGCTGATGGGAAAGATAAAGCCAGAGCACAACGTGGCTGCGGAGAGGACTTTCTACACATCTCTGCAACAATTGGTTCTGTATCTAGTTAAGTTGACAAACAAGCATTTACAATGCAATGGTCTCGGCAATTTTATAGGTAGAGCTATTGGCATGGCTCATTATTATTTTTTTTGTATCCCTAAATAAATGGCATTGTCATTTATATTGGCAATAGCTTAATTGCTTGCATATGCGTGACCTATTGCATTAGCAGAGAGAGAGTGAGGTAGTGAGAGAGAGAGTGAGGTAGTGAGAGAGAGAGTGAGGTAGTGAGAGAGAGAGTGAGGTAGATAGAGAGTGAGGTAGTGAGAGACCGAGAGAGTGAGGTAGTGAAAGAGTGAGGTAGTGAGGGAGAGGGATGTTCTGAGGTAGTGAGATAGAAACAGAGAGTGAGGTTGTGATGTAGTGAGAGAGAGTGAGGTAGGAAAGAGAGTGAAAGTGAGTTAGTGAGATAGAAAGAGAGAGAGTGAGGTAGTGAGATAGAGCGAGAGTGAGGTAGTGAGTTAGAGAGAGAGAGAGTGAAGTTGTGAGGTAGTGAGAGAGTTCCACTTTGTGGGGCTCATCAAATATCGGTCACATTTTAAGATTCGCATTACTGTTCCATCCAGGATGATCCTTACCTTATAGCGAGTATTTCAGGCTCAAGATCCAGAAAGCGCCCCCCTCAAATGTCCGCCCTAAGATTGATAACCCCCTCTCACAACCCTGAGGGCAGATGCGGCCGAACAGGGTGGAACCAGGGGGAGCGGGCCTAGGAGCAGGGAGAATAAACAGGGGGAGGGAGGGCCGTGCACGGAGAAAGGAGAGCGCGTGGAGAGGGAGAGATTCGCGAGGGGGAAAAGAGGAGAGAAATGATGAGGGAAGTAAGGGCATGGGCGAGGCGAAAGGCAGAAGAGAGGAGGATGTGGCGCAACGGCCAGAGCTTGCGACTTTGGAGCTGGGGAACCAGCTCGGCGTCTGCACAACATATGTGATTCTGGACAAATCACTTAATCTCCCACTATCTACGGCGCTGAGAAGAGGCAGATGCGGCCGGGCAGGGTGGAACCAGGGGGAGCGGGGAGAATAAACAGGGGGAGGGAGGGCCGTGCAACGGAGAAAGGAGAGCGCGTGGAGAGAAAGATACGCGAGGGGGAAAGAGGAGAGAAATGATGAGGGAAGTAAGGGCATGTGCGAAAGGCAGAAGAGAGGAGGATGTGGCGCATCCCAATCACGTTGTTTTGATTAAGTTTGCCGTAGTGGTGGTGGTTTCTCCGGCCTCCCTGCCCTGCACCGGCAGCTGCTGCCTGCTGGGATAAGAAACATCAATATTCCACTATGGCGGTGGCTAATCGGGTACAAAATACAGACTTTAGGATCCTGTTTTTATTTCAATAGGACAGCTGATAATCGTGCATAGAACGCTAATTATAGGATTCCATATCCTATTTCTATTTCATCATGGCAGTTGCCAATCAGGCATAGAACAACAACTATAGGATCCCACGTCCTATCTCTACTTCAATCGCCACTCTAGCGGACCAGAAACGCGTCATGTAGCTAAGACGCGAGGGACCTTTAATAAAAACGGGGATGTTTCTCCTGCCGTTCGTGGATGCAATTTACAGGCCGGCTGTTCAGAATATGGCAAACTTGTGAATATAAAGGTTGGTGCAAAGAAATGGTTGTGCCATTTTACTTTATTTTACGGTCTTGGAGAAGTATACCTAAACCATATGTCTGGTTAATGTACTCAATTCCTTACATGTATATCTTAATTGGGGATAGCCGGGATGCACAGAAAACAGCAACACAAGAGTGGACGTAAGGAGGGGGCAAAGGAGGGACGGACACAAGGACACAAGCACAACGAGGAACGGCTGTTTTGATTAAGTTTGCCGTAGTGGTGGTTTCTCCAGCCTCCCTGCCCTGCACTTTATGCCTTACCTCCGCCATAGTTGTCGGGTCATCGGGAGAGCCGGGATGCACAGAAAACAGCAACACGAGAGGGGACGGAAGGAGGGGCCAAGGCTCGGACTGCCTCCGCCTTCTGCACGGGTCTTCCAGCGCCGCATCTCGTGCCGAGGGTCACATTGCAGGTCACCGGGAGAGCCGGGATGCACAGAAAACAGCAACATGATAGGGGACGGAAGGAGGGGACGGACACAAGGACACAAGCACAACGAGGAACGGCTCACCTTCACTGCGGGTGAAGAAAAAATGGCGGCCACAAGCTTCCGAATTTTTCGGAATCAGGGGCGTGGTTTTTTGGTTCTGAGTGACAGACTACGTCACTGTCTAAAGAACAGCAAATCTTACGCCCCCGAATCCGAAAGACGGGGCTAAATTAGAGTGACGCATCTCTCCTCCAATGGCTGGCCTCCGTTTAGGAAGCCAGCCAATGGAGAGACGGGGCAGGGAGGCGGGTTAAACCGCACTACTAAGAAACATTAAATCTCAGACCCGAAACTGCGCAAGCGCAGCCTTTAGGTCCTCGACCTAAAAAGGACAACAAAACTGTCCCAGTAAAGTCAGTGTCCCTAAAACACACGTTGAGATTCGCTTTCCAATCGTAAAGGCAAGGCTGTCTAGCTATAAATGTAATTTAAGAAGGAAAGGTGGCTACATCTTCAAGTACAATTAAACATATCTGACTGAGAAAATACATCAAGTGGGGGTGGGATACGTTTTATTTGCCCAAAGCATAAGAAATGTACCTGGTCGCTACTTATTATCATCCTAAAATATATCATATCAGCGTTGTGTTCTGGTTTTATAAACCAAAATACCCAAGACACGAGTTTTAAGTGTCACTTAGTTAAACCATAAGACGCCTTCGAAAAAACGGATTTATGTTTTTTGTTCTGTAATTCTATTACTTTTTCTCTCCCACCCAATAAATCTTTCAAAACCTACTATTTTTAGACACATAACGGATTTAATATATTTTAAATCACTGTACAATAATAAAAGAAAAAACACAATTTCAAACCAACGGAAGGACTTTTTTTGTGCTAAAAACACAGCTTGATAAACAAGTAACTACTAGAACTACAAGGGGATGGGGGAGACTTGGGAATAACGGGGAGGGGAGGACTTTGGGTAGTTGCATGCACATATTCAGACAGATATACAATGTATACAACATATGTATAAATAGCAAAAGGCCTGTCTGCTCACCTATGAAACTGCAAAAGTGTCCTGGAGAGCAAGGTTGAATGCGATGATCAGTTCCACAGGCATCGAACGGCTGTCTGAGAGATAAGAGCAAGCTGACGCATTCGGGCTAGGATTCGGAAAAGAATTCACGTAGAAAAATAATGTGACTGCATTTGTATGCAATAAACATCAATTGACCAGAACAGTCATAACGTCAAAATTATTACAGTTTCTGATTAAATATTTGGAAATGGCAGAGCACCCAAGATGCAAGCCTTGCACATATCATACCAGTGTAGGATGCCACTTTATGCTGTTAGTATTGGCACTGTTAATTCAATACACACAAGTTTGCTAGATGTTTCGGATCTGTTGCCCAGCTTCGCTATGTGGAATCTTCCAACTTGCAATGTTCACCCTTTTGAAGACACTGAATTATATTTTTCCAATACGCCCAATTCAGTGTGCTGTGGTGGTTTTGATCTTCATTCATCGCTTCAGACGGCACACTCCAATTCTGTATCTCGATCGCATTGTTATGCAGGTGTACTGAAATCTGCTATGTAACTAGTTATATCAGACTATAGGCTTTTTATTCCATTTCATTTTTTTCTTAACAGTTTTGTCCAGTAAGGTGAATAGGATAATTATTGGACGGCTGATTTGGTGATGACATTTATTTCAATTTAGAAACTCTTCTAATTTGCATCCACTGAGGTATTTGAATTGTATAACATACATTGTTGTTGTTTCAGGAGTTACCTTCAAGTCTTCCATAACAAATTGTGCAACTCATGATGCAAGGCACGCTCCAATAATTATTTCCATGTTATTTAAAAACTTATCATTGAAAGTGAAGTCTTGGGAGGATGAACTGGAAGAATATTTGGATGTCAGGAATTGCCCGAGCATTTGCCCTTGTCCCACTGGATGTCAAACGGTTCTGAAGTTTCATATTCCATTTATTTCCAATTGTTAGATTACCATGTACACTTTGATGACAACCCCTAAGTAAGGGTGAACATAAATTTAAAAAGGTACACGTTTATAAGTCAAATGATTTTTGGAAATCACAACAATGGCATTTAGAAAGCACTTCTCACCCAATTCATTAGTCGCACGTTCAATTGAAGTGTCAACTGTTAAGTTTTGGAGGTTCTTCCAAAACGAGTGTTGCTCATAAAAAAGTAAAATGTCAATACAGACAGGAAGCATAAGCACACAACTTAACCATAGCAGAAATAAATTGACCTCTGGTAATCAAGTAACAAAACAATCTAATTCTCAGGGTGCACAAGTGTAATAATTTATAAGAATTGTTTACTGAAACAGTTGCATACCACAAACGTTCCCTTTAATTATCTACATGAATGGTGAAAAGTAATCGGAACACAAAATCTATTAACAATATTTAACACTTAGGTCAGCTTTCTAACAATTGGGCCAACTAGCGACAATTGGGAAAGCAAATATGCAGCGTCTTTACAAAATCATTACCACCATCTCATTCATTGAAAAGATTGTGTTTTTGTCACACCAACACAAAATCTAACGCACAGGAATGATGCCGTTGCCCAGCTGCAAAGTCAAAAATTCTTGAAAGAACAGAATTACAGCACCAATGGAAACAGCTCGCAGATCCATAGTGTCCTTGTCACCGATCATTTCATGTTTCTGTCATGCATGGTGCAACCATCAACATTATATATGTCTTACATTAGAAGTTTCAAATGGATGGCTTGAATTTCACCTTTCTGATATGTTTGAATAAGCCACAAAGAAGATGCAGAAAAACAATGAAACTCCGAAAGCAGAAAAGGAACTTCTCATGGCCTCTGTTAGTCATGAGACTTCACAAAGAAGAGGGTTCCTTTTTATTACAGAATTCCCAAATTGCCCCTCAACTGTGCAGCTGAATGACAATGCTAATAAAAATTGAAATCTCAAAGGAGGCATGTGTGCAACCTTTCCAGCAGAGGCAACATTCCTGTATTTACTAGATCCCATACTACCAAAACAGTCCTACAGCTTGCCTTGCCCCTGTAAGGTGTAAGCACCTAAAGAAGGAATTCAGCACAGAACAAAGACCCCACATAACCACAATAATTTGACTTCGCTCTTGCACCTTACATATTAGGTTATTATGTACCTCTTGTGCTATCCCCATGTGTCTGGACAGACTTGCCCACTTATGTTAAATGGGTATGGAACAAACAATGCAAACATCATAGAGCAAAGTTTAATCGTAAAAGGATCAACCACGAAGAGAGAAAATGTTTTTAGGTCCTCTGTATCTCTAGCCAATAGACAGACAAGTAAAAGTGGATGTGACAGATCGAAGGCACAGTTTAGAATTCTGAGATAGTTAAGAAAGTCAGTTAAATAATGAAAACTGCGGAATCAAGAGAGAGAGAGAGAGAGGACCAGAAAGCTAGTCCTTATCCCCGGGGTAATGTGATTTAATCAAAAAGAGACTAGCTCATATTTATTTTAGATTACAAAAAACAAGAAAAGACTCTGGTATGTTTCGTCATAGAGTGGGAACACCTGGTGAGTGTGTTCATAAAGCCCTCACCCACCAACCTAGTTGGTGGCATGCTTCATCATCGGGCCCACCCAGTAGCACCTAGCGTGCCCCGGGTGTGCTTCAACGCCTGATTACAGCGGAGCTGGTATTTTGCTGAGTGTGCAGTGAAGATAGTTAAGAAAGTGATGTTAAAACGGCTTGGCGGGGGTCCCAGTACCCGAGGGTAGAATTAGACTTTAATACCTGGGCCTCCGTCAGCGGTTAAAAAATAAGGCTGGAAGATGTAAGAGGCGAGTTACGACCTCTCACATCCAATGGGTCAACATGTTTCAGCCAGTGCCTTATGACTATGCTGGCTTTCTTCAGGACCTAAATAAAAGGGGTGAGTGTAAGTAAACTAGTGGGAGTGTGGTTTAGACTATGTGTCTACACGCCCTAAAGTGTATCTATGTGTGAGAGGGGGATTCCCTTCTCAAGACCACGCTAGTTTTTGCTCAGTCTGACCTCAAGGTTGGGAGGTGGCAAGGGCTTGACCAGCTTTTCTGGGCAGAGCCTGCTCTGGACCTGTAGTGCCTCCTTCGCGTACCGGTACACATAGTCTAAACCACACTCCCACTAGTTTACTTACACTCACCCCTTTTATTTAGGTCCTGAAGAAAGCCAGCATAGTCATAAGGCACTGGCTGAAACATGTTGACCCATTGGATGTGAGAGGTCGTAACTCGCCTCTTACATCTTCCAGCCTTATTTTTTAACCGCTGACGGAGGCCCAGGTATTAAAGTCTAATTCTACCCTCGGGTACTGGGACCCCCGCCAAGCCGTTTTAACATCACTTTCTTAACTATCTTCACTGCACACTCAGCAAAATACCAGCTCCGCTGTAATCAGGCGTTGAAGCACACCCGGGGCACGCTAGGTGCTACTGGGTGGGCCCAATGATGAAGCATGCCACCAACTAGGTTGGTGGGTGAGGGCTTTATGAACACACTCACCAGGTGTTCCCACTCTATGACGAAACATACCAGAGTCTTTTCTTGTTTTTTGTAATCTAAAATAAATATGAGCTAGTCTCTTTTTGATTAAATCAAATAATGAAAACTAACATGACACCTGAAAAAATAAAAATCAAAGGTATAGCGATATTACTTTTTTCTAATTGCAACAAATCGAGACAGCTTTTGAGGTGGCCATGAACACCAGAAAGCATCTCCAGATTATCCATGTTCTGGGGGCTTTATCTGATGGAGATTCAACATCCAGCAACAGAAAACCCAAAACATACTCAAATTTTAAAGACGAAACCAGAGACACAGTTGATTAAGTGCACTTCCGGTTCCACCTTCAACAAGAGTTAGCAATTTCGGAGTTATAGGTTAAAGTTCACACACTGATAAAGATGTAGCAACTGAAATAATTATAAATGTTCTGCTAGTTACATCAGTTTGTTAGGTACTTTACATTATACAACCAACCAATGTCAGGCAAGTTATAATTGAAATGGTTGGTATTAAACATGTACTTCTGAAGGATCCCTATGGATTGCCAAGGCACTGTCGTAACAGCTCTGGAAACTGAAATATGACTGCCACCAGCAGACACATAATTTAGAGCCAGGTTGTCAGGCAGCCAACGAATGATAGGCAGTAGCGTGGAGGAAAGCAAATGGCTCCTTACTGTATACAGCACAAAACGTCTGCACTCCAGAAACAGTAGCTCACGGGAAATTTGAAAATGTGTTCATAACATTGTGAAATACAGAAAGCCAACTTAAAGAAGCAGGCCATGTAGTTCAACAGTAAATGTGAATAGGAATTAACAATGAGCAGACTCCACTTGTTCCCTGTGCCAGCAATCCTTTTGGAACATTAGGCAACCCCAGTATGTGCACAGCTTTTGCACGGAAAAACCTTGATAATAAATTATTGCAAATGACTGATGGATGCTTTTTAGGGTTGCGCCCTGCATTGCAGTGCGCAGCACTGTCGCGCAGGTGAGAGCCCTTTTGTCCGGGGTTTGAAATCAGACCATGGAATCGCAACACGCTTGTGCTTTTCCTTTTGGGTACTGCTCGCCCCATGGCCTATTGGTGTCTCTTACGCGCACCAAAGCCCATAGGTTTTCAATTATCGTGCCCAGACACGGGCGCGATATTTGAAAACATATGACTCGTAGTTGTGCACATGCACCACTCGCGGGCGAGTTTTTTTTTTTTACAATAGCGATCGTTTTTGCGATCACTTTCAGTGATGCTTGTTAGTGTGGCCAGGGACAAACATTTCTCCAAAGCTGCTGTGTGCTGCCCACCTTTTGTTCCTTCTGGTGTCCCTATTTACATAAATGCTGCCCCTGACCGGCACTTGTACACAGCTCGTGCTCACGGTGCGCGTGACTACTCAAAGTAGTCGTGCCCGTTCCTGGGAGCGCACCAATCAGAGTCCACCTTGAAGGAGACCTACACCCAGGAGTAGGCTACTTGAGACGTTAGGAGTTCCCACGTACCCCTAACGGATTTCTAAGCCCAAACCACGTTATTATAAGAGACTCTACGAAGAGCCCTTCGCTGCTCAAGGAGCGGTCTCCACCCCTAGGACACCCTTGGATCAGCCCAACGCTGAAGACGCGGTTGCTCTGGGCAAGGCCGGATATGGCTGTTCCTGGCCCAAGTGAGGAGTGCATGCAGCGCAGATGCTTCAGTGCTCAAAATAAACCCACCGTTTTAGAAGGAGCCTGCCTGTGTATTATACAGTGTTACCACGCGATCTTGCAAACGGCGGTGCAGTGTGAAAATTGTACCAATATTTTCTTGGGCTACGAAGGCTATTGCATATTGTTCAGTGTAAATCACCCCGATGCCATCTCGGAATACTGCGGACCAAATCTCTACACCATGGGTGTGCTATAAGATCATCCACAATTTACACTGAAGTAGACCAGTGATAAAGCTAAACTTGTGTGGTGACGTGACCCTGGGTGGGGTAAAGCAGTGACCTCCCTCGGTCTCGCGGCTACAGGGACGCTACAAAACTTTAATATCTATTGAATTGCTGTACTGAGCGGAAGGCATACAGCCTTGCACTACTTCATGGGCATAGCACCGCAATCAGATACTAAAGCCAGGGCCCCGGGAACTATGCAGCAGGGAAGGCATGGAGTCAGAGCCACCATGCCTCCCAGGGGTACAGAGCCAGCATACCTCCCTGGGGGTACAGAGCCAGCATGCCTCCCTGGGGGTACAGAGCCAGCATGCCTCCCTGGGGGTACAGAGCCAGCATGCCTCCCTGGGGGTACAGAGCCAGCATGCCTCCCTGGGGGTACAGAGCCAGCATGCCTCCCTGGGGGTACAGAGCCAGCATGCCTCCCACCACTGAAGCTTGCGCTGAGCCCCGGCAGCCTCTGACTGGAGGCCCAAGGTGCAGACTGCCCCTCACGTGGCTCTATGGATGATGGCGGGCGGCGTGCGCACTTCGTGAATACCACAGTCATGAGGGCATTAATTTCCCCACTTACAAGATCAGTATCTCCACGTATGCCGACGATACACTTTTGTACGTTAGGGACCCGGAGCTCAACCTCTCTTCAGTTCTCAGGGAGGTGGTGCAGTTTGGAGCCTTGTCTGGTCTAAAGGTGAACTGGACCAAATCGGTGGCATTCCCACTGACTCCGGTGACAAGTAAATTCGCCATGGATTATCCGTTACAGTGGTCAGAAGACCCGGTTAGGTACCTGGGCATACAGCTTCATCCAGATCCGGACGTGCTGGTGAGGGAAAACTATGGTACAGCTTACACGAAGTTAACGGAGGATGTGGACAGGTGGTGTAAGTTGCCGCTGTCCCTGTCGGGTCGCATCGCACTGATGAAAATGATAGTCCTCCCGAGGTTCTTGTTTCTTTTTAACAATCTCCCGGTGATCCTATCTAAGGCCTTCTTCAAAACGATGACCCAAACTCTCACTCGATTGGCTTGGGGAGGTAAGCAGCCTAGGGTGCAGTGGCAAGTACTAACTCTCCCGTGTGAACAGGGAGGTCTGGGAGCCCCGGATATGGAGAGGTACTACAGGATCGCCCAAGCGGCTCACCTGCATACATGGATTCACGGGGACCGCAACATTCCACACGTGATCCTTGAGACACTATTCACGAGGCCCCTCCCCCCACCGGCCACTGTATTTGAACCAGCCACGAGACGGGTGGGTACACTGGATTCGATCACGACAACGAACCACGCATGGCACTCCTTGGCCAAGAGCCATGACTGTACGCTACTGTACTCCCCACTTGTCCCGATAGAATGGGCCGTGTGGCTATCACCGCTACGGGAGAAGGGGGTCACGCGTGCTCTTAACCAACTAGGTATACTCAAGCTGGGAGACTTGTTCAAGGACGGGAAGGTGGTCACCTGGGACCAGGTCGCTCCCTCCCGGACCCCGGTGTCACTGCTGCACCGATTCCATCTGCACAGGGTCCGCGTGGCGCTCCAGTAATTGCTGGGGTTAGCCATGGAGGAGCCCCCCGAACTGCCAGAGCTGACGTATGTCATAAAAACGTCAGCGCCCAGCAAATTGATATCACGGTTATACAAGATCGGGCAGTGTCACCGGGAACAGGCAATGTCGAAGGCCCGACTGGCGTGGCAGAGGGATTTGCAGACAGAGATTAGCGACTCAATGTGGAAATACTGCTGCCAACATACGAAAAGGGTATCGCTTAACGCCAGGCACAGACTTATTCAGTTTAAATTTCTTCAACGAGTGTACTACACTCTAGAACGCTTGCACAGGTACGGGCTTCGTCAGACGTCCGAATGTGAACGCTGCCATGCCCCAATGGCGGACTTCCTACACCTGGCGTGGTCCTGCCCGGGCATTAACAACTTCTGGAAGGATGTCTTCTTGGAATTGGGTAGAATTCTTGAGATTGAGCTCCCAGTGGACCCTGCGCTGGCACTGCTGGGACACACCAGGGTCCTTCCTCCGGCGACACGTCGCCTGGCGGGCATGGGACTAGACGGACAGTTGCTCAGTGTTGGATGAGAGGCGCGTTGCCAACCAGACGCAGGTGGGACCGAGATATGCTGTATAGTTGCACCCAATCACAGCTGTATAGTGAACTCCTAACCCCGATCAGTAGACCCAAAAATTTCTGGGACCTGTACCTGACCTACAACACCAATAAAAACACCGAGGCTACAGATCAGGAGGAGGCAGAGGAGTGTCGGGAGAGGGAGGAGGGCCTCGAGGATTAGACGCACAATGTTGAAAGGCAGAGGGGGACACATGGGTGGGACGCCGAGGATTCTGGGACCCTGGGTGGGCACAGGACATTTAGTTTACACACGCGAGATGCACACAGGGCGGGAGGACAGGCCGCAGCGGGGACCTGGGTGAGGGAGGGGAGGCAGATGGAGTGTAGATGTGGGCGGGAAGCCACATATTATTGAGAAGTTCGAGACACAATAGCGGAGGACACGCAGGCAGTCAAGGGAAGGGGGTGGGGGGTTGTTGGGAATGTTCTGTTAAAGGTGATAGACCTAGATCACGTTGGCATACACGCGCACTTCATGTTCTAAACCGCATTGCATTGGTGCCACCACATACACACTCCCCCAGCAATGTGGGGAGGGGGGTCGGGACGGCGGCTAGCGCTCAATAATTGCAAGATGTTCTATTGGTAAAATAGACCACCGGTCCCTTGAGTTGACGAAGGTATGATTCGTATGCGTTGGTTTCGATCACTGTATTGAAGTTGCCCTTGTTTGCTGCCGGCCTCAGGGTTGTAGGCGGGAAGCTGTGTGTGCTAATTGATGACAAATAAAAGTTTATAACCAAAAAATAAATAAATAAATAAATAAATAAATAAATAAATAATGAGGGCCCTCTAGTCTGCAGCACTGGCGGCGAGTCTCTAACTCAGATTGGACAGCAACCTTCTCCACTGCACTCAAGTAGGGCCCGGGTCGGGAGATCAGATGGAACCGGGCCATCTATTAAAACCAAGATGGCTGCTGTCAAAGACGAGGCCTAGGCCTAAGATCTACTGGTAGCGCTGCAGACTGTAACAAGGCCAGACTAGAGCAAAATAGTTTTTAGCACACAGCACACTAGAACATGATTATATATTGTAAATGCCTTGATAAATATGGGTAAAGGGCCTCTTTCACAAGTGAAAGGAAATAATGCAGCTTCAGAACTTGAAACAATTATGAATATTGTTATCTTGAAGAATAAAGTTCAGATTGCGCCCTGAAAAAAAAAAAAAGATGATGGCGGGCGGGTGCGCACCTTAGCTCATATTGAGAGTCTGGGTGTCAGTGGGGACTGCCCAAGGTTCTTGGGCTTCACCAAAATAACTTCGCAGGAATCTATGAATAAAGAAGGGCAAATTAGACAAGATACCCAAGGGACGAGGAGGCACCGGGAGGAGGAAGGGTGGCAAGTCCTCTTTTGAGGGCAGGAGTAGTCTGAGGGGTGGTCGAGGAGAGTCCCATTCTTGCAGGGTGCCCTTGGGCCATGCTGCGGTTAGGGTGACCCGGGAGAAGGTGAAAGCAAAATGAAAGGCTCTAAGGCCTCTCCTAGGCCACAGATCAGAGGCCGTACTCAGCCAGGGACAGTTCTTGAAACCGAACCCTTGGAGAACTGCATAAAACTTGACACCGCCTTCTTCCCGGAGCAGCTGCTGCCCGACCTGCTCAGAGCCTCGTCCCTGTATAGCGTCTGCATTTTCCTACCTCTGTGGGAGCGCAGCATGGCTGCAGCGGGACAGTTTACCAGCGTGTTGTCCTCAAAATAATTGGCTATCCTGCCAAGGTGATAAGGGACGGACACAAGGACTGAGAGGATGAGCCGCCATTGTATTCTTGTGGGAAGTAATTGAAGATAAGTGGCCAGTTTTCTTAAAAGGGGTGGGGCGCGTGCTTTGAAAATAAAAGTACCCTGTGTACATGGGAGTCAGTGGCGAGAGGTCTTTGTTGGTCTGGGACCGCGAGGCTCTGTTCGTATCTGGTCTGACTTGAGACCCTCACAGGTGAGTAGCGCGCTTTAAAAAACCCTGATTGATTGAGGACCCAAGGCTCCCTAGGCCTGTGATTGATCTGTGTGCGCCTCGAAGCTCCACAGGCCTCTGGTTAGTCTGTGGGGGCCATTGTGCTCCCTGCGCCTCTGGCGTGGCTGTAGATACCCCACGTCTCAGTAGCCCCGTGGAGGTCTGTGTGAGCTCAGAGTTCGTACGGGGGCGGGTGCCCAGAGGTTCCGTGGGCACTGAGTTAGTCTGTCGGAGCCCTGGGGCTGCTTCATAGTGGCCCATCTGTAGCTGGCATTTGGGGGACATGGAGTACCAGAGGCCTCCGATTAGCCTGTGAGGGCCCCGAGGCTCTGTCCCCCTCTGGGTGAGTGTGAGGTGAGTGTGAGGTGAGTCCTGGCAATTGTGCTCACAGGCAGTTATGTCACACTCGGTTTGCTGGTTCCTGTTGCTTTTGTCACTCGTCCTTGCATGCTCGGGTGCATGAGGAATGCCCCGGCTCTGGCAAGCGATGAAGGAAGAGAGCCCGCTACGGTTTCACTGTCACGAGTCCAGCCGAGCTCAGAGGCAAGGAGCCAAGGCCCTGCGAGAGCGGACGGAGACTGTGCCAGTCCCGGTAAAGCAGCACAGGCCTATACTATGTGCCGGGTACACTTGGATCCTCACAGCTTCCATCGACGTGAAGGGGAAACAGCAGCGCTCCCGGAGGAACCCCTTAAAAACTACAAATACAGAACAGCAGGTCGAGATAGACCTCATGATGCGACGC
This sequence comes from Lissotriton helveticus, assembly GCF_964261635.1. Classification (NCBI taxonomy): domain Eukaryota; kingdom Metazoa; phylum Chordata; class Amphibia; order Caudata; family Salamandridae; genus Lissotriton; species Lissotriton helveticus. The sequence continues at coordinate 2,046,930,228 of NC_136063.1, read as the reverse complement.
AAAGGACCCCCAGGGCACCAGCCTCCAGTCCCTGCATTTCGTGTTGGCCTCACAGGGCTTACTGCAGGTAAATTACTTGGCGGTCATTTTCCAGCACCCACTTCACAGCCATAAAGAGCACGCAGCTCTAAAGCAGATTACTGCCCCACTCCCACCCAAAGGGGATTATAGCCAAGGAGAAAGGAGTGTAAGACTTTATATCTGATTGAAAGGCCTAATTTACAAATAGAAAATATGCTATTGGGAGGGAAAGCAGCCCCACCAAAAAACAAGCATTGGTAACTCCAATTGGTCCACGATTATGAGATGTATTGGATTTGGCAATAATATTTAGCCAAACTGTACAGCGTCGATGCTGAAAATAATGTAAATAAAGAATGCAACACCACTAAGCTCAAACTTTAATAAGGTGAGACCTATTGCATTGCAAATGCTGGTTGTGTTGAGGCCAGCAGTTTTAGGCCACACATTGAACTCGAAAATAAGATGGTCCCCAACAATGTAGGCAATATACAGATTAAGGAGCAGTAATCTTTTCAACAGACCAGCACAATAAAACTCTACATGGACATACAGGGGCAAATAAGAGTCAACAACTACACGTCCCGTACATTTACATTGAGGAGAGGCACCCAACAGGGTTGTCCTTTATCTCCATTGATATGTTCCCTTATGCTAGAACCACTGGCCGCCTGGATACGCCGGGATGTCATGTGAGGGGCTTGAAACGGGTGGAGGATCAAGAAGATCAAATATCCTTATACACTGATGATATATTGCTATATCTCGCCTCCCCATATAAATCCATACATGATGTTTTAAACATCTTCACAAATTTTGGAAAGTATTCAGGATATGCGATCAACTGGAGCAAGTCGGTGTTGATTGTCCTTAGGGTGTACTGTCCCTCGATTCCCAGTTAATTGTAAGATCGAAGTGGAAAAGGATGGCTTCCGCTATCTGGGAATATTTGTGACGTCCAACGCGACCCTCTTCCACAATCACAACTAAACCCCCCCATTGGCTCGGCTGCGAGCAGACGTGAAACACTGGCGGTCTTTGCCTCTCTCCATGGTGGGCCGTGCTGCCCTTTTTAAAATGTTGCCGCTCCCGCGATTCTTATACATCCTTCAGAATTGCCCACACGCGTCCCAGATACCCATTTTCCAGCAGTGCAAAGCGAAGTCCGAACGTTGCTGTGGGATGGAAAGGCTTCCAGTGTTGTGACGAAGAAATTAACAAAAGGGTGGTAAGATGGAGGCCTAGCCCTCCCAGACCTTAAAACCTATTATTGTGCCTCGCAACTGGTAGTGGTAAACCACTGGCTATACCGCCTTCCTAATGATCCTGCGTATCTATTGGATAAATACCAAACTGGACGTACGGGATACTTGGGAGCATTGTATTCAAAAGTTAGGAAAAATAGATATTTTGGGCCAACCGTGCACACTATAGGGATCTGGCATTCACGCCTGGGCTGGGCTAAAACCCTTTCAAAAGCAACTCCGTTGAGGTATACCCAGGGTTTAGGTTGATTATGTCACCAACCAGGTTTCAACAGATGGGATATGATCGGGATCTCAGTAGTTGGAGAACTGATCAAAAAGGGATCTATCCTCAGCTTTGAGGAACTTCAGGCCACTATCAAATGGCCCAGGGAGAATTATTTCGATACTTACAAATCAGACATGCCCTCGTTACAGCTTTTCCGCAACCCAAAGATATACCAGAGTCATCACAGCTTGAGGATAGACTGTTAAATGGGCCGCTCCACCCGAAAGCTATATCATTAACCTACAAAAATATGTGTAATAATCTACCTGACCCCTTTCAGACACTAAGAAACAAATGGCAGAGATACCTGGGTCCTATAGATGATGAAGACTGGCAATCGGCCTTAATGTCCCCTAAAGAGGCGGCAATCACCCTCCGTTTCAGGTTGATACAACTTCGGAATCTACATAGGTCATATTTGACAGGGGTCATTCTGGCAAACATTGGAGCCAGATCAGATTAGCTTTGCCTTAAAGGGCGCAGACAAGCGGCCACCATTTACCATATGATCTGGGGCTGCCCTGAGACACAGCGCTTGTGGGAGGGGGCCACAAATCTCATTCAGGCAGCTCTAGGCACGGAACAGCACTCACCACAACTAGGCATGCTTAATATATGGATGGCTACAGATCTCACGGAAATAGAGCAGCAAATGGCCACACTAGGATTTATGCTAGTCAAGCGTGAAATAGCACGAAAGTGGGGGGCGGCAGTTAACACCTAGACAAATGTGGGCGAAAGAATTAGACAAGTGTAGGATAGCGGAGAAGGAAGTGTTTACGATACGTAGATGTCCAAAGAAGTGGGACAGGAAATGGAGAACATGGAATGAATATCGAGGAAATCTGTGTGCAGCCCCCCCATCGGTGGAACTGGAAATGCGAAGAGGTGGTGACCAAGATTGTAATAAGATGTAATGATACTCCTAGATATTGTATGATATAACGGATAATGGATGTGAGCAATGATTGGTACTGTATATGTTATCTCAATGATATTCAATAAATATTTTCTTAAAAAAATAATAATTGTGCTGTACTGTTTGCAATTTTGCAGGCCAAAAACTCAACTGCTACCAAAGCATGCAGCAAGGCAAAGATATTGTTTCTCTCTTATTTTATCCATATATTTTTATAAGTATTTAAACATAAAAAATAACTTAAATAAAGGAGTTATAACAAAGGAAAAATATATATCATAATATGCTGAAAACAGACTAAAGCGTGCTTCTCACCCGTAAGGGTCTTAAGGCGCTGGGAGGGGGGGGGGGGTCGCTACTGCTCGAACAGCCAGGTCTTTAGTTGTTTCCTGAAGGAGAGATGGTCCTGGGTTAGCCGTAGGTGGGTGGGGAGGGAGTTCCAAGAGTTGGCCGCCAGGTAGGAGAAGGATCTTCCTCCGGCGGTGGCTTTGCGGATTCGTGGGACGGTGGCGAGGGCGAGGCTGGCGGATTAGAGCTGGCGGGTGTGTAGAATGTGAGGCGGCAGTTGAGGAATTTGGGTCCCATGTCGTGGAGGGCCTTGTGTGCGTGGGTGAGGAGTCTGAACCTGCTCCTCTTGCTGACGGGGAGCCAGTGCAGGTCTTTCTGATGGACGGAGATGTGGCTGTGACGGGTGATGTCCAGGATGAGTCTTGCCGAAGCGTTCTGTATGCGTTGGAGTCTCTTCTGCAGTTTGGCTGTGGTTCCAGCGTAGAGGGTGTTCCCGTAATCCAGACGGCTGGTGACGAGGGCCTGGGTGACCGTTTTCCTGGTTTCGGTGGGGATCCACCTGAAGATCTTAAGGAGCATTCGTAGGGTGTTGAAGCAGGAAGACGAGACGGCGTTGACTTGCTTGGTCATCGTGAGGGAGGAGTCCAGGATGAAGCCCAGGTTGCGTGCGTGGTCTGTTGGCTTGGGTGCGGTGCCCAGGGCAGGGGGCCACCAGGAGTCGTCCCAGGCAGAAGGGGATGGTCCCAGGATGAGGACTTCCGTCTTGTCTGAGTTCAGTTTCAGACGGCTGAGCTTCATCCATTCCGCAATGTCTTTCATTCCTTCCTGGAGGCTGGCTCTGGCGGGGTCGTTGGTGAGGGAGAGGATCAGTTGGGTGTCGTCGGCGTAGGTGATGATGTTGAGGTTGTGTTGGCGTGCGATGGCTGCGAGGGGGCTCATGTAGACGTTGAAGAGGGTGGGGCTGAGTGAGGATCCTTGCGGGACGCCGCAGATGACTTCGGTGGCCGCGGATCGGAACGGTGGGAGGCGGACTCTGGGTTCTTCCGGTGAGGAATGAGATGATCCACTCCAAGGCCGTTCATTGGATTCCGGTCCGGTGTTGCTGAGGCGCTGTATCAGGGTGCGGTGGCATACAGTGTCGAAGGCTGCGGAGAGGTCTAGGAGGATGAGGGCAGCTGTTTCCCCGTTGTCGAGCAGGGACCTGATGTAGTCGGTTGCTGCGATGAGGGCGGTCTCGGTGCTGTGGTTTGCTCGGAAACCGGACTGCGAGGGGTCTCGGGATCCGTTTGTCTCGAGGAAGGCGGAGAGTTGTTTGTGGATGGTCTTCCCGATGACTTTGGCAGGAAAAGGGAGGAGCGAGATGGGGCGGAAGTTCTTGAGGTCCGTGGGGTCTGCAGTGGGTTTCTTCAGGAGGGCGCTCACCTCGGCGTGTTTCCAGCTCTCCGGGAAGGTGGCGGATGCGAAGGAGCGGTTGATGATGTCAACGGAGTTGGGGTGCGAAAATAGGAAGATTGTTACAAAATCTTAACATTTGACATCCACATATACATTTTATCAACACATTGGAAAGGATTCAGATATCAGGAATAAATATAGGTTGGCAACACCAATGTTTCCCAAACCTGAAAGAAAGCCTTCACCATGACTCGGGTCTCAATATATTATTACTGTCCCCCTAGATTATTCAGAAGGGTTCACATGCAATTACAAACTTCCTACATAAGCAAATTCATTTGTCTGAGAAACTATTATAAAGGAGTTACAAATGATGTGCATCAATCATAACTTACCTTCAGAGGACTTCTAACAAAGTTGTGTTTCCATTAAAACTAAATGTACACTGATCTGTGCAAACAGAAACGCTATATATCAACAAGTGTACACTGAAAGGTATGCAAGCTAACAAAAATAGATTTTTCATAAATTCAGGGAATATATTTGTTAATTTGTGAATTGAAAAACGTTGCAATAGTCCCAACACAACTATTTAAGGAGAAGACATGTGAAATTAAAGGAAACAAAATCCATTTCTTACAAAAGCTAGTTTTAAAATAATAAACTTGATTAGAATGTCTTAGCACTTCACTGAGATAACAAATCATCAGACTGTGCTTGTCTGCAGTATGGAACACGGATTCAGCGCATGTTCTTCAAAAATTAATTTGCAACTGTATACACTTATTTACAGTGGTCGTCAATTACAAAACCTGTCCAATTCACAATTTGTTCAAAAAGTAAAAAAATTGTAAGTCACAGATCTTAGCGCTTATACGATCAAACTATTCCTTAATGAACAACCAATGACATTCATACATAATAATGAAAAAATGTAGCATGCTGCTTAGCAATTTAGGCAAGAGAAAGCCTCCTACGGTAATGATTCTACAAATATGAACAGAAGATTTGAGTGAAACCACAGCCACCAAAAATAATTAGTCAATGTGCATGAAAACATTGGCATAAGTTGTCAACGTAAAAATTCAGTTAGACGCATATTACCGTTGGGAGTCGGAGACAGTGAGTGAACTGCACAAAGGAAGCCCAAGTGATACAAGTTTTAAGATCGTGTCGATTTCATTACAAAAATCTCCTCTTTACTTAGCATTTTCATAGCAACAATTATTTCAAGGGCAGCTACACAGCCCTATTTTTATGGTAATTTTAGATGCCACCTTTGTAAGAGGGAGCAAGTGTACAGCTGTCTATTTTCTATCAGCAGACAATTTTGGTTACAGGAATTCTGAGAAAATAAAATGTGTCCTAAATGTCAGAAACTAAGGTATATCAAATTGTGACTGCACCACAAAACCAAACCACTCAGCTCAAAGGTATGACTTAATGATGGAACATTTCAAAAATGAAGATGGCACCCAATAGCTGTCTGTGTTTCCTAATCATCAAGGTCTGCAAGCTACAAATAGAAATTTCAGGAAAAATTGCTTACTTCCAAGATACATCCATTATTATACCAGGACTATGATAGATTTCTTTTAGACAGACTATTTGCTAATAACAGTTTTACAGCATGCAAAGCTGGGATTCAGTTGTTAGGGAAGAGAGGTCCCAGTGGACTAATCATCTTAAATCACACTTAAAGATGCATTTCCAAACTATGTAATGGTCTACGTTTGATCCTGCCCTTATCTCCAACCACTTCTTCAATTAGTGAATACTACACTTTAACCTTTAAAGAGGGGCACACATCAATGTTACCCTCAGTACCATTAATTTTCTGTACAGCACCAGCACAATCAATAGCATTTATTTGATGTATTAACCAACATTCGGATATCAAATCAGTCTCCCTTTTGACTGGGATAGATCTGCTGAAGTGACTAGAATAGTTTTATCTCAAAGCTGCTCACAGCTCCAGTGGCAGCCATAATAAAGCAAAGTCACTCAGAAGACCCCCGTCACTCATGATCCTCAACTTAATGACAGCAGTCTTTAAAGAGAGACCTAAAACTGAAGAGTGGTAGAGCCTGATGTCAACAGTATTTCAGGAGAACACGATTTTTGGATACCCCATTACCCCTGAACAGAACATCATACATGTCAATAAACGAGATTCAGGTATGAGACTCCAAATTCTTTAAGCCAAAAATGACTTACTTTTGAAGGTATTGTGCTTGAAATTAATTCTGCCTCAATACAAGTCAATGAGGTAAATACTTTCTCCCTATTATTATTATGTTTTTTTAATCTCTCACTTTTCTCTTCTAAAACGTTTCCTTGTATGGAATCTAAATAGGGGAAACAAGTATTTGAAAGGGAAGATAAAGCTATTGTGTTCACTATCCACTTCTATCTATCCGATAATGGGAATGTTAATGCAAACCGCAGTTTTGATTTCGGTGGCTTTTCACTCTGCCATAGGAGGAAAGGACTGTTTACGTGAAGAATGTTTTACAACAAACATTGGTAAATGCAATAGGTTTCACCTATGTGATTAAGAATACTTTTTTGTTGTAAGTTGTAGCTTGGTGAGCAGTTGTGCAATGTAAGTTACTGAAACTTCGCAAAAGTGTTATGACTTGTTTATTGAGAAAAGCAATACAATGTGCAGTAATATCAATTTTGGTTAACATTTAAGCATCTAAGAGAGGCGCCCCCTTGTCTCATGTCTAATCTCATTTGTCACCTTTCCCAAATTGAAGCCTGGTAATTATTGTGCTGCTACAGGTGTCTCTTACCTATTTTAAATTAAACTATTCAAGTCTTTCGTGATGACTATTATAATATTTTTAAAGCAGTCTTTTCTGTTTTAGACTGCCTGTTTTCCAAAGGGTCATAACATTTTCTAAATAAGGGAAATTAAGGACAACAGCAACAGGCAAAGGAAGCAATATCAGAAGAGGAGAGGAGGATGGTTAATACAAGCATCCTGACCCAGCCACCCGAGTATTTCAGTTTGGCCCTGGGCGAAAGGACAAAGGGGGAATTGCTTTGTGGGAGAAGAATGAAAGGAAGTAGAATAACGAGTTGAGCTGTGATATGGAGACGGTGAAGGAATGGGCACGCAGTAATAATGTAAATGGTTGGGATAGGTAAAAGGGACACGAACAGTAATTATGTGGGAAAACAAATGGTAAAGCTTATTCGGTCCTGGAGGATTTATTGTTTGCATTCAGTTACTTGTAGTCCTCTTTGTCAATGACAAATTCAGAACGACACGTACCAGAATGCAACAGAAAAGTGAACTATTTGATCTACCCAGGCACAGACCTCAAGAAAGGTAGAATGGGAAAAAACGGTGGGGTGGAAACTGGTAGAGAGGGGAAGGTGCAGTGGGTGAAATAAAGGCAAGATGTCTTCAATGGGGTGAAATGTGGAACAATAAAAAAAAGTACAATGGGCAGGAACAGGGCAGAATGTGCAACATAGGGCTCTGTGAAATAAAATCGGATATAGTAGTTGGAGGGCAGTCAAGCTCCTTCTTGCCACCACGCATTACAGAGACCCATGGAAGAAAAGCGAGAACATCTAAACGGGAACATAGAAGTAACAAGAAGTGGGGAAATGCTTTGTCTTTATTTATGATACCGTTATAACTGTTCAGTTGGCTTACGAGGGCTCTATGACATAGTGGAAGTATTAATGGCACTTGTAACAAGCAGTGTACGGGGCCCCACTGTGAGGGGAAACATGATACTTTACTAGGGCTGGGGGGGGGCAAAGACCCAAGGACAAAGAAGGGGATGTCATTATAATAAACTTTAGGGACCGCAGGGTCGTTGCACACATGAGGGAATGGTATCTGGAAAGTGGTGGGGGGGGGGGAGGGGAATATCCACGTACGATCTTAGCTATTTCTACCCCCTATCACTGGTGGCAAACATACAAAGACCCAGGAATACATACACAAGAAACTTAGCAGGCTGTGGTTTTAATATTCCAACGTTAATCGTTTTTCCACGCTGTCCGGCTTAGAAGGGGTTGATTGACTTGCTAGAGGGCTGACCAGTAAGCCTTATGCCCTAACCCAGGTTAAAACCCCACTAGCTTCCCAGGGGGTAGGTGAAGGGGATAAGGGAGACGACTTCACTTCTCTCCCCAAGCAGGATTATTCCATCTATATGCAGGACCCAGAGTTGGGTGGGGATTACAGGGCTGATTTACGTTGCAATGATCAGTCTATTGTGTCGTTGCTCCACTAAGGAATAAAGAGCTGCTAGGCAATTCCCCCCCATGGTAAATTCCTGCAGGCTACCAAGTGTACATGTAACAGTATGCTAGCACACTCGATAGTCTCCTGGAATATTGCAGGACTCAAGAGCAAGTTAACGTCCTTAGACTGGTTAGCGTTTATAGACTCCTACACGGTCATACTACTCCAAGAAACCTGGCAGGTGGACCCTCAGTTTAGGAAGGGATATTTGAATTTTTCTATTCCCACAATCCAAAGCAGGAGAGGTAGACCAATGGGAGGTCTAACAACTTGGGTTAAACAGAACGACAGTTTTAAGGTCGTCCAAATAGACTCTGGCTGCAATGACATACTCATCATAAAGATACAGTGCCCAAACGTTAGAGACCTGTATGTTTTTAACGTGTATTCAAGGGGCAAACCTGGAGGTAAACAGTCAGAGGTAGTTTCCAAGTTGTCATTACAACTGGATTACTAGAACGGCAAAGCAAACCTGCTCATCGCGGGAGACTTTAATTGTTGCTTTGAGCCCTTGGATCATAATGACATTAATTTAGCAAAGGAGTAAGATCGCACCAGGGACATCCCGCAATTGACAATCCCCCCGATAAAGCGCTGGACTGAGGCTGCACTCCAGCTTAAAGCTCTATGCCTAGAGCAAGGAATGCGTGCAGTAACTGGCAGGACCAGAGCAGATAAAGAGGGAGAATCAACTTTTGATAACGGGGTATGCAACAGTAGAATAGACTACATACTCGTTAATCTAGAGTTCTAGAAATCAATCAATGATATGTCCATTGTAAAAAGAGTAGAGAGCGATCACAACCCCCAAAGCTTAACCCTGGATCTGTATAGAGTATTGCAGGTGGACTACGGTCCACAAACTGTGGATATATTCCAGACAAATGACACACGGAGGGTGAAATGGTACGAATGCCTTCTGAAGCAAGAACACATCCTAGCGATGGGGGAACTGGCCGGTAGGGCAACTATGGAGCTCCAGGAGTGTATATCTAAACCTGACTTTCTGTCCAAAGTTGTTCCAATCCACCTAACACTTTTTAATAATCTTAAAAACTTTTTTACTAAGAAGGTGACAGGACCTAGACATAGCAATAAAAAGAAGCAGGCAGCCTCCTGGTACGATAAGAGCTGCAGGGATTCCTATAAATTACTTGCTGTAGCAGTAAAATTGAAAAGTAGGGTTGCAATCCAAGAAGCAAGGTCCAAGTATAAACATGTCCAGCTGGAAGCGAAAAAATCGTGGGACGTAAAATACTGGCAAGAACTATATGAAGTCAGTAAATCTAAAAACATGGTAGGTTTTTGGGATTTGGTAAAATGGGGCAAGGGCTGTCCCAGAGCCCAACCAGAAAACAATGTTTCTCCTGAAACATGGGTGATGCATTTTAAGACGCAATTTGCATCCCCGGCCTTGGACTCCGGGATAACTACCAATATCTCCCTTGCAAATGTCTCTTCTGTCCCTCTACAATTCAGTCTAAAAGAAGTAGAGAGCGTCTTAAAAACGGTCCCGAAAGGTAGAGCGCCAGGACTGGATACCATACCAGCGGATCTTTTTATCCATGGAAAAGATGTTTGGGCAAAGTACATAATGTCCCTTGCCAATGCAATTGCTAAAGGCTCACCAATCCCAGATTCCTGGAAGGGAGCCAAAATAATACCTATTTTCAAGAAAGGTGGCCGCCCTGATCCCGCTAACTACAGGCCTATCAGCCTAATAGATTGCATTCAGAAAGTGGTTGCCAGACTAGTCTTGACCAGGATGCAGAACTGGATAGACGATGCTGATGCCTTATCACCCCTACAAGCTGGGTTTCGTTCGCATACGAGTACAGTGGATCAGGTCTGTAGATTTGTTGCTATTTATTGGAGATGGGTGGTCCTTGGAGGTGGCACACTATATGCTGCATTCGTCTATCTAAAATCGGCCTTTGACCTGGTCTCTCGAATGAAGATGTGGCGAGTATATCAGGAACAAGGTATGCCACCCGAATTACTTGCGTTCTTAATTAAACTTCATGAAAATAACTTTGCCCAGGTCCGGTGGGGCCAACAAGGCCAGGTAACAGATAGGTTTCCAATCCTGAAAGGTGTAAGACAAGGATGTGTCTTGGCCCCAACATTGTTTTCTCTGTACATCAACAGGGTTATCGACTACTACGGGGATTTTACAACGGATGCTCCTAAGCTCTGTGGTGTGTCGATACCCCTGTTGATGTTTGCAGAGGACACTCTTTTAATATCCAAGACCCAACAAGGGCTCCAGAGAGCAATCGGGCGGTTTGAGACCTTCTGTAGCGACTATGGCCTTACCATTAATGTGTCTAAAACCAAATTTATGGTAATGCATAGGTACAAGCAAGTGAAAGGAAGAGCAATAATGAATGGGGAGTTGCTAGAGCAAACCCATTTGTTCTCATACTTGGGTATCACACTGGGTTCAAGGCTGGATTGGAAACCACACATTAACCAACTCGCTACTAGACATGCCCAGCTGGAGGGAGTACTTTTGAGAGAACTGCACTCTTCGGCCACCCAACATATAGCTCCGGCACTAAAAATCTATGACACAAAAATACGAGCATCTATATTGTATGGGGCTGAACTATGGGGGTCATGTATTTTCAAAAGGGGGTGGTGATGGACAGAGTATCTGAGTTAATCAGAACACTCCTACCCAGTCAACAGATCAGGGCTTGATCCATCACTGTTTTTTAGCTCACTGCACCATCCCAGTTCAGAACCTGGCTATATGCAAATTAGTCTGTCCCTGGCCCAGTGCATCATGGGAACAGGGCAGACCAAACTACCAAGCCAATTCTTCACTGGAAAGGAAACAAGCTTCCGGGGACCGGTTTCTGGCATTACAGCCGTCTTCGGCCCGGCTTGCTTGAATCCTGATGGTGCAGTGAGCAAGGGACTCATGTCTGAGCATACCCTTCCACACTCATGGTGGCCAAAATATTTTCAAAAGGGGGTGGTGATGGACAGAGTATCTGAGTTAATCAGAACACTCCTACCCAGTCAACAGATCAGGGCTTGATCCATCACAGGGGTCATGTAACATCTCTGAACTGACAAATGCCCAAAATAAATTTGTAAGAGGAATAGCGAAGCTCCCACCATCTACCCCGCTTTTGCCGCTCTATCTTGACCTTGGGCTGCCAGAGAATAGAGGATGTAGCGCGCTTTAGACCCATAGCATACTGGCGGAGGATCTGGGTTACCCCAGAACTCTCCCACTATGCTCAAGCACTCCTTGAAGTCAGGAAGATGGACACAGCCAATAGAATAAAATGGTTCAGTGAATCCAAGGCAATTTATAACGCCATGGGCTTGGCTGAGCTATGGGATAACCCAGCACATAATATTTTTCCATCACGCAAGATTCTTAAGGAACTATACTGGTCGATGGTCATAACACAAAAATTCCAAAGATGTCCCACCTCTTCACTACATAGGGAGTTTCTTGAGCTTAAACACTTACCAGCTTACGAACCATATTGGGATTTTATTACAATCCCTGAGGACCGGAAACGGTTCCACCAGTATAGGGTGGGTACCCTGCCAATTAATACCTTTACAAGTAAATGGTCCTCCGGTAGGGATGTTATGTGTCCCTTTTGTAGTTCACAACCGGAAAGTCTAGCTCACATATTGTTTATATGCCCTGTGTATAAACTGCCGCGACTTAGGTGGCTTAGGCCAGTATGTCTGCAAAAAGGTATCAAAAAAGGAACCGAGGCCCTACGGATTTTTAAAACAGACTGTTCGGAAAGCCTAATTATTGCTGTGTCTAAATTTCTCAACTGGATGTGGGTAATTCGAAGGACCAAACTAAAATCAGTAGTTGCCCCAAATGTTTAAATGTCTCCTCCTTAATATGTAAAATAAACTGTCCTTTATTTATTTTTTTTACGGTTTTTAGATAAAATGTCATATTTATTACTTTTAAATTGAATTTCTACCTTTTTAATTACTGATAAAGAATAACCAGAGGACAGATTTAGCCAGTAGGTCTTGTGAAAAGCCCATATCTATGTAGAATTGTCAATGAATTTGCTGTGCTTAATGTACTTTTAAGGTATTGATGATGTGTTTTTTTTATTTCTTTTACTTCTAATACTAGGTTGTCTTTTATGACATGTTGTCGAAATAAAGACTTATCTGACTGACTGATACTTTACTAGGGCAACTGAAGAGGCAGCATTTTCTTTACCTCTTACTTTTGCCATGTTGCCCTTTAAACCCAGCTGGCTCATACAATAATACATCATTTGTAGCGATTCACCATCGATTTGTCTCAGAAGGATTTGTGTCTGACACCGTCCCTTTTACCAGATGTGACGTCCACACAAGATCGAAAGAATGCAATGCTTTGTGGTAAAATATGGAAATCTGTAGTAGATTTGTGTTACTTTTTAGTTAAGCTAGGTATTGATGCAACATAGCTCAAAAAGCTTGCAGACGGAATTCAAAGTAGAGAAAAGGATAGCACGTCACCGAAATATGGTATGCTTCAAGACGTGTTCATGCGGAGACAACCTTGGAGGCTTGCGTACACATATTTGCACACACCTTGGTACTCACACGAATTTGCAACCCATACAAAGGTGGTATTCAAGCAGTACGGAGCAAAGCAAAACTAGATCAAGAAATGAAGAAAAAAGTAGGAGGTACATTTCATCCAGCACTGCAGTCTCCCCAGAGGTCACAGCTAAAGAGCTTTAAAATGAAATACCTGAAAGGCTTGTACTGCTAAGATTATTTTTTGTTAACCAAATAAGGCAGCAATGTTAAAACGGACCATTTTTTTGCAGGGTGTGGCATAACGGTCAGAACTGCTGACTTGGAGCTGGAGAGCCAGTTGAAGTCTCGGGTTGGCTCAACAATCTGTACACGCACACTTAAAATGTGTGCCAACACAAAAAGTTTAAATGCGTGCACATTAGGCAAATTGACAGTTTGGTAAAATAAGGAATGAAAGCATGCAGACAAAACCAAATAAAAAGTTCCACCCACCAAAGCGGAAGAGATGGAGTACCTGGGCCCCGGGATACTGAGAACAGAAATGCACAAGGAACAACAGGAAACAGAAGGGTAGAACCAATAGAAACGGAGGTAAACTAAGTGCCAAGAACATGAACCAATGAAAAGCAAGGGTGGGATGTAAGCATCTTTTAAGATTTATATTAAATACAATAGATTTCACAAACACCGCCCAAGCTCTGTGCAGGCGAAACCTTAAAAGAAATATTAGGATCCCAAAGAAGGGGTGTAAAGACACAAACATAATTGAAGTAAGTTTCTCTCAGTGAAAATTGCAGAACAGACGTTTGGTAAAAGTGATAATGTTATAAAGTCTTTGCCATTCCTTTCTTACCAAAAGGGTGGATACTCTTAGCTGTGAAGGCTTTACAGCTAAGGTATTTAGTCTTCATTGTGGTGTCCCTCAGGATTCATCACTTAGCCCAACTGCTTTTAACCTGTATGTCGCCCCTTTTGCCAAACTGACACAATCATTCAGCTTCCAAGCCCTTTCATATGCGGATGATACACAGATAATTGTATCCATCTTGGACAATCTGTCCTATGTAGAAAATAAATTTAATCACTGCATTACCCGGATAAACACCTGGATGAAAGAAAATGTCTAACCTAATACGGGCAAAACTGAGGTGTTGGTGTTTGGGGCACAAAAACCTATTATGACCAATACTTGGTGGCCAGAGTAATGTGGCTCTCCACTTGCCCCTGTGAAAGCTGCTGAAAACCTTGGGGTCATTTTTGACAACTCAATTTTGAGATGCAGATCAATCATACTACAAGTACATGCTTTTACATAATCAGGATTCTTAGAAAAATCTTTCTTTATTCTAGCAGAAATGTGTCACTCCATGGTCATTGCCTTAATCTCCTTTTGACTACTACTGCAATGCCCTATACCTGAACAGTAACACATCCTCTTTAATAAGCTACAAGTGGTGCAGAATGCGGCTGCTCACCTCATTCACAACACCCTCACACAGCGGTCAGCTTAAGCGGGCATTCGCTTACTCTACTTGCTCCTTATTAGGAAGCGCATCTCCTTTGAGGCGGTTTGCTTGGTCTTCCTAGCTCTTTATCATAAAGAATCGAAACATCTCTCTGCTACTGGTATGTCCTATGTGGGACGCTCCAATACTCTCTAAGTAGGAAGGTTATCATTTCCAGGGTCCATAAACTAGGATGGGGAAGCCGTTCTATTTCCGTGGCTACTATCAGATTATTGGACACTTTGCCTGTCCACATCTTCAAGCTCCACTCCTTTGTCTGGTTTAAAAAAATCCCTTAAAAACAAGGATGATAGACAGGTTATCTGAGCACTGTAGAGATTAGTGTGTTCTCCTTTTTGATTTAGCGCTTAGTTACCCTTGAGTTTAATGCGCTCTATATATTACAATTTTCATTTCTCCTACTAGGTTATGAGGGAGACTGCAGGTCAAACCATTGCAGTGTGCATGGAAGTTAGCTTTGATTGGGAAAACACACAACAGACTCAGTGGCCTTAAAGGTGTCTTGTCACCTCATTTTCAAATGCAACTAAAGAGGGACGGGTTCAACAGGGGAATCAGACTGAAAATTGTAATATATAGCATATATACAAGCCTTCTTAGAGGTGTCTAGTCAGATCAAACAACCAGTCCATTCAATGTATGTGCAGATTTATTACTCAACATACATACTATCACATATAAAGTTGCTTCATCACTACAGTTCGGTCTTGCTACCCCCACTCCCAACAATGGTAATAAAGTATATATTACACTCTGCACATCAACATATTTACTAAATATTTTATTGTATAGTTTTTGCTCGACAATGGAAGGATTTTACTCATCCTCAACATGATTTCTGGTGATCAAATGCCATTTATAATTCAGGAACTTTTAGGTTATTGTTATTTCTAGGTGTAAACATAATTTAGAAACTACTTGTGTGATTTGAAATATTTGTACTATTTTGTTATCCTCCCCTAACTAAGATAGATATAATATTTGGAGATTTTTCTTTATCATCACGTTTTCTTTTCATACCACCTTCTTGTTTTTATCTTGCAGATTCGAATTCTGCTTTCAAACTAATAACATGCCGATATCAGGGAAGGTTAACAATTGATATCAAGACAACAATCTTAAAGCAGGGGTGTGGAATTTAATCAAATATCTACTTGTCCATGGGACAGGTTGCTTTATAAATCTACTTGGAGTGTAACAAAATCCACTTATCCCTTTTGTGGCATGTAGTGTGGTGACAAATTAGGGCTGCAATCTCATTACATAGGATGTCTGATAATAGCCTCTGATAATGCCAGAGCCAATACCATATTAGGGTTTGGATACTAACAGTCCCTTATTTTGTCACCTTTCCACAGATCTACATACTGGGGCTGAAAGTATCGGTAAGCAATAATTCCCAGTGATTGGAATGCCCTTTTGGGTCTGTGCAAACCTACTAACTTGAATATTTTATGGGTTTTCATCAGCTTGTTCCTAATATTTTCCCACCCAGAGAAAGGCTGGAAATGTACTCCTGACAAGGGCAGAAGTTATACTTCTTCTAGGGTCGGGGGGAAAAAAGAGGTTGGTGGAAAAGTGAACCTGTTACAGCTCAACAGATTTTATAATGAGCAAATCTATACATGCATATTTGCTATTGCTAAAATGCAGTTCACAAATATTTTCTAGAAGCACGTTTTCCTGACCTACTTCTGTAAATTCTTGTGAATTCATGAAAGCCGTAAATCTTCATTAATGAAAGGACAGACACCATGGGTGCACGTTTGTGACTTTAAGAACTGGCCCCTATTTAGATCTGGCAGTAACAAAGAGCTTTTGTCTTTACTAAAATTCTCTCTTTGTCTCACTATCTACTGGCTGGCTTTATTGTGAATGACAGCCTTCTGCTCGTCCACGAGGAGCAGATCGAAGGCAAAGTAGTTATGTTCAGTGAACGGAACTACTGGTGCAATGTGTAGTTTTTGAGACCAACGATTTATTTGCTCTGCCAATGTTTGCTATAATGATGAGGACCCGGCAGCTCCCACAAAATAAAGTTGTTCAAAAACATGTCAAAACAAGAAATACAGTTACGAAACCAAAAGTCTGACCACTAATGTCATACCTATTGACTTTGCCACTGCTTGTTTATTTTCATGTTTCCTGTAATTTTGTTTAAACTGGTTACACTGATTTTCAATTATAAATATTTTTGAGAAATGCTAGCATGCATCATCACATTTTACTAAACGATGCTTCAAAGAAATGGTACCAAAACTTCACAGTAGTTTAGCAAAACATGTTTTTCCTAGTTGCATTTTTATGTACATTTTATTTTGAAAGCAAAGAATCCTCCATCTTGCTTTCAAGCTTTTGTATAGATTTGCATCTAATCAGAAAGCATCCAAGAAGCATTATATGTAGCCTCATATTGTTAAACTTTTTAAAAGTGAATACACATTTTTATACTGGAAAACTGTCAGTAGCGCAGTCTGAATTTACAACATTTCCTTAGAGAGCTCAACCGAATAATAAAGGCTTTTTTAAATTAATGAATCATGAATAGAAGTTTGAACATAAATAACAAATGGACACAAAAATCACCTTAACTGTAGACAATGCCCTTCCCCGATCAATAATGTGATACTGTAACCTGGTAGCCAAAAGGTTAGTGCTGCGGGGGGCTGAGCCTACCTGTCCCAAGGACAAATTTAACATGAAAACTTGTTATACAAACTCTAATGACTTTGTGGCTGAAATAACAGCTCATTTGTTGTTTTTGGAATACTGATCAATTTCAAATTGTGGTTATTCCACTTCATGTAATTTTTGCTGCCTACTGCAGTCTTGCAAGGAGGTTCAGTGACTGGGAGACAGAATGGGAAGCACTAAATGAACTCACAGCAAAATGATGCAAGTAAGCTAGATGCAAGCAAGACCATGGTGAATTTCGTGACGAAATTGTTGTTTTCACTTTTTTTTTTTTTAAAATGGACTCCAATGGTTGCTATTTATCCGCCCGTGTACCGCTCCAATTAAACTGTGCTTCAAAGTGGTACAAAAACTTATGTTCAAAATCTCCAACTTTGGCCCTTGTGTACTAACCGCACCAAGGCCACATAGCGCTCTGTCAGCTCCAAATTGTACTCCTTGCTGCCATAATTCAAGAAATTGAACGGTGAACCATGTAGTGAGCGGCTGATCACATGCTTGAAAAGCAGCAGGCCTAACTCATCAGTCCATCCTTATAAAAGGTAAATTAGTAGTAATATTTGTATTCACTCTGAAGTGGTGCGTCTGTGGACCTAAGTAAGGCAGAGTTCCACATGTGGCCAACGACAACAGTGACCCTTATTTTATTGCAACTTTAAAACAAATAAAATACTGGTGTTCAGTTCATGAGTCAAAATCATTACTTTCAGGTTGAGGTTACAATTTACGTCACTCGACCTGCAAAACTGGCAAAAATGTCCAATTATGAGGCCTGTCCTATCTACAGCCCATGTTTTACTGGAATGTAATTTACAGTGCCGCACTAAAGTACACCACTTTGATAAAAAATAAAATATCAGGGTGCTTGGAAGGTCTGTAGGGCAGCTGTAACAATTTTATGGTTTACAATACCACAAATAGTTGGAAGAGTTATCATCAGGTGGTGAAAGACGGATCATTCAGAGATGGAATGAAGCTGATAAAAGAATATAATTGCTGACATGACAATCATAGTGGAGTACGGTTTACATAAAATATGAATCGTGAACCTGACCATGTCAAAACAGTTGTAAATAACCCTAACCCACAGCAAGACTTGGGAAAGCAGGTTCTTCACTTCACTGCCATCGTACAACCGACAGAACGCTAATCTCCAATTTTTTTCAGTTTCAATATAATAAAGGACCAACTTGTGCACGTACTTTATATTCATAATATGCTGCACTTCCCAACTCAACTGCACTAGCACATTTAATTAACAATCTCCACCGGGGCATGGCCAAGAACATCGTGGAGTACGAGACTCGTTCCCGGAGCTCCCGACCGGAGCCTTAATCCTAAAGCATCCTGCCAGTTCTAAAGCCTGATTTAGGTGCTGGCTATCCTGCGACACTACCGTGCAGCGGCACAGAAGACCTGGGCCACAGTGACTGGCTCGCCTGCAGCATTTTACTAGACTACTGGTTTCTTTAATCTTTTAGGTGGGGAGGGGGGGGTGGGAGAGGGGGGGGGGGGGGGGGGGGGGGGAAATCGACAGACCGCTCTGTCTTTTCCTGCGTTTGCTGTTATATCATGGGATTGGGTGTACTGCGAAGGGGGATGGGGTGGTACTCCTTAAAATAGACAATACCCTCCTGGAGACTCCATTGTCCTTTCATGTCATGGGGGGTGGAGGGGGACTTTAATTCATCAGTATGGGGATAGACCGGTACGGTAGGTCAGAGGGAAACACCCAGACTACCCCCTTGTACGGCTTCACCGACCCCCTGGGGCTTACTGATGTATGGAGATCCCAACATACGACTGCCCGACAATACTCTTACTTCTCTGGGGCTCATGGAGTACACTCCATATTTGGACTACGTATTTGTTCCCAGGGGGCGGATGGGGGTGGTTAGTTGGACAGAATATCTGGCTAGGCACTTGTAGGACCATGCGCCACTGCTGGCTTCGCTGGGGCAGCAGACCCGTACCTCTAGGCCCACCTGGAGGCTTAATGCGTGGGACCTACAAAAGGAAAAAATCCTAAAGGGGCTTCGGCCAGACACTGAAATCTTCTTTCAAGAAAATCTGGGCACCGTTGACTCGGGGTCACACTTTGGGAGGCATACAAAACGGTGTTGCAGGACAGGGAACAAAACCAGATAGCATGGGAGAAAAAAAAAAAGCACAGGAACACACAGAAATCCGTTCAACTAGGGTCAACTATTAACCCTAGAGAAGAAAGTCTGAGATCGTCCCGACCCACTGACTGCCCGACAAATAGAAGCCCTAAGGGTCGAGTACCGCAAACTGGCTCAAGAAGAAGCAAGGAAGCAGAGGCTAGCTATTATACATTGTCCATATAAAGGTAGGGGAAATGGCCAGGAAGTTACTGGCTAGGCTTAGCAAAAAGGAAACCAATGCCAGATGGGTTGACTCCATTGTAGTCGACCAAGAGATGACTCACAAATCAGACAAACCGAGATTGTCCGCATTTGCTCAACACTATGCAGACTTTTATGACCAGAAAACGCTTACCACCACTGAAGAGATCAACAATTACCTCATAGATGCTACTACCCCTGGGCTAGAAGACTATGTCCAGATGCTAGAGGAAGATATAAGACTGACAGAGGTTGGGCACGCAATAAATCGGCTAAAATCTGGTAAAAAGTGTGCACCGTACTCAGAGAACATCAAGGAACGACGTTGAGGCACTTTACACTTTGAATCACGCTGGAGACTTCAAGGATATATATGAATCCCTACGGTATACACGTGTTTAGATGTTGTAAGATACGGAACCCCTTGTGGGTCGGAATTATCACCACAAAGAAAAGATTCTTTCACAGAAGACCTAGCCTTGATAAAGTCGTGTGACTATTTACCATGTATGCGACGAAACACGTGTTGGCTGTTTGAAGACCCTGAAATTAAAGAAACAACAAAAGGACTCACCTACATGTATATTATTTGTGGTTACACTGCACTTTTGAAAAATACTTGAGACATCCTCGACGTGTGCTGAGGATTGCAATGTTTAAGTTCTGGTAAAACTTCTGGACCAAATGGACCCACAGACGAATTTTTTAAAACAATGCAATGATCTCTTCAATGAGCCCCCAACTCCTGGCTCTATATTGGGATGCCTACACAGAGGGGATTCTCCCAGTCGAACTCTGCACTGCCACAATTCTGGTCATCCATAAGAAGAGGCAAACCGAAGGACAAATGAGAATCATACCGACCAATCACCCGCCTGAATATGGAGGTTAAAACCCTCGCGACAATTTTAGCCATGCGGCTATTGAAAGTTGTAATGACCCTTAGACACTGTGATAGGCCATTTTTATGCCAGGCAGAGCGACCCCCAGTGGAACCTCCAAAGAGCCCACAAATGGGAGATATCTGTCAGGAACCGTACTACCCCACATGCCTTTCTGGCATTAGATGCTGAGAAGCCAGTTGACGATGTGCACTGGCCTTTCCTTGAGGCAGTCCTTGTCAAATTCGGCTTCGGTTCAAACTTTAGGAAATGGGCTGCGTTATTGTACACAGAACCAAGGGCAAAAGTAAGGGCCAACGATAGGCCTTCACCTGCGTTCCCAATCTCTTGTGAGACCAGACGGGGATGCCCCTTGTCCCCACTGTTATTTGCACTAGTGATAAAACCCCTAGCATGCATAATCAGACTACACCCGAAAATAGCGGGTTTCCAGATCACACCGGACGACCGGGATGAAGAAAGAATTTCTCTATATGCAGATGACATCCTTTTGTTTACTATGAACATAGCAACCACGATCCCCATCGTGTTTTCTATCCTCGAGAAATAGATCCGGTTCTCAGGATATACAATTAACTATCACAAGTGATGAGGGGAGAACGGAAGCCCTCTAGGGTGTGGTCACGAGTCACAAACCACCCTGCCGTGGTCATGAGCCGTGGTCACAGGTCATCTACGCAATACTTCACTGAGGAACAAGGAACAATGATATGAGATGACAAAGATCACATTTGAAGTGGCATTTTATTTGTTAAGTCTTAAGTACATCAGAAAATGCATTTATTAATTGATCAGCCTGAGCAATGAAACGTTTGAAGGCACAATTGAAATTAGTTAGGGAAAGCAGAACACTCTATAAAGTCTAGTGCCTAGAAGCACCTTAGCTATGGAGACTATCCCGGCAGGCCCTAATAGCTTAAGGGAACCTAAGAATGCAAGGAATTGGGTGTGAATGGAAAATACAGAGCATGGACAGACATTTAAAAAGACAAAAGTATTATCTGGCTTAGGAAGTCCACCACCTGAGAGAGAGGAATTGACGTCCCAAGTCAGACAATCGGCTAGCCGGAAAGCCTGCATGCAAAAGTCGCATCAGCAGAACTCTGGCTTCAGATTTGACGGTTGGGTCTGATATACCTGAAAATGCGGAACCAGGTTCTATGGTGACGCACTGGCCTACGCCCATTCAGTGCAGGCGGTCTAACCACATGTGTTCTAGGACACCGGAAGGACATCCTTAAAGAACATTTTTTTACGTACATTTTAAGAGAGAACATTTTGTACATTTCTGACAAAAGAACATTTTGTTACGTACATTTCTAAAAGTATATGTGAGAGCGGAACTAACTTACGACAGGTGCTGTGGCTTTTATTTCATGCAAGCTATCTTTCAAAACAATATTTCTGCAAGAGTCCAAGATGTGCCAACTTTGTACTGGCTGGGTCTGTGTACGTGTGTGTGGGGGGGTGTCTTGCAATGGGGCTTGTGAAAGGCTACTGTACTTTCCAGGTTTGCTCAATTGCCTCGCTGTGTTCAGCACATCAGAAATGCACGTTTAAAGTTCAAGCAAGATGCAAGACAGACTGGCCACTGATACCCGGAGACTTAACATGTCACAAGCACAATATACATTGGGTTCTCTCAAAGTTCAAGCAAGATGCGTATAGATCAGAGGTCTTCAATCTGTGGGGCGCGACCCCCAGGGGGGTCGTGGAGTCCTGGGAAGGGGGTCGCAGATTCTGTTGGAGCGTGCAGCAGTTCCTGGCGTCAGGCTGATTGAGGCGGCGGAGGCCTAATTCACGCCTCATTAACAAGTAAAGGTCTTCTGAAGACCTGTGAAGTACTCGGGTGTGCCTTTCTGTGTGTCCCGAAGCTGTTTCAGCCGGGCTCACTTACACGTGCTGGGGAGTGGGGGGGGGGGGGTGTCTGGGGGAGGAGGCTGTAGCCCTTTGAGTTCAATCAATGGACTTAGCTGTGGGGTTTATTTTTATTTTTAACGTTTTATATAGCGCTAGCTTAACCCGTAGGTATCAGAGCGCTTTACAAACACACACAGTAAACAGCAGAAGGACATTACAGTCATTGGTTCAAGTCCCACGAGCCCTCATACCTGGCGCCTGTGCAGGAGAAATGTGCCTGAAACTGTTCTTCACGGTGAGGTGTTTATACAGCCTGTCTGCCCCCCCCCGCCCCCCAAGCAGGGAAGCACAGAGATGCCCTCCCATGAGAGAGGAAGAAGAAGGAAGAAGACACAGAGAGATACTGACCCCACCCCCATGAGAGAGGCACAGAAAAGGTGGGTGGATGAAGGATGAATGTATGTGTGGATGGAAGGATGAAGGGTGGGTGGATGGATGGATGGATGGAAGGAAGGATGAAGGATGGATGGGTGGATGTAAGGATGAATAGATGGATGTGTGAAAAGGTGGGTGGATGAATGATGAGTGGATGGATGTAAAGATGAAAGGGTAGATGGATGAAGGATGAATGGATGGATGTGTGAAAAGGTGGGTGGATGAATGATGAGTGGATGGATGTAAAGATGAAAGGGTGGGTGGATGGATGAAGGATGGATGGATGTGTG
This sequence comes from Lissotriton helveticus, assembly GCF_964261635.1. Classification (NCBI taxonomy): domain Eukaryota; kingdom Metazoa; phylum Chordata; class Amphibia; order Caudata; family Salamandridae; genus Lissotriton; species Lissotriton helveticus. The sequence continues at coordinate 2,046,907,193 of NC_136063.1, read as the reverse complement.
AAAAGGTGGGTGGATGGATGGATGAAAGGGTGGGTGGATGAATGATGAGTGGATGGATGTAAAGATGAAAGGGTGGATGGATGGATGAAGGATGGATGGATGTGTGAAAAGGTGGGTGGATGGATGGATGAAAGGGTGGATGGATGAAGGATGTATGTATGGATGGATGTGTGAAAAGGTGGGGGATGGGTGGATGGATGGATGGATGAAAGGGTAGGTGGATGGATGAAGGATGGATGGATGAAAGGGTGGATGGATGAAGTATGTATGGATGGAAGGACAAAAAGGTAGATGGATGTATGGGTGGATAAAAGGTTGCATTGATGAATGATGGATGCATGGATGGATGTGTGAAAAGGTGGGGGGATGAATGATGGGTGGATGGATGGATGAAAGGGTGGGTGGATGAAGGATGGATGTATGGATGGAAGGGTGGATGGATGTATGGATGGAATAATGAAAGGGTGGATGGATGAAGGATGGATAGGTGAAATGGAGGATGGATGTATGGATGGAAGGATGAAAGGGTGGATGGATGAAGGATGGATGTATGGATGGATGGGTAAAAGGTTGCATGGATGAATGATGGATGGATGTGTGAAAAGGTGGGTGGATGAATAGATGGGTGGATAGGTAAAGGATGGACGTATGGATGGAAGGATGAAAGGGTGGATGGATGTGTGAAAGTGTGGGTGGATGAATGATGGATGGATGGATGGATGTGATGAGGTCTAACAGGCGCATTTATGGTTGTCGATAGTTGTTGATGATGAGGAGTACCAGTTTCTAGAATCTTTTGTCGTAAGGGGGTCCTTACGCCTAAAAAGGTTTTACAAGGGGGTCTCGGCATCAAAAAGTTTGAAGACCTCTGGTATAGATGGAGAGAATTGCCACATAATGGGCCATGCAGCAATGTACAAAATTATCTCATTACCCCAATTTTTATATGTGCTACAGAACACATACCACCCTCTCCCTCCAATATTCAGGGGAGTCCATTCCGAACTCTGGGCACTCCTCTGGTTGAAGGGCCACCCCAGAATTGCACTAAAGTCTCTACAACGTAACCCATACAATGGGGTACTCGGGCTTCCAAAGGCTCACTACTTAGCAGCCAACCTTACCCCCATAAATGACTGGATACACACTCCCGGGGACCAGCCCACTTACAGACTGGTAAGGGAAACACTTACCCTTAAAATATTCACACACTATTTATATGGGAGAGGGGGGCGGGGAGTGACCCACAGACTACTCCCTGCAGCTAGAGTTACTATAGAGGGGTGGAGCATGGCCAATACAACGCTGGACTAGGCACACAAAATAACTAGGCCCACCCCTCTGTGGAAAGGAAATTAGTTTAAAGAACTGAAAACACTCCAGGGATTCGAAACCTGGAACCTGCATGGGATCTCCACAGTGGGAGATATTACAGCCAAAGGCAATCTTAAACCCTTTTCAGCCATTCAGGCGGAATTCCAACTTCATGCCTCCCACTTTTTATAATATGAACAGCTGCGTCACACTTGGAGTGCAGAAGAAATAGAGGCCTCTGAACTCCTTGAGTCCGCACCACTGGAAGGGTGATTACTCCATGAGGAACTAAGAACGAAGGCAGTCTCTGCTACTTATAAAACGCTAAACAACAATATACCGGACACCCTGGTTAAACTGAGGGGGGCATGGGAGGGAGAAATGGAGGACATAGGCTGGGAGGTGGCCCTGATGCACCCCACAGAGGTCCCGATCAAAGCCAGACCCCGTCTTATTCAATTTAAAATTCTCCACCGGGCCTACAGCGACAGAGACAAACGACACAAATTGGAACACGCGGAGTCGTCTGAGTGCCTGCGTTGTCGGACAAAGAAAAACCAAAGGTGGTGATGGAGGGAGCGTTGACAATACAAACACTCACCCCCAGTCAACTGATCTGGGTTTAATCCATCACCGTTCTTTAGCTCACTCCGCCACCCCAGTTCAGACATGGCCATATGCAAATCAGTCTGACCCTGTGCCTCATGGGAACAGTCCAGCCCGAACTGCCAAGCCTCGTCTTCCCTGGACCGGAATCAAGCTTCCCAGGACCGGTTTCTGGCATATAGCCATGTTTGAACTGGGGTGGCAGAGTGGGCTAAAGAACGGTGATGGATCAAACCCAGATCTTTTGACTGGGTGTGAGTGTTTGATTGGTTCAGATGCTCCGTCCATCACCACCCCCTTTTGTACCGCTTTGGCCGCCATAAGTGTGGCAGGGTATGCTCAGACGTGAGTCCCTTGCTCACTTTGCCACTGGATTCAAGCAAGCCGGGCTGAAGACGGCTGGAATGCCAGAAACCGGTCCTCGGAAGCTTGTTTCCGGTCCAGGGAAGGCATGGCTTGGCAGTTCGGGACGGACTGTTCCCATGAGGCACAGGGTCAGACTGATTTGCATATAGCCATGTCTGAACTGGGGTGGCAGAGTGGGCTAAAGAACGGTGATGGATCAAACCCAGATCTTTTGACTGGGTGTGAGTGTTTGATTGGTTCTGATGCTCCGTCCATCACCACCCCCTTTTGTACCTTTGTCGGACAGGCACAGGCAATTTTCACCATACACTTTGGGAGTGTCCACAAATAGGGGTCTATTGGCAGATGATAATCGCCTAGTTGAACGTAATAGAGGGAATCTCCCTTCCATTGAACCCTAGATTCATCCTTTTAGGGATCCCTGGTGACGTAGTTGTTCCCAGACCCAACATTTTTTTCAGCGCACTGGGTCTGGTGGAGGCCAAACGAGATATTGCACGTCACTGGGGCGCACAAGAAACCCCTACACTACAAGAATGGAAAAGGGGACATATCTGTATGGCAGCAGAGAGGGTGATATACAAAAAGTAGAGGTTGCCCCAAAAGAGTTCAAGAAAATATGAGGTAGTTAGATGAGACAATACAGCCTGAGCCCGAGCGTCGGGGACACCCAATCCACTGCAACTGGGTTAGGGACCAATGGTACCTTGCTTGACCCTGAAGGGGGGAGGGGTGTTGAGGGATGCGGCCCAGGGTCATGGATGCAACTATGATTGTACCTTAATTTGTGTCTCTCCGCTGTTCCCCAGAAGTGGGAATTACCAGGTGATTGTATATGGTCTTAGTGCACTTTTGTTGTTGTAGATATGTCAATGTTTACAGTTGATGCAAAATTAAATAAAAATATATTTTTAAAAAAACATTAATCTCCATCACCCAATCTAGAAACAAGGGACCGCGTTTAGATCAATAACCACTTGGTGGAAACAAGAAGCAAACTTATCACACCAACATTTGAGGAACCTGGAATGCAGCAATAGAAAATATTATTTTCTGCATGTTAATTGAAAGTGCATCAACTTTTCTGAGGTTCTAACAACTTCTCAAATACTACTGCTGCTCCTCTAACACTTTCTTGTGGATGGGCAAATTACACAGTACTTGATTCACTTATTTAAAACACTTCTCAGTTATAATTTTTCAATTATTTATCATGAATCCACTGGCAATAATCATTTTGACTCACACCTTCATTTATAATTTGGTGTTCACAGTATTTAACATTTTAGTCTGAATTAAAACATTTATTTTGGGACATTTTATCAGTATCTATTCATATTTTTTTCCATGTTTTGCGAACAAATAAGGTTGTACAATCATAAATATTTACACATTTATCTAACAGATAAATCTGCACACACATGCCTGCCATGTTTCAAAAAATTAAGCAGAAAAATATAACATAACAATACACCCACAGTTAAATAGTAGCATTATTTTACAAACGCATGCTGACATATGCGGTTCTGTAAAGAAGGCTCATTCTGCTAGCTAACTTTCCATTCCATCTGCTTAGCTGTTTGCCTATAACAGCATGAAAAGTCACGCAAAAGAAAACAATTGTTTTCCATCTGTATCAGTCAGTCAAAGAAAAAAAAAAACTTGGAGCCTTATTTATAATTTCATCTTCAGACCCGATTAGTCTTGGTACTAAACAGACGTAATAATGGCTTCTCCACAACCTATGTTCAATAGAACATTTATTTTTACTACTTACTGTAAGTCACTGAACTAACTTTAAATGTTTGGTGTACAGTTTATAAAATTCTATTAAAACAAATTACCTGTTTCAAATCTTAAGCTCTGACATGCTATACCTTTGCATGGTAATTTAAACATTCTGCTTTTAGGAGAAATGCCTCAGCTTTTGTAAAATGAACTGTGACATTCGGCTGGGTTACCCGCAGTGAGAAATGAAAGGCACATTTAAATAGCTTCTAAATGAACGGTCAAATATTTCAAAATATATCGCAAGTTAGGAAATCGCATTTGTTTCATTCTGAACTGTGATGGAAACAAAGACCTAGTAGGATTAAACAAATCAGAACACTTTACTTAGTTATATGAAATTGATACATTTCTTCTTAAACCCGATTTCTGCACTTTATCGTTTTTCGGTATAAGGTTTTACCTGTAAAACTGCATGTCAGTGGGAAAGTTTTTGCCCATTTGAATGAAGTGTGCCGCATGTAAATGACTGTGTGATACCAAATAATGCTTCACTAATAAATAAATGTATTAGTCTTAATATGTATCTCTAAACATGAACTAAGAAAGATTCCTGCTCCAACCCTGATAATAATGCTTTTAGTGAACCAAGAGGCAAGTCAGGGGTCATATGTACCCTATAAATTGATATATTCTTAATATGAGCCAAGGTTTAGCCTATTAAATCAAAATAAAAATGTTTTATATACAGCAGATATGCTGAGCTCATTTCAAAGTGCTCTCACGTGATGATGAAAAAACGTGACTGAATGAAATACCTGCGTAGGATAACAACTAGAGGCCAGTTGATGGACCAAACAGTACAGTTAGGTCGAGTGGATTACTCGCTACATCTGCTGCAGGTCTGGGAATATTTTTATATTTTTTGAAGCCGGCAAGTGAAGACTACATTATTTTCACCCTATAACGGATCTAGCCTTTTCCTATCAGTTATGATAGGCCGCCCACATGGGGTACAGTTTTTACTGATTGTGGAAACACTAGGTGGTGGGAGTTTTGATGTTCCCCATAAATTACAGAACTTTCCACCTATGAAATACGGATTTTTTTAAAATTAATTTATGTTTGACAGGAGCAGGACATTTTGTTAAGAGAAAGTGGTGGCATCCCAAGCACGATGCACCACCCTTGACTCTTCTAGGGGTCTTGTATTCAGAAAATGTTTGAGGTTGTTAAGTTTCCCAAAGTGCTGCCCAACTCTATGCCCAAAAACTACAGCTGCCTACATCCACATAATCCACCAAATCGCAAACTTGTTTTTCTTGCACTTTACTTAGTTGTGTTCTTTGGTTGTTCTTGTACTTAGTAGTACACATGCAGGCTACTGTTTTAATCCAAAGTTGACGTAAAGCCCCTAGGGTCCAACTCTTCTGACTTTATTATTAGGTAGGCCCCATCGCCATTTTAGATCACAGAGGTGACCATTTAACATCACAGAATTAGTAATCTTTTTCAATTCAGACAAAAACGTTGTCAAGACTGCCATTTGATGCAAATGTCGTCTGACGGTATCTTTCTAAGAAGTATGAAAGCCTTCCTCTAGGACATGGCTTTATCAGCACCGAGTGGGATAGAGAATCTTCGAAGTGCGCCAGCAACGGGTGAGACGTCTTCTTGCAGAATATCAGGAGATAATGTGGGTGAAGGACTTCTCAATTTAGTGGTCAAATGCCCTTATATACTACATCTTATCAGAGATTGTAATTTCTGACATAAGAGAACGTCGATTTAGACTAATCTATTGTGACTATGTCTGTAATGGTTATTATTTGACCCATACAGGATAAGGAGAGACCCATGACCCAAACGCATGTCACTTCAGGTGTTATATCTATGTCCTCAGTCGAATTACCTAATACTTTCACAGTTCTTAGAAAGATAAGGTCAGACTACATCTGCATCAAATGGTAGACAAGACAATGATGCAGCATTAATTGGAAAAGATTGTGACCTCCGTGATCTAAAATGCTGAAGGGGCCTACCTAAAGCGAGACGAGTCGGACCTTAGGGTCTTTACGTCATAACATGGGAATGCACAATGGTAGCATCTCTGCCATAAACTATAGAATTTCGCTTGATTTTTGGCTAACTTCAGTGAGATTACACAAAAAAATCTCAGTGCAAAAACTCCTTCAGAATCCCATGGCCTTATGGGTAATCCAGAGTTCAGAGAAATCCAAATGCCCCATAGCTACAAATCTTAGATTCCACGATACATTTAAAATATATATAGCGTTTATTCAGCATAAAATTATATTCATACATTTTTTTGTTATCAAGTGATGTATGTTTGGTACAAAGTGAAAAGATGCTGCACATCATGGCACAATTGGGGCCTCCGGGTATCACGAACATTTAAACAAACTACAAACAGTATGATGGTCTGCTTTCCAAACAGCCTTGGTCTCCGTGCTATGGAACAGAACTGTGTATAAAGGAGACAGGTGCTTTTTGGATTTTTTTTTAATTAGGCTACATAAATAAATTAAAGGTGTTCTTGCTCCTTTCTAGTGCAGACACTCAGCTCCTTCCTCTCACAATGCCCCTTCTAGACAGAGAAGCAATGGGACATTGAGGAGCTATGTGAAACGGACTCAAAAGTGGGAATTGGAAGAGGAGGAACTAGGAATTATCCTATTCCATCTCATTTCTATCCTTCCTCCTGGTTAATTTCTTCTGTTATTGGAGTGGGATAGGTGGCACGAGGAGCTGGCTGCTCCTTCTGCCCTCTCTCCTACCTGCTCCTTCCAACAGAAAAGAAGAAGATCAAGAAGTGGATATGGCTAGGAAGGAGTTAGAGGCAGTAATAGCTGATGTTTCTTTCAAAGGTACAGCCAATACTTGTGCTATGTTAATATGAAAATAGATGCCATCAATAAAAATGAAATCTCGTCCTTATTAATATAATCGCTCGTTCTGAACTCCACATCTACCTCGACTTGCAAATAGGTTGTCAAGCAGGCCCTGATTCCTAGGTCTGGGATTACGGATTGATAGGTCACAGGTGGGAACAGACAAACACTCAGACAGGAAACTCTTGATCAATCCCACAGATAGGCACAGCGACATTACAATGGTCGGGGAGATTGCCCAAATAAAGTACACATTCGTGGCGGGGGTACGAGCGCTCCTTAAAACACCATAAAGTCAGATGGCCCATGAGTTCAGAACACATAGCCAATCAAGATTTCGCACACAGTGATCTCGCGCTCCCTTTGCTGGACATTTGGACCCATGCACCACTGACCACATGGCGTCCACGCGAGGTCGAGACCCACCTGTAGCCACCATTTGACCATTAATTTACGACTCCAAAGGCAGCAACCAACATTCACCACCATATATGGTACGCCAGAAACCTTTCTAACCTGCTGTGCTTTGTATGTAAGGACACAAACCAATTGTAAATTGAGACAGTCCGCAGACTAAGTGCCTATAACTGTTCTCCCGGCTGTAATGTTCAATTAAACAAACTGTTTCTGTTTTGCCAAACTCCTCGTCTACTGTGTTTTTTCGGAAAACCGGCACAAAAAGGCAGTGAAAAACTGCCATTGTACTCCCTCGGTCGCAAAGAGGCGGCCGGGGGAGTGCCGAGGGATTTCCAAACTGCAGACTGGCTCTCCGAGCCTGTCGTCCGCAATCCAGAAATCCGAGTCGGATTCCTTTCCGACAGAGCCCATCAGATTAGCTCGGTCGGAAAGGAATCCGGGCGACACATTCCAGTCGGAAGGGCTCCGACCATCGTTCGGAGCCCTTCCGATCGGAATCGGCCCCTTTGTATTTAGTCAATACAGTGACTGTGGCAGACAATAGTTACATTCTACTTGCCCATGTAAATGGCTTCCTAGTTTTTTTTGTTATAAATCGGTTTATTGAAATTTTTGCTTGCGAAACACAAGAATACACAAATCAGGGCTCAAATAATAAAGAAAGCCGTCTACCACAGTACTATATCTTGAAGTCTTACAGTGAGGAGTATCAAATAGTTTAATTGAACATAAAACAGCTAGTTCCTTGCAGTGATGGATCACTCAATGAGAAAGGTTTTGTAGGGTGTGGTTGTGACACACATGCCCACAGTAGAATAGAAGAAAGAACTCCAGTGAACAATTAAACAATACAAGTCAGAGGTATACATCTAAACAATACAGGTCAGAGGTATACATCACATGATCAGCAAACCATAAGGATGCCTGGAGGCCATGCAGGGGGCGATTATTAGGAGAGAGGGAAAAAGGGAAGTGATTACAATGTAGCAGGCAAGTAATCCATCGCCACCGTGCCTGCTTGACTACACCAAAGGGAAAGTTGGAGCGCTGTAAGTCTGAGTGGCTTGAAACAGGAGTGTTCAGTGTTCAAGGTGGGTAAATTAGTCAATCAATGGTTGCCAGACACAGGCAAATTTAGAATCTGTGTGTGCTATCTTATGGGACAGGAGCGCCATAGCATGCCAGAGGCACATGAAACAGTGTGCAATGGAAGGGGTAGAGGCTTTCTTCCAGTGTAGTGCTAGGAGTTATTTGGCATCGACTAGCATGTGGTTTATGGAGGCACCAACCGGCATGAGTAATCCCTTCCAGTTCCATGGGGCGGATACCCAAAACTGCAGTGTTATAATATTGGGGGAGGGGGAAACCCACTGTGTCTTTGATATGGCCCAGGATTTCCTCCCAGTAAATTGTAATATGAGAGCATGACCACCATATGTGGTGGAAGGTCCCAGGGCCTGTGCCTCATCTCCAACATAGATCAGAGGTAGCTAGGCATACAGTATGGAAGCGGGTTTGTGTGAAGTACCATTGTGTCAGTTTGTATTCTGTCTTGTGTTATGGAATGCTTCTATAGATTTCAGGGATGTTTTGCCAGTGTGTCCGATTGCTTTTGGGAGATGCCCTCAGTTTGATTGATATGTATAAGGCCGCGCTGGCGTAGAGTGTTGGAGTACCCAATAGGTGCACAATATTGGGCCTCTAGTGCCATCATATGCCATGACCAGTGCTTCAAAGGAAGGGGGGTATTGTCTCAATGCCCCATGGGCGTGCGAGGGGTGAAGCGCCCGGTGGCGCAACTGACAATATTGCAGCAGTACTGTCTCGCTGTAATCTCCTGCCTCCCATCTGAGAAAGGAAGGGGCCTCGAGGACCAGTGCGAAGTCTGGGTTACGAGCAAATGGAGTCTTTGGAGAGGGGAAGTTGGTGAGCATCCTTTTAAGAGCAGTCCTATCCCACATCTTCAAGACTGTTTTAGAAGGAGTGGCTATATAGGCTTCGCGGCCTAGCATGTTTGGGGAGCCACGCTAGGTCCCAAAGAGGGCAACGGACCACTGTCCGTTCCATATGGAACCAGTGATTTTCGCTCTCCCTGGCTACCTACTGAGAAATGTAGTAACGGTAAGCTGCCCAACAGTATTCCAGAAGATTACGGCAAGGGGAGTCTGGGTCATCGGGGAGGGGTCTAAATGAGGTAAAGAATCTTTTGAAGAATAGTCATTTTGATGGCATTAAGTCGTCCCAACCATCACATGTCATGGTTTCCACCTGTAGATTTTTCCAGGATGGATTTGCAGTACCTCGGCCAGTAAGCCTATCGCCAGGTTGCCAAGGAGGTGGGTCAGGTTAAGACCCAAATAGCGTATGGTTTTAAGGGCACATTGGAAAGGTGTTAGGGATTGTCGAATCAGGAGGTCCGACCTAGGTATTGTAATGTTCAAGGCATTTGATATATTCAGGTTGACCTTGAACCAGCAGACCTTATCGAAAGCTCGAAGAGCTTGCACCACTGCAGAGAGAAAAGTAGTAGGTTGAGTGAGTCTCCACAAGGGGTCATCTGCAAAGAGGCTAACTTTATGGGAGCATCTGCCAAAGGGAACGCCCGTATGGACTCAGCCTATTGAATGGTGATGGACAAAGGTTCCACCGCCAAGGCAAACAGGGGGGCTCGAAAGATGGATCAACCTTGTATATTGACTGGAATGATAGCCGTTGGGGAGACATAGGAGCCCATAATTCTAGTAACCATGGCCTGGTCTAGACCAATCTTTTGGAGGACCAACCTTAGGAATGGCCTGCTAACCCTGTCAAAGCCCTTCTCCGCATCAAGCGAGACATGGAGTGAATTATTTTGTGGTGAGACTTCTCCACAAGATAGGCAATTCAACAGATATTGTCCACACCCTGTTGATTGCAGATAAAGCCCACCTGGTCAAGGTCAATTAGGCCAGGAAGGTATTGCTCCAACCGGTTCACCAGAATCTTTGTGAAGATCTTCTCATCAGTGTTCAAGAGAGCAGTCAGGCGGAAAGAGGCACAGAGGGCAATCTCAGCTGCAGCCATCGTAGGAGTGAGTCCAGTGTAGAATGTGAGCAATAATGTGAATAATGTCAGCATGCCTGCAGAAGGGGGAAGACTGTTTTGTAGAAAGTGACCAGGATTCCATTTGGGCCGGGCGTCTTTCAAATAGGGAGCTCCTTCAGAGCTCAATGAAGTTTACCAAGGGTGACAGGGCCCTCCAAGATTTCAGTATGCTGTAGGTCTAGAGGTTCCCAGTCGCAGGAGTCAAAGTAGAAGTCTAGTAGTTCCTTAGCAGCGTCCTCCCTGGAACAGAGGGCTGGGTAGAAGCTGTGGAATGGCTGTTTTGCTTGTTCAATAGTAGTCCAGTCCGTGACCCCTACCCTGATCTTATCTATGTAGGTTTGAGCTTGCTGCTGCCTCAGTTTGAGAGCGAGAAGTGCACCAGCCTTGTTCCCCCTCACCTCCTTCGTAGAACAGTTGTTTCAGTGCTAGGAGAGACCTTTCACTACAGTTTGTCCTGCGGATTCTCAGCTGTCCCTGCAACAGGGCTGCCTCTTGTGGCTGGGGAGGGGGAGGACTGATCAAGGCGCTTCAGGGTCTTGATCTCAGTAGTGAAACCTGTTTCTACTAATCGGGACTCCCTTGCACTTGCGACAGTGGACAGGACTCCCCCTCATGGTGGCCTTGAAGCCGTCCCCACTACAAGATCACCCTTCTCATGGGCTAGCTGTTCCCACAGGGGGTCTCTAGGATAGACATTGAGGAGGGTGAAGAGTTGGGCACTCCGTTTGGAGTGTTCGCTTCACATAATGGCCATTTATGTCCCGGACCGTCTTTGGTATGTTGGTAAAAAAGCTTGCCTTGCACACGATGGCCACCCCTGCCGTCTTTGTAGAAGCATGAGCCCAGAGGTGGGTAGGGTATTTCAGATGTGATATGTGGTGCAAAAACCTCCCGGAGGAGGAGTGTGTCTTGAAGAAGATGATAGCTGGGTCCTGCAAGAGAAGATAGTGCCATAGCTGCCGTCATTTGTTAGGAGAGTTCAAGCCCCGGGCATTAAGAGAGAGTAGTTTAGTGTGTTGTGTAGGAGTCACAGCCTGGTGGAATGGGTGTGTCGCTAATGGCGTATATGAAGGTATGTACTGTAGCAGTCTCCAGGCAACATAGATGGGAAGCATCTACAGTGCGCTTCAGGGTCGTTGACTGGAAAGGGAGTGTAGACTTGGCCTGCCTAGGAGGATAGACAGGTTGAGAGATCTGGGGCTTAGCTCCTGGGTAGTAAGTGGTAGGTAGGGTGTCAAGATCCACTGAAGGGAGCAAGGGGGTTATATCCCCTCCCCCTCAGAAAACATCTGACCTAAAGAAAGGGGAAACAAGAACTTTAAAAAGCCAACAGGGCCGAACAACTCCATTCAAGTCCTGAGATGGCTAGAGTCTGATGCGTAGGTCTCATTGGAGGAGTCACTCTTCGGAGGAATAAATCAAGGGCGGGGGGGCTTGTCTCCCAACAGGTCATACTGGCCTGAAAGTTGTCAAAGTCATCCAAGTGTCCCAGAGCCTCTTGGCCAGCAAAGGTTAGAGCCGGGACCTATGTGGGTGTAGATATATGGTTGGAATGTTGAGTGTTTGTACTTGGATGAGTGGCAGTTGGATTGAGAAGGGCTGAGCAGCAGGATGCTGCTCCTGGTGGGGGTATACCTTATTTACCTGTAACCTGATCTAAACCTAATAAACATACAATCAAAGATGTAGGTTTACAAAAAATGTAACAGCTTCCTCTCTTCAGTGCAGGCCTAGAGACCTGAAGGGCTCCCATAACCTTTGCAGTCTTATTTGCCTTCTTGATCTACACCAACGCTTGATCCACTCCAGTGCCAAAAAGCTGGTTTCCTGTAAGAGGCTCATCAATGATACTGGCTTGAACCTGGATTGCACAGCCACGCAGGTCTCCTCAATGCTGTCTGTGTTCAGCGGTTTACTCGCTGTGTCTGCTGCATCAGAAGGAGGACTTCAGGCAGGAGTTAGCGATGTTCTTTCCTCCCTCACTAAGGCTTTTAACCAGTTTGTGTTACTCCTTAGGGAGGTGCAACATAAGATTTACCCATATCCTCCCAATATTGGTAGATATACCAGTATAATAGTTTGTTAGGGTTAGCAATCCATCGCGGAGTGGTCGCCAATCTCAACGTTAGGCACCTTAGCTTCCACACAGACTTTTCCCTTCAAGGGTGCCTCCCCTCCTTCCCCCTATGCACTCTATCGTCATCAAAAGTTGAGTCAATGCCTTAATGCGTTTTTCTTTCCCGGTAGGATAGAACGTTTCCTGGGTGTTTTTTCTGCATTGAGGACCTAGCCTTTTGTGACTCTGGTTTGTCGTGCAAAGTACCGTGCTTTGGCATCTTGAGCATGTGTCAGTGTCTTTTCCTTCTAAAAATCAGGCATGAGTCGCAATGGATTTAAGGACTTTAAGGTGTTGCTTTGACAATATACGTCTCAAGTTCAACACCTTGGTGTTTCCCCCTTAGCCTCTACTTCATCAGAGAAACCCATCTCCTCAATCAATTGAGCACCCCTCTTCTGCTTTTCAATTTCCGACAAGCCTGTCATGTCTGTATTTGCCCAATATGCTCGAAGAATCTGGTCTCTGTGAACCAGGGTCTTTGGTTTAAAATAGGAGAATGGGGTGCAGCCCTCCGACTTTGAGGGAGACAAAACACACAGACTGGATGTTCATTATGGAAGGGAAGCTTTCAATGGCAGTAGGGCTAAACTTCAAGAGTTTGCTCATACTCTAAAATGGCATCAAGAACCCCCAAGATCTCACCTCCATCAATAAATATTCCCAGATTGTCGATCCGCCCCGACAAACCACTCTCCAGCATGGATCTTGGTTCTCCTCTCATCTGCTTTCCAGTGTTCCTCGAGGACTTCTTGAGAACAGTTGTTGAAAAGAAAAAAAAAAAAACATTGGGAGCTCTCCGACGCACCTCCATGCCAAATGGTCTCTGGATGACCCCTGCCTGCACTGGGTCTAATATCTCTCCTGCCTCTACAGAAATCCAGAAAGAGTAGAACCATGCAAAGGTACTGCCTCTGCTAAAGAAACCTTCTGCTGACCCAAAGTTTCTTTCCATCTATAGAGCGATATCATTGCTGCCTTTTCCTGCTAAATTATCAGGAAAGCTAGCCATATTCCACCAATCACACTACCAAATGCCCAGCATGACAGGGCAGCATTTAATACACATAGGCACCAGATCTAGACCGTCTTGAGAGAAATATTTCCTGACTGCCCAGATGTAGGAGGGTTAATGGCAGAGACTATGAAGCCAGAAGAATGCATTAACGATTTTCTGAATAGAATGAGGGAAAGATGGGCTCAGGAAACAGGACAGATACGGGCACACAAGTCATATTTTGAAGAAAGGGTTTCCCATAGAGATACAGAGTGGGCTAGACAGTGTAGCTGCTTTAGATACCAAACCCTGGCAGGAAATTTAAGCCCATATACTCCACTACCATAAGAGGAAGCAAGATAAGGATACAGAGAAAGGGGACAAAAAGAACCCAGGGCAGAACCTGGGTATCAGCATCTGTACCCAGTTAGGAGTCAAGCATAAATAAGCTTCAGCTTACCATCCCCCACAAGTAACTTCATTGTAGAAAGCCTCAATGGTTTAATAAAACATTAAATAAGTAAGAATTGTGCCACCCTTCAAAGGATGTGGCTACACCGTCTTCCCCTAGCCTTATTTGCACGGGAAAACACACCTAGCAGCGATCAGCATCTCACACCACCCCATATTGTGACTGGTAGACTGATGGGGATGCCTATCCAAACAACTAGAACTAGGTTAAGTTAGAAGGCTAGCTCCAAAACACTGGGAGACGAACTGCATGTATATCTTTCACAACTAACCAAAAATGCTAAGTTCTTATCAAAACAGATCAGTCAAAGAACATTTAAATGCACCAATAGCAAGCTGCCATATCCAACACCTCAGCTTGGACAAGAGATGTACATTGGGACCTTTGTGAAAAAATGGAAAGAGGCCATGTTTAAGGTGTCCTACAGGGTGGTCTTTTCAACACCCACTGTCCTCATGGTGTGGGGAAAAAACGCATGGGTCCACCAGCTGAATCCTTCCACAGAGTAGCCTCCATGAACTAAAAACTGAAAACATTTTTGAACTGGCTAGAAGGAACACAGCCACCAGAAGAATGCTGACGACTCAGAAGGGACTCAATTCCTCGACCTGCTGTAACACAACTAAAGTAATGTACATTTATAGGGCTATGTACGATCTGCCTACTATGGGCAGTCCCACACTTTAGTACTACTGAGGAACTGCTGAGTTACAAATGATTCACTAATGGGGGGGGGGGGGGGAAGGGGGGACTACTGTGCCCGAGTAGAGACCTCTTGTATGTTACCTACAATTAAACTAAACAAAACACCAGTACCCCACATACACTGCACAGCACCCATTTACATAACACATGGTACCAGCATATCACCACAGTCCGCTCCCAAGCATCAGCCAGGTCGTACTATGTCTCAGACACCCCAGGATATAGCGGCATGGATTAGCTAATTTAGCGGCACAAATATGGAAATTTTGCGCCATTTTGCGGCACTTTATTTTGCAATTTATGCCTCCGGAGCCCGCCGCACACTGGGCACGCGGCGGGCCCCTCCTGGCATTTAAAAAAAATGGTAATTGGTCCAGCCGCGTGCCCAGTGTGCGGCGGGCCTCGGGGGCATTATGTTTTTGGGGCCCGTCACACACTGGGCATGTCCTGAGAGCTGAGTGTACCTGAGGAAGGTGTGCTTGTGGCTAGATGTGTTTGATGCTGGGTGCCCTCTGAGATGTGTGCTTTTATTGTCTGGGTGCACTTGGGGTTTGGTGCGCTTGAGTTTGTATGCACTTTTCGGTTGGGGGAACTTGGGTTCGGTGTTCTTGGGTTTGACTGTGGTTGGATGCACTTGGGTCTGTGACAGTTGGATGCACTTGGGATTGAATGCACTTGAGCTTCAGGGTTCTCGGCACTAGATGCTTTTGTGTTGGGTTCTCTCTGAGTGTGCAATTGAGAGTGCTTGGGGTTGGGTACACTTGGGAGTTGGATGTGCTTGGGTTGGTATCACTTGTGGTTCAGGGTACTCTGGACTGGATGCACCTTGGAGAAGAGTTCACTGGGAAGATGTGCTTGGCTGCGCTTGCAGTCAGGTAAACTTGAGGCTGGGTGTGCTCGAGGATGGTGCCGGTTGGGTGCACTTGGGGTTGGGTGCATGGGTAAGTTGCCTTTAAGGAAGGAGATGGAGACAGGTAAAGAAACAAAACATAAAAAGCCAGGCCCGTCACACATAGCCCCCTCGTGCTGAACACTGATACGCACACCTTTCAGTGACCACAACCACCACTAGAGTCAAGTGCCCTAAAAAGTCCCAAATAACTGTTGCAGACCTAGAACGTACAACACACAGTATCGCCTTTGGGACTTCGCGGGACTCCCTACAACCAAATGCACCACGAGAGAAATTCTTGATTTTTTATTTTATTTTTTTAAAATCTTTTTATTGTTTTCAAACACAAACAACAGACGTTAGGATGGACCACCACATTCACATAGAGCCCGACATCTAGTAATGAAGGGAACATTGACATTATTCCGGCAATCAAAACAAATCAAATATTCAGCATCAACCAATGACACAAGGTCCCTGCAATAGACCTACCAATCCGGTGTCAAGCCCCCCCGTATAATATACTACGATGACCAAAATACTGGGCATCAGCTCCATCTACAGGTCCACCCTCCCCGCCTAACCACCCCCCCCACCCCGCCGCCGGCACTACAACCAAAAGACTAGATGCAATAAAAATATTACCATATTGTGTGGGTTTCATAAGTGTCATCACACCAACAGTCCCATTAAATATTCTGATTATCCCGGGAGTCGGGAATCTCCTCACATGCTGGCACCCCAATGTCTAGAATAGTCTGTCTACTGGTTTTCTTCCTCTGTCAGCGCGCTAGTCTTTTGAGTGTTTAGATCTGTCGTCCGTAGCTCCATCACCAGGGCCTCCCAAGTCCGCGCAGCCTCTAGTGCCTTGTCGTTATGGGACCTATGGGCCTGCCGCAGTCTAACTGAGCTCTCACTACTAGCCCACATGAGCAGTGCTGCCTTCCATCTAGGGTAGCTAGGCCCCACCGCTGCCTTCCAGTGAGATGTAATTTCCCTCTTAGCCAGCAAAAATCCTAGGTCTATAAATTTACTAGTCAATTTAGTTTTGCTCGTATGTGGAAACCAGTGTAACAGGCAAGTCCCCTTGTCCGGAGTAATCTGTCGCCCCGTTACTTCACAAAGTAAACACGTTATCTCCTCCCAGTATGTGCCCAACTGCGGACAATCCCACAGCAGGTGCAGCAAATCCGCGTTCCGTAGTCTGTACCGGGGGCATGGTGCTGTGTTAACCTGGAAATACTGGTTAATTTTGGCCGGCGTAAGGTATGCCCTGTGAAGTATGAAACATTGGATCAATTGGAACCTAGCATTTCTGGTGCCCTTCCATGCTCCTTTAAGTATTTGGGTCCAGGCCGCGTCGGGTATTTCTTTATCTAAGTCAGTCGCCCATTGCTCTCGTAGCCTATGCAGCGGGTTCAGCCCCTCTCCCAGCATACGTTTATACAAGCAAGTAACCACCTTATAAGTGCCGGCTGCCATCAACACATACTGGCACGCCCCGCTTGTTGGGGGTTTGGAGAGGCCAGTGCCCCAATGCTTCTGGATAGCGGCAACCAGGGCCGCGTGTAGTAGGAAATGGCCTTGCGGAAGGCCAAAAGTCTCTTGCAATGTACCATAGGGCAATAGGGCGCCATCGGCAAACAGATCACCCACCATCTGTAGGCCCAGTGCCTCCCATTCCGCAAGGGCAGACCAATCCCCACCATGCAGGAAGGCCGTGCACATGCCTAGTGATATTTCCAGAGCGTAATGTCGTTGCACCCCAATTCTATTGTGGAACCGTTTCCCGGAATGCCTCAAGGCGCACACCACTATCGACAAATCAGTAGTCCGCAATCTCTGCTGCAGGACCACGAAGGACAGAACATGCCGCGGTACATCTGGTTCAGATTCCCTCTCCGTTCCTAGAAACTCCAATGCCACTGCCTGAATAAGGTGTTGGAATTGCGCAGCTAAATAATACAATTCAAAATCTGGTACAGCAAGGCCCCCTCCAGCTCTTGGCCATATCAGAGTATCCAATGCCACTCTACGCCACCCTGCACCCCAGATAAAGCCCCCCACCGCAGAGCACAGTTGCCGAAAAATTGCAAAAGGTATTCGTATCGGCAGGGTCCGGAAAAAATATAAGAGCCGAGGAAGCGCCACCATCTTCAACAGCGCTACTCGACCCGCCACCGGACTCCCCCAGAAATGCATACTACCCTTCAGCGCCTTTCCTATGTTGCCTTCAACGAGGTCTTCCTGAGTAGGATACACATGCGTCCCCAAATAGGGGAGGCACCTAGGTTCCCACGTCAAGTCAGGTGGTAACGCAGGCGGGTCGCACGTTCTGGTCACTGGGAATACGCAAGTCTTCACCCAGTTGACCCGCAAGCCCGAGATACCACCGTACCGGCTAAGTAGGGAGCACGCTTCCTCCAGGGCCTCCCCCGCATCTCTCAGAAACAATAGAGGATCATCCGCATACAGTGATCTATAGTGCTGCCGATTTTTTTGTCGCAAGCCTTGGAATGCTCTCCCCATCCTAGCGGAGCCCTGTCTAGTATCCAGCCCCACTGGGTAAGAGAAGGAAACTACTGCCAACCCAAACCCTACCGGTCGCCGATGAATACAATATTTCAGTCCAGTGGACATATCCTTCACCAAGCCCGAACGCTTTCATGACTGAGAACAAATAGGGCCATTCCGGGCTGTCAAACGCCTTGGTAATATCAACTGAAAGGACCATCGCCTGCCCCTCCGCTCCATAGTCTCCATCCAATATTCATATCAGCCTACGTATGCTGCTAGCAGTATTGAGAGTTGGAATAAAACCGGCCTGATCAGAGTGGACTAACCGTGTCATGAAGAAGAGGAGTCTAGTAGCTAGCACTCAGCTCAGTATTTTGTAATCCGTGGCGAGCATAGACAGAGGTCTATAAGCGGCCGGATCAGTTGGAGATTTACCTGGATTAAGGAGTGGAACGATGACAGCCTCCCTAGTGGATGTTGGCAGTACCCCCCGCTGTCTGGCCTCTTTATACATTGCCAGCAACCTGGGAGCCAGGAGGTCAATATACGCTAAATAGAATTAAATAGGCAGTCCATCACTGCCCAGAGTTTTGTTGCGCGCCAACTGCTTGATGGCGCAGCGAATTTCAGTTAATGTGATGTCTTGACCAAGTGACTCTGCCTCTTCCGCCTCAACAGTAGGCAGCTCCAGTCCCTCTAAAAACATTAGCACATCTGCTTCCCCAGTTTGCAATTGGCTTGTGTATCGATCAGTTATTTGATGCTGTGTGTATTCTAAACGTCCCGAGGACGAGGTCAGCGCCAATATGGGTACGCATCTTGGAAGGGGGTCAGCCAGCCAAGCCAACAGTGTGCCCACCTTATCCCTTTCAATATGTGCACGGGCCAAGTAAGCTCTATGATCGAAGCACCTTAAGCGCTCCACTACCACCGCTACTGCTTCCTTCTGGGACTGGACCGTGTCACGCATCTCAGAACCGTCAGAGTGGGCTCTCTCAGCCTCTCTAAGGGCCAGCTCGCCAGCCTCGATTTCCTGCAATAACAGCTGCCTTACCCATACCCATTTAGCAATACATATCCCGCGAACCACCACTTTAAAAGCGTCCCATTCCAGGGCCGTGCCTGCATTCTCCGCAAAATATTGCTCCACCCCAGCTCCGCGCGAAAGGCCTGGTCCTCCAGCATCTCCAGACGCAGTTTCCAGGTCGGTACAATAGGGCGCTCCGCAACCCAACAGAAACTCACTAATAACGGATTATGGTCCGATATGGTGCGCGATAAATATTCGCTACCAACCGCCAATGATACCAGGCCAGGACTACACAAAATCGCGTCCAGCCGCACATGCAAAGTCGAAAAGTACAAATAATCTCTATCGTCCGGGTGCTGCGCTCGCCAAACATTTATAAACCCCCAGTCAGCTTGCCACTGGGCCCTGACCTTCGCTAGTTTGTGAACCGGAGCCGTGGGTAGTGGAGGATGGAACCTGTCCATGGCCACATCCGCAATGGAGTTTAAGCCCCCTCCCCCCCACCCCCATCAATACTGGATTCGTAAAATAATCCGCAAGGGCAATAGACAGATTCTCCAGAAAGGGCGCCTGCTCCACATTAGGGGCATAAACACTACAGAGGGTCACCTCCCTCCCATAAAGGCGTCCTCTAACGTCTACATAGTGGCCCTCAGAATCTACCAGTTGATCAGTCACCTGGAAGAGGACCCAGCCCTAATCCAAATCAACACCCCTCTTCCAAAAGCTGAATAAGTGGTGTAGTAAAGCTGACCTCGCCATCTGCGCTGCAGCGCCAACACCTCCGTTCTAGTCAAGTGAGTTTCCTGCAGAAAGGCTATCTGCGCGCCCCTACGCACCAAATAGGAGTGGACTTTGTGTCTACGCTGCATGGAGAGCAATCCCCATACATTCCAGAACGCACATTTCACATCAGGTAATGGACCCATAATAATAATGCAAAAAAGACACAGAGGTCGCCCCCTCCCCCCTGGCAGCCAGGTGAAGGGTCCACAATACAAATGTACAAAACACAAGAACTCTGCATTCCCGCACAGTCGCGCCGGCAGGCATCGTCCCACAAGCAAGGCAACCCCATCCCCAAACAATCCCGCCCCTTCCCCCAAGAACAGGCACCAACATAGTGAATCCCATCCAAACTAGCCCAACCATATGCCTCAAGCGAAGTTAAGGCAGGCTAACTGGAACCATCCGGTGGGGGTGGATAGAGCCTAGCAAGTAACCTGTGGAGAATCAAAACCGCACCCTTTGTCCGCCTCAGGACCCCCCAAAAACGTAGCCCCCCATAACTCCCCACCCTTACTGCCGCTTCTCCCACTCATTCAAAAACAGCCCGGGGTCCCATTATTTCGTACATCCAATGTACCATAGGAACCCCCCCAACAGTGACAATCATTGTACTACATCTAACCACCCCAGAACTCCCAGTCCCATGAAGAGTGCAAAGTCTACTCTTCCAGCAGTCCGTCCTCCGTTCCCGGTGTAACCAACGGTAAGCCCTTCCACTCCGCCGCGGGATCCGTGCAGGAACCTAGAGGGCAGTTGCAGCCAGTTCGCTCCGCCAACGTCCCCTCGAGTATCGGCCAGAGTTCAAGTCGGCCAGGGCATCACCAAGTGTTCAAGCGGGACACCCCGTCCCCACTGTGAGTCCCAGGCGGGCGTATATCCAATTCTGCCTGGCGCCGGCTCCCCCACAGTTATCTCCACAGTTCTTCCAGCTCACTTCTGCCCTGACGAGGCTCTTCTGTATGCCTCCAAGTAAGGGCGCCCCTGGCTCACCGCAGCAGAGGCCCAACAAGAGGCCCACCACCCGTCGCCGTCCGCTGGCTCACAGTCCGCGGCCCCCCAGGGCCATCCGGTAACCTCCGCAGCTCCTGGCCCCAGCAGCTGCCGCCCTCCGCCCAGCAGATCCAACGGAGTGAGCCCGCTATCACCAGGCCGGGCCTCGGTCGCCCCCTCAATGGGCACCGACCCGCAAGCTAGGCCTCACACAGGATGAGGGGGGGGGGGCCCCGGCCTCTACAGTTCGAATACAGGGCCCCGTGGTGCCGCCACTCCAAAGCGCCAGCCGGCGCAGGCCACCCTCTGCCACGCAGCTACCAGTCTCACTGAGCTGCCCCCAGCGTCTCTCCTCCAGGGCCGATCCGCTCCGCAGTGCCGACCGGGGGATGAGTCCCGACCAGAACTTCCCGGGACTCCCGCCGATGCGCTGCTTCAGCTCTCTCGCGTTCACCGCCTCTCGTTCCGCTCCGGAACTCAGGACACCCGGCAGCGCACAACCGATCCGCCGACTGCCACTCCAGCAACGCCGTCCAGGAGCCTCTCAGGAAGACGGCACCGCCATCTTGAAGCCGCCCTCGTGATCAGCGCGGCACGAGGTGTACTCCGCTATCCCCGCATTCGCCGTCACAGTGTACTAAGGCCCTCCAGGTTAGTCGCCCATCAGTTCCCCGACCCTCGTGGCTACGTGGGAGGGTCTGGGGGGACGGGGTCGATTGCCAGAATAAATGCCGGGTCCCTTAGCGGCGCGCGGCGCTCACGGTGCCGGCCGCTTCGGCAATCCAGCCACGCCCCCATGAGAGAAATTCTTTATATTGTGAAGGGGATGAGAATAAAAGATTGTAAAATCCAGACTGCTACCCTAATACCTTGCCTAATTTATGTCTTACTAATGGATAATAACAAACAAGGGGTGGCTGCATAAAACATCAGCAATCCAACCTTTTGGAGCTGACGTAGGCGATTTATGTGTTGTACTGCAGAGCCAGGCCGCCTCAGTGTACATTCCACTCTTAAAACACTTTTTAAATGCAAGGAAATACAGGTAGAGAACAAGTGGACTGAGACGGTCGATGGACACACCAGGTGTTGTTGAGAAATAAACTGTAAATGTACATAGGGCTGATTGTTTCCTAGCATTCAGGCTGCCAGAAGCACCTGGTGCTGCATGTTGGCGCTATGTATAAAGCACTTGAACCCAAGTGAGGCTCACACATGTGCTAACAAACACAGTGGGGATGGTGCTTCTGAGGGGGAAGAGTAAATGGGTTTAAGAATAGCAGGTGCAGGGAGGGTCATCTGTAAGTACCCACTAGAGGACAGAGATAGAAACGAGCCCGCTACTTCAGGGTGACTTTTTTATGCGTTGTGTGCTGAGGATGCATGTCAGTGGCACAGGAATAGCTCCCTGCTGCCCCAGTGGGGCGCAGGGACGATTGCGAGGTCCAACCCCCCATTACCCCGGCTCTGTGCAGGGGGCCCTGGCCTGACGCAGCTTCTGACTGGGTCCATAGCGTGGGCCTCTCCATGTTGTGCCCTGCAGGCGCGCCTGCATGTTTGATTTTGTGCGCGCCTCTGACCACCTGTAGTGTTACAGGTGTTCTCAACTGTTTTTACTTTTAAAAAGAGAAAAAGGAAAGTAGGTCGTTTTTTACCAACTCTACAAACTTTGCATCTTTGCTGCTGGACAAGTAATTGCTCAGATTTACAGTGAATGGATGCTCTGGCTCCTTTCAGAGAAAATTCTAAATGAAGTACACCAGCCAGCCTAACTGCCATATTGTTGTGGAACTAATTTTTTGTGAATTTCCAAAATGAGGAAAACGCTTTTCCTAGAGAAAGCGAAGACATTTAAGTGCCGATTTTGCGGGTACTTTAGTAAAAATCGTGGCATTTTAACAAAAGTGCCAATTTCGCGAAAACCTGCAGGGTCTGTATGTCTGTACATTGATCCAAAACGCGTAAGCGCAGATAGGCTTTACTTGCCCCAAGAAATAGCCCTCCACCCCCCTGGAAAGCAAAATGCCTTATTCACCTCTACCTATGTAGGATAAGGGCCAAAATCCAACCCAACATGCAAGAACCACACAGGGTAGTTGTAAACCTGACACAATATGACACCATCCCAACAGCGCTATACATCCTTACTGATATTCAAACCAAGCTAGAGAGGACGCGTAGGAAGGGTACCATAGGGGAAAACCACTTGGCCCCGAGATTTCCCAGGGAAGAGATTTTTGGAAGTAGCAACACCCCCAACTCAGTGCGGAAACTCGGCCACTACAGCATCCATCTGATAACCTCTTAGTGTATTCGGGCAGTCTTTTTAAACAAGCTGTCTACCAACATGGAATTTTTATGTAGGGCCGTTCAACTCTGGGATAGACAGGGGAATGGGTCACATGGGGAGGTTTGAAAGAAGTATCACTACACCATGTCAAGACATCTGAGACTCCAAGATGGGTAGATACAATTGGCTATGAGGAAAAGGCCACGCTTGATTGTACAGAAACGTATTCCAAAAAACAGGAAGAGTGAAGAGAAGCAGAGATTAAATCAGCTTCCCGAGCCAGTACTTAAGTAATCAAAAAGAATAAAATCACTTAGGGTGTTGTCCAGAGTCTCTTACAAATTTTCTGAGGACCATCCTTTTCGAGAAAGAAAAGGTGGGGGTACCGCTTGGGAACTTAGAACCAAGGACTAAATGACATTATCCCATGGTTATCATTCCAGCAATGAACGTATGCCATGAATCACCAAGGGCACGTAAGAACAAAAGTCACCTGTGAATAAGGAACAACAATGTATGTGATTAAGTACATTAATAATCTTTTCACTGAACAAATCAGGATCCTTTTTGGGTGTGCCATCGCATCTCATCCTCCACGATCCGGAGAAATATAGTGCCTCATTACCAGTTCACAACCGAACTACATTGCCCATAAGGCAGTATTATCAGCCATTTCCTCCTCCAAGTGGCTCTAAAAACTACCACAAAAAATATCTGCACTTTAATACTTCCAAGATTAACATTAACAGTTCTCTTGGCCCTTGCACAGATATCAAGAACGTTTGTTGTTGAGCACTATTAGCCATAGGAAATTCCGACCAATCAGACCACATGCAAGAGGGCAAAAAACAAAGTCCCACCCTCCGAAATCTACTTGCTGTTCCAGGGCAAATAAGAGAGCGACAGCACGTTTTAAGAATCCCACATAGCAGAATTACAAGCCACAGAGCTGGTCTCATGGAACTGAAACGCTGCATAGATTCCAGGTAAAACTAACCAAATCTATTTTTCCTAAAGCTCTCTCACTTTGCACTTTTTTCCTTATAGGAGGCACACAAATGCACTTTTGGTAATTTTCTAGAAATCCGCAGTATGTCAACTTTTCTGCACTTTTTCTCTTCTTTTAAAACCTGGAAGTTCACTCTGGCTTGTGATACTTTACGTCTACCGTCAACAGGAAACCAGCACTGCGAAACACATTACAACATCTAAATTACATTAAGCAAGAAATAAAACGTTTTAACATTTGTTTCAATAACGTGTAAGCCTCTGTATATTTGTGCCTTTGCATAATAAGTAAGCCTTTAACTCCTTCCTTACTTACTTTCTCTTGGTCCTCCACAGCAATAGACCAAATTAAGGCCTATTACCACATGTCCATGTTGCCCTTATAGGGTGAGCGAATCCACTCCTCTTACATAGGACATACACAGCCCCTCAACATCTAAGATGGCTGGATCTTTTGGTCCTGAAGAAAGCCATCCGACTCTTTTGAGCAACACAAGCTGAAACATGTCGACCGACCATTCACCAGTTGCTCTGGACCTATAATAATCCAATTAAGCACCGGCTACTTTTTTCCCTCCCCTGTGAAAATACAAACAAACTACACAGGAGAGAAGATATTATTAAGAATGTATTATTCCAACACTCTTCCCACTCACGACTGTCACACACCAGACCGTTTCCCTCCTGGTGGAGGATGATGAACACCTGGAGAACGAGACACTCAGGTGCCAAGTCCCTCTGATGATTCATCTCACAATCAAATACGCGGAGAACCAAGATATACTGATGCCCTGAGTGTGGCTGAGGGTCCTCATCAGAAAATGTCCAAGAGACTTTGGAAAACGACTTAAGTGTACGAAAACTTACACTGCATTCCATTAGTTTCATGGGAAAAGGAATGTTTCCGATGGGCACGAATGATAACCGAGTGATATAATAGGCAGCAGGGTGGAACCCGATTGGCCGATTCCACAATGGCCGAGTGATGCTATCCTAGATATATAATGGGGACCTCCACGCTGATGGATTATTACTAGCAGTGCAGCGAGCATGCCTACACTCTGCTCGCTCCCGGTTGGAGAGAACTGTGTCTACTGTTCACCATGCACTCCCTGATCCTGGTCATTCCTGGAGAAGAGCTAACAGACTTGTAACAGCACCCGTTAAAGAAGACAACCATGTCGCATCAAGCACAAGAAAGGAGAGGGGCAAACTATTTTGGCTGCGCAAAGACGGTCCAGAAGAGTTTAGACTGTTCACTGAAGCATGCTGAGTTACGATACCACTCTGCAGACAAAAGCTATAGCCCGCTGGCTACAAATTACCCAGCGGGTAATGCTCAAATTGATTAACAGAACTCAGCCTTATTTCTATAGAAGAAGAAATGCGAGCAATCCACCTCATGGTAATGCACCTTTCTGTACTGGACCTAATGACCGCAATGGAGGGAGGGGTCTGTGCCAAGATCGGAGCCGCATGCTACACATTTCCATCCCAGGGAATGACATGGACAATTGAACACTGATGCTTGCCATTAAAGCACTGCATAATCTACAAATAAACATGCGTAGAAGGAGGCACACTTGCGCAGGAGTGATTTTCGAATTGGTTCTGCTGGCTCCCACAATGGATATCCTGTTTATGTAAATTACTGTTGCCAGTTATCATTGTGTTTCTATTGGTATGCAGGGTCAAACAATTGGCAATCACCCGCTGTAACTCAAACTGGGTAGAATGCAAGTAATTAGGAAAGTAAGTTTAGTAAAAAGTGAGCATAAGACACAGGCCCCAAATAAAGTAACTGTACTAACGCATGAGTGAGGGGGAGGGGTGTTAATATGAAAATCAATGCGTTATTGATCAAAAAATGAAATCCCGTCCTGAGTGATAGAATCACCCAGTCTGAACTCCACGTCTGACTCTCAAATATGTAGTCAAGCAGACCCTGAGACCTTGGCACAGGATTCCTGATTGATGAGGTATAGGAGGGAAGGTGTATTGCTAGCAGGCAAACACTCGGGCAGCAAACTCTTGATCAGTCCCACAGATTGGCACAGCTACATTACAATGGGGGGGGAGGGGTGGGGGGAGAAGATTGCCTCAAAACACACATGGCCGAGGGAGTACATGTGCTCTTAAAAGCAACATAAAGTCAGATGCCACGAGTTAGGAACACATAGCCAATATGGACCCAGCACACATAGTGATCACACGCCGGTCATCTGGACACATGCACCACTGGCCATACAGTGTACACGCGAGTTTGAGACCCACCTGTAGTAACCATTTGACCGTTTATTTAAGACTCTAAAGGCAACAACCATTCCTCACCATATATGGTACGCTGTAAACTTTTATAACCGGTCGTGTTTTGTATATAGGACGGACGAAAACAGACTGTAAATTGAGACAGTCCTCAGACCACTTGCTAGTAATTGTTCAATTAAACTGTTCCTATTTTGCCAAATGCCTCGTCTTTTTTTTCCTAAGGATTTCTAACTAAAGCAACATTTACATCACAAGCATATCAACGAGGCAGCCAGAAAATGAGCACCGGCAGGAATTATTTGGGAGTTTGCTGGTACCCAGAAGTGATTGTGAACTGGCAAAACTATCTCCCACCACCCCAACAATGTAGAGGAGAATATCCCTACTGGGGGGCGGGGGTTGAGGGAGCTAAAAGAGGAACAAACAAAATCAAAATTTTAGCCATGTTTTGCAGCAGTGAGGCTGCTGTGCAGCATGGCTAAAAGATAAATAAAAAAAATTCAAAACACACTTTGATGCAGCCAACACTAGCCATGTCAGTCAGTGCCTTTTTAGGTCTCGCCTAGTGGCGCAGCGCATGCGCTGCACGCTAGCGAGATCTAATGTCGATTTTGCTTGCGAAGGGAGACAGAAGATGTGCACGCGTACGGACAGGAGATGTGCACGCGTAGGGCTCCCGGCTTTTCAGCACAGGGCGCGCTTTCACTTTCCCTCCCTCCCTTGGCGTTTCAGCATGGCGCGCTTTCACTTTCCTCCCTTCCTCCCTCCCTCCCTCCCTCCCTCTCCCAGTCTGCTCCATATCATCTTGGAAGCTCCTGGGGACCCTGCACGCGTCAGCAGTCTCGGAGTCGGCTCACCGTTCTTTGATTCTGGGCAAGTCACTAATCCCTGTCTCTTCCGCCTTGTGTATATTGACACTGTTAAACATCCCCCAATTTATTTACGTCCCGTAGGTCTGAATCTATTTATGTCCCGTAGGTCTAACTCATTGACCTCACGCGTCACGTCTACGATACTCTTATCTGCAGACAGTATTCTGACCTCCCAGTCAAAGTCAGCATGAAACCAACCCCCTGTTTATTTGCAGAGGCACCTGAAGGAAGGGTGGGGCACTTTCCACGGCAGTATTGTTTTATTATCAATACCCTGGTGTATATAATCTGATGGCTGGCCCCAAGAAAGCCAGAAAGGGGATCAGTGCAAACCCTAAATTAACCTCTCAAACATGCAGGCATGCAGTATGCAGGGATGTCCGGCCTCGGGAAACGTGTTTAGATGTGTCCGGCCCTTGTGTCAACCAAAATATGTCTGCCTTTCTGGTGTGTGGTTCTCCAACATACATGTCGACAAAACTAGGAAAACAGATTTTCGGGGGGGGGGAGAGGAACTTGATTCTCCCCATTGACATACATTAAAGAAAAGGCAATTGTATGTTGGAGACAGAAAGCAGAAATAAAATGATTGGTATTAAAAATGGAGAATCTCCCGGGCGGTGTTGGGTCTGTTAGTATGCGTGGGCATGTTACCAGATGTCCCTTTTGTGAAAGAGGTGCAGTCATTTGTCAGGGCTAATGAGATGTTGTTGCACACCTGCAGGTGTATTATTCCACACACTGTCTATTGTTCACAAATTACGCTGGATCCCATATATTTTTGTGTATTGAACAGTTTTACGTCTTGCATCACATGAGCATGTCACCATTAATGCAAGTCAAAGAGTAAGATAAGGTTATCGTTTTTGTTTTGTTATATATTTTTGGTGTTTTTTCTCTTCATTTTATCTACTTTTCCCAATTGGCTTCCTAATCTTATCCTACACTTTGTACTTGGTCACTGTAATTATACGATTTTGCAGATGCAGCATTTGCCATATAATTATGGGTTTGCCACGACTGCCATCATTAAATAAAAACATTTTTGTTTCCACATCAAAGGTTGCTGAATATCGGACTACACTTGACACAATGTGGAAGACTCTTGGCAAATGTTGCTGGGTTACCTTTCTGTTGCTTATTGCTGAATTTGGGTGTTGAACTGGCACTAATGAGGTGAAACATTTGCCCAGACAGTGTGAATGTGTATTCAGATGACAAAATAATAATGCTATTTCAAAATGTGCCACATAATGACCTGTAATTTGCCTTTTCTTGCAGCATAATTTAGTCAACCTGGCTTTATAATTTAGCCCTCCATTGCCGCATAATTCCAGTGGCCCTGATTATATATGTATCTACTTACATGAAAATCACCTGTCTACATACACTATGACATTAACTGTCTGCCTTCCCAAAACCTATGGGTGTACAGTGTATTGCTAGTGTTGCCAGGTGAGCGCACTACAATTACTAAAACATCAAACCAGCATTCAGATTGGCCAGTTTATAGACCACTAAGATAGCTCTGTGGGTTAATGTTACAGTCTTCTGCTTGCAACATCTAGTCATCGGTTAGAGTTTGAGGCGATTTGTGGGAAGAGGGTTGCATATGAGTAAGGGAGCATAGTATTGCTTACTTTTCAAAGCAGCATTGCACCTGTCACTATGTCAAATGTAGCGACTTCAGCTTGCTGTACAGACAATAGCAAGTTGCATGCTGGGATTCGTAGGCCAAGACTTCTAATTCCCCAAAAAAAAAAAACCAGTTCCCAGTCTGCAAAATAAAGTTAAGTGATCTTGCCTAAAGAACTGTGGGCAACCCTAAAGTAACATATTTGATATGGGACTATTGCACGTATATGGAAAAGTAAAATATGTTTTGAGTGATTTTAGTGCTACACCTGCTTTTAGTTCTGGTGTTAACCGAGGCCTTTCCATTTTGACTAAAATGATATATATACTTTTTTTATAAGGGCTTTCAACCTACTCTTCACACATTTGCTGTTATTTTGTCGTTCACATTTTTTTCCACACACTACAGTATACAACATGGATCCAAGTGGGTCAACCCGTTTTAACCATTTCAAAAATATTTTTGAAGGCGCAGGTGCTTCTCCAACAATAGCTTTTTGCAAAATCTTGATAAACTAAATAAGCACTGAAAAACCTAAAGGGTGCCTGACAACCCCCAACCTATAGGCTTAGCCAATGATTGTTTATAGTTCTTACTGGTCTGGGTTGACACAGTTTAAGGAGAATACGTGGTTGTTTTTATTACTAAGCAGTAGAATAAAATGGCTTGCTAGAAATTGGTAGTTGTGAAATTGAGCATTTCAAGCCCCTGCTTGCTAAGCCACCCTTTTAGTAGCCTGATAGTTTCTCAGTATGTCTGTGCATGAATCTTCTTTAAAAAGTAAAGTAAAGTCCACATTTGTAAAGCGCACAATCACCCGTAAGGGTCTCTAGGCGCTGGGGGCCGTCGGGAAGATTAAGCGAGCTATTGCCCAGAGTCACAAGGTGCTGGGTTAACCTGCCGCCGGAGCCGGGGATCGAACCGTGGTCCCCAGATTCCAGCGTCAGTCGCCCTGGCCGCGGCGCCACACCTCTTCCTTTCCTAAAAAGTGAAGTGAACCTCTCTGTGGAACAACTTGCCCTTCATTCTCAGACTAGGGAAATACTGAAGTGTAATCCCACCCTGATACATACTGATGATACTGATACAGCCGGGTTTAATTTCTCTCACTTGGGTATTACCTTCCCATTTCACGTTCTGCAAATTGCAATAGGGCATAATGCTGTTAAAACATACCTTTTCCACCACTTCAAGCTGTTGAAGTCAGAATAGTGACTTTTTCTCCCTGCTTAAATTTCCCCAGGTTATTCTTTTTAGGTAGAGCCTGGACATCGCTTTCGCTGCTCTGTGAGGCATGCTGTATTTAGGTATGGACGTGTAGCGTTTAAAGTAAGGGGCGCAGCAACCATTAAAGTAGTCTTGCATTAATGAGAGTTTGAGCTTTTGGAATTCTAAATATCAATGCTTTTATATGCGGCTTGGGTTAAAAAACACAAATAAAAGGTAATGTCATTTACAATACAAATAGCTTAAACTCTTGCAAACGCGAGACCTATTGCATTGAAAATGCTGGTTTGAAATTGCTGGAAGGAGGCAGGACAGAAGTTAACACTGAGGGAAGGCATGTGTGAAGCCTTACATGGACAATGCCAGCATCACAGTGCTTTCATTTGTTATGGAGGGTGGCGTGGGCAACACTGACAATGGGGGGATGCCGGGTGGCGATGACAAGAGACAATGGCGGGAGGACAGGTGGAAAAGCAACTCGGTAAGTGTAGGATAAAGCAACAGGTACAACGGATAGGGCAACACAACATATATCAGAGGGTAGCAGACGAGAGGAAGAAGAAGGATGGAGAAGAACACAATGTTCACAGCTGAAAAAGATACACTCAGAGTGCTTAAACGCAAAGAAAAAAACGTAGCACCTAAAAATATGAGCAGTGGAATGACGAGTAATGCAGCCATGCTCCAAGAGAGGGATGAAGTGGATGGATGGACTCCTACAGCAGCAGACCAATAAGGCACGAGCAAATGAGTGACAACGAAGCCAACAAACAGGTAAGCAATGGGTGGCCTCTTAAGCCCGCTGTTAGAAAACAATATGTCTTGCAAGACAGCCCATGAGCTGATAGTTTTAAGGCCCTCAAGCTTGTTTAACCCGTTGGGACAGATTATATATATATATATATAATCTATTACACACCAACCATAAAGGAGTCCTGCAAACCTTTTGTGCCGCGTGTATATAAATGTATGTATATCAATAAAGTAGCCAAATAGTTGGTGGGCTACCTGCAGAACCTGAAGGGCGTAAGAAGCTTCAGTATGGTTCTCCTCATTTACCTTACTCTAAAAAGCACAGAAGCCAGTTAGTCAAAAACAATCAAGTCTATTTACAAACTCATAATTTATGGAGAATGGCTTTATTTAGGAGGTACCCATGCGTTTTCGTTTGGCATCATCTTTTCACTGCAGTATCTCCATGACCCCTCCCTTCTGAGTTGTTTTCTTAAAACCTTAGCCGTTATTTCTCACGACAGAGTATTCTCGAGACCGCTTTGGTAAATTCAACCAAGAACATAATCTAACACTTGTTGACTAATGTTTTCGATTCTGTATGTGTGTCTACATCAACACTAAATTACTGAATCCAATGGCATTTTCTTCGCATGAAAAGTGCAATTCCATAGAAGTAATTTGTCCCCAAATCTCACAATTTTTGGGAGCAGCTTGATAACATAAGGAAATCTAAAATCATTCCCAAAACATTGTCCAATGCTGTGCACATCACGCTACAAGTGACACTTGGTAATAACTTACACAAAAGCAGTGCAACTGGATATATGCTGTGCAAACCAAGTTTACAATAAGTAAGAAAGATTTGCTGGTCCTGTATGGATTAATTACAATACAATTTGATATTACCAACCACTGCTTACGAGTATTTTTGTGGGACTTATTTTTTATTTTAACTTGCCTCTTCATACACAACGTCATTCTGCTATATGAGATAACACGGTTTTAAACCATTTTCCTCCACTGTCAATTCCACTCAACCTTTACATTTTAGACTATAGCCACTGACTATCACATTCTAGCTCCCTGCTCTAACTTTGTGATATAACCCTGACTCGAATGTGTACATTTATACAACGCATAACAACGTACATATTATTTAACACCCATTTTAATTACTGATAATAAATGTCACCTTCTACAATCTCTTAAGTTGTCTTCTATTCTTTGGTATAAGGTCCACTTTATAGGAAAACCGAAAGAAACGAAATTTGTATTAGTGGACAGATAACGCAGTACCCAATGTCTGTAGGGCACAGTGTGTGTAAAACAGATGTAGCAATCTCGATGTCACTTAACCAGAATACAGAGTTATGTGGGAGGCTCTTACATCAGGAGGTGTGCAGCTGTATCACAGGAGTATTATGCGTGCATCTCGAGAAAACTATGATAATAAATATTCATACTGTCGGCTAACTACACAGAGATGAACTGGGGCCCAAATAGCGTGTGGTGGAAGAAAACAATACACAGTGTATAAACAATGGGAGCCAGCCATGCCACAATAATGGATATTATTAACCCGTCCGTGCCGTTTTAAATGAGGGCATTTGACCTTTACATTTGAACCACACTTAAAATCACCCAATTACACCATATGCTTAACAATGACTCAGATAAGAAACGCTTTAATGCAAGACACTGGTTTCTTAAATCACAGATAACGTTCACTTTGCAAGCTCAAAAAGCGATGGGTATGCTGCTTTATTAGTCTGAAATACTTGTGATTTTTCTGTGAAATGTGTATGCATCTCTCAATGTTATTTACAATTGTTTAGGATATTGGTGAGCTGATTAATTGCGTTGGTTCGGCCTTCACGTTGTCTTTGCTGGAGCCGGGGACAAGAGTCACACACAAACATTCCCTGTGTTTCACACAACACAAACGTTATGTTACAATCCGAACCTGTACTCATTTCCAATTAAAAGTATCTGAAAAGTAAAAAGACTATCATCGCACTGGTTTCAAACTAAAATAACTCCCTTCAAAAGGGTGAACATCCGATGTCGCTATGGTACAATAATCGTGTTTACTACGAAATAACACAAACTCAGGTTACCAGATCATTATATCCTAGGCTTTCCCTAGCAACATCTTCTAAGGTTAAATTACAGGTTCAGGTCTTTTAAAACAATTAAACTGACATTAAAAAACTTGAAAACCTTGACCTGAAAAAGAAAACCCCGGACTTCAATGCCGTGGTGGCTAGGATAACAGGGTGTCATCTGGTAACCCTAACACAAACAAACTAAAAAGGAGCACCACTAAAACCGAATTAGCTCACTCAATGTCGAGCAAAGCCCTTTTCAAGAGGCGGGGTTAATGGGTCTGCCTTCTAACGCCGCATGCAATAACTGATCGTGACAATTGCACTACTTATTTACTAATAAAGCACAAGGCTGAGATTTCATCTGGCCATCCCGTGGGTGGACGGCCTGGTGAGCAGGCTGTGCGGGCCTCGGGTGAACAATGATCTACGCCCCCCGCCGGCCCGTGGTTATGGAGGTTCTGTGCACACCGAGGGCGGGCTGGGGTACAACGGATCGGAAGGTGGAGCCATGGGCGCCGCCGCAATGGCAGGCCGCGACCTGCACTCCCGACATCTTGGAACACATGGCGGAAAGAAGGGCGGGGGGACCATTGTCAACACAAAAGCACACGGTGCCTGCCGTTTTGCGCCCCGAGCGGTCTCTCGGGATCTATTGCTTTGGGTCTAGCACCACTCTCGGGCTCCAGAGCACCCCAATGGGTGACCAAGGTTAACAACTCATCTCGGGCGTCCCGTACTCACCCGGAAGAGGGCAGCGCGCTCGTATGAACGAGGAGGGCTGGACCGGGCTCTTAAGCGGCCTGTTCAGAGGCCTGTTCCGGGCAGCGCATCCTCTTCCACGCCGGCGGACTGAGGCAGGTTCACACAAGCGTGGAGGAGGGGGCGTGATGCCCGCGAGAAGCCTCGCGCACACAAAGAGGTGCTGTCGCCCGCGCGCTGCCTGCACCGGCGCGCGCCTCTTTCGCCGCTGCAGGAAGGAACCACGCTCGCCACCCTCACCGGGCTCGTTACCTGTGCTCTGAGCCGTTGTTCCTCGGTTAGAAGCACTCGAGAGGCCCGTTCGCCTGCCACCTAGCACCGCCTTCTCCCGTTGCTGCTGCAGCTGCCGTTGGTACGTCAACGCACGGCCATGGCCTGCAGGGGGCGCGAGACGCTCTCCCGTACCGCACACCAGCTTCGGCAAACATCGGCTGTGTTCGGCTTTTGCTTTACAGTTAACTTTTTTTTGGTTCAAATATCTTTATTTAGATTTTCATGCAACACAGAGAGCAACATGCACGTGGTCATTTAGACGCGCTTGCGCTTAGGGCTGCGCACAAGTGATGCTGCTATGCACATGACTCTACTACCAGCAGCGATTTAAAGGAAAGATTTAACAACTCTCTACTTCCACCTATAAACAAACTAAAAACAAGCATTTACAATGCAACGGTTTCGCCTTTGGAAAAGTTAGAGCTATTGGCATTGTAAATGACAACATTTTTATTTATGTGTTGGCTTTGACAACATAAATAAATGGCATTGTCATTTACAAAGCCAATAGCCTAATCTCTCGCAAATGCGACACCTATTGCATTAGCACCCACACACACACACACACACACACAGCGGCAGAGACGAAATGGAGAAAAGTTATAATAAAAAAAACGCATTACATAAGAAAGAAAATAAAGAGGGCTTACCTGAGACCCGCAAACAGCTGCATACATACCGGGCAAAACACTCCTTGCAGGACGCTGCACGGAACGGCCACGGGCCGTGGGGGACCTGTAAAAGGAACAAAAACAAGCATTAGACAACAAAACAGAGACAAGATGGCTTACCTGAGACCCGCAAACAGCTGCATACATACGGGGCAAAACACTCCTTGCACGACGCTGCTGCACGGAACGGCCGCGGGCTGGGGGGGGACCTGTAAAAGGAACAAAAACAAGCATTAGACAACAAAACAGAGACAAGATGGCTTACCTGAGACCCGCAAACAGCTGTATACATACCGGGCAAAACACTCCATGCACGACGCTGCACGGAAGGGCCACGAGCCGGGGGGACCTGTAAAAGGAACAAAAACAAGCATTAGACAACAAACAGAGACAAGATGGCTTACCTGAGACCCGCAAACAGCTGCATACATACCGGGCAAAACACTCCTTGCACGACGCTGCACGGAACGGCCACGGGCCGGGGGGGGGGGGTGACCTGTAAAAGGAACAAAAACAAGCATTAGACAACAAACAGAGACAAGATGGCTTACCTGAGACCCGCAAACAGCTGCATACATACCGGGCAAAACACTCCTTGCACGACGCTGCACGGAACGGCCACGGGCCGGGGGGGGGGGGGGGGGGGACCTGTAAAAGGAACAAAAACAAGCATTAGACAACAAACGGAGACAAGATGGCTTACCTGAGACCCGCAAACAGTTGCATACACACCGGGCAAAACACTCCTTGCACGATGCTGCACGGAAAACGGCCACGGGCCGGGGGGGACCTGTAAAAGGAACAAAAACAAGCATTAGACAACAAACAGAGACAAGATGGCTTACCTGAGACCCGCAAACAGCTGCATACAAACCGGGCAAAACACTCCTTGCACGACGCTGCTGCACGGAACGGCCGCGGGCTGGGGGGGACCTGTAAAAGGAACAAAAACAAGCATTAGACAACAAAACAGAGACAAGATGGCTTACCTGAGACCCGCAAACAGCTGTATACATACCGGGCAAAACACTCCATGCACGACGCTGCACGGAAGGGCCACGAGCCGGGGGGACCTGTAAAAGGAACAAAAACAAGCATTAGACAACAAACAGAGACAAGATGGCTTACCTGAGACCCGCAAACAGCTGCATACATACCGGGCAAAACACTCCTTGCACGACGCTGCACGGAACGGCCACGGGCCGGGGGGGGGGTGACCTGTAAAAGGAACAAAAACAAGCATTAGACAACAAACAGAGACAAGATGGCTTACCTGAGACCCGCAAACAGCTGCATACATACGGGGCAAAACACTCCTTGCACGACGCTGCTGCACGGAACAGCCGCGGGCTGGGGGGGACCTGTAAAAGCAACAATAACAAGCATTAGACAACAAAACAGAGACAAGATGGCTTACCTGAGACCCAGAAAGTGCTGCATACATACCGGGCAAAACACTCCTTGCACGACGCTGCACGGAACGGCCACGGGCCGGGGGGGGGGGGTGACCTGTAAAAGGAACAAAAACAAGCATTAGACAACAAACGGAGACAAGATGGCTTACCTGAGACCCGCAAACAGTTGCATACACACCGGGCAAAACACTCCTTGCACGATGCTGCACGGAACGGCCACGGGCCGGGGGGGACCTGTAAAAGGAACAAAAACAAGCATTAGACAACAAACAGAGACAAGATGGCTTACCTGAGACCCGCAAACAGCTGCATACAAACCGGGCAAAACACTCCTTGCACGACGCTGCACGGAACGGCCACGGGCCGGGGGGGACCTGTAAAAGGAACAAAAACAAGCATTAGACAACAAAACAGAGACAAGATGGCTTACCTGAGACCCAGAAAGTGCTGCATACATACCGGGCAAAACACTCCTTGCACGACACGGCCACGGGCCGGGGGGGACCTGTAAAAGGAACAAAAACAAGCATTAGACAACAAACAGAGACAAGATGGCTTACCTGAGACCCGCAAACAGCTGCATACAAACCGGGCAAAACACTCCTTGCACGACGCTGCACGGAACGGCCACGGGCCGGGGGGGACCTGTAAAAGGAACAAAAACAAGCATTAGACAACAAAACAGAGACAAGATGGCTTACCTGAGACCCGCAAACAGCTGTATACATACCGGGCAAAACACTCCTTGCACGACGCTGCACGGAACGGCCACGGGCGGGGGGGGACCTGTAAAAGGAACAAAAACAAGCATTAGACAACAAAACAGAGACAAGATGGCTTACCTGAGACCCGCAAACTGCTGCATACATACGGGGCAAAACACTCCTTGCACAACGCTGCTGCACAGAACGGCCGCGGGCTGGGAGGGGACCTGTAAAAGGACCAAAAACAAGCATTAGACAACAAAACAGAGACAAGATGGCTTACCTGAGACCCGCAAACAGCTGTATACATACCGGGCAAAACACTCCTTGCACGACACGGCCACGGGCTGGGGGGGACCTGTAAAAGGAACAAAAACAAGCATTAGACAACAAAACAGAGACAAGATGGCTTACCTGAGACCCGCAAACAGCTGCATACATACGGGGCAAAACACTCCTTGCACGACGCTGCTGCACGGAACAGCCGCGGGCTGGGGGGGACCTGTAAAAGCAACAATAACAAGCATTAGACAACAAAACAGAGACAAGATGGCTTACCTGAGACCCAGAAAGTGCTGCATACATACCGGGCAAAACACTCCTTGCACGACACGGCCACGGGCCGGGGGGGGACCTGTAAAAGGAACAAAAACAAGCATTAGACAACAAACAGAGACAAGATGGCTTACCTGAGACCCAGAAAGTGCTGCATACATACCGGGCAAAACACTCCTTGCACGACACGGCCACGGGCCGGGGGGGACCTGTAAAAGGAACAAAAACAAGCATCAGACAACAAACAGAGACAAGATGGCTTACCTGAGACCCGCAAACAGCTGCATAAATACAGGGCAAAACACTCCTTGCACGACGCTGCACGGAACGGCCACGGGCCGGGGGGGATCTGTAAAAGGAACAAAAACAAGCATTGGACAACAAACGGAGACAAGAAGGCTTACCTGAGACCCGCAAACAGCTGCATACATACCGGGCAAAACACTCCTTGAACGACGCTGCACGGAACGGCCACGGGCCGGGGGGGACCTGTAAAAGGAACAAAAATATAATAATAATAATAATAATCCACATTTGTAAAGCGCACAATCACCCGTAAGGGTCTCTAGGCGCTGGGGGCCGTCGGGAAGATTAAGCGAGCTATTGCCCAGAGTCACATGGTGCTGGGCTAACCTGCCGCCGGGGATCGAACTCTGATCCCCAGATTCCAGCGTCAGTCGCCCTGGCCGCGGCGCCACACCTCTCCCAAAAACAAGCATTAGACAACAAACAGAGACAAGATGGCTTACCTGAGACCCGCAAACAGCTGTATACATTCCGGGCAAAACACTCCTTGCACGACGCTGCACGGAACGGCCACGGGCGGGGGGGGACCTGTAAAAGGAACAAAAACAAGCATTAGACAACAAAACAGAGACAAGATGGCTTACCTGAGACCCGCAAACTGCTGCATACATACGGGGCAAAACACTCCTTGCACGACGCTGCTGCACGGAACGGCCGCGGGCTGGGGGGGGACCTGTAAAAGGAACAAAAACAAGCATTAGACAACAAAACAGAGACAAGATGGCTTACCTGAGACCCGCAAACAGCTGTATACATACCGGGCAAAACACTCCTTGCACGACACGGCCACGGGCCGGGGGGGACCTGTAAAAGGAACAAAAACAAGCATTAGACAACAAAACAGAGACAAGATGGCTTACCTGAGACCCACAAACAGCTGCATACATACGGGGCAAAACACTCCTTGCACGACGCTGCTGCACGGAACAGCCGCGGGCTGGGGGGGACCTGTAAAAGGAACAAAAACAAGCATTAGACAACAAAACAGAGACAAGATGGCTTACCTGAGACCCGCAAACAGCTGCATACACACCGGGCAAAAAACTCCTTGCACGACGCTGCACGGAACGGCCACGGGCCGGGGGGACCTGTAAAAGCAACAAAAACAAGCATTAGACAACAAAACAGTGACAAGATGGCTTACCTGAGACCCAGAAAGTGCTGCATACATACCGGGCAAAACACTCCTTGCACGACACGGCCACGGGCCGGGGGACCTGTAAAAGGAACAAAAACAAGCATCAGACAACAAACAGAGACAAGATGGCTTACCTGAGACCCGCAAACAGCTGCATAAATACAGGGCAAAACACTCCTTGCACGACGCTGCACGGAACGGCCACGGGCTGGGGGGGATCTGTAAAAGGAACAAAAACAAGCATTGGACAACAAACGGAGACAAGAAGGCTTACCTGAGACCCGCAAACAGCTGCATACATACCGGGCAAAACACTCCTTGAACGACGCTGCACGGAACGGCCACGGGCCGGGGGGGACCTGTAAAAGGAACAAAAATATAATAATAATAATAATAATCCACATTTGTAAAGCGCACAATCAACCGTAAGGGTCTCTAGGCGCTGGGGGCCGTCGGGAAGATTAAGCGAGCTATTGCCCAGAGTCACATGGTGCTGGGC
Organism: Lissotriton helveticus; assembly: GCF_964261635.1. NCBI lineage: Eukaryota > Metazoa > Chordata > Amphibia > Caudata > Salamandridae > Lissotriton > Lissotriton helveticus. The sequence continues at coordinate 2,046,867,794 of NC_136063.1, read as the reverse complement.
TAACCTGCCGCCGGAGCCGGGGATCGAACTCTGATCCCCAGATTCCAGCGTCAGTCGCCCTGGCCGCGGCGCCACACCTCTCCCAAAAACAAGCATTAGACAACAAACAGAGACAAGATGGCTTACCTGAGACCCGCAAACTGCTGCATACATACCGGGCAAAACACTCCTTGCACGACGCTGCACGGAACGGCCACGGGCGGGGGGGGACCTGTAAAAGGAACAAAATCAAGCATTAGACAACAAACAGAGACAAGATGGCTTACCTGAGACCCGCAAACTGCTGCATACATACGGGGCAAAACACTCCTTGCACGACGCTGCTGCACGGAACGGCCGCGGGCTGGGGGGGGACCTGTAAAAGGAACAAAAACAAGCATTAGACAACAAAACAGAGACAAGATGGCTTACCTGAGACCCGCAAACAGCTGTATACATACCGGGCAAAACACTCCTTGCACGACACGGCCACGGGCCGGGGGGGACCTGTAAAAGGAACAAAAACAAGCATTAGACAACAAAACAGAGACAAGATGGCTTACCTGAGACCCGCAAACAGCTGCATACATACGGGGCAAAACACTCCTTGCACGACGCTGCTGCACGGAACAGCCGCGGGCTGGGGGGGACCTGTAAAAGGAACAAAAACAAGCATTAGACAACAAAACAGAGACAAGATGGCTTACCTGAGACCCGCAAACAGCTGCATACACACCGGGCAAAACACTCCTTGCACGACGCTGCACGGAACGGCCACGGGCCGGGGGGACCTGTAAAAGCAACAAAAACAAGCATTAGACAACAAAACAGAGACAAGATGGCTTACCTTAGACCCAGAAAGTGCTGCATACATACCGGGCAAAACACTCCTTGCACGACACGGCCACGGGCCGGGGGGGACCTGTAAAAGGAACAAAAATAAGCATCAGACAACAAACAGAGACAAGATGGCTTACCTGAGACCCGCAAACAGCTGCATAAATACAGGGCAAAACACTCCTTGCACGACGCTGCACGGAACGGCCACGGGCCGGGGGGGATCTGTAAAAGGAACAAAAACAAGCATTGGACAACAAACGGAGACAAGAAGGCTTACCTGAGACCCGCAAACAGCTGCATACATACCGGGCAAAACACTCCTTGAACGACGCTGCACGGAACGGCCACGGGCCAGGGGGACCTGTAAAAGGAACAAAAATATTATAATAATAATAATAATAATCCACATTTGTAAAGCGCACAATCACCCGTAAGGGTCTCTAGGCGCTGGGGGCCGTCGGGAAGATTAAGCGAGCTATTGCCCAGAGTCACATAGTGCTGGGCTAACCTGCCGCCGGAGCCGGGGATCGAACTCTGATCCCCAGATTCCAGCGTCAGTCGCCCTGGCAGCGGCGCCACACCTCTCCCAAAAACAAGCATTAGACAACAAACAGAGACAAGATGGCTTACCTGAGACCCGCAAACTGCTGCATACATACCGGGCAAAACACTCCTTGCACGACGCTGCACGGAACGGCCACGGGCCGGGGGGGGATCTGTAAAAGGAACAAATACAAGCATTAGACAACAAACAGAGACAAGATGGCTTACCTGAGACCCGCAAACAGCTGCATACATACCGGGCAAAACACTCCTTGCACGACGCTGCACGGAACGGCCACGGGCCGGGGGGGACCTGTAAAAGGAATAAAAACAAGCATTAGATAACAAAACAGAGACAAGATGGCTTACCTGAGACCCGCAAACAGCTGTATACATACCGGGCAAAACACTCCTTGCACGACGCTGCACGGAACGGCCACGGGCCGGGGGGGATCTGTGAAAGGAACAAAAACAAGCATTAGACAACAAAACAGAGACAAGAGCAAGGAGCAAAATTATAAACAAAATGCTGCTTACCTGATCGGAAATCACAACAACTTCCTGGCAACGTAAATCTCGCCGACCACTCCGGCTAAAGGCACTTCCAAAAAGACGAAAACACACGCCCACAGCCGCATGACGTGCGAAAAGGGGCAGGATGAGAAAAAGATTGCCGGAACGCCCACGAATCGCCTCGGACCGTGACGGACAGATCTCACTTCCAATGGCTAGCCTCCATTTATGGAGCTAGCCAATGGAAGTGAGAGGCGGTGACCAAGCCACATAGTCTTCTCAAAAGTTTTCGCCTGCGCCGAAAAGCTGCGCGGCGCAGCTTTCGACGAGGCGAAACCTAAACACTGGTGAACCTATTCTTTTAACCTCTATATTTGACGTTGTTACAACTGTTTTTTAAATGTCAGGAAAGTTTATTGTTTTCCTTACAAAGAGCAAGTATTGCGAAATTACATGAGCTGTGTTTGAAAAAATATTGTAATTAAAGACCAGTACTTTTCAGTGGGTTATTTCAATAATAGGTCGCATATGGAAAGATTGGTGATATTTCTTAGTTAGCTTGACAAGCTTCATCATGCTCTGATCCAATAACTGCCATATTTTCAGACTAATTATGTGTGGTATTTCTAGGATTTCAGTTACAGTATGAGTGCCATTCCAGAGTCAAATGTGTGACACTTTTTCACAAATAAATGAAAACTATGACGAGTATTTGAGTCCCTCTCTGTGAATTATGTTACCGCATCCAGACATTTTACAGGATGAACATATGGTGAAAATAAGCCAGACTTACTCACATTGTAATGGTTCTTAGCAGCATCCGAGCTATAACTAAAAACCAGTGGTGATTCCTTCGCTAAGGCAGATGAGCGTCTCCCCACTGCTTTTAGAGCAGTGAAAAGGGGTAAAATAAAACGATAATAAGGATATTATCGTTTTATTTTTGGTTGCAGCGGGCTGGGTAAAGGTGGGGCTTGTGGCTCAGGGTGGGCGTAGGAGTGGACTATGCACACTAAGTGCACATGACTGCTTGGCCAGCTGTTTCATGCTCACTTTGGATATTCTCTACCAGGCTGTAATGTAGGTACTATGCACGGGTTCCCTATCTTGAACTGAGCTCCGATCCACGGCGCTCAGACCAATCACAACGCTGCATTGCAGCGTTGTGATTGGATCAGGGGAGCCTGAGTGCTTCTGCAGCTTCTTACGGACTGGAGTCAGGAAGAGCAGAGAAGAGGAGGACCGATGCGGCTGGTGGAGATTTAAAAAAATATATATTTTGAACCCCCCCCCCCCTAATCCCGTCGTCGTCTACCTCTCACCCCAGCACCCCCATTCCATACTAGCCGTCACAGGTAAAAACAATGATTTTTTTCTGACTAACTAGAATTGATAATGTTTCAATTCTGTCAATATAAAATATTAATAAATCAGTGGAAGCAGTAATTGCCTTCGGAGTGCCTCAAATACTTGTGTTCTCCTCTTAAAACAGCTTTCACCTGTAGTCTCTCTGACACTTGTATCCCAACATCTTTCTGGAATCCTATGTATGCTAATCTTATGCGTCCCTTCTCTTCAACACTCATTTCAATCTCTTTTTCTGCATGCAATTTCTTGCATGACCCCCTTCCCTGTTCTCTCTCTTTAGCCTTCCAGTCTTGTAAATATGCATTTCCTTTTCTTGAATTTGGTGCTATTAGTATTTAGACAACTGGTGTATGGTAATTCAAATTGCAAATGAGAGACAATTGCTCTGTGCGCTCTGCCAAGAGGCTACAGTTCGAATGAACATGTAGTCAAATTATTTTATGCCCCAGTGATAGGCAATACGAGAAACTAACTGATTTTAGAGAAAGTAAAGTAAACTACTTAGCTGGGCTCAGACCATTTTCCTTAGCAATGAGACACCTCTCCTCAAACTTGGCCGGTCGCTTAACAACTGCTTGGGGCAACAAATCAAGGTCTGGCAGCTAAGTTTATGTAACCCCACTGAGCTATAGTTCCTGGTTGCACATAGAGATGGTATGATTAAATAATAAGATTATATTTTGACATAAGCATTTTAGTGCAGTTATATGGACAGCAGCACTAAAATTCATGAATCTGACCTCTGATTAGTGGTAGTTGATTGGGCAATCGTTCATATAACAGAGGATTGAAGATAGGTCCAAAGTGAGTTTGGGTCAGATCCACAGCCTCTGAATAGCCTGCTCTGTTCTTTTACTTAACTTATGTGTCTGTTTGGTCTGCATTGCCCCTTTTTACATGTCCTACCAACCTTTCAGCTTCCTGTACGACAAAATGTAACCGCTTAGAAAGACATTATGCACCCAGTCATCAGTACATTCACTCACCCACTCATTCATCCAAGCACCTACCTATCTCTCTTTGCACTCACTACCTCATATATAAGCATGAAATGTCTCATCTACGTGCTCACTCATTTGTCCAGTCCATGCTCTATCATGTTATTCATCCATTCATCTGCTCATGTACTTAGAAGTCACTCCATACATTCACCCTTTCCATGATCTATGTATTCTTTTATTCATCCACTAACCTACCCAAGTAGCACTTGTTTACATTTACTCACTTTTCCAAGCACTCAGCCACCCTTTCATTCATTCATGTACTCGCACACCTCATCTACTCTTGCAAACACTCAACCGTCCATTCAACCATCCATCCATGAATGATGTGCTCAAATATCCATCTATGCCCACCCATTAACCACTTTCAGGCTCACCTCAGAACATAACATTTCGATTCCATTAGCACTGTTAGTATTTTAACAGAGATATAGACCTCTTTCACGCTTTCACATAAAAAGGTAATTGCAACTTGTGTGATTGTTACTCCGTGCATTCTTCAGACAGACCAAAAAACTGAAAGAGCGTGTAGTGTGAACACCATTATGACTGTTAGAAATTTGCATTACATTCAGCTCATCTGCAGATCATTCAATCATGCCTGTTACAAACTCTGTCTCATAACCTGAATTCACCACACACCTTGGCGACTCAGTTCGCAGTGCACTATACAAGAATCATATGTTGCATGAAAAACACTACAAAAACACATTTGGAAGAAAAAAAAATCTTAAAGAGATCATGATGAGGAAACAAATGTGTGAAATTTAAAAAGGGACTACCTCGCAGTTACTGATTTTTTTTAAAGATACCAACCAATGTTTTTACATGAAAGTTAAGGGGATAAATCTAGGGCCCAGTGGGAGATCAGGCAGCCCCCATCCACTTAAAGCACTGATGAGTTTTTAATTTTTAATATGGTAAAAGTGCATAGATTCAAGCAAATACAATCAATTCAGGACTTATCGAAGCCTTACCTAAAATGCACTTACAGGCACACTATAGGTAAAATTCACAATTGTCCACCACAGAATGCCAGGAGCTGGGAAAAGTTACACCGTAAAGCCACTCTTCGGAAAGAGTGAAATTTAAAGAAGAGGCCAGAGTGGAGTCTTCACCCATAGCAGAAAGGTATAATAGCTCTATCACCAGAGGTCGAAGTGGGTGGGATCTGTGGGGCATGACGTGCCCATACTTTTTCAATTTTAGAAAAACAGTTCCCCTACTTTTTTTTTTTTTTTTTAAAAAGACAACGGTCCCCGGACAGTAAATTGTGACAGCTGAGGGTCCTCAGCTGAAGTGGAAGGGAGGGAGTCTCTTGCACCAAAGAGGGACAGGGAGCTTAACTACAAACAAGCATACATGTCAGAGTGCCTGCAGTCTGAAAGACTTCTAAATGTGTGCAATTGGATAATAGGAAAACGTAAAGGCTGCATTGAAGCTGGTATTGGATTTAATTCATGGTGTCACTTGAAACTTCCTGATGTCAAAGATGTATTTTTTGTGTGTGCGATTGTAAGGGTCTTTCCAGCTGAGCTGTGGAGTGGGTGCTTTAAAGGACAGTTACTAAAATGTTTGCAGTAGGTACAGTCAGTTGGAAACACTTTTTTTTCTTAAACCTAAATCTTTTCCCACATTTAGTGCAACCTGTCATACTGTGAGCAATGGAAATTTAAAATAATGACTCACATAGTCACAGTCCTTTCTGTCACACACCGGAGCCTTACAGCACTAACAATACACTCCACTATTACCAACTGTTCCAACCAGAATTAAATTCTGTGGGTCTCTGGTTACACACACAGAAATCTGCAGTGATTGCATTAACCATAGAGGTTCCATATTGTACAATAGTGCATTTCTGACTGATTAGTTTAACTTGCATTTATTTTTCATTTAAGTTGTGCATTATTATCAGGCACACTGGAATTATGCAGCACGTGAGGGCCATATTATGAGGCAGAGGTGGCTGTGTGGCAAGAAAAGGCAAATTATGCAGCAGAAGGTGGCACATTTTTTGATAGTATTACTATATTATTTTATAATTTTTACACTTGTTAAAAATGTCTGGGCACAGATAGCACCTCATTAGTACCAGATTAACACCGCAATTTAGTAATAAGCAACAGAAATGTGACGAGTCGACCTTTCAAAGGGCGTGCCACTGTAAAGCTGGGATCACTACCATCTCTATGCGGATGACACTCAAATCTACCTCAAGGTGTTTTCCGCACACGATCTCTCACTACTTCTACTCTCAACTCTATTCACAACTGTATGTTAGTTCACCAACTCATTCTCAATCCCTCCGAAACTGAATTCCTCTTCCTATCTACCTCTCTCTCCCCTCCTCCTGTTCAATCCTAGATGGATCAGCTGAATTTATTCAACAATAAACCCATCATTGTCGTCAGCGCTAAATCCCTAAGTGTCATACTTGACAAAAGACTCAACCTAATCTCCCACATCAACTCCATTGCTAAGAACGCACGTTACCAGCTGCGCCTTCTGTGGGGGATTTGTTGTTTTTTCCCGGCAAAAGACTGTTGTGGTTCTAGTTGTTTAAAGTTTCACTGCTGTCCTATTGGTTGCTAGGCACGCGCACATCTAGAATGTCAAGCAGGTATAAGAATGACGTCAGTGACGTTCTCGTAGGGATTTCACCCTGGCTCTGTGTAGCCATCACTCCTCGCACAAGCTCTTTTACCTTACAAATAAAGTCCATAAAAATTCATTCCTTTATTCTGGTGTTTCTTCATGTTCGATTTCACAACAATTGGCGACGAGGACGGGACGAAGGTATTCAGAGCTTGTGGCGGAGATTTCTTCGGGAGTGCGACACTTCATTTCGAGGCAAGTGTTTGCTTTTCATTCAATTTCAAGGAGCATTTCTTCCTTATAATTCGATTCTTTTCTTTGTTCCGGGCATAATTACAAGTTACGGTTCTTCAAGAAAGTCTACTTAGAGGTGGTACATGAGGAAGATCGGCAAAGTTGTGATGCTGATTAAAGATATTTTTCAGGCAAGTGTGAATATTTGCGCTTTGTTTTGAAACGCTTTCAACATTTCTAAGATAGTTACATATTTATTGCAGTGTTACTGGAAGGTAGTTTGTCAGCGTATCTGAAGGAAGTTTGTGGGCCATTATAAGTCGTTGACAATTCCAACTGTCAACGCTCAGCTGACGCTGTTACGTTAGTCAACCTCATTTCAATGCTTCAGTTGAAGAGTGCAGGAAAGCGTTAGTACGTCATCACACCTCCGACGTGAGTGTACCATTTCATTGAGTGGAACATTAACGGATGTTTCCAGGAGTCCAGTTCCAGAGAATTCATCGAGGAGGGACGTTCCGTCAGTGAAGTCTCATGAAGTTATTTTTCAGGCAAGTTCAGAGAGCTTTTCTTTCTAACAGAAGTTTCATCTTTGTGATCGTGTTTTTTCTGTAAACTTATGTATTCACAGCGTTGAGGAAATTGAAGGCTGTGACGCGCGTCTAAGCTTCAGTCACAGTTAACGGGTTTTTCACGGCAACTGTCACCTGTCAAATCGCCTTAGCTGAGTAACAATCAGTGACGCTACTTACACGTCATCGCGTCTGTGATGTAGTCAACGCGACGCCATTTTGAGGCCGATTTCGCATCGAAAGGCACATCACCGTTACGTTAAGAAAAGGTACAGACAGAGAATCAAATTTATTTTTGTTGGCAGAGGTACAGACAGAGAATCAAATTTATTTTTGTTGGCAGAGGAAAAGTGAAGTCAACATTCAGTTTCTCTGGTGCTAAGTCAACATTCAGTTTCACTTGTGCCACACAAATTAATAGTTCATCGGTCAAGGGTGAAAGGTTTATTGAACGTAGTTTAAACATCAGGTGTCAGTTAGTTGCTTTCCATATGAAATTCTAGGTCATTTTCATTCAACGGAATATTCGCTATTGTTTTCTTGTTTTTGTTGGTCTCAGGGATCTGAAGGAGAATTAAAAAGGCTATAAGTATAAGACTGCTGAGTAGAGGAATCTTATGTAATGTTTTGCTAAACGTTTCAATTCATGAACAGATGTGCATTCAGGGAATGTAAATTAAATCGTACAATTATCGTTTTTTTTTATTCACTATAATATCATCGGTTTGTTTTAAAAAGTTTTGGGTTGAGTAAAGCACATGTTGATTTAGAATATAGGTCTGCCAGCAACGTGTAAGTTTAACAAAGGCCGCATTTCAAGTGCTTTGTAGAACTGAGAGTAAAATATTATAAATCTTTAGTTATTTAGTATATAGGTCTGCCAGCAACGTGTAAGTTTAACAAAGGCCGCATTTCAAGTACTTTGTAGAACTGAGGGTAAAATATTATATTTGTTTAGTTAAAGAGCGGAAAAAGAAGTTGTCTCTTTTTTATAAGTGAATTTCGAGTCTTTGCTTAGTTTACTCTCATGGGTTAAGTGCATCTTGCTTCCTGTCAATTCAAGGTGAGAACATTTCAACAATTCTGTTCAAGTTCGTTCGTACTGTATTATATATAGAGTGTTGTATATTCTGTGCAAGTACATAAACTAGTGTCACAATTTATATCAAAATTAAAAGAGAGTCAGAAGAGGAAAATATAGTCAGATCCGATGAAAGTATTTTCAATGCTCCTGCTCATCCTCTTCTGTTCCAGTATTGTTCTTTAGCATTGGTCTAATGTGGATTCTTGCCTTTCTTATTGATCCTACAGCATTCAGGAAATCGGAGATTAATATTTTGATTATTTCAAACATATTCTTAGCATTAAAAGTAGAAGTATCAAAACCTAATTTTATGCAACAGAAAGGGGTAGAAACTTAGTAAGGTGGATAGATATGGTCACAGTTAAGTAATCCGAATCATGGATCTCTATCCCGTGTGTTAATATCTGGTGTCATTCCATTTGTTTCTTTCCCATCAGGAGCCAGTAGAGAATTATCTCCATGTAAGTAAGTATATATATAGTTGAAGTACTTTTAGAAGAATTATTATTATTATTAGATTAATTTTTTCTTGCAGAAAATAGGAAATAATACCCACATAGTGCGCTTCAGTGTTCATAGGGCATACAGTGCAGAGAAAAAGTACAGCATTCACTAAACCGAATATTAAGCAATACTGTATGAATGGTATATATATATATATATATATATATATATATATATATATATATATATTTTTTTTTTTTGTATATTACGATTCTAGGCATGTTAACACAGTAATATGGGAAGTACACCTTGGTCTCCTAATCGTATTCTGCTTCCTATTGTTAGAACATTGTGCATGCGGCCGAAGATGGGAATGTTAAAATTAGGAAAGAATTGCTCGTATTTCATCTCCCAATAGAGTTACACTCATTTTATTATTTCTTTTGTACTATTTGTTATGTCGAGTCACATTTATTAATACACATGTTAAAAATTGTGATGCGTACCACTTGTGACAAGCATGGTACGCAAGGCATAGAAATACTATTTGTTTCCTTCTCAACTCAGCTCTTTTCAATGGTGCCTTAGACGGGCCGGCACCACTTTTCATTGTTATGCAAGTCTGTCAGCACAATGAGTCTGCTGTAGTTATGGACTTCCTACGCTCATGTTTCTCACCGAGGGTACCCCGAAATTCTAGAGAACTCTCTATTAGTTTCTCCAAAATCCTCGGACTCATTGGAAGTAGTAAAAGTTTTCTCATGGACGGAATTCCACAGGTGTTGGCATCTTATTTAACAGGTACAAGACATTGTTCATGAAATATTAATCCTCATTTTTATGTGAGGGATGGTTGTGTTGATCGAGGTTTCCTCAAGGAAAATTAGAAAAAAGAAGAAGGACAGAAATGTTGGGTCGCTCTGCATCTGCCATGCAGGTAGTGTGGCTGACAACGTTGTATTATTCACTTGTAGGAATGACAAAGTGTATTAAGCCATAGGAATAGAGTTTGTTGTGGGTCTTGTAGTGTCATCAAACGTATATACTCCGTGCTCACTATGTTCCCGGTTGTGCTTTGAGGGTTGGAAGGATCTTACGTAATTCATCATATATCCTAGTTATCTCGTGCACTTAAATAGTATGTATGTATGTAAATTGCTCTTCCATAAAAAAGGGAGATGTTGTGGTTCTAGTTGTTTAAAGTTTCACTGCTGTCCTATTGGTTGCTAGGCACGAGCACATCTAGAATGTCAAGCAGGTATAAGAATGATATATATTTTTATATATTTTTTTATATGAAATATATATTTATATAAAAATAATTTATCCTGTGCACTTAACCCCTTCCATGCTCATGACGGAACGGTTCCGTCATGAGCTACGGTTGAGCTGTGCTCATGACGGAACCGTTCCGTCATGACCACGCCCGTTTCTATTAGGGCCCAGCACCGGAGGGGGAAACGCGGTCGCACTGAAAAGGTTAAATAATATGAATGTATGTAAATTGCTCTTCCATAAAAAAGGGAGATGTTGTGGTTCTAGTTGTTTAAAGTTTCACTGCTGTCCTATTGGTTGCTAGGCACGCGCACATCTAGAATGTCAAGCAGGTATAAGAATGACGTCAGTGACGTTATCGTAGGCATTTCACCCTGGCTCTGTGTAGCCATCACTCCTCGCACAAGCTCTTTTACCTTACAAATAAAGTCCATAAAAATTCATTCCTTTCTTCTGGTGTTTCTTCATGTTCGATTTCACAACAAAGACCTAAAAACCTTGGTCCAATCGCCGGTTCCCTCTACACTGGATTACTGCAATTCTCTTCTGACTGGCATACCCAAATCTCACCTCTCCCCCCTCCCCCCTCCAATCCGTCCTCCATTCAGCAGCTCGCTTTATTTCAGGGTTCAAACGAAGTGACCACATCGCTCCTATCCTGTCTTCTCCTCGATGGCTTTCCATTGAGCCAAGATCTATTTACAAAACTGCCTGCATCACCCACAAAGCCTTGCACACTTCCTCCCCTTCTTACCTGGCGAATAAACTGTGACTCTTGACAAGCTGGGCTCTTCAAGAGCACCAAAGGAGTTAAATAATAAAATAAACTGTACAGCAACATGTTTCACTATGGTTTAGTATCTTTGAGCCGTTTTCGGTAGAAGATGGTGGATTATGTGGCAAATTCGGCAATTCCATAATTAGGCGAAAAAGGCCGCAGCACCACAATCGCATTATTCCAGTGGCCCAGATTCTTTTATATGCAGTTAACCGAGGGAGAAACATCAGCAAAATATATACTGAATTCATTATTTTTGGCTACGTCCCTAGCCCCGCCCCATTGCACTCAGAATCGCACTTCTCATACTTTTTTTAGTGCACTTTTACCTTTATCACTTTGAAAACACCATTTGGCAGCTACGGTTGTTGTGATATTGCAATCCAGCAGCAGTAACACGAGCAAGTTTCAAGATGGCAGTCTCTTTTGCGTCTCATTTGGGGGCGGTGCACATAAGACGCTGATGTTGTAAGTACACGGGCGTCGGTTGTCGTGATGACATATTTAGACAATGCCCGTCAGCTTTTGAGTCTTTCCTTTGTGTCTATGACGTCAAACTCGTCTGCTTCCTGTAAATAGTAAACACAGCAGCGGACCTTAGAGGGTCCATCGATAGAAGGGCCTCCTAGTACCTTGCTGCGGGCATGGCACCAGTGCAGCGATCCCGGAGTCCCAGCCCGGCGGGAAGCAGTAGCAGGAAGAGGCGCCGCAGCGGCAGTTCCGAGGCTCGAGGCGCGCACAGCCCCCAGACAAGGGTCCAGCAACATGCGTTTAAGAAGCCACGGCGATCCCACTCCAGGGAGAGGAGCGCAGTAAGGACTCAGCCCCAGCCCAAAGCCGACCGCAGCGAGCGACCCCAGCACGGTCACTGGGCAGAATACTACGACAAAGATGAAGAGGAGATTCTGCGACAACGCCACCAGGCTTTCATAGCAAGGTAAATGTAGCATGCACCATTTAATGTTCTTTTCATCTTTAAGTTGCATTTCACTTTATTGGTGTAGAGTTGTAAACCTGAACACAGCGCGTCTTGGCGTGTAAATCCGTGTCCTGCATTAGACGGTTGCTGCGACATTCAAGAACCTTCACAGCTGGTACAGTAGGTTGGCTCTGTCTCTTTTCTATATCTTTAAATTACTATTTGAAAGGACTTTTAAGCAGGGGCGACTCCTCTGTTATGGAGAGAGAGCGTTGCCCTACTGCTCTTTGAGCAGGAAAAATAAAATTATAATAGCATGTTTTATTTTGTGCAGGTTTGGGGCTGGAGGCAGGGGAGGGGGTGATGTTTGCCCACTCCAAGTGGGAACGACTTCTTGGCCGCCTGGCCTGGCCAACAGTCATGCATACTTTGCATGTTTCCCACCAGGCTGCATTACACAGCCTGCTTTGGGAGCATGTCCAGCCCCCCCAGGCATTGCTGAGTTGTGATTGCCGTAGGGGAGCTAATCACAACGGAGCATTGGGGATCCTGGATACTTCCTGGTTCTGGAGAAGTGGGGGAGAGATGCGGATGAGGTAAGTGGTATTTTTATTTTATTATTGTATGTCAGAAATCACTAACCAAAGGGATCATCTTTTGTTACTATTACACCATTCAGGTACTTTATCAGACAATTGCTCTTTTGGCCTGTTCTAAAACTATGATTAAAAGAAAATTGGTTCTGTCGGGTAGTGAAACAACTAATTTGTAAATTCTATCTGCATTTGAAATTACCTCCTCCCTCTGACCGGAATTCACAACAGGTTCTTGCAATAAATGAAAAGAGAAGCCTGTATAGAACTATTTGTATCTTTATATTTTTCAAGATGCGTTCAAAGTGATTCATAAATGACTGTCAATATCATAGTAAAAAAGTGCAGCATGTGACAATAGTGAATAGTGCTCATGTGACACATACAATATGTACAATAATGATTTCCAATATAGACAGTTTATACACACATATAACTTTCAAAAGAGGCCATCCATTAATAAAAATTTACAGAATCCCATTTGCTGCTTGTCAATTCTATTGGGTTTCTGGAGTATTGGGGACAATTGGAAAAATGTCGAAGTTTCGACCCTTCGCGTGCCAAGGTGAATGAGGTCGCAGCGGGTCTTTCTCAAGACAGATGTAACAAGCACGACAGTCTGTGAATAAGTCAGAAAGGTAATGTCAGAGGAGGTTGGGGCTCAAAAAATTGCCTAGTATTTTGGGCGGTAATTGTACTCACCCTGGAGTTCAAGTGGTGATGAGTCACCTGGACTGGATTGGATTGAGGTCCTTAAATCTGTAAGTGAAGGGGAGGTATCAATCTCAGGTAATGCTGCTGAGTATAACATAAATACTTCAGCTTGCAGTCGTTCGCGCTTAATTACAACTAAGCGATTTCCCCATACTGGATATTACCCTAATTTGTATGGAAGAAGTGCAGCACTATTAGCATTATGACCTGTTGGCACTTGCAGAAGTTACGCAGTGCCCCGTTGTACTCACATCTGCGAAGAATTATCTCAAACATGTATAGAAGAATAGGTATTTATTTATTTCAATACGGCACTGGCAGTGTTGTTACCTTTAGACACATACCGGAATTAATCTGTTCCTCATTATAAACACAGTTCAGAAAAGGGGGTGGTGATGAACAGAGTGTCTGAATTAAGCAGACCACTCTTACCCAGTCCAAAGATCAGGGCTTGATCCATCACCGTTATTTAGCTCACTGCCCCATCCCAGCTCAGAACCTGGCTATATGCAAATTAGTCTGTCCCTGGCCCAGTGCATCATGGGAACAGGGCAGACCAAACTACCAAGCCAATTCTTCACCAGAAAGGAGACAAGCTTCCGGGGACCGGTTTCTGCCATTTCAGGCGTCGTCGGCCCGGCTTTCTTGAATCCTGATGGAGCAGTGAGCAAGGGACTCAAGCGTGGAAGGGTATACTCAGATGTGAGTCCCTTGCTCATTGCACCATCAGGATTCAAGCAAGCCGGGCCGACGAGGCTGAAATGCCAGAAACCGGTCCCCGGTAGCTTGTTTCCTTCCCAGTATAAGAATTGGCTTGGTAGTTTGGTTTGCCCTGTTCCCATCATGCACTGGGACAGGAACAGACTAATTTGCATATAGCCAAGTTCTGAGCTGGGATGGTGCAGTGAGCTAAAAAACGGTGATGGATCAAGCCCTGATCTTTGGACTGGGTAAGAGTGGTCTGCTTAATTCAGGCACTCTGTTCATCACCACCCCCTTTTCTGAATCATTTTGTCTACCATAAGCGTGGAAGGGTATACTCAGATGTGAGTCCCTTGCTCATTGCACCATCAGGATTCAAGCAAGCCGGGCCGACGAGGCTGAAATGCCAGAAACCGGTCCCCGGTAGCTTGTTTCCTTCCCAGTATAAGAATTGGCTTGGTAGTTTGGTTTGCCCTGTTCCCATCATGCACTGGGACAGGAACAGACTAATTTGCATATAGCCAAGTTCTGAGCTGGGATGGTGCAGTGAGCTAAAAAACGGTGATGGATCAAGCCCTGATCTTTGGACTGGGTAAGAGTGGTCTGCTTAATTCAGGCACTCTGTTCATCACCACCCCCTTTTCTGAATCATTATAAACACATGCGCGAGTTCTCATGCAGCAACAAGGACAAGTTCAAATGTTGCAATGACTCTCAAACGGACTACTCGAACCTCATTATTTATACATGCGCGAGTTCTCATGCAACAACAAAGGCAAGTTCAAATGTTGCAATGCCGCTCAAGTGGAATACTAATATATTGCCTTTTTCCAATCCACGTTTAAGAAGCCTCTCGCGTTAATGGCGAATCATCATTGCACCCGTGCAAGGGCGCGTTGCATCTTTAAGACATCGGGCATTTTAAAATAGTAACAGCATTAATGTGCACTAAGCTAACCTCATTCTGTGGTGCCGAATGGAGCGGTGCCGAACGAGTCATTCACGCAAACCGCTACAGTTTATTTATCTTTGGGCGCTTACCCGAAGTTGGCCGAAGTTACCCGAAGTTGGCCGAAGGCGCGCCAAAGGCAAGCCCGTCTGCGCCCGTCCGCGCCGGGACCGGGCCGAGGGCCATGACCCCTGGACCAATCTCCAAAGATCGCCATTTGGTTTATTCACATTCTTCCTTGCTCAGTCTCAGACCGCCTGTAGACCAGGCTTGTACATTGTTAGATCTAACCAGTACGGTAAAGGAATTTGAAAGGTGCTGTCCACACTGCCTTTTTACGACATCAAACAACTGTGAAAGAAACCTCACAAAGCGGTACACCAAAGGCAAGGAGGTCTCAATGGCCCTCATCAATGCACGCTCCCTATGCAAACATAGCCAGGAAATCGCAGATCTAATAATTGACTTTAAGTTAGATATTCTTTTTATCACGGAGACATGGACTGACGAATCGTCGGATCCGGATGTCGTGATTGCAACACCTAGTGGTTATAAAGCCTACAGACAAGACAGACCCAGAAAGAAAGGTGGCGGGATTGCCATTATAGCTAGAGAAAGGTTTGGGGTTATAATTACTCATACCCCTGACACTTCATGTGAGGCCCTGATGTTTACAATCAAACTTAGTCCTCTCTATAATTTTAAGGGGTTACTTTTATATCGACCCCCAGGAGCCAAGACAGGCTTTCTAACCAGTCTAAGCACAATTTTAGAATCACTCGCGCTCGAGGACTCCATTACAGTGTTGGGCGACATGAATTTTCACCTAGATGATAACAACCATAAAGATACTTTGGCCCTTATCTCCGACATGGAAACCTTGGGGCTTCAACAATTGGTTACATCAGCCACTCATCGGGCGGGACACATCTTAGACGGTATTTTTTCTAATGTTCAGGGGCTCCATGTATCGGATATTTTACCAATGCCATGGACAGACCACTACGTGGTATTCTGTACCTTGGTTATAAATACACCTCTAACCAAGGCAATTACTCCCCCCAGTCTGGGTTCCTTTAAAGCATGGCATAATATCAACCAGCCAGACCTAAGAAACCAGCTTGACAGTACTCGCCCGTTAATTCCGTCTAACTCGACTATGGCCACACAACTATTTCAGGACTGGTTGGGCCATGCTATGAATCTCCTGGCCCTTACCAAGTCAATATCTAAGAATAGATCTACCCCAACTGCACCGTGGTATACGGACGAATTAAAACAACAAAAACAACAGAACAGGCATTGTGAAAGACAATGGAGAAAGAACTACGATCAAGTAAGCAAGATCCGATATAAAGACTCACTGGCTGCGTACAAAACTATGATTATAAAGGCAAAAAAATCCTTCTATTTGAATCAAATTGAGCAGGCAAAGAACTCCAGCAAAAAATTATATGAAATTACTAAATCTCTCTCAGGCAACATTCCCGATCTGACTCCACCCCCTTCCCAAGTAATGTGTGATGCTTTGGCCAACTTTTTCTTTTCCAAGGTTGATGACATTTACCAAGCCTTCACTGTTAAATCCACCCTCATCAAGTCCGCTACCAATACTCCCTCTGTCCCAAACACCCTTCTAGCCGCATCTTTCACTTGTTTCACCCCATTAACCGAAGACCACATATTAAATATCGTCTCTACAGTTAAAACTGGATCCATGCTGGATCCTTGCCCATTCTCAGCTCTCTTACCAGTGATGGAGTCAATCATACCGGTTTTGACGCAAGTATGTAATTCAATCTTGTGCTCCGGGACATATCCTCAGATTTTAAAATCTACACTACTCAGACCACTTTTAAAGAAACCTGGGCTGGATAAGACCGAGTTAAAAAACTACCGGCCAGTTTGCCTTTTTATAGCCAAAGTGGTGGAAAAGGCTATGAATATACAATTATCCCAGTATATTGAGACACATAGACTGCTGGACGACACTCAGTTCGGATTTCGGAAATATCATGGGACCGAGACCGCTTTAATTAAAGCCTCCGACGATGTCAGACTAATAAGAGACCAGGGTGGGACAGCAGTCTTGGTACTGCTGGACCTCTCGGCGGCTTTCGACACGGTCGACCACAGTATTTTGGTCGACCGTGTCGAAAAGATGGGCATCTGCTCCACGGCAAGAGACCTCCTCGCCTCGTTTCTCCTTGATAGAACCCAGGCCGTCACCCTTGGACCTTACCAATCTGCCAATCTGACACAGCCATGTGGGGTACCTCAAGGCTCATCCCTGAGTCCGACACTATTTAATATCTATGTGTCGGACCTTGCCAATGTCATCAAGGCACATGGGATGAGCCTAACCTCAAACGCTGATGACACGCAATTGGTTATGGCCATCCGGGGTGACGGAGGGGAGGTCGCCCAACGCTTCCAAAATGGATTGACAGAGATAGGAGAGTGGATTGCTTTAAATTGCCTGAAACTCAACTCAGAAAAAACTGAGGTTATGATTTTTGGACGTCTTTTACCGGACTGGTCTGCCTTCTGGTGGCCTTCCACTTTTGATGCCCCCCCTAAACCAGTGACTAAAGTAAGAAATTTGGGAGTCACCTTTGATGACGGCCTAAATTTCATGGATCATGCCAATAAAGTGGCTTCCACAGCCCACTATAAACTTCGCATGATCCGGAAAATAAGTCCCTATCTTCCAGCGACCGCCATTAAAACATTGGTTAGTTCATTGGTTCTAACATCATTGGACTATTGCAACGGGCTTTTCCTAAATACCCAAGTCCGAGCCATCAGAAAAATGCAGTCGATACAAAATGCGGAAGCTCGCCTGCTCTTTGGCATTCCAAAGTTCGCGCCCATATCGGATGCTATCACACGACTCCACTGGTTGACGATCCAGAATAGAATCAGATTTAAGTCGCTGTGTATAGTTTATAAAGCACTAAACAGGCAAGGTCCGCATTTCTTAACAGATCAACTGTGCCCATACCAACCTTCCCGTCAGCTCCGATCCTCCAACTGCAACCATTTAGTGGTCCCTCGCACCAAAACAGTGTCATGGGGTGATCGCCGCTTTATGGTCGCTGCCCCCAAACTCTGGAACACTTTGCCCCAGGACATCAGAACATGTTCCACACTCCTCCAATTTCGCAAAAGACTTAAAACGTGGTTGTTTACCAAATAATTTTTAAATAAGTGGGCACCCTGTTAGAGCATTTAACTTAATAACCATCTGAAGCTTGCAAATTAACCAGCGCCAAGACGCCTTCGGGTATACGTTGCGCTTTATAAATGGCAATAAATAAATAAATAGAAATTGTCCATACGATTCACCGCTGTACTCGGGAACGCTGCAGTTAGTCAGCTTACCGATACCACCGGAAACTAAAGGTTTTTAAGGTCATGGAAGGCTAACGTCCGGGCGTCACTGATGTCACGTGATGTTTGTTTATAGTTCTTTCAGGAAGTGAATATTTCGGCAATTATACACATTTTCAGAAATGTAAGACCAGCTCATGGTTAAAAACGATTAGATAGATTACTTAAATATAAACACGGTCTTGAGTGTTAGACCTCATAAGCAAAAACAATTCAGCATTCATTGTGTAAACGAACATTCGTGTAACGTCCTTCAAATGTAACCCCATTAATAGTTTCAGAATGGCGAGAAACCGCTCATAATTACAACGGTTTATCCGTTTGTATAAATATGAGCACAGTCCCGAGAATTGATCCAAATTGATTGCAAAATTAGCATAAGCGTGGTCATCAAATGTAAACACATAGCTGATGAGTCACCTTTGATGACGGCCTAAATTTCATGGATCATGCCAATAAAGTGGCTTCCACAGCCCACTATAAACTTCGCATGATCCGGAAAATAAGTCCCTATCTTCCAGCGACCGCCATTAAAACCTATGTTATACCTGATACAGATTATTTTAGCATGAAAACAGTTCAATATTGCATATACAAAATCACATGCTAATCAATCAAAATCATGGTATCGGTCTTCAAGTATAGACATATACAAACAAATTACTAGGGCATTGATCATAAATCACAGAGATCATAAATACAATGGTATGGTCAAAATTGTACTCAAAACTACCCATAGTGTTTGTATTCATAGCCCACGACCTATAGCAACAAGACTTTGGAATGCATGAGTGGTGTAGGTGTGTATTACAGTTACAGTAGGCCCATTTGTTTTGCAATCTCCTCATGTTCATTCAGGCCAACAGCTACCGAATCTAAAGTGTGTATCCATTTGCATTCTTTTTTTATTCAGCGCAGTTGACATTGAACCCCCTCTCGGGTTAACCGTTATTTTCTCGAGTACTCTCCATCTAAGACTTTCAGCAGGATGGTTTTTGGTCGTGAAATGTTCTGCCATTGGAGCCCCTTGTGTTTTGCATCGGATGCGACTCATATGCTGTAAAATCCTCTGCTTAACTTTTTGTGTTGTCTGACCAATGTAGGCCTTATTACAGGGGCACAAGATGATATAAATTACGTTCGAAGTGTTACAATTGGACAGAGAGGGAAGTTTATAGGTCTTGTTTCCCTGAGTTAGTACTGGCCCTTCCAAACACGATGGGCATACTTTACACATACCACATTTGTAGTGGCCCAGTATTGGAGGTAATCCCAGTTGGTCTCACACTCAAGACCATGTTTATATTTAAGTAATCTATCTAATCGTTTTTAACCATGAGCTGGTCTTACATTTCTGAAAATGTGTATAATTGCCGAAATATTCACTTCCTGAAAGAACTATAAACAAACATCACGTGACATCAGTGACGCCCGGACGTTAGCCTTCCATGACCTTAAAAACCTTTCGTTTCCGGTGGTATCGGTAAGCTGACTAACTGCAGCGTTCCTGAGTACAGCCGTGAATCGTATGGACAATTTCTATCACAACTTCGGGTAAGCGCCCAAAGATAAATAAACTGTGGCGGTTTGCGTGAATGACTCGTTCGGCACCGCTCCATTCGGCACCACAGAATGAGGTTAGCTTAGTGCACATTAATGATGTTACTATTTTAAAATGCCCGATGTCTTAAAGATGCAACGCGCCCTTGCATGCGTGCAATGATGATTCGCCATTAACGCGAGAGGCTTCTTAAACGTGGATTGGAAAAAGGCAATATATTAGTATTCCACTTGAGCGGTGTAGGAAGGTAGATCCCTGACTATGGTTGCCCCCAACTTTTTGCCTGGTGTTTTGCTGGTTTTCTGACTTAGTTGACCTGGGGCCCTGCTATTCAGGACCCCAGGCCCACTGCTCTCTCTGTTAAAATGGATTCCATGTACCCTAGGTACATATCTGATTGGATACTGAGTCACCTTATCAGCCCCTGTACAGTATACCTTACGTATCCTGGGCGTAGGTGTACCCAGGGCCTACCAGGGGCTGAAGCATGTATTATGCCACCCCTGGCTGGCCATCCAAAACTGACACAACTGGCTGCTTGACAGCTGGGGCAAGGTGGTGTAATCACCCTTTGCTTTAGATGTAGTATTCCTATATCTAACCCTAAAATGGACACCTATATTCATATCAGTCACTCCTATGGCAGGCCTTATCAATCCTGAAGGCAGAGTGCTTGGAATAATGTGAAATGGTGCTCTGGCATGAGCTGAGCCCGTTTGCAGCTTGCGGAACCAAGTCCTAATAGCTGTTCCATGATAACGCTATACCATATACTCTTAAGTGCATTATGTACCTCGCGGTCATATGCTAACTTTGGTATAGCATTATCAAAACATGTCGAGTAAGGTGCCATACGAATTGGAATACTAACCCCTCGCCAATTCTGGCGACGGGGTTAGAATTCCACCCTTCTAGAGGGACACGACATGTTGGTAACCTGTAACCCCGGTTAAAGTCAGACATAGCCTCAGCTCCACAAGATGGATGCTGCCACCGAGACACAAGTCTGCCCTCCTGCTGCTGGGAGTCCTTCCAGCAACGGAGGCAAGGACAAAGGGTTTCCTGTCCGGGGCGGTGCCAGCACCATCCCAGACAGGATTTTGTGTATTCCAGGTAGGCAGGGCTTTAGAGGAAGGTGACTGCAAGTGGCACCCCGGTGCTCACTATGCATAGGCCGGCTCAAACCAGTTCTGGGGGCACACCAGCCCCTGAGCTGGGGAGAGACTGGACAAAGGAGAGGGGTGTAACCACCCCCCTCCTAGTCCCACCCATAGGGCAGGACTTAGTCGCGTGCCAACCCCCTTTCTCAGGATAAAGGTAGGAGCAGGCCCCCTTCCAAATTAGATCATCTTTGAATCCTGAAACTACTTTCCACGAAAGGAACTCAAGACTCTTCTCAAGATTTCTCCCTTGTGACTAAGGAGTAGTCACCCTGCAGCAGCAGGCACCATCCAAGCATCGCGGTTTGCTGTAAGTCTCTCCTCCGGATCAAGACTACCCAGCTCGACGAGACCCGGCTTCCCTGGCACCTCTGACCTCTACCTGCATCATCAGCCCAGCTGAGATTCGTGGGTGTGACGAGACCTCGAGGGACCGGCCATCTTCAAGACTGCACGACGCTTGCCCAGCACGACCACCGAGAGACTCTCGAGTAAGTGCTTTGGGGTTTGAGAAGCCCCGACCCTGAGCAGCTCCAGCACCGAAGTCCAGCCCCCTTGCATCCACGAGATCTGCGTGGGGCCCTTCTGCTCTTTGCTGCTCACCGCGTTGGCCAGGTCACTTGCCCGTTGGCTAGTGACCCTCCCGACGACGAACCCCGACGACAACACTGCTGGTCTGGTTGCTCCAGACTGGCCCTTGCTCCCCCCCAACTGAGGAGCACCCCGGACCCTCCTGGTCCACTCCAGACGCCATCTTGAGTCCACCGCGTGGGCTTGCATTTGCCAAGAGTTGTTGCCCCAATCCTGGGTCCAGCGACGTCGACAGCAGATACCTTCGTGGGACAGCTCGCACCTCCATCCTGGTCGCCGACAACGCCTCCTGGTCCGAGAGACTGCAGAGCCCAGCGTCGCCCACTCACCTGGTCGAGGTGACTTCGTCCGGTGCCATCCTGGTGCCCACCTAATCACTGGCTAGTGATTCAGAACTTGGTCCCCTCTGCTTACAGGTCTCCTTCTTCCCTGATCCAGGCTTTGATCCCTCCGAATCTCTTCACTGGTCGCCTGCCAGCAACTTCTTCTTTCAGGCTCCATAGACTGCAACGAGGATTCCCGACGTCTTTTCAGACCTATGCAGCTGCAGCCCCTGGGCTAGGTAACCTGAGCATTTCGGTGCTCCAGCATAGCTTAACTATCCAAGTGTCCAGATCCTTTTTCGTTTCAGCTCTATCTAGTCGGATTCGTCCGATAACGCTAACTTTGCATTTACTAGGATCCATAGACTTTGTTCCGCATTACGTGTGAGAGTTCCCACTCTGCACACGACGTCCCTAGGCCTCCTGCTTGTAATCTAAAGGTTCAGTAGAATAGTCCTAGCGATCCCAAAGCCTATGAGAGTAGTACTTACCTGCTAGTAATTTCGCATTCCACTTTTTGTGTATATGGTTTTTCGTGCCCCTCGGGCATTTATGTAAATTGTGCGACTTAAAGTATTTTCCTAAGAGTTTTGTTATGTGCTTAGCTTCCTGACTCATAAAGAGATCAGGGTAGACTTGTTATAAATAAATATCCTTTTATTTTCATAACAACTTGTGTGGTGTCCTTTCACTTGGTGTTCAAGGGGTAAATGTGATGGTAAAACAGCTGGCTTAACACGCCCTCTAGAGTTTAGCCTAAAGACTGCACGTGTCCATGCTACTAGGATAGCTGGTCTATCAGGTTGACTTACAACCAATCATCAATAAGGGTTGTTTGGACTGATACATAGTGATCACTAGAATAGTGAGCACTGCATATCAGGCCAACTTCTCACATGCGGCATTACAACATTTGAACTTGCCTTTGTTGTTGCATGAGAACTCGCGCATGTGTAAATAATGAGGCTCGAGTAGTCCGTTTGAGAGTCATTGCAACATTTGAACTTGTCCTTGTTACTGCATGAGAACTCGCGCATGCGTTTATAATGAGGCACAGATTAATTCCGGTATGTGTCTAAAGGTAACAACACTGCCAGTGCCGTATTGAAATAAATAAATACCTATTCTTCTAAACATGTTTGAGAATTCTTCTCAGATGTGAGTACAACGGGGCACTGCGTAACTTCTGCAAGTGCCAACAGGTCATAATGCTAATAGTGCTGCACTTCTTCCATACAAATTAGGGTAATATCCAGTATGGGGAATCGCTTAGTTGTAATTAAGCGCGAACGACTGCAAGCTGAAGTATTTATGTTATACTCCGCAGCATTACCTGAGATTGATACCTCCCCTTCACTTACAGATTTAAGGACCTCAATCCAATCCAGTCCAGGTGACTCATCACCACTTGAACTCCAGGGTGAGTACAATTACCGCCCAAAATACTAGGCAATTTTTTGAGCCCCAAAACCTACCTCCTCTGACATTACCTTTCTGACTTATTCACAGACTGTCGTGCTTGTTACATCTGTCTTGAGAAAGACCCGCTGCGACCTCATTCACCTTGGCACGCGAAGGGTCAAAACTTCGACATTTTTCCAATTGTCCCCAATACTCCAGAAACCCAATAGAATTGACAAGCAGCAAATGGGATTCTGTAAATTTGTATTAATGGATGGCCTCTTTTGAAAGTTATATGTGTGTATAAACTGTCTATATTGGAAATCATTATTGTACATATTGTATGTGTCACATGAGCACTATTCACTATTGTCACATGCTGCACTTTTTTACTATGATATTGACAGTCATTTATGAATCACTTTGAACGCATCTTGAAAAATATAAAGATACAAATAGTTCTATACAGGCTTCTCTTTTCATTTATTGCAAGAACCTGTTGTGAATTCCTGTCAGAGGGAGGAGGTAATTTCAAATGCAGATAGAATTTACAAATTAGTTGTTTCACTACCCGACAGAACCAATTTTCTTTTAATCATAATTCACCCAGGTTCTGAGGGACACAGGGTTAACCCCAGTTTTTTCATGAACTTGTTCTAAAACTATGGCCAGAGCTGAACCTGGAACTTTGGCAGTATCACCATGCTGCACATCATGTCAGCTAACTTACTCCAATCAAAAGGTTCCTCAATCAATCATGTGTTTGTTAAGCGTGACTACTCACCCGTAAGGGTCTCCAGGTGCTGTGGGGGGTCGCAGGTTCCAGTCCATCAAGGAGGGGGTCTGTCGAAGAGGCAGGTTTTGAGGTTTCTTGCGAAGATGGGGAGCGATGTTATCTGTCTCAGGTGGAGTGGAAGGTCGTTCCAGGCTCTGGCCGTGCGGAAGGGGAAGGAGTGACCTCCCGATCTGGTCTTTCTGGTGTGGGGACCACAGCGTAGGAGAGCTGAGCTGATCGTAGGGTCTTTTGGGGTGCGCGGAATTTGAGTCTGCTGTTCAGGTATGCTGGTTGGGTGTCGTGGAGGGCCTTGTGAGCGTGGGTTAGCATCTTGAAGGTGACTCTAGCTTCGATGGGGAGCGAGTGGAGTGTGCGCAGGTGCTGGGAGATGTGGCAGTGTCTTGGCAGGTTGAGGACTAGTCTTGCGGCGGCGTTTTGGATGTTCTGTAGCTTGCAGGTGAGGTTTTTGTTTATTCCGGCATAGAGTGCGTTCCCTTAACTTCATTTCGCACATTCACTCCCCTACGCACACCCAAGGTCATACTCTTGACCAGATCTGGTCCCTCAATTGCCCTATTGCCTCACTTTCTGTTTCCCCCTGCCCCTGGTCCGACCACTCACTGATTTCTCTTTCCTCTCAAATCGGCCCGCCCACCAAGCCCTCGCACCCCAAAAATATCTGGGTAAGATCCTGGGGCCGGGTGGATGTAGCCTCTCTAGCTTCTTCTCTTCCCGCCTCCACTCCAGTCGTATCTGGCCTGTCCTCCTCCGATCAAGCCAACGCCATCAACTCTTGGCTTCGCTCAGTCGGAGAGTCCATCGCCCCACTGAGGCGGGTCCCCTCCAGACGGACGAACGATTCCAACCTCTGGTTCAACGATGAACTGAAATCTCTAAAACTTTCAGTTCGTCAAGCAGAACGGGCCTGGTGACGCCAATACTGCCCCACTCTCAAAGCTCAGTACACCTCCCTCTTGCTGCAATACAAAAAACTTATTTTCTCCACCAAAAAGGATTATTTTTCTTCCAAAATTCTAGTCGCGGAGAATAAGCCTAGAGAAATCTTCTCTATCGTTAACAAACTGGCCTACTCCGATAGAACTACCCTCAAGCCGTCCCCTTCTCAACTTTTATGCGACTCCCTGAATACCTACTTTCTGGAGAAAATTGCAACAATCAGAGCTAATATCCCCCCCCCCCCTTCCCCTTCTTTCCTCGTCCCGCCCTTCACTCCTACAGAGGCTTGCCTTGACTCTTTCCCTCTTCTAACAGAGGAATCTTTTCTCTCCCTCTTGCCTCTGGTCAAATCCGGGTCTCCACTTGACCCATGCCCTGCCCATGTTCTTTGTCAAATCTTCACGTGTTGCCCACTGCCTCCACTCACCTTTCTCAACTGCTCCTTGTCCCAGGGCGTGGTTACCCCTGCCCTTAAAGCCGCGATAATCCTCCCCATTCTCAAAAAACCTGGTGCAGACCTCTCTGTCCCCGCCAACTACCGTCCTATTTCCCTGCTCCCCTTCCTAGGGAAAATCCTGGAGCGACATGTTACTAGAGTACTTACCACCTACGTGGAAGAAAACCGTATCTTAGCTCCTCGTCAGGCCGGTTTTCGCCCAGGTCATTCCACCGAGTCAGTCGTGCTCTCAGTACTCGACAATCTTAGAGAGGGATTAGACACGAACATTCCCCAGGCCTTGGTGCTTCTCGATCTCTCCGCCGCCTTTGACACGGTGGACCACCCTACTCTCCCGTGTCGGGGCGGCGGGGATCGGCGGCACGGCCTTGGTCTGGCTGTCTTCCTTTCTAAATGGCCGCACTCAAGCGGTCCGCCAAGGGAGACTTCTCGGCCGAACCCCGGAAGTTACTATGCGGGGTTCCTCAAGGTTCCTCCCTCTCTCCCTTATTATTTAATTTGTACATAGCCCCCCTCATTTTCGCACTTCAGCAAATGGAGGTATCCGTATATAACTATGCGGATGACCTCCAGCTCATTTTCTCTCTCTCTCACTCCCCTGATTCTAAATTTAATTTCCAATCTACTATGCTCTTCATCCGGGACTGGATGAATCACAACCACCTGAAACTGAACCCTGATAAAACCGAGCTGGTCTTGACAGGTGGTTGCTCCAGTCCCTGGTCCCCCCTCTTTTGGCCCCCTTCTCTTGGGCCCCCTCCCTCCCCTTCCCCCTCTGTAAAAACCCTTGGCATTAAACTCAATGACCAACTCACTCTGCATTCCCTGGTGAGTTCGGTGGTTTCCTCCTCTTTTTTGTCACTTCGCACTATCCGCAGGGTCTCCCGGTTCTTCTCCTTCACGGCCCTAAAGTTGATCACTCTGGCTATGGTCGTCTCTCGATTGGATTTTGCCAATGCCCTCTACCATGGCATGCCTGCTTATAACGTACGACGACTGCAGCTGGTGCAGAACCAAGCTGCCCGCTTGGTTTACAACCTTTCCAAATCCCACCATGTTACTCCCCTTTTGAAATCCCTACACTGGCTCCCCATCCACGAACGCTCTCAATTTAAGGTAGGCTGCCTCGTCTTTGAGGCCCAGCTAGGCTTAGCTCCTGTGTTTATCTCGTCAGAGATTAAACTTTACGCCCCTACCAGGGATCTCCGTTCCTCCTCCCAACATCTACTGACCATCCCCCGATTTCGCCGAAAAAAATGGGGAGGTTCCAAATTTTTCACCCTCGCCCCCACCTTCTGGAACTCCCTTCCAGCCCACCTCAGATGTACTACCCAATATCCACAGTTTAGAAAGGCTTTAAAAACCTTTTTATTCTCCCAAGCCTTCCCCCAATAAATTATCATTAGCCCCCCTCTGGCATTCTCGTCTCTGAGGACTCGAGCTAGCATAGCGCCATGGAACCGTTCCGGTGAACGCGCGCTTTATAAATAATTTAAAACTCAAACTCAAATCTTGTTATCTTTTCACATATGCTCCACTTTCAGAGA
The DNA here is from genome assembly GCF_964261635.1 of Lissotriton helveticus. Taxonomy (NCBI): domain Eukaryota; kingdom Metazoa; phylum Chordata; class Amphibia; order Caudata; family Salamandridae; genus Lissotriton; species Lissotriton helveticus. Next base: position 2,046,840,523 of record NC_136063.1, on the reverse strand, counting down.
TGGAGGTCAAGTAGGTTACTGTTGGGTCAAGGATTTTTTTTTATGTACTAGACCTGCAGGACTAGTACCATTTTTCAGATTTCTCGAGCCCTACAGTTGATTGGGTGGCAGAGCATGGGTGCAATGGTGTCGGTGGCTCTGAAAATGTGGTGGGGGCATGGGTCCATGGGGGCCGCGGAGAGGATTGACTTCATCATTTTCAGTGTGTCTTCGGTGATGAGGACTGTCCAATTGTCGATCGCTCGCTTCAGGGTGTCTGGGGTGGTTGGTGAGGGTTCAGTGTGTTGGTTGTCTTTGTCCAAGTTGTCGTAGATGCTCTTGATTTTGTGGTGGAAAAAGGTGCTGAGTTTGTCGCAGAGGTCTTGTGAGGGAGGGATGTCGGTGGACTCGCTGGTGGGTTGGGTGAACTCCTTGATGATGTTGAACAGTTCTTTGCTGTTGTGTGCATGAGTAGAGATTCGGTCTTCAATCGCTTTTTCCTCGTTTTTCTGATGAGTTGATGGTGGGCGTTGGTGGCGGGTCTGAAGTTAGTGTGGGCCTCTATGTACTTGGTGTTCCTCCAGGCCTTTTCTAAGCGGCGGCAAGTGCGTCTGGACTCTCAAAGTTAAGTGGTGAACCATCTAACTTTCTTGGCGTGGGTGTGTTGTTTTTCTTGAGGGGGCTATGGTGTTGGCACTGTCGGAGCCCATCTGTGCAGGGTTCCGGCTGCAGTGTTGGGGTAGTCGTTTTCCACGATGTTTGAGGTGGACTTTCTGAGTGATGAGGTTAGCTGGTCGTCAGTGTATCTGGTCCAGTTTCTTGGTTGGAGCAGGTGCTGGTGTCTGTGGGTGGTAGGTGTTCTGAAGGTGAAGTGGACGCATCAATGGTCCATCCATGGGAGTTCTGTGGTGTGGCTGAAGGTGATGGAGTTTCCTGTTGTGAAGAGGGGGTCGAGGATGTGTCCTGCTAAGTGCGTGGGCTCGATCACGATCTGGCGGAGTCCAATGTTGCGGAGGTTGTCCAGAAGGGATGTGGTGCTGGGGTCCAGTTGGTTGTCGAGGTAGAAGTTGAGGTCTCCCAGTAGGGTGTAGTTGGTGGACGCGATGGCATGCGGGGAGATGATGTCTGTGATGGAGTTGGCGAAAAGTCCACGGGGTCGGTAGATATGGGTTCCTCGGAGGGTGGAGGTAGGGCTGGCCAGTATCTTGAAGTGAAGGTGTTCCATCAGGTCTGTGGGCTCGTCGGGGAGTGTGCTCAGGCGGAGGGTGGATTTGTGGACGATGGCGATTCCTCCTCCCGGGCGGATGGGGCGGTCCTGTCTGGAGACCTTGTATCCTTGGGGAATGGCGATGTCTGGTCCCGAGGTGGTGTTGGTCCAGGTTTCGGTAAAGAATGCTACGCCCGGGGTGGTGCTGTCAAGGAGGTCCCAGATTCTGGTGGCGTGTTTGTGGAGGGATCAGACGTTAAGGAGGATGCATTGCAGGGTCTTCGGTTTGGTTGTGTTCTTGCGGGCGGGTTGCCCTGGGTCCGTGGGCTTGGCGGTGCGGCAGGTGTGCCTGCAGCGGTGACAGCTGAAGGGTCCGTGGTTGTCGGCTGGTGATGTTAGCTTGCAGTTGTTGTTGCGGTCTGAGTTGAGAGTGTGGAGTGCCGCTGGGTCAAAGCATTGGTGGTGCAGAAATCCAGGGTTCCTGGCGCTGGTCGTAGTCTGGTCGTGGATGGGCGCAGACGGGCTGCTGTGTGGCTGCGCATTGGTCGCCATTAAGTAGGGGTCAGGGAGGGCTGGACAGATGGGAGCTGGATTGGGCTGGTCGTGCTCGGGGGAGGGGCTATGGGGGCAGCAGCGGCGGGGGGAAAACGGGCTGAAAAAGGCAAGGAAAAAGACAAAAAGAGAGAAAGTGCAAATAAGGCAGCAAAAGTACAAGAAAGAGTGGAGGAAAGACACAGAAGGAGAGTGAAAGGGGGAGATTGAGATGAGGGTAAAAAATTAGTGAAAAACGCAGGAAAAACACTGAAGGAAAGTGAAGGGAGATCTTGAAATGAGGGGGAAAATGAGTGAAAAAGGAGAGAACAAGCGGAGCGAGAGAATGGAGACAGAGGTGCTCTGGACCACCAGCGATGAGGCGCAGGTGAAACCTGCAGGTGGAGGAGGGCCTCCAACACCAACACTCAAGAGTGCAGGGCCTCAGGGGGAAGGCCTCACTTAATGGTGGAGCTGGAAGGAAGAGCAATTTCACTGACAATGAGTCCGTGGTCTTGGTCACTGTATGTGTTCTAGCTCTAGGGGTCTTTTGGGACTTTTTCTTGGTAGTTTGAAATCTTGTGTCGATCTCTAAATGAAAGTGTCTTCCAGTGTTTAGTGGGGCGTTCCACAATTCGGTATGAGCAGAGGATCTGGCATGACAAACCTGAACTGAAATCTGTGATCCCCCGCATCATGGGGGAAATCCTTGATGCAGGGCTTTTCGCTGATTAATTCTTGGTCATCCCTACTGTCATCACCTCCTACAGAGGCCATTCATGGGCAATAGATTGTGGGACAACACAGCTGTAATCTATTCTTGTGTCTTGTGCCTCTTGAGAAGAGGCTATACGTTTTAAATGCACACAAACTCTGCTAGTGGGTGCTCAAAGATGTCCAACACCTCCAACTGCCCAGTGTCATTCTTGTGGGTATTATCCTGGGATCTCTTTGGTTTAGGGGTCTCTTGGCCCAAAATGCTTATGGGCGAAATTCTTTGCAATTAAGCAGCTCTTTTTGACCTTGACCATGGGAGACATGAGGGCTTGAACCCCTGACCCTCAGTTAGTCTGGCTCCTTAACATTAAGCCACATGTAACTCTCTTCCACCTTGAACCAACAGTAGTCCAAGTTCTCCTGATGTCTATATTCTTAAGGGAAACCATCTCCTTCTCCTCCTTCAAAATGGTGATATTTATTAACCCTCCAGATGCCTTCATCTGCTATGTATTAAGGTGGGTTATGGCACAAAATTGCCTTTTTGGACTTTTGGGTAACTTCGTACCACATTCAGTGCCCGAGTATTGGTCACAAAGCCACCATATTCTTACTCACACATGTGGTATAAAGAAGAAGAAATCGAAGTTAGGGCAGTCTGCCATTATTTATCTTCCTAATCTTTGTAAAATGGAAGTATTGCAAGTTTACATTGACTTTTCATTAGGCAGAAGTCAGGAAGAATTGTGCTTTCTTTTAAAGTACTCGTCTTCCCCCTAGCAGCAAACATGTGATGGATTGGCAAGGTGGAATATAGAAAGCTTAGCCTCCAGACCATATGACATCCACTCCAAGGCACAGCTCCTTTTGTACTGCTTCACGAGAGCTAGATGTGCAGTCACCTCTCTGTCCTCACAGGGTGTGTTCTTGCTCCAAGGCACAGCTCCTTTTGTACTGCTTCACGAGAGCTAGATGTGCAGTCACCTCTCTGTCCTCACAGGGTGTGTGTTCTCGCATTGTCTTGGTGTGACATGGTACTGTCCGGTTGTGTTAGCAGAAACACTCAACCCGCCAGCCTTATGTAGGACTTCTTGCACTATCTAGCTGCCTCTTAGTAACTGTAGGACCTTGAGATTTTTGTCTACAGTGCGTTGCCACCACGCGGGCCGGTCACTGAAGGACTGTAGTTGTCTGAATTGCAAAAGTGTGATGTGCCACCATAAACGCTCAATTGCCAAAGCCACTTTTTTCTATACCCAAGTCAATGTCAAAATTCTTTATAACTAACTAAATACAAATGAGTACATTTAGCTTCTTGCTAAGCAGCGAAGCATGAGGAGACTGGTGTTTATTGACCATGGGCTGTAGTGACTGTCAACTGTTTCTTTGCTCCTTTCCTGTCCCTGGGAAATGTTGTTCATTGTTTAATAGTGAAGTTAACTTGGGAATGCTGCTGAGTAAATAAGTTTGGTGCATAATGTTCACCTCTTGACCTACCATATAATTTTTTGGCCCTCAGTGGATACACAATTGTAGTACTGCTTTGTGTTTAGGGGAAGTCCCCGTTTTTTTAAATCTGATTATCCTACTTTACAAGGGTCATTTTTTAAATATTTGGAATCGTCCTCATTTGAGAGCCATCTGTTTTGACAGGTATGCGAGAGGCCCCTTGTCATGGAGGCACATAGCAAACAGAACTAATCATGCAGTGATGCGTTCCTTATATTTATAATGGTGGATAGTACAATTATAAGTCCCTGCCTGCTAAGGGATATTTACTGAAAGTCACACTCTTGATAATTAAAAGGTCACTCTGCTCTACTGCAGGTCATCGCATAGAAGTGTAAACAGACAGCATCTCCGAAGGTTCCCTTCCCAATGCCTGCTCCTTTAGTAATGTAAAAATTTGGGGGAAATAAAATTGCAAAAAAAGTTTATCTATTTTTGAGATGTTGATTTTAACTAACTTTGTGGTGCCGACAGTTTGAAGCCTTATTTTAAACTTTGTCAAACTCTAACCATGACGTTTTACCAATTTATTGCTTCACCTTTGTGATTTGAATAATGTTGATTTAGTATTTAGTACGGTCACAGTTAAGTGCAGAGAGACTGACTGTAGCATTTTCGTACACAACCTGTTCCTCCCCTACCCACTTAGAGCTTCTGTCAATAGCTGGAATCAGCGGTCACACCCTCTTCTCTCGTTGAAGCTGCCAGACGTACGGACAACTCTTTCCTGTAGCCATGGTGTGGCATAACACTTGGGAATATCATGTTGATCCAACAACAGAAGGGTCACTGATTGGGGGAAAAAGCCAAGCCCCACGATAAACCTGCTGGCTACTTGAGGTAGAGAATTGAACAGGAAACTGGCACTCACAAAACTTAAATCAGAGTAGATGAGGATTGGATCCAATTGGAGCAAATACTAGGAGCAAACGAGAAAGCAGACAGCAGTTGTGGGCATCTGACCTGGATGTAGTCAGAAAATGCCTCACAAGTGTTCTTGCTAGGTAAGAGTTTTACAGAAAGAAAAAGTGTGTGCAGGCGTGTCCCATGGCGATATCCAGACTGAACACGAAGGTCTTAGTTTGTTCAAGAAAGCACTCGTGCTCCTGTGCTCTGTCCCAGAGAGACATGCTTGAAAGAAAAGCACTGCTGGATGAAAAGTAAGATGGCCACGTGACTCATGGAACTGTAAGGGAGCCCAAAGCACTCTCACACAGTGTCTTCAAGAGACCTCACAAGTGTAGTGGCATGCTCTTTAAGGAACATTTAAGGACGATAACAGCCGTACCTAGTATCTGCTATGTAGTGTATAATGTGTAGTAGAGATTGACCCAGAGTATAGTTAAAATAATGTTTAGGTGAAGCAAGAATGCACAGACTGTGTCTATGGAGTGTTTTAGGATGGTGGTGGAGGTGGATGAAGGGCTCTAGGCATATTGACTTTCATGTGCATCAAGTCCTTATCAGATACGTTTGTGGTGAATTTGGAGTGGAATAGTATATAAGATACTAATACACCAGAGTTTTATCGGGCGATGTGTAGGTAAGATATGCCAGTTGAATGCTGAACTCTACAAGGATAAGAGCAGAAGATTAAATAGATCAAGCATAGCGTCCAGTTAATCAGAGAAGTAGCCATGAACACCAGGGAGTGATAGGTTGTATTTCTGCTTGTTTTGTTTGGGTTGTAGACTGATTTGTGTTACTACCTGAAAAAGGATGAACTGAGTTGAGACTCACTGAGGAGAATGTCTAGTCTCTTCTTTTTGCAGGTATTAATGCGGACAGATCGTTGTGGAGAGCTACAAGTTTGGCTGAGTCCTCGAGGTCCTTTGAGTTCTCCATGGCAACAGTAAAATGTAATGCATGTTGAAATGTTCAGCAATAAAGGCTACGTTCTTTTATACTAATCAAGCACTCCATACGCCGAATGAAATACAAACATCATTGGCGGTTTTGTTTGCTGTTTACTCTCCGTGGATATAGGTAATGCCACTTGTGTCTGCTTTTGAAGGTATGTCATGGTGTGTATAAAAAGGAGGTGATTGGTTGTGGATGGATGAAGTGGATTCATGATATGTGGTAATGAGCTAGGCTTTATAGGTCTGAGGGAAGTTAAAGACACCATCGGAAAAATATATTTATGAACAGCAACATTGTGATGAGAGTTGATTTCAAAGCACTATAAGGACAGTGGTAACGCATATATGTGTAGTTTAGCCTTGTAGTGTTTAGCAGAAATTGGTGCATGCTCCATGAATCTTATATGGCATTGTATATTGAGTGTTGCTTATTTTACTATTATAGTCACTAGACAGGTTAACAGAGGGATTGTTTGGTTACCTCATTTAAAACCCATGTTGTAGTCTAGGACTTACCTTCATCACAAATAGTCAGTTACTACAGAAAAGAATGTTTCCTTCAAAAAGGTGCCTCAATTTATTTTGCATGTCTTACTAAGATTACTAGTATCCTAAACAATTTCAAATCTTGTTTATCTAACCAATCGCAAATAGTTGAAATAGAAAGCACCGTTCTACAAGGTTGACCTAAAACAGGTGGGTGAGGATCTACAGGGCTTGATCCATATTTAAGCTGTATCTCAAACCACTTGGAGAGAGTCTCTGTATCTTTTGGAAATCCCTATCACCTGTGTAACGGTGGTACCCAGATCTACCTGATGCTTTTTTTGCCCCAGTGACATCCTACTCCCCAACTCCCTAGACCAGATGTAAAAGTGGATGGCCAACCACTAGCTAAAACTCAACCCAACTAAAGAGCAATTTCTTCTAATCTCACCAAAAAAAACAACCTAACTGCTCAAAAAGCTCAATTTACTTCTCTCGACTGAACTGTAAACCGGCCATCACGGAGAATGCTAAATCATTGGGAATTTTCTCAGATAGTTACCTTAAAAGTTCGTCCATGGCCAACAGGGTCCACCCCCAACTTTAGACTGCTTGGAACAGGACATGAAAGCTGTAGTCTAGGTGCTGATACTTTCCAGACTTGGCTATGGGCACACTCTCCTCTCCATTTTTACCAAAGCACACTTGGCACCCCAAGAGTAGTGGTTCACTGAGCTGCCCGCTTTGTGATTGGTCCCAAAAAATGAATCACATTGCTCATATTCTTCGCACCTGGCAATGGCTTCCCATTGAAGCAGGAGCCCAATTTTAAACTTCATGCATCACCGACAAAGTCCTCTATCTCCCAATGCCTACCTACTTGGATGGAAAACTGAAAATATCTGACGCTCAGCGGGGATCGAGAAATGCTGAAGCCCTCCTGCTGGACCTCCAGAATTCAGGCAAGAATGCTTTATAAAACGAGTCATCTCAGGCAGTGGAAGAAGGATCTGAAGATCCCTCCCACCAGCTATTCTCAAAACCTCTAGCAGTGCCACGTTTAAAAAGGATCTCAAAAGGGCAGCTTGCAGAGAATTAAGTGAAATAATTAAATTAACAGTGGAGAGCTACTGTAAGGGTCCAATACAACCAGGGTTACAAGCTTACTTGGTAAGTGTGACAAATAACCGGGACATAATCTGGTTACCTGGTAAGCGTGACAAATAACCAGGACAGATTCTATTGGATTAGACTTTGCTTCTAGTTAATCCGTCACATTGTTACATTTCCCAAATCAAAGGCATGGTCATCAAATGTACCTAACATTTTGAACCACCATGGGGAATATGCAAAAGGGCGTACCACCTGAGCACCGAAGTGAGGGCTCAAGAACATATGCTAGGAACGCTGATAGCAGAAAACAAATTTTAATCTGAGGAAGAGGTACCAAAGTGAATGAGTAGCCAGAGGAAAAGGCAGAGGATCTAGTTTGTCTAACTTGCGGAGAGAAAATACCCATGCTGTCTCTAGATCCACTTTTTTAATCAAAGGAGGGAGGGAGAAGCAAAGATTCATTCAGCTTCCATTAGGTATAGAAGATATCAGTGGAGAATGAATCACAAATTCTGTTATTACCAGGGTCTAGGGTTCAGGTATGTCGAAGAACCTTATTCACATGCAACAAGTTGTGCGGTATATCCTGGATCTCCGCCCTGTCGGTATGTGAGTAGCGTCCTCATTGGGTCGTTTATCACTAAAACACTGGGTTCTCCAAGTGATCTCCTTTTCACCCAGAGGTGGACCGTCTGGTTTTATGACAGTTGTGATAAAAAGTGTGAAAGGGTTCTAGCGTAGTGTAAGTTAAAAATACCTCCTATCCTCAGCTTGAATCTTTAATTGCTGTGGATTGGGCAAGATTAAAACGTGTGGGGTGGTGCTCTGATGGAAGTGTTATTGTTTCACTGCTCCTGGTGATAGTTCGTGGAAGGTCGACATGTTTTGGTCAATGGTAGCCCTCTCCTGTTTATGGGCCTTCTTCAGAACCAGATCGTAGTAGCCTATTATCAAAAATAGCCTATGGTAGGTAAGTATGTTACTCACCGATCTTCATTGAACTCATTCGCTCGTTTTCGTTTTAGAGTAATAGTTGCTGATTTAGTCTATAACTCTTTTGGAGGAGAACAGTTTGGGTCCTACGGAGTTGCAAATGAATCTCGCTCTTGTTGAGCTAGTGGTCGCGTTTGTGCTGACTCTGTCCTTATCACCCCGGAATTGGTTGATCCACTCCATAGCCAATGGGTTCTGTTCGACCAAAGAACGAAAGGTTATGAAGAGAAGCTAGCTTGGTGGATAAATGATTGGGAGTCAATAAAATGGTTAGACAGGATGGAGCAGTCCTTGAAGCGAATGCAGATGTACCTGGTGAAAAGCACAGTGTCCTAGTTGTGTGCCTTTACCATCTTACACTGGCTTGAAATCACAAGATTTTAAGCAGTGCTAATCTTGTCTGGGTTTTGGGGTGGGCACCTGAGGAAGAGAATTCAAACCTGAGAACACTTTTAGGGAGATTCCTTCCCATCAAGTAGTCCTACTTGATGTGAAAGGAGATTGCGTAGCGGTTAAGAGACCTGCCAGACTACAAACCGGAAGCATTGGCCAGAATGGAGAGGAAGATGGACCAATCTTGGTGCCCATTGGAGGCGATGACCTTGAAGAACTAATTTAAAGATCAGCAACCCTGATGGATCTAAAGTATAGACTGTAGAAGAGTAGGATCTGCTTAGTATGGTTACCCCCACTTTTTGCTGGTGTTTCACAGTTTTTCGACTTTAATCTGGCTGGGGCCCTGCTATCCAGGACCCCAGCCTAGCTGCTTTCTCTCTAAAATGATTGCATGTACTTTAGGTACGCTCCAGTGTGGTTACTGGGGTACCTTTGTGAGTCCCCAGTATATGGTACACTATATACTAAGAGCATCCGTACCTCAGAGGCCTACCAGGGGCTGCAGCATGTATTATTCCATCCCTGGGAAGCCTTTCAAAATGACACTACAGGACTGCTACTGCAGCCTGGGTAAGGTGGTGCATGCATCCCTTACTAAGATATAGGTTACCTATATCTACCTTTAATCACTGACACATATAAGCCTATCAGTCACTCCTATGGCAGGCCTTATCAATCCTGAAGGCAGAGCGCTTAGTTTTGTGTGTGTGAGACCAGGACTTGCTGTTGTCTCCCTCGACTGTTGGAAAGACTGAATCCCTGCTCCAGTGTCTTTTGAACGGCTGGAATCGCGCAAATCAACAACGCCCTGCACTCCGTGTTGCTGCCTCCCCGGGGACTCGCTGGTGTGAGCGAGAGCTGCATTCGGCAGGCTCTGTCATCCGCTCCCAGCTAGAGTCCACAGGGTAGAGGCCAGGCGGAGCAGCGCTTTCAGCCCGGGGGACTGCGAGGACCAGCAACCCTTGCTGGGACTAGCTGGTTCCTCTTCCCCCAGGCGGCACGCCCACGGACACGCCCATCGGCGAATGAGGAAGCAGGCCTAATTAGCATAAAGCTTCGTGACCCCCGCTTCGCGGGCGCCACTCACCAGGACTTGCTGTTGTCTCCCTCGACTGTTGGAAAGACTGAATCCCTGCTCCAGTGTCTTTTGAACGGCTGGAATCGCGCAAATCAACAGCGCCCTGCACTCCGTGTTGCTGCCTCCCCGGGGACTCGCTGGTGTGAGCGAGAGCTGCATTCGGCAGGCTCTGTCATCCGCTCCCAGCTAGAGTCCACAGGGTAGAGGCCAGGCGGAGCAGCGCTTTCAGCCCGGGGGACTGCGAGGACCAGCAACCCTTGCTGGGACTAGCTGGTTCCTCTTCCCCCAGGCGGCACGCCCACGGACACGCCCATCGGCGAATGAGGAAGCAGGCCTAATTAGCATAAAGCTTCGTGACCCCCGCTTTGCGGGCGCCACTGACCAGGACTTGCTGTTGTCTCCCTCGACTGTTGGAAAGACTGAATCCCTGCTCCAGTGTCTTTTGAACGGCTGGAATCGCGCAAATCAACAGCGCCCTGCACTCCGTGTTGCTGCCTCCCCGCGGACTCGCTGGTGTGAGCGAGAGCTGCATTCGGCAGGCTCTGTCATCCGCTCCCAGCTAGAGTCCACAGGGTAGAGGCCAGGCGGAGCAGCGCTTTCAGCCCGGGGGACTGCGAGGACCAGCAACCCTTGCTGGGACTAGCTGGTTCCTCTTCCCCCAGGCGACACGCCCATCGGCGTTACAACTATATATTACATCCGGGTCAACGCGCAGCGGGACGCGCGCGGGACCAAGCGCGGGGAGAAGCCCGGGCAAAGGGCGGGCCGTCTGTGGCCGTCTGTGGCCGTCTGTGGCCGTCTGTGGCCGTCTGTGGCCGTCTGTGGCCGTCTGTGGCCGTCTGTGGCCGTCTGTGGCCGTCTGTGGCCGTCTGTGGCCGTCTGTGGCCGTCTGTGGCCGTCTGTGGCCGTCCGGGGACGACTGAGGACGGGACGGGTCACCCCACTTACGTTTAGCCAATGAGGACCTCCCAAAGCCACACTTTGAAACCAATTTGAAAATATATTTCAATCTTTACGGATCAATCTTTATCGCAGACCCTGAAACAAAGTCACTACTTTTACACAAAATCAACTGCGATTAATATAACAAAAAGAAGATTTCCGATCCCAAATATGAGGGCTTTAAAAAATCTTCGCTCACGAACAATATATATGAGGCGCATGGGGACTGATGCAGCTGTCAGAAAGTCTGCAGATAAATCACTGAAACCTGGTCAAATATCAAGTACTCCAGCTATAAACACATATTTCTCTACCCTCTCCAAGAAAAAATCCCTATCTTCATTTACAACTGAAGACCAAAATAAGCTGGAACTTTCTATAAACAAGGAAGATTACGATTCGTTACCTTCCCTCGACCAGAATATCTACAAACAAGGACAGACAACAACTGAAAGTAATTTGGCAAATATCTCCCTCACTGGGGAACGTCAAAAATCGTTCCTAGATACGTCACAAATAACACCTATAACACCAACAAGAAACCAGGATAATGAATTACCTTTTGACGTGTCTATAAGTGACAATACGAAGATAGAACAAGAAAAATCAGAAATATTACTAAGCCAAATACATCCTTTAACCAGTTCACCAGAAAAATCCCCTAACCTATACCCTAACCAGGCCAATCTTACTGACCCAATTTTTTCACATTTAAATTTTGGAAACACTACTTCTCCCCTGTCAAAAGCACTTTTTACGCTGCAGGAAATCTTGGAATCAGTACTTACTCATCTTGGTCAAATTCTAGCTAATTCTGACGATACTTTAGACGTACAAATAGGAATATTGAAATTCCTGGTTGAAGAAAAAAAGAAAAAAGATCCAAATAAAGTTACATTAAAAAAACTTGAACTAGTCGAAACATTACAAACTGAAGATCTCCAAAAAAATGGAAACACGACTCCAAAACAACAAGAAGCAAGCACGCAAACGAACAACAGAGTAAAAATCGAGACTAAAACTAAGGAATTAAGAAAGAAGAAAAAACCTCTCATTACATATTCTCTTAAAAAACTGTTTAAAGAAGAATCAGAAAACATCACCGGAAATAATAATAAGCATTTTCCTATCTTTTCGAACAAAGTATCTGACAACAACCGAGATCAGGTTATAGGGGACAATAAAGCAGAGTCATCGGGAGTTACTGCTGAACAGAAACGTAGTCAACAAGAAAGATCTGAAAATAGTAATGATAGGGAAAATGCTAGGGGGAAGAAGAAGAGAAAACCACTAAGGAGAATACAGAGAAAAAAAGGGAATAAACTTAAATTTCAAAAATCCACTCCCATAATCTTGGTGATCTCTCCAGAAATTCAAAAAACTCCGTTGGCAACACTTCTGAATCCAAAAGCAGAAGAATTCTGTCCATTGATAGAAAATAGAACAACAGTACGAAATACCATGGATACTAAAGAACCTCATAACATTAACTCTCAACCATGGGAAGGAATTCCATCTAAGCACATAATCATTGAAGAATTGTTTCCTACAGATAAGATGCCATTGAACCGTGGTAGAATACTTAATCTTTTACAAGAAATACCACCCCTGAACTCTCTGACAAGCAAAGAAATCGATCTAGTACTCTTTCCAAAAAAAGAAAATAATAAACTAGTACAGGTATCCTTTTTTTTCTCCAGTTCTGCCCGGAATAATACTCAGAGAGGAGGAAATTCTACATAAGAATGGCTATGACGTAATCTCTGTAGTTGATCCCATAACCAATAATTTAAACAAAGGTATCCTAGGACAAACTAACAGAAGAAATGAAAATATCAGTACATTCTGGGGAGAATCAGTATCAAATATCACGAGAAAAGACTCACTTAAAATACAAGTAAAGCAAGGTGAGAGGTCAGTATGGTCCCGGGACTCAAGCTCTAGTAATAATGAGAACTTAATAAAATCTTGGGCATGGTTATCAGAAACCTTAAATAGTAAAAAAATCTGTTAAACCCCAACAATATCAAGTTTAGCAAAGGTCTGACGCTACTGTCTTGGAATTTGGCTGGGAAGACTGACAAAAAAATGAAGCATGCAACTAAAAACTTCCCAGATATTATTGGTTTACAGGAAACGTGGTTCATTAATCCCTTTAAACAAAAAGGATACTACGTATATGAAACTCTGGCAAAAAGATCTAGAAGGGGGCACGCCAAGGGTGGTCTAGCAATTTTACTAAAAGAAGATCACTCTTGGTCACAGGAAATAATCAATACAAATACAGATAATCTACAATGTCTAAAGGTATCTCTTAAAACTCAAATGTCAGCCACATTCGAAAAAATATAGCTTTTTAACGTCTATGCACCTCCCAGTAGCAACTGTGATCTGCTGTTTGACCGCCTAATGGAGAACATCTCTCACATCATTGAAGATCAACTTTATTTGCCATATATTATAATGGGAGACTTGAATGCAAAAATGTCAAACTGCGAAATAAAGAAATGGGCTCTTCTCTTTAAAGAGGAATCTTTGGAAACATCACTCCCTGTACTCCCAAAAGGAATGAAATCAGACAGGAGAGGTCGCGCACTACTATCATTTCTCCCCAGTATTAATGGGACAATTTTAAATGGTAATATCCATGGTGATAAACCAGCATCGTACACTAGGCAGGGAAACGGATCTCCCTCTATCCTTGATTACTTCATATGTGGGATCGGAGAAAAAGAACAAATGAGTCAACTTTCGATTACATTCAATGAGGAAAGTGATCATGCTCTCTTATATCTATCAACTGAATGGATTGCACAGTCCACTTTCCAGTACCAGCCGATATTTCATAAAACCAAATTGGAAGTAAACGCAATGAGGGGCCGAATTTATTGGGGGACAGAAAATCTGGACCATTTGAGGCTACTAATCTCCCAAACTAATCTGTTGACTACCATATACTCAGTCGATCCTATAAAGAACTTTGATTACATAATAAATAAGCTCAAATAATATGCTTTACAAAGTAAGTTAGAACATACCAAATCAGTAAAAAGCAGACGGAGTAGTAAGCATAAAAATTCAAATAAACCAGTCGTAAAACAACTTAATAGGTTGATACGTGCCCAGTATCTGAATTTCTCATCTACAAATAAAAAGGAAATCAACAGATTAAAGAACCAAATACGACGAGAAAAAACTAAACAGAAAAAACTGAAGCAGGACTTTAATTGGATTGAAATCCAACAAGCAGCTAAACAAAACAACCAGCGCAAATATTGGGCCCTGATTGCAATAATGACTGGATCCCAAAAAAAGTTGGAAGCAACTCCTGTTACAGAAGAAGACTGGGAAATTTACCTTCGTGAGCTATATAGACCGAACAAGTCTATTAATAATGGTGAGGCTGAAATACAAATTTTGGGAACGAATGACACAAAAATCAACAAAACGTCGGCAGTGTCTGTCTCTATGAATATTAGAAAGGCAAGAAGCACGGGTGCATCGGGCCCCGATCAGATACCTATCAAGGCCTATCAAATTGACCATAAAGAGTGGGGACGGTTGCTCTCGCCACTATTTAATTATATATTCGATAGCGGCAAAATGCCAAACTCCTGGAAGGGGAGTATAATTATCCCGATTTACAAAAAAGGAAAAAGAAGCATACCGGGAAACTATAGGCAAATTGCCCTCATGGACGCTGCCGGGAAGATTTTTGCAGCAGAAATATTGGATAGGCTGAAAACTTGGGCATTTTCACTGGGTTTAATTCCTAAGTTTCAGTCTGGATTTCGTCCAAACCACGCAGTGACCGACAATGTAGCGATCTTCCAAACCATTTTAGACAAGTATGTATCAGGGAAAAAGCAATCCATCTATGCAGCGTTCATTGACTACTCGACAGCCTTTGACCGAGTAGATAGACCGACCCTGTGGTCAAAATTAAGAAGAATGGGCATTTCGGAACAGCTATTGCTTTTAATAGTGAATCTGCACAGTGACACCTGGTGCCGTGTCCAAATGGGGAGAGATAAGGGTCTATCAAAGATAATTCGTACATCAAATGGCTTAAAACAAGGGTGCCTTTTGGCTCCAATTTTATTTTCTTTGTATTTAAGTGACTTACCATCCCAACTACAACAAGGGCTAAGTACTCCGCCAAAGATAGCCAATGAGTATATTCACTCCCTGCTGTACGCGGACGACATAGTCTTGTTCGACCTAACACCCTTTGGACTTCAAAATCTCCTAGACATTTTACACCAGTACTCTAGGAAAAATGTCTTAATCCCAAACATAAATAAAACCAAAGTGGTTGCCTTCGCAAATCAGAAGAAAAGGGTGAGATACGAATGGAAGTTGGGAGGTGAGAAGCTAGAGCAGGTAAAGGAATATACTTACCTGGGCAGAATCTTCTCACAAAATATGAGTAACAACAGTCAAATTAATCACTTAAAAAGGAAAAGTGACCTACATGCTGGGGCTTTGTCTCGCCTATATTCTGCTACTGGACATAGGCATTTCTCTGCACTAATACAAGTTTACCGAGCCAAGATTCCACCGGTCATGTCTTATGCTTCGGAATACATTCCTATTAATCAATGGACCTATATGAACTTAACTGAAGGTAAAATATTAAAAAATTTACTGAAAATCTCTACATCTACCCCAGTACAGGCGTTGAGACTGGAATGTACTATCACGAGTGCCTACGCTACAGCTGTAGCTAGCATCATAAGGTGGGCCTATAACCTTCTCCATTCAAAAGAAGGCACTCTACGAAGTTTACTAAAAGTTGAGACATTTAACATCGGTTCTACCCATCTCACTTTTTCAAAAATATGCGAGAGGCTTTTCAGCTTGCAAAAGTTAGTGTGGAAATTTTGTCTATGTGGTCTCCAGCCCAACTCAAACTATTTTTAAAAAACTTCACCCCCAAACTGAGTTATGATATGGACCACTTACATT
Source organism: Lissotriton helveticus (assembly GCF_964261635.1). Classification (NCBI taxonomy): domain Eukaryota; kingdom Metazoa; phylum Chordata; class Amphibia; order Caudata; family Salamandridae; genus Lissotriton; species Lissotriton helveticus. The sequence goes on along the minus strand of NC_136063.1, from coordinate 2,046,824,742 downwards.
GTGATAGTCTATCCTCGTATAAGACCTATGTAGACTCCCAGGAATACAAGCAAAATCAGCCTTATCTAGATTATACTCTTATACACGGTGCAAGGCGTGCAATTATGATGCTGCGCCTGGGAATACTTCCTGTATTAACTTTTACTTCTTCCTGGAGATCAGACAGCTCAGCTCTTTGTACTTTTTGTCAAGGGGGCAATCAGAATTTGGAACATCTTCTTTTTATATGTCCTAACGCAGAAATAGTAAATGCAAGGTTAATATGTCTTACGCCCATTTATCGGTCCTGTAGGATCGTAAACTCAAAGGACTTTTTAATAATTTGCAAAAACCCCCCAAATGAATGTTTGTTATAGAATTTTTAAGTTTTTGAAAATTTCATTGAAAATGTATTAAATGAAAATGTATAAAGCATATATTTTATTTTGTGGTCCTCAATAGAGTACCGTTACAAAAATAAACTTTTTTGACTTGACTTGACTTGTGTGAGAGGGTGCCCATGCATGAGCTGGGCCCCTCTGCAGGTTTCGGAGGCTATCCTCTGAGGCTGTTCTGTGATGCAGCCAGACCATATACTCTTAAGTGCATTATAACCTAGAGGTAAATGCTAACTTTGGAATGGTTGCATGGAAACTTGTCGTGTTTGGTGTCTAACACTTTGGAATACTCTCCCACCCCCTCCCCGCCAGTCCTGGTGGCGGGGGTAGAATAGAATTCCACCCTTCTAGAGGGAGAGACATGTACACACTGGCCTAACCGGTAATAGTTTAAAAGAACCCTAGCATCCCGAAATGGATGCTGCAGCCACATACACGGGTCTGACCTCCTGTGCTGAACAAAACTGGACAATAGGTTTCCTGTCACAGGGAGGTGTAAGCACCTCCCAGACAGGCTTTAGTGTATTGGGGCTGGGATGGGGGCACTCAGAGAGTGCTTTTCAGACCGCACTGGGGGCACATTTGGTGTCCCTGTGCATAGCCATGTTCAAACCGGTTGCAGGGGCACTCAGCCCCTGCTCTGGTGCGAAACTGGACAAAGGAAGGGGGTGTAACCACCCCTCTTTCGTGACCCTCTCTTAGGTGGGTCCCCAGCGTATGTCCAACCCCTTTTCTTAGTATAAGTAAGGGATCCCTGGCAATAGGACTTTAGATTACACCTTGACGAAACTCTGACACTGTATCCTGGAACTTCGATGCTCTACTCAAGACTAGAGGACGGAAGAATCTCGCTTGGGGTCAAGGAGTGACTCCCCTGCTCAAGCAGGAACCAACGACGCATCTTTCCGGTCTGCATTTCCGAAGCTCCTGCCGGACAAGTATTTGCGACACAGGACACGGACTTGCAGACTTCTCAGAGGCCGACGCGAGATACCAGCAAAGCTGAGACCCGCAGCCCTCACGAGTGACATGGGACCGGAACTCCTGGACACCTTGCACATTTGCTAGTGCATCGACTTCCCGAGTTTTCCCGAAGATGTGCATTGGGTTACTTGTAGCTCAAGCCCCGAGCACCATATGCACCGAAGATTGTGGGCCTACACTCCATGAGTGTTCCGTGAACCTGCTTCTTGCATTTCAGCTCGAGACCCCTTCGCGATCCCTGGTCCGTCGATTGGTGGGTCCCCTCAAAGTAACTACTTTTCCTTGGGCTTTCCTGGTTGCTCCAGCCGTGCCCTGATTCCCCACGCGTGGTGAGTCCCTCAGACCTTGCTGGTCTGCACCAAAGCCAATCTCTGCTTCCTGCGTGGGTTGCTGTTGCCAAGGCTTGTTGGGTCCAATCCGGAAACCGACACTGCAGCACTCTACATCCTTCGTAGGACAACTCTAATCCAGAACCTGGTCGTCTTCGACGCCTCCTCATCCTTGTGGCTGAAGAGTCATGCTTCACCTGCAAGCACCCGATATCAGTGGGCATACGCCTATCTCCTTCCTGGTCACTGGCAAGTGACCCAGACGCTGTCCCCTCTGCTTTCAGGTTCTTCTCATCCTTGATCCAGGCTTGGATCACTCCGGACACTTTCCACTTGGACGCCAGCAGCACTTTGCAGCAGATTGCCACTGAAAACGACGACGAAACCCGACACCAGAAGACACCTATGCACCCGGCTTCCCTGGGTGAGGTAACTCGAGTACTCTGGGGCTCCCGTGGGTATTGACTCTAGAACCTCCTAGTTCTAAAGGGGTTTGCTCCAACTCCTCTTCTAAGTGTCCTGTATCTTTAAAATTCCAACAGCGCCTTTCCCCATAGAAGTTAATGGTGATTCACGGCTGTGTTTAGACCCTGCACGCGTCCCCCATGGGTCCCCTGTGTCACTACCTTGGGTGGTTCCTGGTGGCCCGAGCAGTTCTACAGGCTCTAGGCCTTGCCTCTGTCAGTCGTGGTTCTTATACCACTTTCTTAATATATGGTTTGGTACGCCCCTAGGGTTCAACGTATATACTGCTAATTTACTGTGTGCTAGTTACGTTTACTGAATGTACTTTTTCCTCTAGCCTCATAAAGAGACTAGAAGGATGTGTTTAGAATAAATACATATATTTTTTATATATATGTATATATATATATATATACCTGGTGTGGTTCTCCTTTCAGTTGATCATTCACAAGATTATAAACTGGTAAAACAAGCTGCTTTACATTCCTTCAAGACTTGGCCTGAAGGCTGCTCTCCACAGCTACCACTAGGATAGCTTTCTATAAAGGTTGTCTTTAACATACCCTCAATAAGGGTCGTTTGGACTAGGTCCAGGTGCCCACTAAAATAGTGGACCGCATATGCCAGGCCAACTTCTCGCATAGACGGCATAGGATAATTCAGCTCAATGACTATTGCCAGGAGATAGATATAGGATGCAGAAGTTGCAAAAGATAGAAGTGAAGTGAGGGGCTCAGACCTTGGTTTTGTTCTCTGCTTGGGTGCACATTTTGGTGAATGGTAAATGTTTGTAGTCATCTAAGTGGAGGCAGAGGAGCCCTGTGTGGAATGCATTACAGTAGCAGTCTGAGAGGCTCGTAATAGCGGAGTGGTCTGGGTGAGATTCATCACCCTTGCCTTATGCTGGGATTGAGGTCTTTTTATGGATGATATCCGCTGCAATTGGAGTGGTTTCCGTTACACACACACATTCAATTTTTTTACAGTCGCTGATTCTAGAAATTATTTGTTTCCATGCCTTGTGGGCCCTGGCAACCCCAGGAGATTCCAGCCAGTATGCATGAAGTATTCCTCCTTCGACGTGGAGGGTCCCCATGGAGAGGGAGGACTTTTCTTATTCTATCTTCAAAGCATTTCTGAGAGGGTTTTGTTTGAAATGTTCTTGCTTGTGACATTTGAGCCATGAAGGGGTGCACGTAATACTTTGCTCAAACTTTGTACTTTGTCGTGTTACATGGCAGCAATATAGATACTTAAATATGACTTACTGAATAGTGAAAAAAGCACTATCAAACCATGTGAGACAAATGATCACTCATCACTACAGTTTAGTCAGCTCTATGAAAAAGTCTGTATAGCTAACTTAATGTGTACTGCTTCTCACACAAGGCCTGTTTTGTGACTAAATACTATACCATGATTGGATTAAAAGATGCTGTAGTACTTAACGTGATCTTGTAGGGATATTTTTACTTGGATAATATTGTCTCTTACAGAGATCTAGACTATTCCAGTGATGGCAACTAACATCTTCTGTAGATGTAACTTGCATTATTGCATCCCACTAGCTATCCCTTTTGCTTATATCATTTTATTTTAACATGCATACTGTCTCAGTTTAGTGACACTGGTACCTTGGACTTCCCACTATTGGTATAATGGGCTGGATTTCATACATCCCACATTTGAACTATCAACTTTTTATATATTCTCTGCCATGGAGGCATGCAGATAAATTACAACATGTTTCACACTCATTGTCCTGGTCTCTCTTTCCCAGTCCCCACCCGTTGGTTATGTAAGTGGGGATGAGAGACAATTATACACAATTGTAGCAGTACAAAAAGATTATTGCTCCTTGTAGAATTACCAACTTTTCAAATTATTCCACTAAAAAAAGTAAACATTTCCACCTCCCACGAACATGATAAGCACCGGGCAGCAGTAATTTGTGGATCACCCTGTATAAAGCAAGTCCAAGAAAATGTGTTTTTGGACTCCAGAGCACTTGTTACCATTAAAATAGATGGAAGTTTGGGGGCGTGGCCAGCCAACACCCAAGATGGCCGCAATGGAGTAGAGCTCTGATCACCAGTCAACAAATTTCCCCCCACATCCGTCAAATTCATCCATCTAGCCCACCACACCTAATGACCTGGGGCTCCTTGAGTCCAGGAGTCACCAGGTCAATAAACAATAAAAATCAGTTTGCTCCGTCCTGAGATATTGGCGCTGGGACTGCGTGCTGTGAGGAGGAGGGAGATCAGGCTGTGATGGTGCTCTGAGCCCTGCCACGCTACCCCGGCTGCTTAGACGTGGGCCTGTAGGCCCTGGAGTGTGTCTCCCTCAAACCACTTATCTCCAGCCTGAAGGATACCTCCGCTCCAGGTGTGTCCCCTCTGCATGTCTCCTGAGGAAATCCTGGGGAATTCCCGGCTGTTTGTCGGTAAGACGATGTGCCCGGTGGGCTCCGGTACACCCAGGCGACTGTGGAGCACTTCCTGCATCGCTGGCCCTACTCCGGTGGTTGAGGCGGAGGGTGAGGGGTGATTTCGGGCTGCTCTATCAGGGTCACAAGAACACTGCAAGATCGTGCATAGGGGCTGAAGGTGAGGAGCCGAGGGTGCGGCCGATGTGGTGTGCGAGTGGGGAGGTTACATCACTAAAGCTGGACACAGATCTCTGGGGCCCCTGCTGAAGTGGAGCACCACTGGTGTTTGGTGGTGGAGCACAGTACATTTATAATTCCTGCTGGTTATTGGTCGCATTCGTCACCTATTTCTGCTCTCCCGCTACCTTTCGTATCTGGGGTCTTAGCTCGACATTTGGCACTGACGCAATGGCCACTGCAAAGGGTTCCAGGCAGACCCACCTGTTGAATATAGCAAAATGTGTCCACTCACAGCCTGATGCTGCGGACGAGAAGCATGACAAGCTTGAAACGAAGCAACAAACCGACAAAGGGGTCCTCACGCTGGTAGATGTCATGGAGGCCATTCAGGGGGTCCGATCGGTGCTGGACAAAAGATGGATACGTTGGCGACTGAAGTCACCCTTATACGCGCCGACCTCTGTAATATGGGAGAAAGGGTCAAGGCGACCGAAGATTCAGTCTCAACGCTACAAAACTCAACAAATACGCTTGAAACGATGGTCAAACGAATACAGGCCCAAACATCGGACCTTGAGGATTATGAGGGATGCGCACGCAGAAATAATGTGCAAATTGTGGGGGTTCCCGAGAGGACAGAGGGGCAATCGCAGATCTTTTTGGCCAGGATTTAATTCAGAACCAACCACAACCTCGGTCCCTCTCACAATACTTCTCGGTGGAGCGTGATCAGAGTGCCTGGGGGCCCCCCCATTGCGTCCCATACTGGCGAGGATATTCAACTTCCGGGACAGAGACATCATCCTCCAAACAGCAAGGACCGCCCCACCGCTCAAATTTGAGAACTCGACCATTACATTCTTTCCTGACTTCACCTACAAGGTGCAACAGAAGCTTAGATCCTTTCTGGATGTAAAGTGGGCTCTCTGCGGTCCAAACCTGAAGTTCGCTATGCTCTTTCCGACCAAGCTGCGAGTGCAGGCAGAGGGGAAGTCGTGGCTTTTCCCGACTCCGGAGGAAACCTGGGACTGGCTGGAAGGTTGGCGATCCTCCGGTACAAAGAGACATTCCTTTCCCAGTTGAATGCAGAGACAAGACAGCCATCTGGAGAAGGCCTAACGAGGCAAAGGTGTTTGATCGTCTGTGGGATTCAACCCATAGCTGTTGCCCGACTTACCTCTTATGAACAGCTGGGACACTCGATGTGTCGCAGAGATTGTGTATCAGCTGGCCCCAAGATGGTAGGGGTGACTATAATTTGAGAAAGAATGTTTGATGTTTGCACCTTTCTTACACATATAGTACTTGTATTGAACAGCCAGTCGCGATCATGGCACTAGACCCACTGCTATGTGCTACTGTTGGGGGTGGGACTACCATATGTGGTTATACAAGTTCCACGTCAGGTATGGTTTACTGTTCTTAGCACGCTATATTTTGTGCTCGCATAGTTGTTCTCATGGGGGGAATGGGGCTATATTCTTTTGTAGTTTCGGCTGCGTAGCGTTCCTTTTCACATAGTATACTTGCTTTAGGTAGACAGGCGCACTGCAAAATTGGGGGGTGGGCCGTCCTACGTCCACGTTGCGACAAGCCCCTGACCTCGTAGTACTCCAAGAAACACATATCCAGGGAACCTCCTACTGCACACTCAATAGATGGGGATATAAGTTGGTGGCACATGCAGGTTATGCTAAGGGGGTCCAGAGGGGTGGGTATTCCAGCACGCAACTTCCTCCCCTTCCAGGTACACAAGGTTACTCATGATCCACTTGGCAGATTTGTCACGGCCTCGGGGCAATGGGAGGGTGGGCCCCTTAATGTGACTTCCCTATACGTGCCCCCCAGACGTCACTTCCCTACTCTGACTGACCTGGGGCCGCATATGTTGAGCCTGCCTGAGAGTGATGCATTGGAGGGGGGAGATTATAATGCCGGTCTTAATGGAGATCTGGACCGACTGCCGCCCAAATAAGGGGAACCATCTGGTAACCTATTGGCAGATTTCCTTGGGCCTGATAGACATATGGAGGATATGCAACCCTACGACTAAACCATACACTTCACTCCGGGGTTCATTGAAGTATGTCCCGAATAGATTATCTCTTCTGAAAAGCCACCCAGCTCCCCATGTTTTGCAACATCTCCTTCCTACACAGGGGCATCTCGGACCATGTCCCGCTTATGACATACTATGGAGGCGTTCCAACCCCCCCTGGTATCTTAGAGTGCTGACGATATGAGACAAACTGGCGGAGGCCACAAAAATTACTTTGCCGAAAACAATGGTTCTGTTGACTCCAACGTAACGCTATGGGAGGCATACAAGATGGTGATCCGTGACTGCGGGGTGGTGGCGGTAGCAGGTCATAGAAGAGAAAAATGGAAACTACAGGAGGAGATAGAGAACGAAGTTGCCCTTCTTAAAGGCGGTTTGGTGACATCCGGCACACCAGATACCACGCACAAATTTTCTATAAGGCGTACAGAGTACAGAAACATCGTTGAAGATGCAGCTAGGGCCCAATATCGAGGCACTCAACATCTTGTTTATTGTACTAGCGATAAGGCCAGTAAGTTGTTAGCATGGTTCGACAAGAGGGAGAAGGCCAATAGGTGGGTAGCTGAGATCATAGACCAGGGAGGCTCAAAACTACAGGATAGAGCTGGGATTGCGAGTGCATTCGCCGACCATTTCGAGTGGATTTATACAGCTACGCTGGCATCCACCCAAGTAGCGGCGGCGGAACTGCTAGCCCCTCTGCCTCTGCCCATTTTGGATCCCCAAGTTGTAAGAGATCTCGACACCGCCTTGACAACTGAGGAGGTGTCTAAGGTGATTGGCGCTTTGCAGTCCGGAAAGGCCATGGGCTCTAATGGCCACCCATTTGAACTTTACTAAAAAATAACGCCTCTATGATTGCCCCATTCCTCGTGCGGATGTATGGCGAGAGCGTGACTAGGGGTGTCTTGCCTGAGACGCAGAGACTAGCGAATATTGTAGTCATACACAAAAAGGGTAAACCTCCTGAGCAATGTAGCTCGTACAGACCTATTTCCCCTCCTAGAGCCAGAAGTCAAAATATTAGCTAAAATTCTGGCTTTGTGTCTCTCGCCTTATCTTCACAAATTGATACATCTGGGCCAATTTGGTTTTATGCCCGCTAGGAACACCGCGCTTAATTTCCGCCGCCTTTACGGAGTCCTGGGCAGGGCCTCCACCATACAAGAGGAGTCAGTGATTGCGTCTCTAGACGCCAAAATGGCTTTTGACATGATTGAGTGGACCTTCTTATTTGCCTCACTTGAAAGATACAGGTTTGGAGGTCGTTTGTTATCCTGGGTGCATTTTCTTTATTCTAGGCCATTAGCTCGGAATACGGTGAACTGAGGTCAATCAGCAACCTTTGCATTGAGGAAGGGTACAAGACAGGACTGCCCCCTTTCGCCTGTGCTCTTTGCTTTGGCTCTTGAGCCTCCTGCTCTCTGGATAAGGGGGGACCCCCTTATTAGGGGTCTCAATTGGTCGGTGGATTGGATGGATAACATTTCCCTCGACGCCGACGACCTCATCTTGCTCTACTTGGCCAGACCCCGGTTTTCCATCGACTGGGTACTGCATATTTTTGCCCTCTTTCACAAATACTCCTGTTACGCTATTAATTAGGATAAATGATTTATCTACGTTTTGAGCGGAGATCGCCCAACTCTACCCACAGGTTGCGAAGCCAAAATAGTTACAGACGTTTTTCAGTATTTAGGAATATACATCACGATCAATTCTACAGATTTCCATGAAATCTCGCACCCCTCCCCCTGCGCCGCCTTCGAGCTGACGTGCAACACTGGAAAATGCTACCCCATACACTATTAGGCAGAGCTGCTCTCTTTAAGATGATGGTGCTTCCACGTTTTCTATATGCCCTGCAGAATACACCCCATTTGGTTCCACCTCGTTGCTTTCAGTCAATTGACTCTGAGGTACGTGCCTTGCTGTGAAATAATGGTACTCCCCGAATTGCCCTCACTAAGCTCACAAAAAGCTGGTATGACGGTGGCATCGCCCTGCCTGCCATTAGATCCTACTAAAGGGCCTCGCAGTTAGTGGTCCTAATTTACTGGGTGCATCAACCCGTTACAGATCCTGCCTATAGGATGGACAGGCATAATATGCTTCCTGGGGCAGAGATCTTACCTATATTCAAAAAGGGGGATCACTCGGCCCCGGGAAGCTACCGCCCTATTAGCTTAATAGACGCCATTCAGAAAATTATAGCTAGGATGGTGTTAGCTAAAATTTAGGATTGGATGGACCTTGAGAACGTCTCGTCTCCATTACAAGCAGGCTTTAGATCCTGTGTCAGTACGATTTATCAGGTATTCAGATTCCTTTTAATACACTGGAAGGTGGTTACTTTGGGTGGAGGCACCATATATGCAGCATTTGTCGACTTAAAGTCTGCATTTGATTTAGTTCCAAGAACAAAATTATGGGAGGCTTTAGGAACTCTAGGAATGCCACTAGACCTATTGGAAATAGTCAAAAGACTTCATGACGCTAACTTTGAGCAGGTAAGGTGGGGTTCTCAGGGGCAGGTTACTGAGAGATTCCCAGTTACCCGAGGTGTTACCCCAGGGTTGCGTACTTGCGCCGACACTGTTCCTCCTATTCATTAACAGGGTCGTGCAGTACTTTGACGATACACCTACAGATGCCCCATCCCTGGGTGGTACAAAGTTTCCGCTCCTTATCTTTGCCGACGACACCCTCATACTTTCTAAAACTCAGAAGGGCTTTCAGACCGCTCTTAATAAGTTTGAGGAATTTTGTAATGATCTACAAGTCAATGTCACCAAGACAAAATTCATGGTGTTATCCAAAAAAAAGTTGCAGACTGGCCATGTTAGCATGAACGGCTTTGGGTTAGAGCAGGTGAAAGTTATGACATATCTTGGGGTGGTATTGGAAAATAGGCTTAGTTGGAAACCCCAGCTGGACGTACTTTCTTTAAAGTTCGCCCAGCTGACAGGATGCCTTATTTAGGAACAGAGCTCATCCATGACCAAAAGGATAGGTCCTGCGTTAAAAATATTTAAGGCCAAAATAAGTTCAGCGATCCTGTACGGGTGCGGACTTATGGGCCTCTTCGGACCTTTCCTCATTGGTCAAAGTTCAAAACAAATTTCTTCGAAATTTGGTTGGTCTTCCCCAATCGAGCCCCATGAAGCCCCAGTTACTCGACCTAGGCTGTAATTCCATAGACGATGTAGCTCGTTTTAGAACTGTAGCACTGTGGAGGAGGATTTGGACAACCCCGGAATTGGCACTTTTTGCTAACGAAATTGCGGACTTAAGATCCATAGTGGGTTCAGGCAACATTCCATGGTTTAGACAAGTAAGATCACTACTGGTAAATATGGGCCTAGGTCAGCTGTGGACGTCCCCAGAAAAAAGTGTTTTTCCCTCTAAAAGGGATTTCAAAGCACTTTATTGGGCCTCAAGAACGTATTACACAGTCAGGTTCCACCTCTTTGACGGGTAAATTTTTGGAACATAAGTTTGATCCCTTTTATGAGGATTATTGGGATTGGGATATTATTACCAAGAGTGGAGATAGAAAGTTATACCATCAGTTTAGGGTGGGGTCGCTTCCATTGAGGTTATTTACCTCTAAATGGCATGGTAATTCTAATGAGTTTTGCCCCTGATGCAAGGACCAAAAAGAGTCAATAGGCCATGTTTTCTTTGTTTGTCCCTTGTATGTTGCCCCAAAATGGTTAAAACCAATTTGTACCAACATGAGAACCCGGGTGGGACTGGAGGCCTTACGCATACTGAGGACAAATACTATAGAAGCCATTGCCATTGCTGTAGCAAAGTTCTTGGGGTGGTCATGGATTATTAGAGCAAAACACCCAATGGACAGTTGATTTATTGTCTTATAACAATGCATATATTTCTTAGTACGTCATACGATTTAATCATGTTTTATTCATGTTATATTATTTGTTTTTGTATGACTCTTTTAGTAGATTGATTTAGTGTTGTACAGTGTCTCGGAACAAATTATCTAGTGTAAAAAATCTTTTAAATGTAATGCTTGACAGTTTTAATACGGGTCTCTTGTTTATTATGAGCATTTTATGACTGTCTTCTAAAGATGAAATATTCTGAAATAAAGACGTATGATGATGATGCTTCCTGTTAATTTCTTAAAGTCACTCTATGGTGGGGCGAAACACGTGCCAAGAAATGAAATGAAAATGGCACTTATAAAGCGCATGGCTACCCTAAGGCCTCCCAGCGCTAAGAACCGAGCCTACAAGTGCACACTTTAGATAGCTGGGAACAAGAACGTCTTTAACTGTCTGCGAAAAGATAGATTGTCCTCTTCCAAAAGAATATGGTCAGGAAGGATGTTCCATCTCCTGGAGGCAATATGGGAAAATCGACTGCCTCCACTTCTGGCTCTATAGATTCTCGGTACAGTGGCCATGCGTTTATTTTCTGAACGAAGGACTCTACTGGGATGGTATGGGGAGATGATTGACTGTAAAATTGATGGGCCTTTGGAGGCCATAATTTTATGGGTAATACAGAGGGATTTAAACTGAATTCTCTCTGTAATTGGCAGCCAGTGTAGAGGGGCTATAGCTACTCGCGCTGATTCTCTGCGAGGAATATGTAGAAGCAGTCTGGCTGCGCAGTTCTGAACCGTCTGGAGTCTCATTATTGTGGATTGTGAGGATCCCAAATAAAGGGCATTCGCATAGTCCAAGCGGGATAAAATTAAGTCTTGGACTAGCAATTTCTTCGCATTAAAGGACAGTAAAGGTATAACTTTCCTTACCATCCCGAGTAATCCATAGCAACATCCTGCTACCTTCTGGGCTGGCACCTTCATGTTTAGCTTATTGTCCAGCCAGATTACAAATTTTTTTATTTGATCTTTGGGCGTCTGTATGCTGCCCAGGCATTTGGGCCATAGGGAGGTGGAGCTAACTGGGAAAGGTTTACCCAAAAACATCAAGTCAGTTTTAGCTCCATTTAGTTGAAGAAAGGAGCGCTCCATCCAGCTGATACTTTTTTCCAAACAGCAAGATTTTTTGGACTGTTTCCAGGTTGATTAAGGGATACTATCAATTGAGTATCGTCGGCGTATGTAACGATTTGTATGCCAAAGGGTTCAACAATTTTGGCCAAGGGGCTCATGTAAATGTTAAAAAGGGTGGGGCTCAGGGATGAGCCCTGTGGCACCCCACACCTCAGTGGCATACTCTTGGAGATGGAGTTGTCCTCGAAGACCTGAAATGAGCGCCCATCTAGGAAAGACTCCAACCACATTAGTGCAGTTCCCGACACCCCTGCCTCTCAGCAGTTGATGGTTCACGGTGTCGAAAGCCACACTCCAGTGTAGGAGAACAATTGCTGCAGATCCTGCAGAATCCATGATTTTTCTGGCTTCCTCAACGACAACAATCCGAGCTGTCTCTGTGCCCTGATGGGGTCTAAATCCTGTTTGCGTTGAGTGAAAGCAGTCATTAGCTTCCAGATAGGTGGACAGAATGGAATTTACATGTTTTTCTGCAATTTTCGCAATCCCTGGAAGCAGTGAAATAGGGCGGTAAATGGAGAACAATTCAGGGTCTGCTCGTGCTTTTTTAAGCAGTGCTCTCACTATGGCTTGTTTCCATAAGGAAGGGACAATCCCTGTTCTCAAAGACCGATTAATACGTTTTTAAATAGTGGGGGCAACTGTTTGAAAAACTTGGTTCAAAACGGTGGGCGGGGCCATGTCCCTCGGGGAACCTGATTTTAGTTTATTAAGAGATTTTCAGAGATGTAAAATCCAGGGGCGGATAGACCTCTAGTCTAGTCACTGGTGGGCTTCCCCTATTCTCCAACTGTGGATCATTTGAGGAAGTGGTAGCTGAAGGGAATGCTAGATAAATAGATTGAATTTTTGTGTGAAAGAACTCTGCTATATCATTGCAGCGTACTAAAGTATCAGCCGCAGGTAATGCTGAAGATGGGAGAGTAGTTAGTGCTTTAAAAATCTTAAAAATTTCTCGCGGAGCGTTGGACGCTGAGGAGATTTTAATTTCATAGTACTTGGATTGTGCTTTGCAGATTTCTAGTTTATACAGTTTTAAAGCTTCTTTATATACTTGCTTCTTTTCATCTGAGAAATCTTTCCTCCACTGTCTGATTGTTTGCATTTTAATTTCAATTCTCTAAGGCCGGGAGTATACCATACTATACTCTCTGGGTCCTTCTTATTATTCCTAAGCTTCTTGGGGGCCATCAGGTCCAAGGAGGCATCAATTCATTCATTAAATTCATGGTTCGCTGATTCTGGGTCTCCTTCTAATAATGGTCGAGAGTTGTTAAGGCTAGCGGCCCATGGCTCAACAGAAATCCTGGTCCGATTCAGACTAAGTTTCTTTAGTGAATCCTCAGGTGGATCACTATTCGTTGAGGACCAAGAAAAGGGTATCAAATAATGATCACTCCAAGGTAATGGGGTAGGGTTGTCATCTAATAGATTAGTGTTAGTGAAAATAGGGTCAAGTAAATGACCTTTAAGATGGGTCGAACCATTAACTTTCAATTTAAGGGATAAAGCCCCTAAGTTATCAACCAGTTCCTCCACATTAGGTGAGGAGACATCATCAAAATGAGTGTTCAAGTCTCCCAATACCGAGAAATTGAACAGGGAGCTTACTAGATTAGCTATATTTTCAGGAAGATCAGTATTAAAATGTCCGATGGCTCCTGAGGGTCGATAAATTAGGACCCCGGAGAAAGTGCAGGTGTGCGAAAAACAGATTGCGAAATAAATACTTTCACAATCACGAATCGACCCCTCTTAATTCGGCAGCTAAAGGAATCCCTAAAAATGAAGGTAAGGCCCCCTCCTATGCTTAGTATCCGATATTGTCTTTGGATAGCATAGCCTGGTGGTAGTCCCTGCACCACCACTGGGTCTGACCAACTACTAAGCCAAGTTTCAGTCAAAAATAGTACATCCAGGCTTTTTCTTCCAAGAGTAGCCTGACCTCTATAGCGTGTTTGGCCATTGATCGACAATTAAGCTGGCACATTTTAAAATCTGAATTGGCTGGGGAGGTCTTTCCTCCTAAGGGACGAGGGTCAAGAACTAGGGAACAGTGTGGGTATTTGTTATTTACAAAAGGAGGCCCAAGGTTATGGTGGCAACCCTGCATTCCTTTAAGGCGGGACAACTGTGAGGCCGTGTACGAATGGGATACCCCCTTAAGAAAACCAAGGCCCTGGTCCCGGTCGGGCACGAACAGGCGCAGACTGGCTTGCCTTTGGCGCCAGTGGTGTGGTCGCGTCATCCGCCTCTTTTTAAGATAGCTGCGAGAGTGCCGACTGAGACCGCTGAAACGCTGACCTATCACTCCAAGATGTCTGCCACCCACCTGGAGTATTGAACACAACTCTGTCCCAGACACAGAACAAATGAGGTCAGTAACAAAATCAACAGTTAAAAGTTTTATAAAGCTAATCTGTGAAAATCCACAATGTACTTTTTTTTAAAAGGACGCTCTGTGCGCAGCACCCGAAAATTGGACTGCACGTGTCACCCGTCAGCCCAGTTCTAGCGCGCTGACAACTGCGCTAGAAGTTGCGGAGTAACCCCAACTTCCACCATGGTTTCTCTATTGCACAAGGCGACGGCTGCTCATGGTTGGAAAGATAGAATTACGCAAGTCACTCCTGCCTGAAGCTTGTCAACTGGTCATGCTGTCAAAGCAGCCAGGGTTCGATAAGTGAGAGCTGATTGGCCTCTCAAGGGTCGGGGACATATGGATAAAGGTTAGGGTGATCCCGTTTAGCGACCTGAAGAGAGACTATCAATTCCAAGGCGGGGAAACCTTTCGCTACCTCCAGTTTAGTAGCGCGTTACTTAAAGCAATCCCTAAAGGAACAGCCCTGCCGGTGTCCTCGCCCATAGGAGATTGGCTAGTGGACAGCTACCTCCAAGAAAAAGCCATTTCATTGACTTACCACAAAATCCTTAATAACACACCTGATACCCAGGATAGAACTCGTGCAAAATGGGTTGATGACGTAGGGGACATAGATGATGAAGACTGGCAGGAAACCCTGGCTTCTTCCAGTGAGGTAACGATCAGCTCTCATTTCAAACTCATCCAACTTAAACTACTCCAGCAAGCTACTCAGCGCTTGTTAAGATGGGGGTTCTAGACTCCCCGGCCTGTCCCCGAGGATGCAATCGCACCGTTACCTACCTACACCAATGGTGGGAATGCCCGATCAGCCAGAAGTACTGGGGAAAGGTTATATCTGCTTTGTCCCAGATATGTAATACACCCATTGATATCCCTCCCCGGCTTTGTCTTCTAAATATCTGGGAACTACGGATTTGTCAAGAACTGAGAGGTAGTGGGTCTCTTTGGCTGCATGGTGGCGAAGCTCAATATAGCCAGAACATGGAAGGGAGTGGTCAAACCAACCCCCAGAATCATCAAAGTCCTGTTTTGCGAGTCCTTAATAGCGAATTTTAAGGAATCGCTATTAAAGACTCGCAAAACGGGATGCATGTAGGAATCGCAATATTTTTGCGATTTCTACTGCTTCCTTATTTGCGATTCGCTAATTGCGAATCGCAAATAAGGAATGGCTTTCCCATTCATTCCTATGGGCCTTAAGGCCCATAGGAATGATTGGGGAGTCATTCCTTATTTGCGATTAGCAATTAGCGAATTGCAAATAAGGAAGCGATTTCAAGGGTGCCAGGGTGTCCAAAGGACACCCTGTAGCACCCCTGAAATGGTAATGTGAACTGGTGTTGCGCACACACATGTCCAAAGGACGTGTGTGTGGGTAACATACAACTTAGAAAAATGCACTAAAGTGCATTTTTGTAAGTTTTCACTATTTACCACGTAGTTAGACTTCGAGGTAAATAGCGGCCCCAGATTGCGATTTCGCAATTTTAAAATGGTTCATGAATTGCATTTAAGGAATCTCAAATTGAGATTCCTTAAATGCAATTATTTGCAATTTTGCGATTTTCTAGAATTGCGATTTTTGCATTTGGGTTGATGAATCACAAATGCAAAAATAGCGCTCGCAAAGGGCCAGATTCTCAGAATCTGGCCCTTTGCGAGCCGATTTTGGCTTGATGAATCTGGCTGCAAGATACACTGACTGGGAGTCACACATGGACTGGTGTATGCAAGCAGAGAGGGTTATCTACGAATGCACCGATGCCTGTGTAAATGGACAGCAATCTGGGGCCCCTGGAATGAGAGTAGAGGTTTGCTATGTACCCCTTTCAGCGATCCTCCCGCATTGGCAATTGATAATGAGGATATGTAACGTTTTGAATATAATGGGAACTATGAAACATGTGATTACATTGTAGACCCTGTGGGACGATTTGTCTTTTACTGTACTAATATATTCCGATTACCGGAAAGTGTTGATGACTGCGCCACACTGCACTTGCTTTGGTTTGTATTGTTTTTATGTTGATTCTTTCAATAAAAATATGTTTTTTAAAACCTAGATGGAAGATTGAACACCAGCACCACTGAGACAAATGTTTTTTAATTGCTCTTGACGACGCCCAGTTGTAGGACTTTTTCTATCACTCCACATTGTAGCCCGAAATACATTCATGATGACTTACCGTTGATGCTAAAGTTCCATTGCCCTTCTTGCTTGGATATTTCAACAATCCAGATGGACAAACATGATTGTATACTAAGTACAGAACATTTTTAAATCCATGTATGCATTTTCCATGACAAATGGAAAGTATGTTAAAATAGACTGTATGTGTTCATAGATTATTTCATAATATGTATTTCGTCTAAATTGTGTGTTGTGCATTTGTTACAGGAGATTACATGAAAGAGAGCGTATAGGTGAACTTGGAGCTCCTGAAGTCTGGGGACTTTCACCAAAGGTTCCTGACCTTGAGTAAGACTTATATATTTGTTAAAGAAATCTCACCCTGCTCGAATTAACCTTTACTTGCTTTTAAGACCCAAAAACAACTTTTGTTTTTAACAATGAACATCTATGAAGGGATGAGGGCTGAAAAGGTTGTAAATAATGTTGGGACCAAACAGAAAGGAGAGCATTGGTGAACATTAAAATAAAGGGTGGGTGGGGGTGGTACAGAGCGTCTTCCTTCCCCTCCTACAATGTAAGGTGAAAGGAAAAAATTCTATTATTGGTTAAGGAGTCATGGTTATGCCTTTGGATTGCAACATTACTCCATGAGTTATTCATATTGATCCCTCTACAGCTATATGGTGGTGTAGGATTTTTTAATGCTAATCTTATTCTGAGACTTTAATTTCCTGTCATAAAGTATTGAATTGATGCATTTGGACATAGTATAAGTAGTACTTTTTTGCTTGTCTAGCTAGCTTTTTGTTTTTCATTCTCTCACTCCAACCCTGTAATTTCCTTAGGAAGATTTGTGTTGCCTCTCTGAGTATATTGTCATGGATGCAGTTTCTAGGGATATTCCTTTTACCAAGTTATGACTCATTATTGATATTTTGCTTTAAACAGTTTCCAAAGGCTGTGATCTCCTGCCTAAGATCATCATTTTGTTTTAAGCATTTGTTGCGTGTTGGCGATAGGAGTGTTTTTTTTAACTAAGGAGTGTACACGCCAGCATTCAATGTGGCAGGCGATCATGGCATGCCATGGTGAACCAAATGTGCATATAACAGGGATTGACTCAAACAGCAGCATGGTTCTCATCCATGCCCTGTTCCTAAAGAAATTTTGCGCCCAGTTTAGTGATGAACTGTTCACTTCCTTTTTCGATAATCGTTGATTGTAGATGAGTAGTCCACATGTGCAAGGTGGGCAGATAGTGCTAGTGCCCACTAAAATCCATCTCTTGTACAGTTCATTGAACACTGGGATCAGTAGAGCCTGCCAGAACTACATAGAACTAACTTTGCCCAAAATGGTAGGGGTAGGTTGGGTACATCTTCAATAGCTCGTAGAGAATGTGATTAAGTAGGTAAGGCTGTTGGAGTCCACAGGCTTTAGACAGGGGAAAACTCAGAGTCCTGTCATAACCTTTTGATTTTTTTGTCCTGTAATGGCTCCAAAAACGTTACTTGATCTGAAGGTCTAACTACTTAAATAATCTACTAGACTTAATTATACTGCTCTTGACCCATAAACTGGTTTCAAATTATGTGATCCTGGGCAAGTATTTTAATTCACTGAGATACCATTTTCTTCTTTATCACATATGAGAGCACCTCCAAATATGCGAGTTAAGCATGTCTGCTGTACAGAAAACTCTTTTAAATCTTTTAAAACTTTTACTCCAAATATAATACAAATCTAGCCACATATAGGATACGCATGACCACTGATTTGCCTCAGTGTGGGGGCAGGAATGTTTCTCAAATCGTGTTTAAAAACTGTCACTCTTAATAAAAACATAACTAAAGCATATACGTATCCTGTCAGAGCCCAAGGGAGAGTGGTTTACATTTTCGCTGCCTGTGCGAGTCTTTGCCAGGGTGTCATGGGGGTATATCCCCAAGTTCTGGCGACAGTTAGTACCTTCAGTTGAAGTAGTAGCAGCATCCCTATTTTAAAGCCATTCCTAAACATACTTGGGTCTGTCAAAAAGTGGGCTTTATCATTATGTAGGTTGGACTTTCAATTTAGCTGCATACAAATAACTTCTATCTCAAGCCCATTGCTTTCAGTTTCTGTTTGGCAGCTATGAAAAGACTAGTTATTCCTGAACCAGGTTTGTGTTGTCCGAAAAGATAGCTATGTTACATTTCTCAAATCGAGTGGGGGAAGGGCTGGCCATGGCGGCACCATGGCTCTGTGGGCATGCTCAATGACAAAGATGTCAGAATTGCATCTGGCTTCAGGGATGATCTAACCCAGTCCTCCAAAAAATACTCAGTAGACGATCCCTACGCTTTCTCGGGAAAACCCAACACCATATATTGATACGGAAGGAGCAACCATCCGTGTACGATCTATCTGATGCTTCAGTGTCGTATGTGATCCCTGGTTAGCCGCCAGAAGATCTGCTCTTGAGGGCACCTAGGAACTCTCCCCCAATTCCTCTGTGTTTGTAGCACCAGACTGCCTTGTTAACCTGTGGGTAGACTGTCACGGGTGCTATACTGCGTAATAGTGTTCGTCGTTTGTGAGCATGTAGATTTGCCTTTACCCATAATGGCCGTCTTAATGGTGTTTACGCCGACAAATGCACTGCTGATGTTTGGTGCTAGACAACGCTCAGAAACCAGTAGGGTCTGAAGCGCTAGCCCAGACACCGCGAAGTCTCTTTGCCATATTATCTGTGTCTCCTACCGGCCAATGGAGTGCCACAGTTCTTCCAGTTGCCCCACTAGACCACAGGACCCAAGTAATAATGAACCTCAAAGAGGTTGGGTGGCTATCGCAGCCCCCAAGATGCACCACAGGTCCTCAGAAGGATCAAGAGGGCCTGGGGATCCCAAACACTGCAGGTTCCCAAGTTGCAATGCACAGGACAGCAACCACCTGCGTAAGTAATATCACACAGCCAGCATCATTAGAAAGGCCCGCAGACCAGCTACACCACCCTGCAGGGGGAGGATTGTCAGAGAGACTATCGCATTGCCTATCAAATTCACGTCCCAACAGTATGGAGGAAAGTTCCAGGGGCCACCGGGATCACAGGAAAAGTAGGTCAGAGGTGGGGGACACCGTGGCCCGCCGAAGAGGCCATCTAATTTCCGCTTTATGTTTCCCGAGCTCTGACGTTTGCCTCCAGGCTTTCTCGGCCCCCCTCAGAAGTCATGGGGACTGTGAGGCACTCAGGCAGCACCCTCGGGACAGGCACATTCACCGGTCCAAGGGTGATGTCAAAGAAGGACCCGGTTCCCTGCAAGCACTGCCCCTGGTCGTCAAGGCCGCCAGTCCAAGTGTTAGTCCCGTGGGATAGCCGCCTTCACTTTGGCTCCAGTCTCCGTGCTCGGGCGTTCCGTCACGCAATTCAATTACCCTCAGCCTCCTCAGTGAGGGCTCGGCTTCGGTCATCAAAAGGTCGGACGCAGCACTCCTTCTGGCTGCGCCACTGAGCCTGTTGGTCCTCACTGCTACCCCAAGGGGGGGAGGGTTGTGCACCTCCGTAACGGTTTCCTCCTGCCACACATGTCCGATCACTGTCTGGACCCTCCTAGAGTCCTGTCTTCAGACCCAGGCAGGCAGCCTCCGCTCCGCACCTCTGGAAGATCACAGGCCCAACTAGACCGCATTCAAATAAATCCTGGATTTGCCATAATTATCCAGGAACTGGTTCCGGGAACAGCTTGGGTGATGGATGCAACCTCTACAAATGATGCCACTTTGGGCAGAATTTTGCAGGCTATTGGGGAGAAGGTCCCCCGGCTGGGTGGGAGCTCACGTCTTGTCAGCCATGTTGCCACGCCCCCTAGTTTGTTGCTTAAACATGACCTCGTTGAACGCTCCACTGGCCCGACACAGGTTTCTCCCATTAATGTAGTGCCTAAAATAGACGGTGAAAGAGCTGTATGCATATATATTGACATGCACTAGGCTAACAAAGCAATTGAGCGCAAGAGACATCCCAGTCGACCTATTGCTGATCTGATAACTCAATTCAATGGGGCGAAGTTCTTCTTTCGACTCAACATAAATAAAGGATATCACCAATTGGAATTTGAAGAAAAATCCAGGTACCATGCAACCTTTTATATGCATATTGGATTGTTTGCTACAAGCGATTGAGTAATGGTATATCATCTGCCGCAGAACTTTTCCAAGCTGTCATTCGATGTATCATACAGCCTGTAGTAAATGTATTTAAGTGTACTGATGACCTATTGGTTATTGTAGCTACACTGAAAGAGCACGATAAAGCTCTCATGCAAGTATGACATTTGCTGAATGATGCAGGCTTCACTCCGAATACTGAGAAATGTGAATTCCACAAGAAAAGCTTGAAATTCTTTGGCCATGTCTTTTCTGATAGTGCACTGAAACCTGATCCAGCTAAAGTACAAACATTGTATACTGCAAATCCTCCACAAAACCTTTTTATGTTACGATTGTTTCTTGGAATGTCCTTATACTGTTCAGGATACATACAAGACTTTGCTAGGGTCATTGCACTGATACTAGAACTAACGGAAAAGAATGTGTCTTTTTACTGGTCACGTGAACGTGAGAAGACCTTACAAAAAATCAAGCAAGCCATAGAAAGTGCTACTGAAATGGCCTACTTTGATCCCAAACCACATACAGAGGTTGTAGTTGATGCTAAGCCTCTCGGGTTAGGTGCAATCCTAGCACAGCATAACGGACAGCCAAAAGCCTGGAGACATATTGTGGCATACTCCAGTAAAAGCCAGTCACAAACAGAATATGCTTACTTGCAACCTGAGAAAGAAAGTTTGTCAATGGTCTTGGCTTGTGAATATTTCCATGTATTCTTTTATGGAGAGCTTTTCACAGTAGTGACCTATCATTAAGTACCGTTGACGATATTTGACAATCCCAGACCCAAAAAGATTGGTATTGATTTCTTTGGTCCTCTTGAGAATGGACATCCTCTTTTAATTATTGCTGATGAATTCTCCCATATTTCATTGATCGAAGACCTTTCATCCACTACACATGAAAAGGTTCTTCAAAAATTAGATGGTATCTTTGCGACATGCGGTGGACCTGCAAACTTAAAATCTGACAATGAGCCACCTTTTAATAGTCTAGAATTGAAAGACGTTCTAAATCCCCTCAGCATCTATATAAAGAATCAACAAAGCACTTCTCTTTAGCCCCAGACCAATGGTCCAGTAGAACTGTTCATGAGTACTCAAATGAAAGCTGTTCAGCTTGCTGCATTGGAGAATCTCAAATTCATAGCAGTTTTGAACACTACTCTTCGAGCTTACCATTCAACCTCTCATCCAACGACAGGGGAAAGCCCTACAACTCTCATGTTTGGAAGAGCCATGACGAGCTGTCCAAATGGACCAATCTCCGATCCAAGAATAAGGAGAAGACATTCATGCTAAGGACTTTGGTCACATCCAGAAGCTGAAAATATATGCTGACAGACCATGTCGTGTAAAAGATGTCACCTTTACAAGAGAGTGCTTGTCCGACTACACAGAAATAAAAATGCTGATTCTCATTTTGAGGCTGAACCCTTTACCATCACGAACACCAAAGGACATTTGGGGACTGCCCAGCATCCTGGGAAGTCCTTTACAAGAGGTTCCTCTCATTTTCGAGATGTGGCCTATCACTCGCTAAACATCGATGCCAATGTAGAGATTGGGTCCCGGCAGACAATTGATTACTCTGTGTTTGCTGATTCCACCTTACCTGTGCAGATCACTGACACTTTAACTGCCAGTTCCTGGTTTACAGTGACCCGATCTGGGCATGTGATTCAGGAGCCACAACGCTTAATTGAAGAATTTTATTTGCCTGTATATCTATGATTATCTGTGTATTTATGCATGTATTTAGCTGTGTGTGTTTATTTAATTATTTATTTTGAAAAAGTTGTATATTTTTTATTTAACACAGTGGGAGATAGTGTATTGTAAATAAAAGAATGCTGGAACACTTTTGGTTCCCACGGTACACCATAGGCCTGTGACGTAACGTTGGAGAGATGAGTTGAAGGCAGGCTTAGAATGTTGAGCTCTGACTTATACACAGCGGAATAAAGTCGTGTAAAACTACTCTCTCTGTGTGGCTTGGTTATTGGCGAGTACCTGGGCTAATAATACGCTACGATTACCCCTTCAGTAAACCTTTCTTCTGGGCTAGACCTTGTCAACAATAGGCAGAGCACAGGCTAGCACAGATGGAACTTGGAAGTAGAAATGTTCTTTGCTTCTTAGAAGGGGGCTAATGGGAGGGAGGGTTTAGGAGTGGTTTAGGAAGGAGTTGAGGAGCAAGAGTCAACCCACTTTTTTTGTTTTCGTGGTTACATGGACAGTAGGATAAAGTTTGCTTCAAATGTATCTCTATTGTGCTGAAGTAGAGCTTGAACCCTTAGATTGGTGCCACATGAAACTCTACTTAGCATTAAAGACTTGTGACATTGAGAAAGTGAAGTTACAGACTTTTTATTTGAAGTTCAGGCTTAGAAAAATAATTGTGGACGACAAGAGCAAGGGACATTATTATCTTAAAACAGACAGACCATCTGGGGTTTCCTAGCATTTTCTGTATTCAGAACTTCCCAGCATGAAGTTTGACCCTACGGCAGGGGCATTGGAGCCATTCTCTGTTACACTAACTAATCTTGCCACATTAAAGTCTGTATATCTGAAAGAAACATCTTTGAGTTGGATGAACTCCCAACTTTTATCCAATCCACGAGTCTGCCTCAAGGTGTGTCTAGGTCGTGGTCTACTGTACATTTGATTACAATATTAGTATTAACTTTACCATTGCTTTTAATATAGCATTTTTGTGGTTTTACTATAACTTTTGATTCATATATTTTGATTAGTTTAATTCTTTTGTCATTTTAATGACTTCCTTCTTTGAAGCTTATTTGTTCTAGCAGTTATCTAATTCTCCTTGGTCTTTAAATTAGTGTATATTAGTGTATATCTTTCTATCTATCCTGCACATTATTTAATTTATCAACCCATGCATCCATCCATCAACATACCTCTGCATTCATTCATCTATCGATCAATGCACCCTTACCAATGCATAAGCCTGGTGTCTCAGTGGAATAATGCAATTCATATTTTTGTCCCCATAGTAAAGCGTTCATATCGTAGTAGGGGAAGGACAGGGTGGTTACTCTGATGTTTTAATGGATGATTAGGAAGGATGTGTTTACAGATGTTTATTGAATGTTGCCAGATAAGGTTGACTCCCAAAATTTGTGTAGAAAGCGCCCTAGAACTGACCTCCTATCATGGGACTTTTCAGTTCAATCTGTCCTGGGCGAGTAGATGTGTATTGCTGTATCTAAACTGATTTTTGAATTGTAGTTCAGGATCAAAGACTGAAGATGCTTTCTGTTAAATCCCCTTCCAGCGTGGGTGGGAGTACAGAGAATTTTGTGCCACCAATAGAGTTCAGAGGACCATCGTGATGTTGAATAGTTGGTTTTTTTTGTGTTTGTTTTAGTTTTTTTTTTAGGTTGCAAGTGGTTTCTGTCATTTGCTTCTCACTTCGTTTGGGTCAACACTTCAGGAAGTTCTAATGGTTTGGATTCTGAGAACCAAAATCTGCTATCGCAATAATTGTCCTGCTTTTTATTTCCACTAGAGAATTGTGGAAAAAACCGCACAACCAAAAAGACATACAGCCCTAGCACCTCTTGAAGCTGAGCTACAATCCCAAACTGTTTTCACATGCTAGGGGCACACTAATTTATAGAGACCATGTTATCCTATGTTGGTGGATCAGTACTGTTTTTAGCTTTTAGAACTTCTTGGGAAGGTGTACTCCAAACAGGAAACCTAATCGACAAATCAAAGACTTGATCTGGGCCAGGAAATCTATTTTTAGCCGGCTTTCTCCTTTTTCCCCATACATTGCAAGGGGATCCCAACCATAATTCACCAGTTTACTTCTCTCCTCTAGATGTTCTCGAACACCCAACCCATAAACCCATCAAGCAAAAGGGAAAGAGCACCTAATTCAACAAGTGGCACCCTGGTTGGTAAAATCGAGTGCTGGATGATGGTTCAGTGTCTTTCTGCTGTCGAATTGTTGCCTTCCATTTAATTATTCAGCCTGCATTTGAACGTATTTTTGTTTTGGTATGTGTCTGTAGTCACTAGTGCATTTATGCTATAATATCCTTATTTTTAAATGCGAGCGTTTTGCCATGTAGAGTAGCTTTCATTTCGTCCTGGACAATGAAAGGGTATTTATGAAGGTTATGCTTCTTTTTTGGTTCATTATTAAATTACTCATTTTTTATTATTATATATATATTTTTTTTCAAGCTCTGATGAACATACTCCAGTAGAGGATGAAGAAAAATCCAAGAAAAGCAGTAGTTCAGATTCTAGCACAGAAGGTAGCTATACAATTTTCTTTCCTTTTTTTGAAATTATGCGTTTTTCCATTTCAGTTAGGTGGCTCTACTAGCACACCGGCTGCAGAAGTATGTTTAAGAATTCCAGGATCAAATCTAGATGCAGCTACTTGATGCTTTCATCCTTCCCGGTTCAGTGTCCAAATAGCGACTTGTGTAGAGTTTTTTGTGTTGTTCCTTCTCCAGGTCCATTGACGTGAGCAGCAGTGCAACTGCCAAGTACAGAGTTGTTGCAAGATTCTCTATCTTCTTACTGTCAGTCTAGATCTAACTTGTCGTAATCCAGTCCTATTGTCCGCTCGCAGTCTGATGCATCTTTGTTTCCAAGAGAGAAACTGTTTACTCAAGAGCCTGTCATGGACCTGTTTCGATGTATCGATTGCAGGAAAAACGGACAAAGCAAAGCCAACCTGCCCAAACAGTTCACGGCGCAAAGTTAAGGCTGTAGTTTTTTTTTTTTTTTTTTTTTTTTTAAAGGCCTCCTCTCAATACTGTTGACTTGATATCGACCTTCTGTCATCTTTGTTCACCTCACTTCCAGAATTCTGAATGGCCCTCAAGACCTGGCTGTTTGAATAAGCCTTCAGGGCCTGCAAGCGCCTGGATGCCCGATCGGGTGATTAGCCATGCTTTATAGATCTTGATTGATTGATATAGAAATATCCCTTATAACGCAGGGTGATGGCATTTTAACATTTCTTTGGGATGGTGATAAGAAATAACAGACCACTAAATTATTGATGTAATAAAGAAGCCCATTTTCTTTACAGGCGACTGAACTGACTTAAGACCCACAGTCAAATCGCCAGTGTGAAGATACTTAATTTCCTGTTTTTTCGAATCACAAATCATTACTTAAGTCATTTTTAGGTCTCGCCTAGCGATGCAGCGCATGCGCTGCTCGCTCTGGCGAGATCTATTGTTGTCGCTTTCTGTGCCGAAGGGGGACAGGACATGTGCACGCGTACGGAAGACCGGAGATGTGGACACGTAGGGCTGACGGCGTTAGCATAAGAGACAGCAGAATTGCGCATATGGAGTACAGGAGATGTGCACGCATACGGCTCTGCTCCCTCAACGTGCGCATGGTGTGCTTTCGCTTTCCCTCCCTCCCTCCAGCGTTTCAGCAAAACATGCGTACACCTTTCTCCTTACATCTTTTCTCCCAAAGGCTGCACTGTAATCTTCGTCTTTCTACTCGTTGGATGCCATGTCCATGTCTGATGTGCTTTTGGTGGGGCCCTCTGAGGCAGCATCACTGCCCGCTGGAGATCTGTGCCAGTGCCGGCTGCCTCTTTTCAACCCTCGTAGGGACCTGCTGATACTCTCACAGACATGGCTTCCGAGACTGAGCAGCAAGTAAGGGCTCATTCCTGCTCCTCTTAAACCTTGCTGTCTCTCTTTTCCCCATATTCTCTTTTCCCACTTTATTTCCTCTCTACCCTCGATCACTCTTTCCGTGTCTTGCTCCCTCTCTCTTTCTCATTATTTTCAATTCGTTTTTTTCTTTCCCACTTTTCCCCTGCTTTTTTCCCTCTCTTTTTTGAACTGTTGCTTATTCCTCATTTTTGTTCCCTCTGTTAGATTTACCCATTATCTTTTCTTGTAGAGCATTCCGTTCCCTGCTCGTAAGACCCCTCTCGCCCTTTCCCCTCTTCTTCCTCAGTCCTGTCCTTCCCCGGTCCTCTCTTGCTCCCGGTTCCCACTCGTTTTCCCTCTCTGTTCCTGTGTCCATGACTTGAACACTTTTGTGACCTATGTTTTTATAATCTACTTGTGTGTTCACTGGGCTCCCTGCCCTTCATCTTGTATCTACTCACGCCTCCCTGAGGTTGCTCCCAGATACATATCCTGCTCACAGCACAATGCGGGGACAGATCACTGGTTACAAGTTATAGCTGCATCCTTGGCTTACTGTGTAGTTTAGAGTCACGTCTGGGCCTTGGAACCAGAACAATTGGAAATGATCTTCCGAGCGCTAATGTAGTCTCTCTCTCACTCACACAATTTTTCTCTCTTTCTCTCCTTTCTTTCTTTCTCTCTCTCTCTCTTTCTTTCTAACTCTATCCCTCTCAACCCTTCTCTTACACTTTCTCTGGTTCACACCCTTTGTCGCCCGTTCTTTTGCTCTTTCCCTCTTTATCTCTCTCTCATTCACACTACCAATCTGGCCTTTCTCTGTCTCCCCTCTCTCTATCTCTTCCTCTTCCTGTCCTGTTCACTCTCTTTTTAACATCGCAACACCTCCTCTCATCCTTCTTTCCTGCGGATCACCCAGCCCCGCTAGGGAGCATCAATAAACAAGGCGTTGCATCAGGCAAGGTGAGACTAGCCCAAGTTATAAGGACTTCCTTTTTAGGTCAAAGCCTTGCTTATGACTTCTTTGGGAGCTTCTCAAAGCTTCCCTGAGAATACATTCCGTCATGACTTACCATTTAGTAGTTTGTAACTCACATTTGCTTGTTTTCTATTTGCTTGCTTTACTTGTTTTAGGTTGTTCCGCATCTTTTTCACTCTCCCGTGGAGCAGTACCTACTTACTGTATTCTTCCACAAGAATTCTGTAAACAGGCCTGTCAATTTTGTTTCTCAATGCCACTTTACTCCACTCTACAACACTCTACCATACTCCACTCTACACCACTCTTCTCCACTTTACACCTCTTTACTTCACTCTATGCCCTGTATTTCACTCTAGGTCGCTATGAGCCACTCTACTCCTACTCCTACTCCTACTCCTACTCCTACTCTACTCTATGATACGACACTCCATGACACTCCACTCCACTCCATGACACTCCACTCCATGACACTCCACTCCACGACACTCCACTCCACGACACTCCACGACACTCCACGACACTCCACTCCATGACACTCCACTCCATTCCACTCTGACACACTACTTTATTCCACTCTATGACACACTACTTTATTCTACTCTATGACACTCCACTCTAAGATACTTTACGCCACTTCACTCTACTCAACTTTATGCCACTCCACTCTACTCAACTTTATGCCACTCCACAACATTCTATGAATCTCCACTTTAGGCCTCTTTACTCCACTCTATGCCACTCCACGTTATGACATACTACTTTATTCCACTCGATAACACTCTACGCCACTTCACTCTACGGCACTCAACTCCACTCTATGCCACTCTACAACGCTCTGTGCCGATTCCAACATACTATACTGCACTCTACTTTGCTCCTCTTGACGTTACTCTGCTCCACCACATTCTACGTCACTCCACTCTACACCACTCCAGTCTACAACACCCTATGCCACTCTACTGTATGACACTCAATGGCACTCCACTTTGTACCACTCTTTGACACTCTACTCTATGCCACTCAACTCTTTGACACTCTACTCTATGTCAGTCTACTCTACGACACACTACTCCACTCCTTTCTATAATACCTTACTCCATTCAGTACTACACCACTTCACTCGCATTACTGGAAATTAGAGCTATTGGTGTTGCATTATTATTTGCAACACCAAAAGCTAAAAAAATGTATTACTGCGAGACTTATTGCATTTCAAATGCTTGTTGTTTTTTGTTAGGTCTCTGCTCTAGACTGCACATGTGCTGTCTCGAAAAAGATATGTTGTTTGTTCCTATTGGGCTTCAGCCTGCCCACAGTTTTACCGTTGGCAGACTCCACCGGCGCTTTCCTAATCTTTCTCCACACTTGTCCATGGCATACATGCCTCATTCCTCTTCCTGTGTTTAGCTCCCCAAGGTCAGGGAACAATTAGTACAATCCATCCACTCCTCCCATTAAATTACCATTTTAGAAACTCCTTTTGTTCGAGGCATGTGGGCTGCTGAATTCATATCTATAGCATAGATCGCCGCCTAGTGTTGGGTCCGGATGATTGCACATTGTTGTCCTGGAAGAATCTTCGAAGTATCACGAGATAGGCGGCTCCTCCCCTGGACTACAGTGCGCATGGGCATCGACTCCATCCCCAGATTGTTTTTTCCGCCATTGGGTTCGGATGCCTATTTGATCACTCCAGTTCGAATTCGATAAAAACTTTCTTTTCGGCCCGCAGGCCTTTCCTATATTGTCGGTATTGTTATTGCGTTCGGTGCCCAGCTCTGTTCCGGCTCAGTTCCCGAGTCGGACATCCAGAGGAGTCGCGTGGCTCTTCGGTGCTCGAGGCCCAGTCAACGCAACAAGACTTATTCGACGACACATCATGGAACGGAGCCCGTTCAAGAGGTGCCCCGTGTGTAACTCCAAGTATCCCCACATCGACGTCCACCCGGTGTGCAACAAGTGCCTGTCGCCGGACCACGATGAAGCCAACTGTATGACTTGTTCTCATTTTCCAAGAAGACGATTCGACTTCGGCGCGTGGCGCGCCAGGAGGCCCAGCAGACGGCACCTGACCCGGTGAACATTTTCGATACCGAGGGAGAAGAAGCAGACGAGCAGGAAGTTCAGGAGCCGCTTTCCATCCCAGTGGCTGAGATCGACTCCAACTACGACGCAGACGTAGAAATGCTCGATACAGAAGACGTCGTCGACGAGGTAGGAGACGACGATGGGGTCTATGGGGTCACGGAAGATAGCTCAGGCGAAGTGCTATGCCCCGTTCGGACATTGACTAAGGCTCAGGTCGAGGGATCACCACATGGCCTTACCCAAGATCTTACCCCTAAATCCACGGTCTCGCCTCCGGGCCCGACTAGGGACACTTCTGCGGAGCCACCATCAGTCAAATCGAAACCGAAAGGAAAAGCATCGGTCTCGACAGACACTTTTACGGAGCCGCCATTGCTTAGATCGAAACCGAAAGAGAAAGCTTCAGTCTCGACCAAATCGAAAGTGATGGAGGCGCCATCGACACAGAAAACGTCTGTCGCCTTGGTCGGCTCCGCGTCTTCGGACATGTCGGTGCAAACGAAACCGAAGAAGGTTGTCGAATCGGTGAAGTCGCTCAAGACTGGGGCACCGAAAACGCTTGTCAAAGCCGCCGACCCAAAACCGTCGGCGCCAAAGCCCGTCGTCACCGTCCAGGGACTCTGAGCTCAGAAAGCTGTCGATCCAACCCGTCGGTCCGAAAAGGCCAAGAGTACCACTACCCTCGAGTCACCACGTGGTGGTGGCTCGAAGGCGCCGGTTGAATCGACAAAACCGTCCGCATCCTTCACGAAGCAGGTGTCGGACTCGTTGCAGCGCATTAAGAACAAGGCTTCCGCGGTCGATCCCAAGGATGCTTCCACACCGAAGCCAGCCTCCAAACCACACAAGTCGACGGCGCCGATTTGGTTCACACTGCCGCCGAAAGTGGCGCCAAAGGAGTTCGCGCCCAAGCAGGTCGTCGACCCGTCCATAATGGTCTCCACCAAGCCGAAGCCTACCCCTGCTGTTGTAGGCACGAAGCATCGACAACCCCTACTCGAGGACCAGTCGGAACAGTTTATTGACACCAACACCGGTAAACTGTCCATTTACAAGCGCAAGATCACGCCAGCACAGCCTATGGAGTCCTACACAATTCCTTTGAAAAAGAAAAAGGATTCCACGGATTCCCCAGTTCTTGTGGAACTGATTAATCCCCGTGCTCAGGACACTGCTCCTCTCTCGCCCACTTACTCAGATGTGGAGGCTGGGGAAGGTGACTACGACGAGTACAACTACCCTGCTGACACTGATCCTGAAGATCAGCATGACACATGGACAGATGCTGCAGACCCAGGGGATCCACAAACTGCCCAGAACACTCAAGTATATGCTGTCAAAACATCCCCCACTGAGGATTCTACAGCATTTAATGCACTGATTTAGAGGGCAGCAAAGAATCCCGACGTCCAGCTGCATGCTGACCCTATTGAAGTGGATTTTCTGTTTGATACCTTTTCCACCTCTGAAAAGACTGTCAAGACTCTGTCAATGCTTAAGGGGGTCTTGAAACATGCTGCAGACATTTTTAAAGAACCCACACGTGCAAGGGTTATAAACCCCAGAAATGAGAAAAAGTACATACTGGCCCCTGGCGACCCTACCTACATCAGGGGCCAGTTGCCGTTGGACTCCCTGGTTGTTTCTAATGCCCGGAAGAGGGCAAATTCACAGACTACTGGTGATGCTCCTCCCCCTGACAAGGAGTCTAAAGTGCTCGAAGCATCAGGGAAGAGGGTGGCAGATCAAGCGGCCAATATCTGGCGTATTTCTAACACGCAGGCACTCTTAGCCAGATATGACAGGGCACACTATGATACCCTTGAAACACTCTTACAACACTTGCCAGATGAGTATAAGGAGGCAGCAGAGATGCTCATTCAAGAAGGGAAACTCATCTCAAATGCTTCTATTAAGTGTGCACTGGACGCAGCGGACACCGCGGCCAGGGCCATTAACACCAGTGTAATGTTGCGGCGTCAGGCCTGGCTCAGAATCTCCGGGTTCAAGTCGGAGATTCAAACCACCATCCTCAATAAACCTGTCAACCCTGACCACTTATTTGGCCCGGAGGTGGACACCACCCTGGAAAAAATAAAAAAAGACACCGAGACTGCAAAGTCTATGGGGGCTCTTCAGTCCCAGCAGTTCAGGGGTAGTACTTTTCGTCGCTCAGGCAATAGAGGTGTTTCCAGAGGTCAGATGTCCCAGCAAACACAGTACACTAAAGGTGGTGCACAAACCTCTTACAACAAGCAGAGGTCGTGGAAACAACAACTCCCGATCCTCCGCAGCCAACAAACAGTGACGCCTTGTCACTGCCCCCCGACCATACAACACCTGTCGGGGGGAGACTCCAACAGTTCCTGCCAGTCTGTAAATCCATCACTACAGACAGGTGGGTCAGGAAACTTATCCAGTACGGTTATTGTTTGGAGTTAACATCCACTCCACCCAACATCCCCCCAAGGCACCGTCCTATGTCAACAGAGCATTTGCACTTATTGCAGCAAGAGGTGCTCGTCATGCTGCAAAAAGGGGCGATCGAGCTCGTGCCACTGGAACAAAGAGGCTCGGGAGTATACTCCCTGTACTTCTTGATCCCAAAGAAGGACGGGTCCTTGTGACCCATACTGGACCTCAGGCCCCTAAACCAGTACATTCTACCAGAACACTTTCACATGCTAACTCTGCAGCAGGTTCTTCCGTTGCTCAGCCAAGGGGATTTCCTCGCAACACTAGATCTAAAAGATGCATATTTTCACATTCCACTACATCCGTCACACAGAAAATACCTCAGATTCACCATTCAGAATCAGCATTACCAATTCAAGGTCCTCCCTTTCGGAGTTACCACAGCGCCCAGGGTGTTCACAAAATGCCTGGCGACAGTGGCTGCGCACCTCAGGAGACAAAACGTTCACGTATACCCTTATCTGGACGACTGGCTTGTTCAAGCACAGTCGGCCCACCAGTGCGCTGCCAACATGTCCCACACCATTCACCTTCTTCACAATCTGGGGTTCTCACTGAATTATCCGAAGTCGCACCTTCAGCCCGCCCATGTGCGGCAGTATCTGGGCGCGACTATAAACACTCTGGCGGCCACAGCGCAGCCAAATTCTGTGAGGATCAACGGCATTCAATTGTTGATACAAAATTTCAAACCGCAACACTCGCTTCCAGCACGAGTGTTCATGCAGTTGATAGGCATGATGGCCTCCTGCATCTTCATAGTCCCGCATGCCAGACTACATATGCGTCCGCTTCAAGAGTGCTTAGCACGTCAGCGGAATCAGGCTCACGGACATTTGAAAGACCTAGTGTTGGTGACCGGTCGGGCATACAACTCTCTGCATTGGTGGAATCCACACAACCTTTGCAACGGCCGACCGTTCCAGGAGCCTGTGCCACAGATCATCCTAACGACGGACGCATCTCTCCAGGGTTTGGGGAGCTCATGTACTCCACTGCACAGTGCAGGGACTATGGACAACGCAGCAAAAGAAAATGCACATCAACCACCTAGAGCTGATGGCAATCTTCATGGCAATGAAGGCATTCAAGGTACGTCTGTGCAACAAGGTCGTGTTGATCCGGACGGACAACATGACTGCCATGTACTACATTCAGAAGCAGGGAGGTACACACTCTCCACAGTTGTCTCATCTGGCTCAGAGCATGTGGAAGTGGGCCATTCACAGGAACATCTACCTCATAGCGGAACACCTCCCAGGCAAGGACAATCAGATGGCGGATCTGCTCAGCAGGTACAGCCACCAAATGCACGAGTGGGAGATACATCCATCAGTACTCCGCCCGTACTTCCAGCAATGGGGTCTTCCACAGATAGACCTGTTCGCCACTCGGGAAAACGCCAAATGCCAAAGCTTTGCCGGCAGGTTTCCGCACCCACAGTCGCAGGGCAATGCGATATGGATGAACTGGTCAGGCAAATTTGCGTACGCTTTTCCCCCAGCACCTCTAATACTGCTGGTGGCACGAAAGCTAAAGCAACACTCTATGACGCTCATCCTGGTTGCTCCAACGTGGGCCCGCCAACCATGGTACACCACGTTTCTAGAACTTTCCGAGGTACCGCATCAAAGGCTGCACCTCACACCCAGACTTTTGACGCAGAGCCATGGCGCAATTCAGCACCCAGATCCGCAACAGCTCAACCTAGCGATCTGGCTCCTGAGGTCTTAGAGTTTGGCTACCTCAACTTACCTCCTGCCTGCATGGATATCATACGGGAGGCAAGGAAGCCCACCATCAGAGCATGCTACGCAGCCAAATGGAAGCGGTTTGCCATTTATTGCGTGGACCACCACATTCACCCGCTGGACGCGTCCACGCACAACATCATTTGTTATCTGTTGCATCTTTACAAATGCAATCTGGCATATGCTTCCATTCGGATACATTTATCCGCCATAGCGGCTTATCTACAAAACAGGCCGCATCTCTCTCTTTTCCGAGTGCCTGCCATTAAAGCTTTTCTAGAGGGGCTCAAAAGAGTCATTCCTCCCAGGACGCCACCTGCTCCTGAATGGAATCTTAATGTGGTACTCACCCGACTGATGGGTCCACCTTTTGAGCCTCTACATTCATGCGAGATTCAGTTCTTAACATGGAAAGTGGCTTTCCTAATAGCCATTACGTCACTGCGACGTGTTAGTGAGCTACAGGCGCTCACTGTACAAGAGCCATTCATACAAATTCACTCCAACCGGGTGGTGCTGCGCACTAACCCTGAATTTCTTCCAAAGGTGGTTTCACAGTTCCATGTCAATCAAACTATTGAACTGCCTGTGTTCTTCCAAAATCCAGAGACAGTGGCTGAAAGAATGCTCCACACTCTTGACGTCAAACGAGCTTTGGTGTACTACATTGATAGGACCAAATATTTTAGGAAGACGAAACAACTCTTTGTTGCCTTTTCAGCACAACACAAGGGCAATCCCATTCCCAAAGCAGGTATAGCCAGGTGGATCGTTAAGTGTATTCAAATCTGCTATCAAAAGGCTAAGCGCACTTTAACGATCCCCCCCCAAGAGCCCACTCCACCCGTAAGTTGGGGGCCTCCATGGCTTTCCTTGGGAATATACCTTTAGAAGACATTTGTAGAGCAGCCACATGGTCTACCCCACACACATTTGCAAAACACTACTGTGTAGATGTGCCCTCCAAGCAGCAAGCAGCTGTAGGGCAGGCTGTTTTAAAGACACTTTTTCAAACGTCTGCAGCTGGCACAGGCGGCCGCCGCTAATGGAGGGACTGCTATATATTCTATGCTATAGATATGAATTCAGCAGCCCACATTCCTCGAACTGAATATGCTACTTACCAGTATGCATCTGTTCTTGGCATGTAGGGCTGCTGACATTCATATCGCCCACCCTCATCGCCGGCGCCTGTAGCGGCTGCAGACTTTACACTTATTCTTAGCATGGTCATCGCTCACACTGTTACACTCCATCTTCGCCCCAATGGCTAAAAACAATCTGGGGATGGAGTCGATGCCCATGCGCACTGTAGTCCAGGGGAGGAGCCACCTATCTCGTGATACTTCGAAGACTCTTCCAGGACAACAATGTGCAATCATCCGGACCCAACACTAGGCGGCGATCTATGCTATAGATATGAATGTCAGCAGCCCTACATGCCAAGAACAGATGCATACTGGTAAGTAGCATATTCATTCTTTGTTGATAGGAGCCCACCTTAGGAGCATCTGTACAGTAAGCGTTTTGTGGTTTAGAATACAATGCACAGTACATAAGCAAGCACATGGTTTGTTATGTTGCAGAATTCGAAGTTAAAAGCAAAATATCAGTAAAAGGCTTATTGCTAGATAAAGTAAATGGAGGTATTTTCAGCAGACGGCCCCCCACCTTTGAGATGTAGGTTTGGTAAATATTGATGCCAGCACCCAAGTCAATTCACATTATTCACATTCACATTATCGATTTTGAAAATTGCACCCTACCGGGGCACCAAAGAGGCACTTTGCATGTGCACGGTCTCTAAGCTCGGTCAAACCATAATAACAACAGAGGGTAAAAAAGAATACAATACTATTATATAACACTTTATGGCTGATATATCAAATTACTGCAAGAATTTGCTCCGGTTAGACAAATTATCAGGATTAATTTTAACAACCTCAGAACGTCCAAAGGCCGAGTTAGCCCTGCCAGGATCTGGCCATGTGACCCAATGATAACTGTACAGTGTCCCAATGAGCTGGCTTACCACTTTCTTGCAATGGCCTTGACATCTAGATGATCATTGTAAATCCAGTTCACTGACTGGAAGGACGGTATGGGCAGATTATACCCTATTTATGTCAGACCAGATAGACACAACAGTGACTCACAAAACACCATGCAGTAGGAAGAGGAAATAGATTTAATAAAGGATTCCTGAATTTGAATCAACACATGCAATGGTCTCTGCATTTTGATAATTGATGGCTTTGATACTTCAAGCCAGTTGGATAGTTCAGTGGGTTGAGTGCCTGCAGCAGGCATGTGTGTATGTAACATGCAAGTCACAAGTATGAATTGCACTAAAGCAGACTGCACCTGTTCTTGAGATGTTAACAAAATTAGTATCATGATTTACTAGGTAATTTTGGTAGCACTCGCTAAAGGGAATTTATACATTTCATATTGTGTTTTGCTCTCTATCAAATGGTAAGTATAATTTGGGATGCCTTGTTCATGTATGCCTGTGGTTACACAAAGGAGTAACAGCACATCACCTGTGGGCACTTGGGTGCTGCATCTGCCTGGGGAACACTTACCATCTGGCGATGCCATTCTGAAACTCTAATATTTCCGAGACTGATTGATTGGCTTTGCCAATGCTTATTTCTTTTAAGAATCCTTCCTGATATAACCATTTAGGTGGGGGAGTGGATGGAGGTCTTTTTCTGTCCAGGTTCTCTTTTTCAACTGAATGAGTTGTCACAAAGTTATTTTACTCAAACCTATTACACTTTATACCAAGGGGTCATTTTGTAATCAATATTCTTTGGTACTTATGTTTATTATAATCCTTAATCACTTGCTGCCCTAGTAGATTGTCTGATATGTCTTCTCTCATGAACTGCATGTCAATTAATCCCAGTTAACCAACAGGCCAATTAATCCCACAGCCCCTACTGGTCATGCTGTTTGACAGTAAGGGCTTAATTAACAGTGATACACTCTAACACAGAGTTGTGGCTGATATTGCTCTAAAGCTACAATCGGCCTATCCATAAAATTGGATGAGAGAATTGACAGGCCTCTTGGGCAGTAGGCTAGGTTTTTATTTTCCTCTCTAACATCAAAGTAGCAAGCATTGGTAATGCAAGGAGGTCTGACCTTTGCAGAGCATTTCGCAAGCTGGTGAGTTGGTTAATTTTTAAATCATGCTTACAGCTGTATTAAGCTGTTTGTTGTCAACATACCTATAATGGGCAATAGTAACACTTACAGTGGTCTTTGAGTCAGCCCATTGAATATCATTGCTTGGCTTTCTTGTCGATCACATTTGCTTGCTACTTACTTGGTGTCTTACATTCCTTTTCTTGCACATTTCCCCCCGCATCCACATAGCATCTTTACCATCCTTTGATTTGCTGACCTATATTCTTCCATTGCTTATGTTCAGGAAATATTTAGTTTTTTGCTCTTGCACTTCATGGGAGTGCATGTGTGTTCTTGCTCTTTCCTCTGTATGCTGTTTTACCCTTCATAACCTAACCTCTGTGCTCTCCTATAGCCCTCACCAAGGCAGCTTATTTGCTTTCTCCATCCATTCCCATCCTGTTTTGTCTGTTTTTATTTTATTTTGTTTTTTTTCTTCCCTTTCCCGCCCTGCTCTCTACCACTGTTCGACAGCTGCATTTAGTTGCTCCCCTGCTCTTCTGTTGTTCCCTCAACCCTCCTGGTCGTGTTCTTATTATTATTTAATGTTCACTCCAGCCCCTGGTCCTCCATTGCTCCACCACTCCGGTCTGCTTGACGTCTTCTTTCAATTGTCTTCACCCTCTTCCCTGTGTAAAACAATATGCATATTAGCATTGTGTGACACAATGTAATTGCCATATAGAGAGAATAGAATGTATAGAAAACATTGTTTTCAATACTTTAAAGATTGTTGCCTCTTGATGCCTGATGCAACATGGCACCCAGCTTAGAAGTATAGAAAACATTGTTTTCTATACTTAGCATGTCAATTCACCACTATTGGCTTTGTCAGTGCATTGTATGGAAAAAGCATATGGCATTGGCAAAGCCAATAGCAGCAGCAACTAGGCATTTGCAAATTTGGTTTTAATTTTTTATCACCTACATATGTCCCAAAAATAAAAAAAAGAGGTAAAGAAGAAAAATAGTAGCCTCCTAAACATGCAGCCATACACTTAAGATAAAAAGTTTATTCAAACAAAAAAGTAACCCTCCTATATAATTTTAATAGTACAGTACAAGTGCTTCCAAGAAGGAAGGTGTACTAAGAACAGATATAGATACCTTTTTAGTTTTAATATGTATTACTGGACAAATCAAAAGGTACCAAAGGCATGGTTTATACACACTTTCTTGACTGGGGAAAATAACATTGTAATTGTCTCTTGCCTTTTTCCAGTGTATTTTCTCTGACGCTGTTCACTATCTGCAAAAAAACAAGTGTGGTGGTGCATACGCATGCACACGTTGTGACTCTACAACGGCCCTAGCTTGATGATAAAATGCAGCCATTTTGTTATTTTTTTCTAGTTT
Organism: Lissotriton helveticus; assembly: GCF_964261635.1. NCBI lineage: Eukaryota > Metazoa > Chordata > Amphibia > Caudata > Salamandridae > Lissotriton > Lissotriton helveticus. The sequence goes on along the minus strand of NC_136063.1, from coordinate 2,046,786,671 downwards.
AGCTTAAAAGATGACGGACGCCCTTGGAGTGGAAAACTAAAAGGAAATAAATAAAAGGTTCGTAAACATGCAGTTTTAGAAAAACTGCCTCGCCCAAATTAAACAAGCAAGATGGGTGGGGTAGCAATGCTGGTGGCAGCAAACTGGGGGGAGTTTATTTAAAAGAAAAAAAATTACAAACAAGCTGGATGCAAAGGGGTGCCGGGAAGCAGTGGGAGAACAATGGGGAGAGCTTGAGGATGGGGTTTAGGGGATATTTGGGGAGAATTGGCATACACAGCAGAGACTAAAGAGACATGCACTCCCATGGAGTGCTACAAGAACAGACCAGAATTGAAAATGCAACAGCCCTCGCCTTTGATTAAGTTAAAGCCATCTGCTTTGCTAATGGTATTGTATAGCAAAGCAAATGGCTTTAACTTAATGAAAGGCAAGACCTATTGCATTTTGAATGCTTGTTTTTAGAATACAGGGGAGAACTCTGGAAAAGCAGAGCTGCTCATGTAAAGCGCTCCAATACCTTTGGGTCGAGTTCGCTCTATATAAATTTGCACCCAAAAAAATGGATGGCTTTATACCCGGAACCCAAGCTGTACCAGACTCCGCCAGGCACACAGCAGGGAGCCAGTGGGGCCCTTCGCCCTGGAGACCGGCTCGCAAGTCAAGTCACCCACTGCCGCCCAGCAATGCCCATAAGCCACACCCACAGCGAGTTGATACTCATCTCAGCTTGAGACATCTGGTACACATGATCAAAAGAACTTGTGCTTGAAACTCACAGAACGCACCTGTGCTGAACATCATGATGCCGAATAAAAAGCTGTAAAAACCCTTCGCTTGCTTAAGTAGCAGATGGACTCTCCAGTACTTCAACGTGGCTTTGATCTACTCTGTATCCACAAGCATTTGCATAGCCAATAGGTCTCGCCTTTGGGTCCTTGTAAGTGGTTAGCCAAGCAACACTTTATGTTGTTGCACCAAGGATATTGTGCTGGTTAACTAAACACTTATAAGGTCCTAAAGGCGCGACCTATTCGCTATGCCAATGCTTGTTTAGGGCTTGTGTCCTATGTGTTAACATGAACGACTTTGTAGTGAAACATACCCTAAAACAAATAGGCTACCTTCTTTCCAATTCTCATTTCACAGATAATGTTCCATGCTTTGGGGTTCACCCAGTGTGCCATTGTATGCCCTAGATTTACATCCGGTATAAACGTGTTATGAAAACTATTGTCCGTACATCAAGTGCGCAGTCTTTCCTGCCACTAATCCCTCCGAGGTGAACGTCCACATCCAGAATCCTAAAACTGTCTATTTCTCTGGAAATTCCTTTGTTGTATCACACATTCATGTTTCTGTTGTGCTGAGTTGCTGGCGGCTGCAAGTGCAGCGCTGACAGAAATGTCTTCAGAGCTCCTTTGTGAAAGTGTTGTAAAGAGTGAAATAGTAGGAGCAGATAAAGGCGAGGAGGCTTTTACAAACAAAAGGGCACTTCTCAGCAATGCATCAGAGGACATCTTCAGCAAAATGAGGACGGGGCGGGGGAAGTATAGCGTCACCTGCCCGGATATACCTGCAGCTACGCCCTCCCACCACCCCACGTGACCTTTAAGCACCTCAGAAATGTGCGCAGGTTACGGGGTTCAACTCCGCGGAATCTCCTGCGTTATAAATGCCAACCTGCATTAATGAACGTCAAGGACACCAAGCTAAATCGCTGGCAACGGAACTGAATGGAATAGAACGCCAGCGATGGCTGTTAGCTTTAAAAAGCCAGTCACAAAAGATTTGATCCTAAATACCGGAATTAAAACTGCAAGGTATCTTCAGCACATTGGGTAGGTTACTGTTCGTATTATTCGATAACTCGATTAGTTCACATATGATCACATGATTGATGGGGGCAGTGAAGCTCTCTCATTAGGTATTTATGATGATAGGTAAAATAAAAATAATGATATTTATAGTACTCAACAAAAATTAAGAAGAGTAACTGGACTAGATAAAGGCAATAATAATAACTGTGGCAATAATTTTTTGAATGATAAAAAAAAGGCTGCGGTTGTGTAGTTGTAATAGTACTATTATTACTATAATGATAATAATAGTAATAATTACAGTGGTAGTAATTGTATCAATAATGATAAAGAATACAATAATAACAATACAAATGATAATTGTTATTACATTAATAACGATAATAAATAATAATGCCAATAACAATAATAAAAATAATAATAATTAATATTATAACAATACATAGCATCTATGTGCGTGATTTTTAGGGGAAGCGGAGAGCCATCATGGACCGTTAACTAACAGAATGCCACATTTCCCGACCCGCCCACGCCCGCTCGTGCCACTGTCCTGCCAGTGACGCATAACACTGAAGCACAAATGTAACACACGCACAGCATATGCTATCATATATCACACACGCCCATAAAAACACACACACGCTGCCACATTAACGTGTACATTGGCATATCTGTAACATAATAAACAAATAAATACACGCTGGTAGCGTGCAGCGATACACAAGTACATATCTTAAAACTGCTGACAACTCTCTATCGAACTATTAATTATAGATTTATAGGCATAGCTCCCACAGGAGTAACACTCCTATGCACAAAATGCGAAGAACAGACATGAGCACACATGGCGATATTCGTAGGACAACGCTTAGCCCGATGTGGCAAAAAAACGACTCCCAGGGACTTGTATGCACACAAATTACACATACAAACACCCAAATACGAGCGGCCCCACCCCAAAAATATATGGTCATAATAACACACACACACATATCCACACTCGTCAACTCCCATCTACATAAAATTCACAACAGACCTATACCTCACACTACACCAAAAGGGAAAAAATAAGACAAAATATACCGACACAAACCATGCAGACACCGATGCCCGGAACAGGACAACACACAAACGCACGTTTTCAAAGCGCTGGCTTCGGAACGCAGTTTTAACTACTCCAACCTATTGCAGATTTGGAAACAATGCTTTCAGTTTGTCTCCTCGTCAAACTCTCGCCTCTTATAGGAAAGCAAAGCATGGACAAAGGGGGGTGGGAGTGGCCCCATCGGAGTTCACACAAGAAAACACGGTGAAAGTGTGGTGTGTGCAGGCAAAACGCCTTAATGACACCATCTGCCACAATCACAGCAGACGTGGTGCTATAAAAAGAAACTTCCCCTCTCAATTTGCACAGCCTCCGAACCCACAGCTGCCGGGCTGTGTGGTGCGCACAAGACATTTGAGCATCCTTTTTTTTTTTTTTTTTGTAACTTACTCCAAAGAACAAGCGTGCACCTCGGGCAAGTAGCGGGGAGGGGGGAGTGCGGCCGAGAGCCGGCAGCGTATCCCTTGCGGGAGCGAGCGCGATAATACTAAACACATGGCGCCGCTCGCTCCCGCAAGGGAATCGCCAAATGTGCACGCATTGCCATTGAAAGCAATGCAATGCGTGCACGGTTTTGGCTGAAAAGCCGAAGCAATTTCTATAGGTCTTTTCAATGCAGCGTATGTGCGCTGCATAGGCGAGACCTATAAAAACAGAGATTTGGTTTGTAAAACAGTTTTTTTTTTTAAATAAAGAATTACTGAGGACTTCATAACAGTTTTCACTGTAAAATGGAATAACAATCACTTGGTATACAGGTATACTCATGTGTCTGTCCTGGTTTGTTTAAACATATTACGCTGGAGGTTTTCCTGTGCAGAAAATACATTTTTCTCTACGACGCAGAACCTTTTACAATGGTGACTGACACTTATGTCAGAGTTGAGCACCCATGTACTCTCCTTCTTAAATGTCTGTTGTCGTCACCAACTGTTTCCTGGCCTTACCAGATCATTTTTGTATTTTTTAAATCTACTCACCTTTGGACTGTTCCCAGGGGACCTGTTGTGGAGAGTAAGATTGTCCCGCAAAACAGACAAGATGATGGACGGAATGTTGCACAATGACAAAACATTCACCCCCAGTCACAGATCTGGGTTTAATCCATCGTTATTTTGCTCACCGAGCCACCCCAGTTCAGACATGGCCATATGCAAATCAGTCTTGACCCTGTGCCTCATGGGAACAGTCCAGCCCGAACTGCCAAGCCATGTCTTTCCTGGACCGGAATCAAGCATCCTAGGACCGGTTTCTGGCTATCAGCCGTCTTCAGGCAGGATAGCTTGAGTCCAGTGGCTTAGTGAGCAAGGGACCCACGTCTGGACATACCCTTCCCACATAGGGTGAACAGCAAAACACACAAGATGATGGACGGAATGTTGCACAATGGCAAAACTTTCACCCCAGTCACAGATCTGGGTTTAATCCATCGTTATTTTGCTCACCGAGCCACCCTACTTCAGACATGGCCATATGCAAATCAGTCTTGACCCTGTGCCTCATGGGAACAGTCCAGCCCGAACTGCCAAGCCATGTCTTTCCTGGACCGGAATCAAGCATCCTAGGCCCGGTTTCTGGCCATCAGCCGTCTTCAGCCAGGATAGCTTGACTCCAGTGGCTTAGTGAGCAAGGGACCCACGTCTGGGCATACCCTTCCCACATAGGGTGAACAGCAAAACACACAAGATGATGGACGGAATGTTGCACAATGGCAAAACATTCACCCCCAGTCACAGATCTGGGTTTAATCCATCGTTATTTTGCTCACCGAGCCACCCCAGTTCAGACATGGCCATATAAGATTGTCCCTACTTGAGAGCCACTCTGTCAATGTCCACAAGCGCCCACCAAATGCAGTTCAATCCAGAACAGAAGCCACCTCTTGTGCAGCACCCTCTCGCCAGTGTAAAGTCGCGCGCCTGGAGCAACACTTCTATTCCTGTTCAGAGTAGCACTGGTTACATAGCCTCCTCTCTAGTGCGCAAATGGCCAAAGTGTACTCCTCCACTCTGACGAGTGTGTAGAAGTCGCCTACCTCGCGCCTATACAGTGCCCAGTTTTCAGCCCCTTTCGCTGGTTCGCAGAGTCCACCCCGGTAGACAGTGATGACAACTCAACGGAGGCTCGTGTCTGCGTTGGCAAGGGGTCGACATCTCAAACAAGTACAGTAGCACACTATTGCGGGTGTTGTGCATTGCTCTCTACTTGTACACTATTACGTTACATATAAGTGCCAGTCTTCCTCAGCCGCGAGGGCTCCGTGACTTCTCTGCTCCAGAGAAAGAGAGCTTACCGTCTTTGGTGTTTAATGAGAGGAAACACCAAACTAGATCAGCTCGAGGCTCCTGTCCCAGCTTGGTGCATAATACAGCCCCCGCCCATTAAGGGGTCCCCCAACTCTCCATGGAGTCCCCAATCAGCCCAAGGCCAATTACTATCTTTGATATATAGGATTCTCAAGACCCCACATTCTGCGTGAGGGGCATTGTTTCACGCTACGCCACTGGTCACAGCATGATGAAGTACTGCATGGAAAACGTAATACAATAGTATCAGTTATGGTTAACATGCCGTCAGTTTAACACTTACGAACAGAAATGTAAAATCTTGTTTGCAAGATGCTGATATCAATCAATCAGAGTACTTGTAAAGCACACTACTTACCCGTGAGGGTCTCAAGGCGCTGAGGGGAGGGGGTGCCGCTACTGCTCCAAACGCCAGGTCTTGAGGAGTCTTGTGAAGGCTAGTAGGTCTTGGGTCTGTCGTAGGTGGGTAGGGAGAGTGTTCCAGGTCTTGGCAGCGAGGTAGGAGAAAGGATCTGCCGCCGGAGGTTGTTCGTTGGATGCGCGGGACAGCGGTGAGGGCGAGGCTGGCGGAGCGGAGCTGGCGGGTGGGGGTGTAGAAGCTGAGACTGCTGTTCAGGTAGGCTGCTCCGGCGTTGTGGAGTGCGGAGCTTGAAGGTGATCCTCTTGTTGCCAGGTGCCAGTGTAGGACTCTCAGGTGGGGGTTGATGTGGCTGCGGTGGGGGACGTTGACGATCAGTCATGCGGAGGTGTTTTAGATGCGTTGTAGTCGACGTAGGTATTTGGCTGGGATTCCTGCATAGAGTGCGTTGCCATAGTCCAGTCTGCTGCTGACGAGGGCCTGTGTCCCCGTTCTTCCTGTTTCGGTTGGGATCCACTTGTAGATCCTGCGAAGCATGGGGAGGGTGTTGTAGCAGGAGGAGGAGACGGCGGTAACCTGTTTAGACACGGAGAGGGAGGAGTCGAGGGTGAATCCAAGGTTGCGTGCATGGCCGGTGGGTGTTGGTGCTGTTCCCAGTGTGGTCGGCCACCAGGAGTCGTCCCAGGCTGAGGGGGTGGGTCCGAGGATGAGTACCTCCGTCTTGTCCGAGTTTAGCTTCAGGCGGCTGTTGCTCATCCAGTCGGTGACGGCCTTCATTCCCTCGTGGCGGTGTGCGGGCCTTTGGTGAGGGAGAGGATGAGCTGGGTGTTGTCAGCGTAGGAGATGATGTTGAGGTCGTGTTAGCGGGCCACTTGTGCGAGGGGGGCTATGTAGACGTTGAACAGCGTCGGGCTGAGGGATGACCCCTGGGGGACGCCGCAGGTGATGTCGGTGGCTTCGGATCGGAAGGACGGGTGACAGGCGCTCTGGGTTCTGCTGGAGAGGAAGGACGTGGTCCAGTCGAGGGCCTTCTCTTGGATTCCGGCTTCTAGGAGGCGTGTCTTTAGAGTGCGATGGCAGACCGCGTCAAAGGCGGCTGACAGGTCCAGGAGGATGAGGGCTGATGTTTCGCCGTTATCTAGTTGGCGCCTGATGTCGTCTGTGGCGGCGATGAGGGCTGTCTCGGTGCTGTGGTTGCGTCTGAATCCGAACTGGGACGGTCCAGGATGTTGTTGTCTTCGAGGTGGCAGGTCAGTTGCATTTTGATCATTTTCTCTATGACCTTCGCCGGGAACGGGAGCAGGGAGATGGGCTGGAAGTTCTTTAGGTCCTTGGGGTCCGCCTTGGGCTTCTTGAGGAGGGTGTTGATATCAGCGTGTTTCCAGCTTTCCGGGAATATCGCTGTTTCGAAGGAGATGTTGATGACCTTCCGTAGTTGGGGTGCGATGGCTGCGTCTGCTTTGTTGAATACGTGGTGTGGGCACGGGTCTGACGGAGATCCTGAGTGGATGGAGTTCATGACCTTGCGTGTCTCGTTGACGTTGGGCCAGGAGGTCAGGCGGTTGCCGCTGGTGGTGTTCACAGGGGAGGCGGGGTCTCGTGTAGTCGGGGTGGTCATGGTGTTGAAGCTGTCATGGATGTCAGCTATCTTGCGGTGGAAGAAGGTGGCTAGTGAGTTGCACAGTTCTTGTGATGGCGGTATGTCATTTGCGCTGGGGTTGGAGAGTTCCTTTACGATGCTGAAGAGCTCTTTGCTGTCGTGTGCGTTGTTATCCAGGCGGTCTTTGAAGGAGGATCTCTTGGCTAATCTGATGAGGTGGTGATGTCTGCGGGTGGCGTCCTTGTGGGCTGAGCGCGGAGTGCGTTCGAGGAGCTATTTCTTCTCCAGTTTCTGGCATGCGTGTTTGGAGGTCTGCAGCTCGTCGGTGAACCAGGTGGCTCTCTTGCTGGCGTGGTTGTTGGAGGGCTTCTTGAGTGGGGCGAGGCTGTTGGCGCAGTCGTCGATCCACTGTCGGAGGTTGCGGGCTGCAGTGTCTGGGTTGGTAGGGTCGATGGGTGGGTTTTGGGCAAGGGTCTTGGATATCGAAAAGGAATGCCATTATAATCTCCCATTTAATTTCAATTTTTAAAACAAACAAGAGTGAAATACGGAGTACTTCGGATGAGCACAGGTGATGATTCGCACATAAACAGGTACACCCAGTGAATTGTAATTTCTAAGTGCCTGGCGGTGTTTGAAGTGGCGAGAGGCTGAGTACATGAGAAGGCGGCTACGTGGCTCTCGGTTTCCTAACCCTGCGCTGTGGAAAGTTTGCCAAGGAAGCAAGTGATTGGCTCCCACACGAGTCTCTGACTCTGTCTGCCTCGCCTCTCCTCTTGCCGGCAGTGGAATCTCGCACTGTGTAATTGGAGTACGGGACTCGCAGCACCCTGCCCCAGTTGACAGTGGATGCTCGTGTTGCGGGGGTTACACACTGTTTTCCCCACAGTCTCACCAGAGCTGCCGAGGCGCAAGCGCCATTGACCGACACATCCCTTGAAGTGCGCGGAGCTGGAAGTTTAGACACACTTCAGAGCCATGCTCTGGTTTTTAGCGGTCATATTTCCCTGGGACAGCTCAGGGCGCGGTCTGCGAGGCAGACGCGCCCTCTGCTTAGCTCTCTTGTGCTATTCACTGGAGGGTAGCGACAGGCGCAGGGCTGATGCGAGAGATGTCCTCCAATAGAACGTAATGGACTTGGATTGCTTTAGACTCTGGACGGAAAAAAAAACAAGCATTTGCAATGTAATCGGTCTGATTTATATATTTCTTAACTTTAACACTGAGCGCGGTGTCTATATATATATATATATATATATATATATATATATATATATATATATATATATATATATATATATATGTATATGTATAATATATATATATATATATATGTAGAAAGACGCCATATATATATACGGAACGCGGCGCCATGCTCAGTTTCAAAGTTAAAAATTGCTCCAGCCGGAATGACAAAAAAAGTCCTCACCCTGTAATTAAAGGAGATAGTAACACGCCACCAGTAAACGATCCAATTCTGGTGGGCGGGGCCAAAAAGAGACTAGGCGGCAACAAGGAGGAACTAAGAAGCCTCCTTTACAATCAGAAGCCAGCGTTTTGCATGGAAGATGACGCCAGCGAATGAGGAAGATGGGCGGAGCTTCAACTCCGCCTCCGAGAGCTTTGGAATCTGTAATGATTCCAAGAAGCTCTCGTATGACTAGAGCGGCGCATGTGCGCTGCTTTCTCCAGCGGAGACCTAAAAAAAGTAGTTTCGCAAATTAAGGCCACTTTGTGTATATTTAAATGTATTAGAAACAATGTGTTTTTGACAGCCTACTGCTTAAGTTGTGCATCAATGCCCCATTGGCAGAACTTCAACATATTCAACTGGCTTGGATGTAATGCTCCGTATTCAGATTTCATTTACCTCACGGGTACTGTCCCCCAATCAATATATTCTGGAGCAGAGTATTTATTGCCCTCTCTGCAATGAGCGGGCTACAGCTACCACCATCCCCCAAGTTACAGTCAACATGCAAAGCAGTGTACTGAGATTTGTTTCTGTCGCTATGCTGCTGAGGCAGGTAGCCTGTGTCTTGGGCAGAGATAAGGCCCCCTAAAGTAAAGAAATGGATAGATGACATGACTTATGGCAACGCACAACTGGAGCTCTACTATTCCACTGTCTTCTATATCAGCAGATTAAACAATTTTTAGTACCCACCATGTTCTATTTATTTACTACATTCATACAGGGAGATTGTCTGGCACTGAGGGGCAAGAAACTGGTGGGCCACCAGCCATCTGACGAATAGTCTGCATATTTTAAAAATAGAATTTCTTCGGTTTTATCAGAGTTGGTTTGGGGAACTGAAGCATACAAGAGTTGAAATTAGCTTGAACTTTAAGACTGCTATCAGTTTGGTATTAGCTCTATAGGAAACCTTTTCAGATCCATGAGATATATTGAATTCAACAAGTAGGACCATATTAATGTTAAAGAGAGCTTAACTCGGTGAGGGGCGCCACATAATATCTGAATGGTATTACAATTGGAAGGAGAGAGCAGAATGGTTTGAGATCTCTCACAAGAAAATATTTGAACCACTTTAAAGGGTCCAGACAGATGTCAAAGTTATCCAGGCACTTGAACAAGGAAGAACGAAAAAAGATATCAGATGCAGCAGAAATGCAGCAGAAAGGTCCAGAAGAAATCAGTGCAGCCGAATCACCATGATCCTAAATGAGGTGAATGCTGTCTCGCAGTTTCTACCGTGTTGGCAGACTTAAAAACTGATTGGGAGGGATCCAAGAGGTTGTTAGCATAAAAAGACAAACAAAAAAAAAACCTTAAGTTACATATTGGCTAGCTTTTCCGATAATTTTGCAGGGAAAGGCAGCAATGATATCGTTCAATAGATGGAATGAAACTTTGGGTCAGCTGAAGGTTTCTTTAGCAGAGGCAGTACCTTTGAATGTTTCTACTCTTTCTGGATTTCTGTAGAGGCAGGAGAGATATTAGACCTAGTGCAGGCAAGGGTCATCTAGAGACCATTGGATATAGAGGTGCATCGAAGAGCTCCCAATGTTTTTTTCTTTTAAACAACTTTTTCAAGAAGTCCTCAAAGAACACTGGAAAGCAGATGAGGAGAACCAAGATAGATGCTGGAGAGTGGTTTGTCTAGGGGATCGACAATCTGGGAATGTTTATTGGTGGAGGTGAGATCTAGGGGGAGGGGGGGATCTTGATGCCATTTTAGAGTATTAGCTCACTCTTGAAGTTTGGCCCAACTGCCATTGAAAGCTTGCCCTCCACAATGAACATCCAGTCTGTATGTTTTGTCTCCCTCAAAGTCGGAGGACTGCACCCCATGCTCCTATTTTAAACCAAAGACCCTGGTTCACAGAGACCAGATTCTTCAAGCACATTGGGCAAATACAGACATGGCGGGCTTGTCGGAAATTGAAAAGCAGAAGAGGGGTGCTCAATTGATTGAGGAGATGGGTTTCTGTGATGGAGTAGAGTCTAAGGGGGAAACACCAAGGTGTTGAACCTGAGACGTACATTGTCGAAGAGCAACACCTTAAAGTCCCTAAATCCATAGTGCCTCGTGCGTTTAAAACACCTGATTTTTAGAAGGGAAAAGACACTCCGACACACGCGCAAGATGCCAAAGCACGGTACTTCGCGAGACAACCCAGAGTCACAAACTGCTAGGTCCTCAATGCAGAAGAAACACCCAGTTAAAGGAGCTCAGGGAACTTTCTATCCTACCGGGAAAGAAAAACGCATAAAGGCATTGACTCAACTTTTGATGAAGATAGAGTGCAGAGAGGGAAGGAGGGGAGGCACCCTTTAAGGAAAACATCTGTGTGGAAGCTAAGGTGCCTAACGTTGACATCGATGACCACTCCGCAATGGATTGCTAACCCTAATACCCTATTATACTGGTATATCTACCAACATTGGGAAAATCGTAAGTTGTACCTCCCTAAGGAGCAACACAAACTGGTTAAAAACCTTCTTGAGGGAGGAAAGAACATCACTAACTCCTGCCTGAAGGCCTCCTTATGATGCAGCAGACACAGCGAGTAAACAGCTTAACACAAAGACAGTCATGAGGAGACCTGCATGGCTGTGCAATAAAGGTTCAATCCAGTATCATTGATGAGGCTCTTACTGGAAACCAACTATTTGGCCCTGGGAGCCCTTCAGGTATCTAGGCCTGCACTGAAGAGAGGAAGCTGTTACAATCAAAGATATAGTTTCATAGGTTACAAAAGATGTAGGTTTATTAGGGTTAGATAAGGTAACGGGTAAATAAGGTAGACCCCCACCCGGAGCAGCATCCTGCTACTCAGCCCTTCTCAATCCAACTGCCACTCATCCAAGTACAAACACTCAACATTCCAACCATATATCTACCCCCACATAGGTCCCGGCTCCAACCTTTGCTGACCAAGAGCCTCCGGGACACTTGGATGACTTTGACAACTTTCAGGCCCTCGATTCATTCCTCCAGAGAGTGACTCCTCCAATGAGAACTACGCGTCGGACGCTGGCCATCTCAGGACTTCAATGGAGTTGTTCAGCCCTGTTGGCTTTTTAAAGTTCTTGTTTCCCCTTTCTTTAGGTCAGATGTTTTCTGAGGGGGAGGGGACATAACCCCCTTGCTCCCTTCCAGTGGATCTTGACACCCTACCTACCACTTACTACCCAGGAGCTAAGCCCCAGATCTCTCAACCTGCCTATACTCCTGGGCACGCCAAGTCTACACTCCTTTTCCAGTCAACAACCCTGAAGCGCACTGAAGATGCTTCCCAGCTATGTTGCCTGGAGACTGCTACAGTATACACCTTCATATGCGCAAGTAGCGACACAGCTCTCGCGCCCATTCCACCAGGCTGTGGCTCCTACACAACACACTAAACTAATCTCTCTTAATGCCTGGGGCTTGAACTCTCCCAAAAAATGACAGCAGCTATGGCACTATCTTCTCTTACAGTACCCAGATATCATCTTCTTTAAAACACTCTCCTTCTGTGGGAAGTTTTTGCACCACATGTCACACACGCCACATTGAGCCCTAACGTAACTCACCAACCTCTTGGTTTTTTAGCCTACCCGGGGCTCCACAAGAATAATTCACCCAACAGTGGATACCCCTAGGTAGTTTTAACCTCCCTTGCACCCACCACACCACCACTTCTCACTGGATCCCCTTCCCGCTCCTCCCCCACCCCACACCCGCACTCATCTAACAGCTTTTTCTCTTTTAAAAGATCTCCGTGAAAGAGACCCTTCGGGGGCCCGTCGGGCATTGCAGCGCCGGCCTGACGAGGAGCAAAAAAAGCCCGATGATGAAGCATGACATCCTTCTGGGTGTGTGAGGGCGAATGAGAGGCAAGACTTGGCCCTCCCCTTTGGGATTGGATCCTTGAAACTGGGGATATACATCTGCCTCTTTTCCTTCCTTCACCCTCTTTTCTTGCCTCTCCCCCATTCTAATTGTTATCCTCTCTTTCATCTAGGGTGACGTACATGCACCCTTTATCACGGAACAGGTCATGCTCTCACATCACAATTTACTAGGAGGAAATCCAGGGCCATATCAAAAACACAGTGGGTTTCCCTCTCCCCCAATATTATAACACAGTAGTTTTGGGTATCTGCCCCAAGGAACTGGAAGTGATTACTCATGCCAATTGGCGCTTCATAAACCACATTCTAGGCAATGCCAAATTACTCCTAGCACTGCACTGGAAGAAAGCTCCTTCCCCTCCCATTGCACAGTGTTTCATGTGCCTCTGGCATGTTATGGCCATGGAGCTCCTGTCCCATCTTTCACACCAAACAGACTTACAGCGCTCCAACTTTCCCTTTGGTGCAATCAAGCAAGCACAGTGGTGATAGATTACTGGCCTGCTACACTGTAATCACTTCCCTTTTTCCCTCTCTCCTAATAATCGCCCCCTGCATGGCCTCCAGGCATCCTTATGGTTTGCTGATCATGTGATGTATACCTCTGACCTGTATTGTTCAGATGTATACCTCTGACCTGTATTGTTTAGCTGTATACCTCTGACCTGTATTGTTAATTGTTTACTTGAGTTCTTTCTTCTATTCTACTGTGGGCATGTGTCACAACCACACCCTACAAAACCTTTCTCGTTGAGTGATCCATCACTGCAAGGAACTAGCTGTTTTATGTTCAATTAAACTATTTGATGCTCATCACTGTAAGACTTCAAGATATTGTACTGTTGTATTTTTCTTTCTTTAATATTTGTGCCCTCATTTGTGTATTCGTGTTTTCGTGTTTCGCAAACAAAAATTTCAGTAAATAGATTCATAACAAAAAAAACTAGGAAGCCTTTTCCACAGACAAGTAGACTGTAACTATTGTCTGCCACAGTCACTGTATTGACTAAATACAAAAGTCTTTATTTATTCTTAGCCCTTTACTATGTTATTCTTATGCTCTAGTAATGGATGTCTTTTTGTAATAATGTCTTTCTCCATGCCATGTTTTTGCTCTAGAAAATTATGTAACTATATTCTGTTGTAACCACTTCCTTATGTAAAGCGCTCTTATACCTCCGGGTCTAGCCAGGGCTATATAAAACTCTTCAAATAAATAAAGGTCACCAAAACATCAGCAGTACAAGCAAGACCAATTGCAAATCCTGCAAATAGAGGTTCAAGAGATGTTGACAGGATGCTATTGAGAAGGTGCCACTGGAGGAGAGAGTCTCTGGTGTGTATGCAGATTACTTTTTAGTGCCAAAACAAGACATGGCCATGCTGCATATTCTAGAGATACTTTGTGAACAGGTACATTAAAGACATACACATTTCAAATGACAACACTGCAAGATGTTATACCATTGCTTGACAAAGGGGACTACCTAGCAACTGTATATAGCATGGACACTTACTTCCACATTCTGTGGGAAAGTGCCCCTATTTGCATGGTTGCCCCATACCTTTTTAAGAGGACTGGGGGGAACTCATAGACAACAGATTACATTATCATGTTACAAGAAACTTGGGAGCATGTAAGTCTAAATCAGGTAGACCATCTGGTGGATTGCTAACATGGGTTAAGATGTCTTTTGGGTACCATACTAGCCAATTAAATATCATTTGTTCAGATCTGCTTGGCATCAAGATCTCCACCTCCTAACAAATCAAAAAGCTGTCTTTTTAATGTTTACTGTAGAAGTGTTTCTAAATCAGCTGATTCCCATGTCCTCCTTCTTTTGACTGATTACCTTTCCTCCTTTTCACGAAAAGTAGCAGTTGTGATTGTGTCGGTGAATTCTAACGTATGCTTTGAACCATCCGCACTCAATACGAAGTAGCAGGAGAGGATGACAAATACTGGGGTATCTCTCAAATTTCAAGCCCAATATTAACCTCGCTCCCACGGGTTGCCTCGCAAATGCTGGATCTTTGGATAAGCTGCTGTTTGAGGGCTTGTAACAGTAGAACTACCTTTTAAAAGGAATATCAATCACAACCATATTGATTACTTTTTACTAGAAGTCCAATTCTGGGGAAATCTCATTGATATGGAAGTCCTGTCTAGATATGAGTGTTCACTTCCCTCTGCGCCTCTCCCTCTGTGGAAATTGCGAAGGGGGGGCGTAGGACTCCTCAAGTGCCTCGAGATGTCCCTACGGTCAGTAATAATTGCAGGAGAATTAAGTAGGAGAACATCACGGACAATGAGTCCTTACTAGATTAAGATCTGGTTCCCGATTTGTCCTACATGATTATCTTTAAGGTAGCACCTGACTTCATTATGGATGCTCATCTTAAATGGTTCAAGAAACTGAAAATGAGTTTCTTTACTAAACCTCCCCCACATAAGATCCTCCCCCAAAAGGCAGACCCTCCATGGTACGATAGATTGTGGTGTCCATCTCAAGCAATCTGGAGGATACTGCTGCTCGCTTTAACCAATGTATGTCCCACGTAGACCAGTGGATAAGCTCAAACTGCCTAAAGCTCAATAGAAGTAAAACAGAGGTTCTGCTGTTCGGATCGAATACCTCTTTCTGGTCACAGAACTGGTGGTCTCTGGAATTGGGAATTCTACCTACTCCAGTGCACAAGGTTAAGAACCTGGGCATAATTTTTGATGACCGACTCGCCTTTCATCGCCAAATTAATAAAGTCGCCTCTCAGGTTCATTTAACACTGAAATTAATCTGGAAAGTAAGGCCATTTATTCCCCCAGATGCAGTAAAAATACTAGTTACAAGCTTAGGAATATCCAGACTGGACTATAAAAAATGCCCTTCATTTGGGCATTCAGAAACAGTACTTGCTGAAACTTCAGCAGGTACAAAATGTTGCCGCTAGGCTGCTATTGAACATTCCTAAGTACCAGTCTGTTTCTCATGGCCGGAAATCTCTTCATTGGCTCCCGGTTCAGATAAGAACGGAGTTTAAATCTCTATGCTTGGCATATAAAGCTGTTCACGTAACAGGGCCCGAGTACCTGAAACAGCATTTTTGATGGTACCATCCTTGCAGAACACTATTCTCAGCACACAGTAAACTTCTTCAGATACCCAATTTTAGGAAAGCTCGCTAGGGAGGATGCAGTTTTATCTTGAACACTGCAAAACTGTGGAACTTGCTCCCTCTAGCCATTAAAAACTGTCCAACACTGCTTTCCTTTAGAAAAGCGCTGAAAACTTGGCTTTTCTCAAACAAAATCCTTCCTTCACTTAGTATTGGCCGATTCCTCTGTTGCAGCGCCTAGACGCCCTTGGGCATTCGAGTGCTATATACATTTCCAAATAAAATCAAGCTAGAGTAGACTACAAACTAGCATTAAAACGAGCTAAATCAACTTTGGATACAGTAATTTGAAGTGATGTTCTGTCTGCAAAGCGCTCGGGGAACCAGGCAGCTTTCGGGCATATAATAGCACATGGCACCAAGACAAATAGGATGAAGCCAGACTCGCACATTCTTATCTAGATTGGGTGAACCATTTTAAATCCTTATCTAGTAGATTCCCTCTGCCTAGTACGAACCCTGATTTTTACTGGGTTTATGCTGCACCCTGTATGCTGCAAGACTCCTTTTAAACCAGATATTGGTAAAGATGGATGGGCATTCTCAGTTGCAGAAGTCACTACAGCCGTTAGATTTCAGAAGGCAAGAAAGGCGCCTGGGCTAGATTGAATACCGGTGGATCTCTCCAAGTTCAAACCAGTAATTTGGGCACCTTACCTGACAATGTTTTTAATGCCATCTTATCAGGAGGTGAGATCCCAGGTTCTTGGAAATGGGCAGAGCTTATTCCTATACATAAGAAAAGGTCGAAAGTGCGACCCAGCCAACTACCACCCAACTACCACCCAATTAGTCTTAGTGATTCTAGGCAAAAAAACATTATTACGTTTTTAATAGATCATGCGTTTTTATTAGATCAACTCAGCACCTGGACAATTGAAAATAACATTTTAACACTGTTTCAGGCTGGATTTGGTCTTAAAATTAGCAGTCAGTCAAGTTTTTAGATTCCAGTTAATAAGGTGGAAAGAAGTAGACCTAAAAAGAGGTAGCTTCTATGTCACTTTTGTTGACCTCAAGCCGGCATTCAACATGGTCCCTAGGGATCAGTTTGGTGCATCCTAGGTTACCTAGGGCTTCCCCACCCACTACTCCAAGTGCTTGTTTGGCTCCACCGTGATACTTTTGCACAAGTAAGTTGGGGTACTAATGTGGAAAATACCAGCCCCATCAAGGTTGAAAAAGGAGTCTGGCTAGGATTTGTCCTTGCCCTCATGTTGTTCCTGTTGCTTATAAATGGCTGCATCGATTACCTCTTGGGCTGTGATAAGGATTTCCTGGTACCTAGGGGTAACCCAAATACCCACCCTACAATTTGCGGATGATACTTTTAGTATCAAAACCCCCCAAGGGCCTAGAGACACTTTTGAGTAAGTTTAATATATTCTGCCTAGATCACGGATTGGCAGTTAACGCGTTTAAGACAACGTTTATGGCAGTCCACCCTCATAAAGGCTACAGAAGATCAATGTTGGAAGGGGACAGTTGGAGAAAGTGCTAGATTTGGATTATCTTGGCATTTGCCTCTCTAGTGCCAATATGTAGGATCCCCAGGTTACCAAAAGTACTTTTATACTTAAGCATAGGGCAACAGCCGTCTTAAAATTTGCAAGCAAGACCATACTATCAAGCCAGACCTAAACATCAAGGTAGGTTAATGACTGGAAGCAGTGCATGAAAAAATTGTGAGTGGTGAGAGAAAGTGCTCATATTAAAATTAGAGAGTGGACGCATAAAACATTTTATTCAGTAGCCGTACACTTCCAATGGATAAAAAAAAAAACATACAGTTAGTGCAAAGGGTCAGTAAATGCAACAAATAATTACTGACTAGATATTTAGGTCTACATATTTCTGTAAGTTTTTTTTTATTTTTTATAGGACACATACAACTAATCAGGGCACATTTAGACAGACAACACGGTCAATTTTCTAGACCCACAGTTACTATTTTGTAGTTATATGTTCTGTTTAGGGGGTTGTAACTGTGCTGAGGTCTGTAAATATTCCCGTGGACCCTCCTTTCAAACTTTCTTGTTTTTTATAGGTTAATGACTGCCCTACTCCCATCTGTGCTGATGCCAGAGAAAAATATCATAAAATATCTAGTTATCTAAGACACTTTATAATCAATATAACGTCATGTCGATCTAAACACACACACTGAGAGATCAAAGGGCTAGAAGAGTGTAAATGTCGATGATCCGCTGGACCGCTTTGGTTTGGAGGATCCCGAATTCACGGTAAAGCACACCAGTCTGTTGCAGATGAAGGCAGCATCTTTCCAGATAGCTCTGAATCTCGAATGGAGTCGCACAACATGGTGATGGGGATCAATTGTCAATACAACCTCAAGATTATTGGGCTTATTTGATGCAGATCCACATGAAATCACAGATCGAGCTCTTTACTCATCAACACCTTCCCCTCCTGACGACACCACTACATATCATGACCTTATGAGAAGGGCAGCCACTTTCCAAAACGTGCCACTTCACACTCTGAGTCGCTAGAAGACGACTTCCTGTTTGAGGCCCTCTCATCCACTCAGTGCGCAACCCAATACTTTTCAGTGCTCCAGGGTTTGCTCAGACATACTCTGAAAATGTTCAATGACTCAGTTATATCTAGGGTTATTACCCCCAGGGTGGATAAAAAGTGTACACCTTTTCCAGGCGACCCTACATATACCAAGGGCCAGCTTATACCTGACTTCCTAGTGGTGGCCACAGCCCGTAAACGGGCAAACTCTCAAACATCTGGTGAGGTGCCCCCACCAGATAGAGAACGCAAAAGGATAAACGCTGTGAAAAAAGAGAGTGGCAGTCCACTCAGCCAACCATTAGAGGATCGCAAACTCCATTGGTCTCTTGTCACACTGCAATAGGGCCTGCTGAGATGGGATGGAAGACTTTCTCCAGCATCTCCTAGAGGAGTATAAAGAAGGGCATACCAGAATGTCTCAGAGGACAAACTAATATTGAACACAACTGTATGTTGGGCACTTGATGCAGCTGATACAGCAGCTAGAGGCATCAGTTCAAGCGTGCTTCTCAGGAGATCTGCCTGGTTAAAGGAATCCGGTTTTAAACCTCAAGTTCAGCAGATCTTGTTAGCCCTCCCGTTCGACTGCAAACATCTTTTTGAGCTCTGTAAGGAAGTTGGCTTTTTTTGTATTGTACCTCTGTAGGGGTACACAATTCAAAAAATCCAGATAGCCCTTATTGGTTTACAGTGGCTTGCTTTAATAATCCAAGGGCTCTATTTGTGGTAGTTTGGTCGAGCAGCTTAGGCTTATCAGAGGAGAGTTGAGCATTTGTTGTACACACAGAGTCAATAAATGAGACACACACTCAAAAAGAAATCTGAGACCAATTAAGAAAAATTACACCAAATTTTATATGATTTTAGACAAGATTGGAATCGGGTAAATATTTATTTTATTTATTTGAAGAGTTTTATATAGCGCTGGCTAGACCCGAATGTATAAGAGCGCTTTACATAAGGAAGTGGTTACAACAGAATAGTGTTACATAGTTACATAATTTTCTAGAGCAAAAACATAGCATGGAGAAAGACATTATTTCAAAAAGAAATCCATTACTAGAGCATACGAATAACATGGAAAACAAGTTCAAGGAGCAAAGATGGTAGAGGGGGGAAAGTAAAGGGTTAAGAGTAAATAACGACTTTTGTATTTAGTCAATACAGTGACTGTGGCAGTAAATAGTTACAATCTACTTGTCAGTGGAAATGGCTTCCTAGTTTTTTTGGTTATAAATCTTTTTATTGAAATTTTTGTTTGCTAAACACAAGAATACACAAATCGGGGAACAAATAATAAAGAAAGCCGTCTACCACAGTACTATATCTTGAAGTCTTACAGTGATGAGCATCAAATAGTTTCATTGAACATAAAACAGCTAGTTCCTTGCAGTGATGGATCACTCAACGAGAAAGGTTTTGTAGGGTGTGGTTGCATGACACATGCCCTCAGTAGAATAGAAGAAAGAACTCAAGTGAACAATTAAACAATACAGGTCAAAGGTATACATCACATGATCAGCAAACCATAAGGATGCCTGGAGGCCATGCAGGGGGAAATTATTAGGAGAGAGGTACTTTCAGGGATATGATTTTTACAGTAAGATAGAAAAATCCTAAAATATTGGTATTTGAGGCATGAGCTCGGATGCGATAATGTTATCCTATGGGAGAAACATACACTGCATACATACACTTGCAAGCTTATTTTGAGGGTGCCTTTTGGGGCTTAAGGTGCTTAGGGGCCCAGGGGCCAAGGTCCAAGGAACCACCAGCAGTTTGGGTTCACCTGCCCTGGTGAGTCCGGGTGCAGAGGTGCTGCTTGCGTTGGTAACTCTGAGCGCTACGCATAAAGTCTCAGGTAGGAAAGATGTAAAAGAAAGGCTGCAAGTGGGGACTTGGGTACAAGTCCGGCAGAACCCGGTGGGGTGGGTGGTGCGGGCGGCACAGCTCTTGAGGGTCTCTGAGGCAAGGGGGCACAGTCAGTTTACGTGAAATCACGCTGTGGGGCTCGGATGCAGAGGTGTTTTGTTATGTTATGTTATGTTATTTTATTTCTTCTATAGCGCACGGCTACTCCGAGGAGCATCCCGGCGATTTTGTCTGGTGGGTTGCTTGCGTTGGAGGCTCTCAATTTACTTGGGTGACCTGGAGAGGGGAAGAAAACAGAACAGAAGGGCCACTCTCAGAGTAGAACTCATTGCTCATGGAGTCCCTCGTCTGCAGATTGGCTTTGGCTTCGATGGTTTCCGGGCTATATACTCAACAAGCCTTGGTTGCGGCAAATGCTCCAGTACCCAGGGTATTGGTACTTTGAGGCTCCTGGAGGGTTTAGTGTCTCGAACCTCGTTGGTGAGGCTAGGCTGACCTTCTAGAACCACAGTGACCTCATCTTGGCAAGATGCTCTGTCGGTGGACAGTGGCCAGCAAAACGGAGTACCGGATAAGTGTGGCCGGTGCCTGCAGGTGCAGGGGAGTGGCCCCTCAACCTCGAAGGAGATGCTGCATGGTTGTTGAAGCACTGTACAGGCCTCCAAGGGTTTGGGGAGGTTGTTCAGCTTCTAGAAGAGTCTGTCTTCGTGATTGTTAAGGTGCAAGCAGCCAGGCAGAATTTGGCGCCAGTTTAGGAACAGGACCTTTGTTCTCATGTCTTCAGCTCTTCTTTGTCTTCCCTCTGTTGTCAGGTAGACCAATCTGAATCCCTGGGGTCAGGGGGACCACTACATACAGAATTTAGGAGAGTGTAGGTAGTAGTCAATGAGCTTCTTACCCCTGGGGTGACTACACCCCCTCTATATAAAGTGCTTCAACCCTTCATCAGGGGTAGCACGTGCTGTATAACGCAAACCATTCCCTCTTTCATCCCTCCACTATCCTTTTCAATCCAAATAACAGACTAACATGTCCACACGCTCAATTTAATTTCATAGTTCCTTAGACTAATTTACCATTAGTCCTTTTTTGGTTCTCGAGTAGCATGCTATTCACCCAAAATCGCTTCAACACCTCATATGGGGTAGCACGCGCTCTATAATGCAAACCATTCCCTCTTCTATACCTCCTCTATCCTTCTCAATCCAAATAACAGACTAACATATCCACCACTCAAATTATTTTCATATTTCACCTTAGTAATTCACCACTAATCCTTTTGGGTTCCGGAGAAGCGTCCTGCTCAACGAAAAAGAGCTTTGACGCCTCCTCCGTTGTAGTAAGCGCTATATAAATGCAATTACAATACAATACAATGTTTCATCCAGTTTCCCCTATTCTTTAGGTTTAGAGGGCTAAAGCAGAAGCTGCTGCAACATATGGAGCAGAACTTTGGTGATATGTTAATCTAAAAGCCCTGGACGTGGCAGAATTTTTATTTCTAAGAACAGCCCTTAAATTGCCCCAAAGTACGCCACAGATTATTAAACATGATATAGGTTTACGTTCCATTGCACCCCTAGTGCATTTGAAACCAATCTTGCATTGGCTACAGATTTGGTCAGCGACTGAGCTGGCAGAATATAGGGAGGGCCTAAGAGATGTCTTCAATAAACACTGGAGAAGAGTTTTGTTACGCTGCTTTGACTATGTTAAACACTCCTTCTACTCTATGAATCTGCAGGAGTATTGGTTGTCTCCTGTAATTATTCCATCTTCCACAAATAAGAAACTGAATGCCATCTATTGTGAGCTTTAGGAGGACAAATGTCTCTAACATATGTTCATGGGTCAAATGACTGATTGTTTCATAGGATTCAAGACTACCTCATACTTCGAAAATTGTATTAATTATATCAATTTCCCTATTCACAAAAGCCCTTTATATAAGGTTCCGGTTAGGTACACTACTGCTTGGTACCTTCACTGTCAAATTGAATGGTAATCAAGGAGGTAGTAAGATATGTCATGTTTGCAGAACTGCTGAAGAAACCGATCTAATTTTTTCTGTTTTGTCAAAGGTACTATAAGCAGCACAGGTATTGGATTGCTCCTCTGTGCCACCTTTTAGGTGTTGTCCAATATAGGGTAACAATATGATTATGCAAAGTGGACTCATCTCCGGCTATTGTCTTCTCTATTGATAAATACCTGGAGAGCACATAGCAAATGCGTTTGAAAATTGGCTTCCCTTTCCTTATTACGTCTCCTCTTCCTAATGCAAATCCGCCATCCCCCTTGTTGTTTATCATGGTATTACAGCCTTTAGAACGTGTATTTTTTTAATGATAACGTAAGCCGGAGCACATGCACTTTATTTAGCTAGGCTATCCTGTGAGACAGGGTAGAACCCTGAAACCTCAGCTGTATTTTTGTATCTATACTACCTTGGTTTTTATAATGGATACATCTGTATGTTTTAGATTTTAAATATAGTATGTACGTGTCCAGTAATGCACTTTATTACAGTACCTGCTTGTTAAAGTTTATTATTCTGGCCGGATGCTCTTACAAACTCATTCATTTCAACGTGACCTGTATACACTGTACTTTTAGGCATGACTGACCACACTAGGCTCTTTTCTATGGTCAAACGTGTGTGTACATCTGGTTTGCGTCCTTAGGCCAAGAGTGGATACTTCGAATAATATTTTACGCATGGTATTTCTATATTATTTTTAGCTGACATTGTGTTGTGCTTCCTTTGTAAAAATGTTAATATTTTAATTGTATTACTTTTATGGCCATCGGCCAAAATAAAGTAAATAATACTAGATAATGCCTGATTTGTTTGTTGGTAACTTGATAATTTTTAATGCCTCTTTAGAAGAGCGAAAGAAGAAAAAGAAGAAAAAGAAAAAGAAGAGAAAAGGCTCAAAAAAGAAGCGTAAAAAGAATTCTGAAAATAGTGACAGTGAATCTGAAAACGACTCTAGCGGTATGAAAACTACAAATTTGAAATCATGCATATTTTACTATTTTGCCATTGTTTCAGTGAGAAGGATTTTCAACAATATAGTCTCACTTGTATACAAATGCAAAACGTATTTGGGTGTTTAAGTAGCTGGGCCACTGGAATTTAGAGATTGTGCAGCAGCTTTGATTTATGCATATATATACCGTTGCCGCATTTGCCACATAATCCATCATCTGCTGCATAATCTTCTGATTTTAACATAAAAAGGTTTCTAGCTCAAACGGTTCAAAAGTTACTAAAAATGCAGCAACTAGTGTTGCCGCGCAGTGGAAGGCCCTCTGCAAAACTCAACTGGCCACCTTTCTGTTGCTTATTGCTAGATTTGGATGTTAAACTGGTACTAATGAGGTGTAACAAATGCACAGACCGTGTTAGCAACTTTAAAAATTTCGAAATAATGAAGTAATAAGATTACAAAATATGCCACATTGTACCACATAATTTGGCTTTCCTTGCAGCATAATTTACAAAACCCTGCCACATAATTTGACACTCTCCTGCCACATAATTCCATTTGCCCTGGTAAGTAGCATTGATGTTTGGTATTTATATATCTTTCTGCAAAATGTCCGATAGTCTGCAAGTAAATAGTGCTTTCAAAACTTGTAATCTACTAAAATTATGCCTTATCTAAGAATGCTTTTTTTAAACAACTTAATTCCACAAGTACTGTAAATTATGGCTCTCAACCAACAACTTGTCTTCATTTTTATTCTAACCTGTGATTTAAAAAACACCATAATGAATTACCAGCATTATCATTTCCTGTTTCTGTTAACTTATACAAGTTACTTTGCATTGGACAGTAGGCACAAAGATGAGATGAAACTCAGCAAAAATCGTATCTCATTAAATTATAGAGTTCCACATACCTGGGACATAGTGATGATGTTGGTATGCACATAAGTAGTAGACTACCAGAAATAAGAAAACCTTGAGCAGCATGTCGGCAAGTAGGGCATGTATGTACTTGGACACATTTGTATCAGTTGGTCATGTTTGAGGTCCGTTCAGTCTACAAATGTCATTAACCCCCAAATTGCTATTGGCTTTGTGTGGCCCGCGTCAATTATATGCTTTAGTACACTTAAATTAACACATTTTCATTCAGTATCCAGTATCTGAATATTTAAGCCGTGACTCCCATGCCTGGAATTGTTGCTTAATTGGTAAATGATGCTAGCAATGTGTGTTTTAGCTTGTGTAAAGCCCAAACAGTTCCTTGCTTAAGACAGACCTGTCTCTCTAATTTCGATCTGGTGAGATTCTGAGATTGTCCTGGGTATATTTTGTGAATGCATTCAGAATACTGAGATTTGTGAAAAGGCTTAACTAGTATGATTTTGCATGTAGCCTCAGAAACCGTTTGCAATGCTTTTTTATTAGTCCTCCTACCAACTCGAGTGGGTGAACAAATCTAGTTTGGTTGTTTTGTGTAATGGGGTATATGATTTATTTGTAAACCTATGTTGAATGCTTTTCAAGAGTTTCATGGCATTGCTAAGTCCCTTTGTTTTGCCAAGTTTGGGGTAATACATATGTAAATATTACTCTCCTTCTTGTAAGGATTCAGTTGACTAAGGTTGTTCTACTGTTGGATGTTCACAAATATTGTTTATGATCTATCCATTAGTTAAAAGTTGGACTATGTCTTGTTGAAACCAGTAAGAAGTGTCTTTCTTTAGCCATGAGTGCAAATGAATGAATTTTATATTTGGAAGATTTTACCTGGAAAAATATAAAAGTAATTATTTTATCATGGAGAAGAAGGCAATGAACATGTGAATTATTTGTAAAGTTAGATCATGACTGTTTGTGCCGGATTAGTAATTTTGTGTTTTCATCTTAAGAGCCACACATCACCAATGCCTTGGACTTGAAATCAAATCTCTGAATAGTCATTGGGTGTATGAATAAATCTACTGTCCTAGAGGATTCATACCTCTATACTGTCACATTGTTCACTTATAAAAGCAAGCGTTAGCAAAGCCATACATTATGGCCTGATGTATGTTAGTTTTGCAAGCGTATGCCACAAAAAGAGAAGAAAAACAAAATGCATAAAAGTAACACGCTTACACTTGCAATACAGTTTTAAATTTTAAAAAAAGTAGCCATCACATATATAATTTTAACAGTATGTGGAAAATTGGGTCTTGATGCAGTACGCCCCCCAACACACTTTTTGCCTGGTATCTGATGCAACTTTGATTGTGTACTGGGTCCCTGCTAATCAGGCCCCAGTACCTGTGTTCTTTTCTGTAAACGGTACCATTGTCTACACAATTGGTACACTTTAGGCCCACATATAAGTCCTGTGTAAAAGGTACCAGTGGTACCAAGGTCATTGTGACCAGAGAGGGTCTCTAAGGGCTGTAGCATGCATTATGCCACCCTAAGGGACCCCTCACCAAACACATGCACACTGCTACTGCAGCCTGCATGTTTTGGTGCAACTAAAAGTGAAGAGTCGGCCTGGCACACATCCCTGAGAGCCAGGTCTACCAGCACTGCCAGAGGCATGGGCAAATCATCCCTACAGCAGGTCTTACAGCTCTGAGGTAGAGTGCATTATACGTCTGGTGAGTGTGTAACCGCATGAGCAGATATGCCCCTATAGTGTCAAAGTCCATTCTTAAACATTATAAGTGCAGCGGCAAGCCATACGAGTGTATGGGCTAGGAGCTTGTCATTATGAGCCAAACATCTCCGATTAATGAGCCCATACTGATGCTAGTGTTGGATTAATTAATAAGTGCACTGAGAGAGCGCCTCAAAGGTGCTCCCTGAAAACCTGCCAAACCACTAGTGTGTAGCTGAGTGGTCTGCACCATCCTGCCACTTACAGACATGTTTCGGACCCCCTCAGGTGGGAGACGTGTCCTCTCGTGGGTCAGAAACCAAGCCTGCTCTGGGTGGGGGTGCTTCACACCTACCCCCAAGCAGGAACATCATTCAAGGGCCGTGAGCCTCAAAGGCTTCCTGTCCTTTGTTATGCTAGCCAGAGCCTCCAGCTAGTGGATATGTCTGCCCTCCTGAGCAAGCCCCACTTTTGGCAACAAGGTTGGTGGGAAAATTAGTAAGCAGGAGAGGTGTGTCCCCTCTCAGCCAGGATCACCACTAAGGTGTCCTGAGCTGAAGGGACCCCCTTCTCTGAAAATCCACCATATTGTTTTGAAGGATTTACACCAATGGGGTTAGGGATGTGTTCACACCCCAAAGGGAGTAAACACATTGAGGGTGTAGTCACCCTAAAGGTAAGCAGTCCATTAACTACTACCTGTAACGCCCCTAAAGTTTAGTACTTTAGGTGCACCCCTGAATTGAGAAATTCAGATTCCTCGCAACCTAAAGGAGGACCGCATGGCCATACCAGTAGTGAAAACAACAGACAGCAACTTACTTGGTCCCAGCCCTACTGACCTGTCTGCAGCCCTCAAAGAAACCTGCCCAAAAAGCGTCTCTTCCTGCAGGCCAAGCGACCTTCACAACCCTGGGAGGACTGCCTGCCATCCCTAAAGACCAAGAACTCCCGAGGACAGCGGCCCTGTCATCAAAGAAACTAACAAGAAGAGCTCTAGTGCCCTGCTGAACCACACAACCCGACCTCACTTCTGCACCCGATGCCTCCGGCCCAAGTCAAAGTGGCCCACCAGTCTCAAAAAGGTTACCCAGCTGTCCTGAGCTACAGTCCACCCCAGAGTAACCTCTCCTGGACTCCATGACGATGCCTGAAGCCTCATCACGAAAGGTTTTCTAACCGTGACCGGCTCCGGTAAGGATATTCCGGCCTCAAATGATCCCCCTGCACCCGCAGCCCTCAGGCATTTAGGAGCTCGACCGATGGTGCGCCCCGGTGTCCCTCAACATTCAAACATGCCTCCAGAGCCACTGATTCCCTTTGTCCAGCTTAGTAGTCAGAGCCTGCAGAGCCTGCAGCCTGTGTTCGAAATCTTCAATCTCCATTTCTTTGCATTGGCACCCAACGCTCTGTTGGAACTCTGCACCCGGCCGCCTCTGTGCCACTGAGGGTGTGTGTTTAGTGCTCTCTTGTGCCCCAGTACTGATTCTAAGCCTTGGCGATTGACCCCAACTCCGATTTTACGTACCTGTAACCGACACCTCTTTGCGTGCCCCCAGTTTCCATTGACTAACATTGGGCCCCAGTGACTGAATTTGACCTATGCACCCGGCCGCCTCAGTGCCGTGGTGCAGTCTCTGCATTTGTTTGGCCCTTGCCCAGTGTTGGTCCTAAAACCAAAAGACTGGAATTGTAAGTTGTGTACTTTCCTATGAAATTACAACATTGTTTTCCTTATGTAGGTTAACCTTAAAATGCTTGAAAAACTGTGGTATTGTAAAACACATTTTACTGCAACAAAGTATCTTTAGTTCTAAGTAATAAACATACAAAAAGTAATATTTTAACAAAACAATTAGTCCCGAATTTAGTCATTCAGTGTGGGCCTCATTTCTTGCCTGAGTGTGTACAACAAATGCTTAACACATCACTCTGATAAACCGAACTGCGTGCCCACACTACCACAAAAGAGATCGTTCGTATTATCTACTTTAGCCTCTGTAAAGCCTCTGAGGATCCGCTCTACTCTGTGCTCACTATACCTTACTTTGGTATATTATATGCAGAGCCAGCTTCCTACAGTATGTAATTGGTGCTTTCTAAAAGGCAGGTACAATTAGAAAGGGTATAGAAATCCTTGAGTCCACAACTGAATTGCCCTCAGGCCAGTATGGAGACGAAATTTTGACTTGGACCCCCAATGAACCCATTACATTATGTACGCCTTAGAGGCGACCGCTGGACCCTGGTCCGAGTGAAAGGTACCACATGCAAAAATTCCCACAAAGACACGCAAATCCCTGATGGAAGTTCGGGCATCAGTACTCCTTTGTGGCCACACCCAAACAAAGCGTGTGCACGAATCAGCTGCAACTAAGATGTACTTATACGCAGTATCAGAAGAGAAAGGACCGCAGTGATCTAAATAAACACACCCAAGTGGTTAGATATGTACAACTGTGTCTGGGGCGGGCGCGCAGCAGTTGAAGGTTTAATCTGCTGGCATATGTCACAATGAAGGACGTAATCACGCGTCTGTCTGTACAATCCACGCCACCAGGAACGCTGTTGTAAGAGAGATATAGTAGCTGACACGCCGGCGTGAGCCGAGGCCATACCCTCGTGAGCTGCTGTTATCAAGGCTTGCCTGCGGTCCGCGTTGGGAATCAACCTGTCACCAACGTCGTTAATTCTCACATAGGGAATTAAGTCAGGACTTAAAAGACAAAAGTATTTAGAAGGGAAACCTCTAGGGTAATTACCTCCCTTCTCTGTTACAGCTATAGCTGCCAAGATGTCATCATCAATATTACCTTTGGATTATGTAACTGCTGCTACTAAGTATGTCGCAACTGGGGAGGGGAGAGGTGTGGCGCTGTGGCCAGGGTGACTGTTGCTGGATTCAGGGGATCACGGCTTGATCCCCGGCACCGGAGGCAGATTAGCCCAGCACCATGTGACTCTGGGCAATAGCTTACTTAATCTTCCTGACGGCCCCCAGCGCCTGGAGACCCTTACGGGTGATTGTTCGCGCTTTACAAATGTGGATTATTATTATCGCAACTGCGGCCTTCGCTGCTTCATCAGAAAGACAGTTACCAACAGCGTGTACCCCCACGCGTTGGTGACCAATAGTATGAATTACAAACACGAGTGGGAGCCGTTCTTTAAGCTCAGCCACTCGAACCCAAAGCATTTTGTGCTTAATCGTGCTACCTTTGGAATCGTGATAGTCATTCTGAGTCCAAAAGAATAGATTGTCATTGTAAGACTGAACACAGTAGTAAGAGTCACTCACAGTAAGAGTAGTCATACAAGGGACTGCGTACTCCAGTGCAAGCTCCAGAGCACGTAGCTCTACCAATTGGGCGGTACAGTCCCCTAATGTCTGTGTATGCATGACATCGGACTTGAACTTTCCATTCACCATAGTACCAACCACTATTGCGCAGGCCGCAGAATAAGCATGTTTTGAATCCGTAGCCAGATGCGCCGATCCGTCAGTGTATATGATACAATGGAAGTCCTCCAGCGGGCGCATGGTCAGAGGAGCAGGATGAACAAATTCATACTGCAAGTACTCTTGTGTTTGCAAAGAGGAGTCACAGATGAACGTGACATCCAGAGATGTCAAGGACGTGGCCCATTGTATCCACCTCGGGTGCAAAGCTTTTGAATTCGGTACACTGGCTTTCGTCACTGCCTCCAAGGCAGGATACGGTGTAACAACCAACATGCGTTTCCCCTGCGACAGTGCCCGTTCTTTCAGAATCGACATCTGCACTGCAGTCAAACCTTTTTCCACAGTGGAAAACCGCATTTCAACAAAGGTGTACAAGTGTGACTTGTAAGCTATTGGGACTGTGTCACCCTCATTAAAAGTCCGGTACGTGAAACCAACTGCGCCTGGCACGATTCTTATCACCAGGTTTGTATGGTTGTCACGAGTCAGTAAGAATTTAGATTCAAGAAGATCAGACTGCAAAGATTGCAAAATTGCAGAATGTTCAGGCAGCCAGCAAGATTTGGTATAAGTAGGTTGTACCAAGGCATAAAGTGGCTTGATACGCTGGGCATATTCGGGTATATAGGTACGCCCGAAGTTCAAAAAACCCAGCAGAGATTGTAGTTTTTTCAGAGTTGTCAGAGCGCATTTCTCCAAGAAGTGGGATGCTAAACCTTTACCTTCATTGTTGAGCTCGTAGCCCAGGAACAACACTGTGTACTCTGCAATATGTGATTTTGCAAAGTTACATTTGTAACCGATGTCCGCAAACATGCAAATGATGCGGTCAACGGGACACAGATGCTGCTATAATTCGTCGTCTGTGAGATAAATGTCATCAACATACGAACATGCTTCCGGGTCGATTCTCTCCAAAAGAGAGACTATGCGGGCAGCAAAGATGCCAGGACTGTTCTTATAGCCCATAGCTAACCTTCTGAACTGTTTTTGTTTACCGCCACAGGTGAAAGCTGTCCATTGACTACTAAGAGAGGACAGGTTATGGCTAAAAAACGTACAAGACTATCCACAAGGGCAGAACTGTGAGTATTCTGTACCGCGCAGGTCCGACAATGAGAGTTCAAGTGCTGGTAATCCAATACCAAACGATACGAGCCATCAGGCTTAGTCACAGTAAAAAAAGGATTATTCATCGGAGACACACAATTTTCAATCACAACCTTGATATTCCAATTGTTCAAGGATTTCTGCCACTGGATCTTTCGCTTCACGTCTCATGGGATATTGGGGTTGAGGCTGTGGCATAGACCGCAACAGTATCTCATGTCTGGGGGAAAATTTGTCCCATCCACATTGAGTACAGTACAACGCCAGTGCCATCAACTTAGCCCACTCTTCTGCAAAATTAAGTGCCTGCTCCTTCAGCACTGTGTGTGTGTGAAAGCAGGGAGCAGGGAGGATTACCTCCTCCCCTTGTTCCTCCCCTTGCGGAGCAGACAGAACGAAGGGTGGGGGCCAATCAGCCTCTGCTAACAAAATGTAATGGGTAATAGTCCGATTTTCCCAAAATACCCCTTTTATAGTACATTGTATGTCACCTTCAACTAAAAGGACTATTTCATAAAGTCTTTCAGGGAGAGCCACTCTAGTGTCAGCTGTCTCAACAGTAACAAACGTGTCAGTTGCTGTCAACTTCAGAAATGGACGCATTGCTTCCCGCACTACTGTAATTTCCGCCGCGCTAACAGCGTCAGCCCCCATGTCAGGTTCCGAAGGTGTGTTCTCACTATCCGTGGCATACCTCACTGTTAAAGCGGCAGCTTTCTTCTTCTGAAACTGGGGTCTTTGACACGTCTCACTTGCATTTACTGTTGGTCTTGCGGGGCTGCTCTTTGCATTGCTGGGCACCCCGACCTTTGCCACGGTCTCCTCCACTGGTGGGTGAGACCAATATATCCTACAAAGAGCGGGGAGAATGTTGATCAGGAACCTGAAAACGATCAGGTGACTTAATACTAGCGGGGTCGCGCAAATCATATGTGCGCTGAGTAGACTCGGGTATTGGCGAAGCAGGAGGTGACCCTTGTTTCTGCTGCTTTTTTCCCTGTTTTTTATTCTTATTCCAATTCTGCTTCGGAAAAGAGGGGTGCTCATCAGAAGATGCCACTTAGGTTGCTTCTGTGTTGCTATTTTAGCAAAAGGCCTAACACCCAAACTACTGCGGCCAATGGTTTTATAAGCCTCCGCAATGATTTTTGGTAACTGCCGGGGTTTATCGGCATCGGGGACTGCGCGCAAAGCATTAGACACTTGGAAGTTCACTGCATCTCCCTTAATATTAGCAAGGATGAGATCGGAAACAACCTCAAACGCTCCAACGAGTCTCATTCCCAATTCAACAGCTGCCTGCGCCCCGTGTTCATCCTGGACATGCTTAATGACGGAGGGTAGGACAGCCATGGACGGAGTGCCGAAGCACTTAGTATAGACCGTTCCAAATATCTTACCCCAAGTTTCACAATCAGCAACCTCTGGTATTAAGTCTTTCTGCAAACTAATCGTTAGAATCAGAAACAGGAGTCGTATTAGGAAATACTGCTTCCAGCTGGTCAAATTTCTAAGCAAGCCAAAAAGGTAAATCATCCTTATCTTGGGGCCGCTTGCCCATAACCGAATTAACCATGACTGGATTAATTTTCATCCCGGCCGGTCCAGCTGGTTGCCCCGCAGCACCAGGTGGCCTGCCTTGACGTGGCGGGAAACGTATTGCACTAGAGCCCGGTGCACTACGACCAAAGAGGTAGAAAGCACACGCAACTCATCTATAGTGACTTGGTTGTGACGCGGATGCGGCGTGTAACCGGCTAAGACCGGCCATGTGGCCCCGGGAATGGACAAAGGGCCCAACCAAACTGCCATCACCGATTGGGGATGGGTGCCATTAAACCAAATGCGATGCTGCCATGCAGAAATTGGAATCTCCAGTGTCCTATATGGGATGTAGTTTAGAGGCACAGCTGTGGGAGTATAAGTG
The DNA here is from genome assembly GCF_964261635.1 of Lissotriton helveticus. Taxonomy (NCBI): domain Eukaryota; kingdom Metazoa; phylum Chordata; class Amphibia; order Caudata; family Salamandridae; genus Lissotriton; species Lissotriton helveticus. Next base: position 2,046,754,409 of record NC_136063.1, on the reverse strand, counting down.
TGAAACAGACCATAATTAGCATTTACTGAGGGAAAGGTAACCCATGAGTAGAATAACTCAAACGGGTATGCCGCTTAAGCACTCACCACGAAAACTATCGCCATGCCATCCACAGTGACGCCATACGTCTGCAAGGGAGTGCGGACGGCCATCCTACTATGTTGAGGAATCTCGACATCACCCATAGCTACACAGGAGATAAAAAGTACAATGCAAAATACTGTAGCACAAACGGGTAGTAACTCAAGTAAAAACCTTTATAAATTATCAAGCTTGAAAGAACCCATGTAACTATAGGTAGGTTAAACCGTCACCACTGTCAACCGGAAACCATAGTGAGGGTGTCATGGACTGTTATTAGCACTACTCGAGTGTCCCAAAAATAAGACCACTATGTTAGGTGCGCCATGTTGCAGGGATTCTGCTCATACACAGAACTGTGCACAGAGACCCAGGACATAAGTGAATTGTGGTGGACCAAAAAACTCACCTCAGTACCTAGAACCCCTAACTGACTAGCGTCAGTGTCACATTAGCTCTTCGTCCTATAGCAATGGTACCAGTGATTAGACAACCCAGAACATGCGACTTAGGTTACTCTCAGGAATGGTGGGAATTAAGAACACTCTTTCGTTATATTCTCATACCAGTCCACAACATGGGTAAAGAAAGAGACACAATAAAGTTCAAAATATTTATTTTAACTCCGAGCTCTAAGATGCAGTATTTTTGAGAACATAAGCAGCCATATGATTAAAAATAATACGATCATAGCATTGTTACAATGCCATAAAACACAAAAGGAGAAATCATATTATAATGATGTTGGGAACAGGTTTTATAGCACCTCCTATGCCACCCTCCCTAGCTAGGGAATATGGTTTATAAAATATAGAAGGTCTCTTAGGCTTGAATGTGGAACCCCATACCTCCAAGATCAGCAGAAGTGAATCACATCAGGATCTGCAATAGCTCTCTGTCTCTCTGGAAACGGACTTCCTTCAGCGTGTCTAAATCATGCATGCAGTGCGATATTAAAGACGCCAGAATTTCAGCTAGTTGCAGCTCCGTGCATGTTATGTCTAGTGCATGAGTTTATCAGCCCGAACAACACCGTACATTGTTTTGATAACCTTGGAGGCTTCAGCACTCACTGTGCAGACTAAGGTCGAGCTGTAAGTCCAGGGACGTTGAAAACAAGCCATTCTCTTGTGCAATTCACGCAGCCTAACTTACAACAACAGTTACATACAGTGTTGTGTGCAAAAGCAGCAAAAAGGTAAAATGGCGTTTAAACTTCTAATAAGCCTATGCTAAAATAGCAATGTGCGCAAGTAAGGCCCTGCCTTCACTACATACCCACCACTCTAATTACTTTCATATTTCACTTTACTAATTCATCACTAATCCTTTGAGCTCCGGAGTAGCTTGCTACTCGCCGAAAAAGTGCTTTGACTTGTCGGGGTTAGTAAGCGCTATATAAATGCATTTACAATAGAATACAATTAGCAAATTAAAGTATTGACTCACTAGCTCTAAAGTTCAGTTCTTTTTCGGCAAGATGCGAGTGCTCCTGTGATCAGGCAAAATGCCATCTCTCACAGTGAAAGAGTCCCAATAGCTGAAGTTGGCTAACTCATTCCTTCATGCTGTATGCTGCAGTAGGCACAATAAAGCTGTGAATGATACTAAAGCAGACCAGTAAATGAAGTGGGCCAACTCAAATCCCTTTTATGTTTTTTAAAGAAAACAAAAACACTGAAGTCACAAGCAGGAATGAGTGGTGTGTATATTTGAAGAAGGCAGTCAGAGTAATTGCATTTATGACTATTTATGTTTTTACAGATGAGGAAGACAAAAAGAAATCAAAGAAGAAGAAAAAACACAGAAAGTAAGATTATGCTGAAAACAATTTCATTGTTTCCCCTGTAAAGAGGCTACGACTATGAGAATAGTTAGAGCGCTAAATCGTCTAGGTGAATGTAGATGCAGACAGGTTGAACTATGTCATGTGTAAAATACTTGAGGGATAAAGTATTGATGGGTGTAGGTAAAGAGCATGTGCCCTTTATACATTTGCAGGCCAGAATATTCTTTTCTATTAGTAAGAACCGCAGAATGTTTTGAAATCTTCGGACTATCAGAGCCCTGTCCCTTAAGGAGTTGTGCTGAGAATGTAGTATACCAGTTCAGTTATTTTATATTTCCTGTGAGGATCTTTGACAACGTTCTTTTTCTTTAAAAAATCTTTTTACAAAGTCAAAATAGCTCTTTTGTCCCATTTATAGGTATGTTTATAAAGTTCTTTTCCTAATGTAGTATCAATTTATTTTCTCCTTTTAATCTCTTCAAATGTGAGCCAGTACCTTAGTATCCCTCCATTTTCACCTTTAAAATTATATACTCTCTTGGTCGAGGTACTCTGCAGGGCTTCCCTCTCTCACCTCCTCTTTTCTCGTTGGCCTTGGAACCCCTGGCGGCTTGGTTGCGCTGGCTGGGAGCCATCTATTCGGGGCATTCGACTGGGAGGATCGAGTTTCCTTGTATGCGGACGACATTCTGCTTCATTTGACCTCTTCCCGGAAGTCCCTTATTGTGGTATGTGATGTTCTGGCCTCTTTCGGAAAGAACTCAGGGCTTTCCATCAATTGGGGGAAATCCTTGTTGTTTGTCCTTAGGGGGGAACCCCCGGTCCCACCGCGGAACTGTCCCATTCAAATAAGTACAGTTGGGTTTCAGTATTTGGGGATCTTTATCTCTCTTGACCCCGCAGTTCGGTATGCCCGGAGCCTCCTTCCCCCTTTGCAGATGCTTCGGGGTGATGTCGCTAATTGGAGAAAACTTCCGCTCTCCCTTCTCGGGCGAGCGGTCCTTTTTAAAATGATGGCATTGCCTCGGTTCCTCTATGCTCTTCAAAATCCCCTAGATGTAGTGCCAGCCAGCTATTTCCGTGAGGTGGAAGGGTTACAGCGTAGTCTACTTTAGCTAAGTTGACGCTCCCCTGGCATGACAGTGGCATTGCCCTCCCAGATATTAAACGGTTTTGTTGGGCTTCACAACTGGCCGCCATCAATCATGGAATGTATAGCCCCATTGCAGATCCCGGTTATGCCATGGATAGATGGCTTCTCCCTGGAGGCAGTTATAATAGAGCACTGTACTCAAGGCCAGCAAGGTTAGACTTGACAGGGCCGACTAAGCATGCCGTCCGTGTCTGGCATGATGCCACGAACTCTTTGGGTTGGAGGGACATGCTAACCTTAAAAAAAGTTCAATTAATTATATTGAATCAGGTTACAATTATTTATTATAATGTTTATTATATTGAATTGAAAAATGTATAATTAGATTAAGTTCAATTAAAATAAAACACATTAAAAGTAAATAGGGCTAATCCTAGATCCATGTAAATGCCAAGATATGTTGTTTTTATGAATTTAACTTGATAAATGTGATATGTCCTATTCTATCACAAAAGGTTCAATGGCTCTTCTCAAACTCATGAAGATGCTTAAATCTTTTAAAGAGGGTATGTTGTATATCTAAAGAATGAAAAATGTTTCCTTTTTTTTTTTTTTACATATTTAGTTTAGTGATTAACCATTCACTCTTTTTTTTTGTAAAAGTTGTTCCATTCACTCTTTTTGTGTATTTGCCATTTTATAATTTAAAAAAAAATACATTAAAGCTATGTTTATACTCTCCTTTTAGTCAAAGTTCCATATCCAGTGGTAAACGGGAGACTCTTCTAAAATTATTGATACATTCTTTAATGTGAGATTAGATATTTCCAAATAATTGAGAGAGATTGGCTTCATTTCATTAAAGCTACTTTGTGACTCTGGGCGTAATACTCTTTGGATCCAAGAAATATGTCCACAGACTTGTTTAAGAGCGTAAAATATATAATAAAGTCACACACTTTTAGCAACGGTTATGACTTGTCCCTGAGGACCAAGCGAAGACTTGTTCTTGCTCCCACATATTCTAGTTTAATCCACCAGAGGAATCGATCATTGGCTATGTCACAAAAAATGCGTTATCAGTAGTTACACCACCATCTTCACTACTCGCATAGAAAAGTAGCAGGGGCCTGTAGTTTGATGCCTTCATATTTTTGGAATGGGTGAAGAGTTTTTGAAGCACTTTTTATGTATACTACTGGCTGTAAGATAGACATTTCTAAAGAATACGTTCAGCACACATTCTAGTTGTACGGTTGAATTGCATATGTTTTACCCTTCATGGACTTTCGAATCACGACTATACTCTAATTGTAATTATTGTAGAGTCATTATTTTGAATTCTTGATCGCTGCAATGACTGTGGTATCTAACGGAGACTATTTAGATTCTGTATGCAAAGGCCCACCCGTCTTTCAGGATATACTTCTGTGTTTAGTTTGTTAATTTGATGTATTCTTATACTTTTGTAAATAGCAATACGTTGGATTTTATTTTTTATCAAAATGGTAATATTCTTAGATTTGGCCTTCAATTGTGGCTCTTTTCCATAGAAATTCTCATTGATGAACAATCCGCACTGCAGCCAATACATCAAAAGTTATAGTTGTCTCAAAGAACTTTAAAAATAACTTAGAATTATACCTTGAGCAGACAATTATTGTGGCTCCTTGACTGAGACCTTTAAACTGGCAGTGCCCTATTTCTTAACTAGTGTATAAAAGGTACTAGTTTGCGGGCTTCGTCTTGCTTGTGTCTTCGTTTTAAAACAGTTTTCATTATGGGTAACCACAATTACAAGTAGGTGAAAGTTTAGTTTCTATTTCTGTTTTGAGTTTACGCTGTGACCAATGTTGCTTTTTTTAAAAAGAAGTGAATGGGTAAAGAAATACGCATTTCCTTTCTTCTAACTTCATAGAAAGAAGTCAAAGAAGAAGAAAAACAAGAAGACTAAGAAAGAGTCCAGTGACTCCAGCAGTGAAGAGTCTGATGATGATGAACTACATGGTGGAGACCTCTGGGTTGAGAAATCAAGTAGGTTTTGCTGGTGTAAATTTACAGGGCTTGATTGGCAAAAGTCAGACATTTAATCAATTGTAGGTCCCTCTCTCCCTCTCTTCTTCTCTCCCTCTCTCCCTCTCTCCCTCTCTCCCTCTCTCACTCTCTCACTCTCTCACTCTCTCACTCTCTCACTCTCTCACTCTCTCACTCTCTCTCCCTCACTCTCCAACACATCCACGCACCATACTTAAAGCCCTGGCATTCTAATTCAGACACACACAGCATTTCTGAAATCTGTGTAGTCTTAATGATTTTATTGCTCACCTTGACAGCAGTTGCCACACAGTCATCCTACATACAATGACAACATATCTATTATCTTATTCCTTTTGTTCAAACACAGTATTATACAACTCTCAATCATGGTAATGTGCAGACACGCACATTATTACAATTCACTTTGGTAATTCCCTTTAAATCTGGCACATACAAATTAGCAACTATCATGCTTACAAATTCCAACATGCACTCGCACAGATCTGCATGCACAAAACACACATTGACCAAAATCATTCACACCTGCCAACTGTGTATGAGGCCTGCAAATTAACCCCTCAGACACACGCCACCAGAAAAGTTCTAAGACCACATAGGTGCACATAAATGGGTAGCATACACCTATAAATAAACATTCACAAAGACCCACATATGCATGCTTTATTAGGTTTTGCTGGCAATGCGTACGAAGTACGCATGCGCTAGCAAAATCCTTATGTTTCTCTGTTTGGGTCGGGTATCCCGCCCCCTCCTCGCCCCCTCCTCCCATTGGCTAGCTCCATAAATGGAGGCCAGCCATTGGGAGCCGGATCTGTCCGTCAAAGGCCGGACCAGATTCGGGGGCGTTCCCGTGATTTTTTCCCTCTCCGCCCCTCTGTGCGCTCATCTCGGCGGTGGGCGTGTTGTTTTTTTTTTTTTTGTCAGGGTGTGTTCTCTCATTCCGCCGAAGATGGCGCCGGGGGCCCGTCGACTTCTCTTTGCTCCACGAAGTCCAGGTCAGTGCTCTGCATTTTTATTTGATATCCCGCCCCCCTCCCGCTGCCCGTGTGTGCCCCGTTCCCGCCCCTCCCCCCCCCCCGTGTTTCCGGCCGTAAATGCTTCCGCTGCCCGTGGCCAGGTCCCGCTGTATGCACTCGTCACTCCTCTACCCGTTTTTGTTGCTTTTTACCGCTGCCTCGGCTCCCGTTCCCCCCCCCCTACCGCTGCCTCGCTCTCTGTGTCTCCCGGCCCCGTTCCCGCCCCCCTACCGCTGCCTCGGCTCCCGTTCCCGCCCCCGTACCGCTAAGGCTAGAGGACCCACCATTCGAGGTGCCTTCTCTCTAATCTCATATCTGTAGAACATTTGTAAATCAACATTCAAACTTTTGGTTAAATGTGTTACCAGTGACACGTCAATTCATCACCATTCTGCCCTAGCCTCTCTTCAAATTAAAGCCATCCTATACTACAAGAAGCTCCAAGACTCATCTCTTCTGAGCAACTGTCGAACCAAGAAGATTAATTACCACATATCGAAGTCTCAAGTTCAGAAGAAGCTTGAAAAATGTTGCTGATTATTCATTCCTTTGCGTGCTCGGTAATGGGTCGCACGGTCAACGTGAGGAGGGGGGGCGAGGACACGGACGGCGGGAGGGAGGCGGAAAACGTGTACAGGACAGCGAGGGGTGCAATGATGCACCATATTGCCACTACGCATGTTCAGGTTGAAAGTGTTACACTGAGCATGCGCTCTAGAGCATCATCTCTGCTCCGAAAGTGCCCGGTTAATTCCAGACTGAATGAGATGCAGGAGATGCACAATAGGTCGGAGCTGGCAGGTGTAAGAGCCCGTTACATTCCGGATAATTATAGAGGCGGAGTTTTTCGAGTTTGTCTGCCTAGCCTAGTTGTTTACTTTCTCCGTGTTCGTACTAGGTGAGTGCTCCTCCTAATCCGTTATACGGTTTCAGGGGACGCTCTGAAATTCGTCTTGAAAATTCCAATAAACAGAGAAATGAACGGCCAAGATTCAGATGAGGTAAGTGTGATTGATGTGCGTAGAAGCTTTAACATAATAACTTCAGAAACGACGTGCCAAGCGCTGTCCTCTGTACTCCTAAAACACCGGGGCAGGCGATGGGCTAGTGAGTCGATATTTATGTAACGCAAAACAAGCAAATAAAACCCCTTCCAGACGACTGCCAAAAATGCTGAAAAGCAGAAAAAAAGATCCTAACTGTAACTATTTTCGTCTCTTTTTTTTAAAAAAAACAAGGACTTTTATACGTATGGCCACATCTCGTTGTGTTACAACCTCGGTAGTGCATTGCATACATATATGATTGTAGCGTGCTTTCCACTGGTCGCGTACCTTTGGTTTGTAGCTGTCTGTCCTTCTTCATGAATTAAATAATCTAATTTCGGGGGGGGGGGGGAATAAAACTTGCTTTACACATATATCAAATAAACATCAGAAAGTCTGCAAAAAAACAATTTCGAGTCGCTCTCTGTGTCTCCCGGCCCCGTTCCCGCCCCCCTACCGCTGCCTCGGCTCCCGTTCCCGCCCCCGTACCGCTAAGGCTAGAGGACCCACCATTCGAGGTGCCTTCTCTGTGAACTCTCAACTATTGAACTTTTTTTGTTAGCACTTTGCTCCTTAATAGCGTGCTTGGAGCCAGCGTTTCTTTCAGTCATTTGTCTCCCGCCGTCCGTGTCCTCTCACGCCCCCCTCCCCCCGTCCGTGTCCTCTCCCGCCCCCCTCCCCCCGTTCGTGTCCTCGTAATTTAAGTACACAATGATTGACAGCAAAGCCACAGCAAGTGGATAGTTGAAGCAATACAGTCCCATCTGCACAGAAACCCACCCCCATAAAAATACACAGCAAGATTGGTAATTAACATGCCTACAGTGAGTGAACTATTAGACAGCAGGTCCCACCCCTCCAATTACATACACATCAGCCCCATCACTCAATGCCGCAACCAAAGGACTAGAAGGAAGGGCAACCTCGGAGGACCAGAGAAAGAGGGACGGTGCTCCACAGATGCATCCGCCACTGAATCAATAGCATAATTCCCCATACACCACTGAATCAACAGCATCATCCCCCATAGAGTAAACTAACTTGCTGTCCCTGGGGTATGCTGATGTAACATTGTGTCCCTTAGACGTAAGTGTTCCCACTGAAGGGCACAAGTCCTAAAAAAAAAAAAGAAGCAAGTTCGGCAGTTTAAAAGTGACATCATGGCGTGTGACATAGCACATGGCTTCGCAGGATGTGACATCACAGGAAGTGGCATCACAACTCATGACCTCACAGTCAGTGACCTCACAAGTGGCATCAGATCTTGAGCCCTCACACATATGTTTAGCAGATCTCAGTTTTATCTAGTCCCAGTTTTGAATGAAAGTAGCAAAGAGGGACGATTGGTGGCATACCACACAGGATGACGCAGCATACGCGGGAAGATAAGAAATTCCCTTCCCCTCACGTGCCCCACCAGTATCCATCGCTGCCGGCCTCCATCTGTGCAGCTTCCAGTGAGGGACCGCGTGCAGACACCCTAAGGAAGTGTTTCCAAACTGGAGATCCATGCAGGAGGCTCTCTGCAGGGGCGGTGGGAAGGGATACCTTGCAGGGGGTAGTGTGAGAGCACTTTGTGAGAGGGCATAGCCATATTGCACTTGTGTGAGAGGACATGTTGCGTTGGCTCTGCATCGAGGCCTGTTGATGAGGCATTGTTGTGTTCTTTTTGTATAAAACCATTGGGCTGAAGATTAATGTACAGGGCAGTGTTATGTAGAGCAGCACTGTACGAGTTCGACGTCCTAGGGACATTTACAGATCTATCGTGCACAGGGCTATTATGCATGGGTGTGGTGTAAAAGGTCTAATGAAGGAGTAATGTACATAAGACTTTTTGTATAGGCATAGACAGCAGCATCGATCCACGAGTTTTGTGCAGTGGTCATTGTGAAGTAGCGCCAAATAGTAAACTTAGCGCAGCTGCAATGTGTTGGTTTCTTGCAATGAAGCATGATGCAGGAGCATCATGCAGGGGTATTTTTATGGATTTTTGATGTGCAACATGATGAATGGGCAATTTGTTTCCTTTGAAAACTGAATTGTTTGCAAGAAATATTTTCACGTTCGACATATGCCTCCATGCATTCCACAAATGTAAAAAGTAGTTTACGGCTCATGTTCATCCTGAGCTCCGAGTTTATGGCCTGACAAATGGCTTTGGGGAAAGCAGCCTTTCCAGCCCCTCCCAAATGTAAGCAATACATTGAAGTAATTTTTTTGGGCATGAACACGGGGCCTGGTAAGGTGGACAACAGAGCAGATTGGCAATGGAATGAAGCATGTCTAGCCTTAGGTTGCAGTCTGTGTAAGTGTCAACATTTGGAAAGGAAAATCCCCCAAGAGGGCCTAGCCTAGTGTTTGATGCAACCCTTGTGACCAGGCCAGGGAGTTTGCAGTTGTCATCTGAACTTTATACTATAATTTATGCGTTACCATTATAAGATGCAGAACTGAAGTGGCTTTTTACTTGCAGGAAGTCATAGAATATCTTCGGAAAAATAGTTGTACATTTTATTTTTGTTGGACTGGAATGAATGGCAGCGACTGTGTTGCATGTCATTATGTGTTAATTAGTACTTACTGCAATATATCTAAAGGCTTTACATATTGCAATTGCTTGAAAACTCACCATTTGCCGACTCTTTTTTCAAACTTTTCGCAAGGGGCATCCCCCCCCCGAATACCCCTTATGACGGTTGAGATCGCTCGATACCAGCAACTCATCCCAAACTCTTCCGCCACACCACTTTCAAATGTCACCAGCCGCCACTGCCGGCCATAATTATTTGAATTATAACTAAAGCCCCTGCCTGCCTTGCTAGCCTTGACCTGCCCCTGCCTGTCTCGCGCATGCCTCTGAAGCTGCAGGTCAGGCCTCAGCCCTTCAGGTGAGTCAGAGTCTGTCCGAGTTCTAGGTGCTTCCATTATCTTTTTGCTGCACTATTCACTTTGGTCTGGTAGATTTAATGTTTCTTACCTCGCTGTGTTTTTTCCCTTGTTATGCCGTCTTATATTTCTTGTTTCCCTCAGTGTTGGCTTTTTGGTCCTGTACTCCGAGCGTTCAAGTACCTTTGCAGCAGATTACTTTCGGCCAACTTAGATTGATTTCCAGAATTAGCCATCGAGAAATTTTGATCTGGGATTTAGGAAGCATGGATTAACAAACTAGGCCTTGTTGAATTTCCTACCTTATTTTTTTTTCTCTAAAGTTCTTCTGTTGGGTTAATTGTAAAGTCGACAGTCAGGCATGTTTGTTTCTGTTACATCCCCTCCACCCCCCCAACGTTCCATGTTATTTTGCTGGCCTTACCACAAGAGATCTCCTGGTTATCTGCAGTGAAATAATGGAGTTCTGATAGGCAGAGCTCTTGACGGTGTGCCTGAAAAGCATCTGAATAGTCCATTATTTTCATCTCCATTGAATAACCTACCGATTGTGACAAAGAGACGATTACTGCATTAGTAGTGACCACGTGTCGAGTCTACTAGCTACACCGAATGTTAAAAAAGAAAAAAAAATATTTTAAAAGTGCGAGACAGAGTTTAACATTTGCTTTGTGTGTTGTCTTAAATTACCTGTGAGCGTTGCTCAAAGCGTTCACAAATGTAATATTGCTATGTATTTGCTTGGTGGTGTTTGGGTGTCATGCCCTCTGATCACCTGTCGAGTTAATTCCAATAGAATACATTAGACTAAGACCAGGTCGCGCCTGCATTAGCCTAGCCGGAGCTCTCTGATGGCCGCAGAAATCAGCCAAGGAAAGCGTTTTCCTTTAGAGCCACGGTCCCTGGTTCGATCCGGGGTATTTGCTAACAGATAACACCTCCGTGGCATCTTTCTGGAAGGGGGGGGGGGGGAGTTGGTGTTGTTTACTCATTGCACAGGCCCTATGTATTTTACTCTCTAGGGGCTCGCAGTGTGTGGATGGGGGCTCGCAGTGTGTGGATGGGGGCTCGCAGTGTGTGGGGGGGGCTCGCAGTGTGAGGGGGTGCTCTGTGTGTGGGGGGGGCTCGCTGTGTGTGGGGGGCTCTGTGTGGGTGTGTGGGTGTGTGTGGGGGGGGCCCTGTGTGGGTGTGTGTGGGGGGGCCCTGTGTGTGTGTGTGTGGGGAGGCTCTGTGTGGAGGGGCTCTGTGTGGGGGGGCTCTCTGTGGGTGGGTGTGTGTGGCATTTGCGAGAGATTAGGCTATTGCCATTGTAAATGACAATGCCATTTATTTATCTGTTTTCAAAACGAACACATAAATAAAAAATGTGTCATTTCCAATGCCAATAGCTCTAACTTTTACAAAGGCAAAACCGTTGCATTGTAAATGCTTGTTTTTAATGTGTGTTTGCAGATGCATAGACTGGGAAAGGTTGTGTCAGCGGAGGAAGGCGATCTTTTTTTAAATTGTTTTTAATATTTTATTTATTAACAATAAACAATACAGTCATGTATTCTGGCTAGGTATAATATGATACAGAATTTTTGCTGGAAGTGACACAAAAGCAGCACAACAATCATTTATAATAATACAATTCTAAGGGGTTCTTGGAGACTACAGTCGATTGACAAAATATACGTAATTGATATTTCTATTGACTGAATAATAGTATCTTGGGCATACAAGTCTGTCTTCCAATACATATTTGGTATAGGTTACTGAAAGGTTTCAGAGCAGCTTTGTTCTCTCCTTCTACTTCCCTGTCTCCTTTCACAATAAATACTTTTGGCCTGGGCCCCAAAAACCCTTAGGCCAAGCCTGGGGAGGGAGCAGTTCACTCTAAATGTCAGACTTTGTGTTACAATCCATCATTTCTGTATGCCAGTCCCTTATTGTCCGTATTGGGCCTCTGGTCCAGCGCATTGCAACATGGCACTGGGCAAGCAATAACCCCACTGCAACAAGTTTTCTAACATTTTTATCAACCTCTTTATCATAGCCCAATAAGGCAAGCAGCGGGCCAGGTTCAAGGGAAAAATCTGTTATAGCACCTAAGTCACAGAAAACCAATTTCCAAAAATTTAGTATCTCTGGGCAGTACCATGCGATGTGTATAAAACCTGCTTCTTGCTTATGACGGGCCTGACATTCTGCTTTGTCGTGTAACCCCTAGGGATGAAGTCTCTCCAGTGTATAATACACTCTGTTTACATATTTAAAGTGAATTAGTGGGCGTGCACAATTCAAGGAAACCCGCATAGTCCTATTGCAAAAATATTGCCAACATTTATAATCAATGGCTCTGTCAAGCTCGCTGCCATTCCAGGCATGCCTTCATCAAGTGAGGCCTCCTAGACTCATGTGCAAATCCATAGACTCTTGTCACCAATTTAGCAGGGACAGCTGTCTGTATTAAAAATGAAAGCACTGGCATATCGGGGGGTCCCTGCATATCATCCCCTAGCAGTTCATGCAAGGCATGTCGGGCTCTGTAATATTGAAAATGGGTAAGTGTCAAAGTCTCACATCCTCCATCTAATATAGACTCCCAACTGCGTACAACTCCTTCATGGAAAAAATCTCCCATCTTGGTTATTCCCAATTTGTGTAGGGCCTGTGCGACCTCTCTCTCGCCCCACCAGTAGCCATATCCACCATTCCAACAGCTTCCTTGGGGAGTACAGGAAGGATCAAGCTTGTTTCTCCAGTAAGTTCCGCAAAGTATGTGTTGTTGAATTTAAGGAAACAAACGTGCTATGTCACAGCACCGGGACACTAAATAGCGCCTGAGGAAGTGTGTGAGGATCAGCAGCATCCCTCTTGATATCTCATTATGTAAATATGGTCCGCGCATTCAACCCATCCATATTGTAAGGTAAGGACGTCTCCCCTATCTCTTGGCTGTTTGCCAGCCCAAGCCAATTTATTCAGCAAAGAGTGGATAGTAACAAACTGGGTCCGTGGCAGAAGCATTGGAATATTCCGAAACAAGAATAGGAATCTGGGGAGCACAACCATCTTCATAAGAGAGATGCGTCACAGTAAGGATAATGGTAATTTAATCCAGCGAGCCACATCATCCTCTAGTTTGTGGACCACTTTCCAAACGTTTTCTAGCATTACTATACCTGGCTCCTATGTGAATTTGTATACCTAGATATCGCACAGAATCGGTCTTCCACTGTAGAAGAAATTCTAGTTCTAGAGGTCATGGAGGGAGTCAGAGAGAACTGGGACAAGTCTGACATTTTCCCTCTGAGTCCTGATAGTCCTCCGAAACAAACCACCTCCCTGAGTATAGGCGTAAGATGTCTCTCTGGGTCGCAAACATACAACAGCGTGTCGTTTGCATATGCTGAGATAATTAAACAATAGTCCAGGAGGTCAACCCCCTGTGTCCATGGTACTCTCTCAAGCCGCATGCTAAAAGCTCAACCACTAACACATATAATAAGGGTTACAATGGGCATCTCTGTCAGGTCCCCCTTGTGTTCATAATTGGAGATGAGACAATGTTGCTCACACGAAACTTGGCCAGAGAGGCTGTATTTAACACCGTAACCAAACGCAGGACACTTCGCCCACTCCAGTTCGGTGAAGCATTGCCCTCTTGAATGTCAACTCTATGGAGTCAAACGCCTTTTCGGTGTCTAGAAAAAGTGCTACAGCTCTAACATCTGGTTCCAAGCATTGAATAGCAACAAAAACTTATCTAAAGTTATATGTTATACTACGACGTGGCACAAATCCCGCTTGTTCCGGGCGAAGCACCAGAAGCACAATTGAAGCCAGTCGATTCGCCAAGACCCTGGCAAACAATTTGGTGTCCACATTTAACAGTGACAAGGGTCTGTAAGATGAGCAGTTATTTGCAAAGGTCACAATCCGAGCTTTTCTCATTGAAGGAGACATCATGTCAGCGTCAACCATTTCCTCATAGAGTGTGACCAGATGGGGTATAAGTAATCAATGGTAGGCCTTCTAAAAGGTCACCGTGAGGCCATCGGTGCCAGGAGCCCCACTAACTCGCATATACGTAAGAGCTGTACGAATCTCTGCGGGGTCAACGAAGGCCATAAGGTTTTCGTTGTTCTTTGGTTAGCCATGCCATGTTTATGTGCTCCAGGTAGTCCGAAATGGCTTCCTCATCCGGAGGTTTACATGAGCTAAATAAATGGGCAAAGTATCTACGGAACCTATCAGCTATGTGTTCTGTGTCCTGCAATGGTTGTCCTTTCTCATCGTGAATTTCCACAATTACTCCTGCTTCTCTTTTAGGGCGCATTAAGACCGCCAGGGCAGCTCCTGGACGTTCTCCCTGCCCAAACACTCTAGCAGTTGCATATTTGCCAAAGTCTTTAACTTCACTGTCAGCCTTTCATAGTATTCTTCAAGTTTCACCTTGATATCTTTTAGTATTTGGCTATTACCTGAGTTTTGATTTTCTTGCTGTGCTACTTCCCTTTCCAGTCTCAACAACTTATCGCTCAAGGACCGGAGTACTCCTGCATGTTTGGAGATTGTTACACCTCTTATACATACTGTAGGACCTGGGGTCACCAGATCACCGGGGGTAGCCTGGCACAAGCAGGTAGGCACCCGAAAGCTTAGGTGTTAAGCGACTACTCAGCACACGCATCCACTGAGACAACAAAATGCACGCAATGACAGAGACCACACCTGTAGGTTTGATTCAAATAAATAAGTTTTATCTAAGATCAAGATCAGGGACGTCAAAAATCACAGTAGTAAGAACTCATTACCTTTCCTTAAAACGCATTTCTTTCATTACGTAGCCATAAATACATAGATAAATAAATATTAAATAGTAAATAACGGTAGGCCTGACTTCAGCCTTGCTCCTAGTTAGCACCTGCAAGGAATTCCAAATCGAGACATTCAAATAGGATTGCATAACTTAGCAGTAAACATTCCTTCGCTGCAGGAATCAACATGTCATTAACTGGGGGCAAAACATTTCCTAGCTGCAAAGATAAGCAGTTCAACAGCAGATGTAGCTCATTTCACAAGGCTGGAATAAAGCAATTCATGAACTAGAAATAACCCTACAGTAGGTGAGGTCCACCATTTCAGCAGAAACTCATAACTATTTCATTAAGTAAAATAAGTCAGTCCATTAGATAAGCATCAGGCATATAAAACATTTCCCAGTGGTCACTGTAACAATCTACATCTCTTTCATGGCCTTCCTGATAAGAAGGGGGTCTCTGTGACCGTTCAATAGGGCCTAATTCCTATTCTGGCCCAGTTCAGAGGAATTTGGGGCCAACGGCGCCCAATCCTAGTTCTCCCGGGGGGAGGGGCAATCTCGGGGCCTCCTACTGTCTCCCGGGAGGCCCCACGTTCACTCCGGCTGCCGCCCTCCTCCCCCTGGGGTTACCTTTGGATCTTCAGCCTGCTCGGGGCCCTTGCGTAGGCTTCCAGCGAAGGGGAAGGCTCGTGCTCTTGTCTGAGCCCTCCGGTACAGTGTGGGGCAAAAGTCCCAGGACTCCAGACGCTTCCCAGGCTCCGGGACCGCTGAGGTTAGAGGGCGCACAGTGAACGCACCGGCCGCAATTTGCAGCCCGGCCGGCTAGAGAGGTACGGCCGGGATGGCCAATCACAGTTAGCAAGGGCGGGGGCACGGCCTGTGACGCGGCCAGGCGCCCCTTCATGTGATGCGAGTGCGGGCACCTCACTGGGCCTAGTGAGGCCTACTTTACGTTGCGGCGGCCCTCTCCTGGCTCCGAGGGCCGCCGGGACAGTACCAGAGGCCGCAGCAGGATGAGGCGGCCGTAATCCTTTGGACCCACACAGCACAAGAGGAGTGGGGCCGCGGCGGTGAGTGCTCTCGCAGGATAGCGCTTCAGGCCTAGCGCACTACGGGGCCGGTTGACGTTTGTAGCGCCTCAAGGAACGCAGCGCTCAGGAGACACGGTACCGGGGCACAGGGCAGGACAGCGCCTGAGGGACAGTAGCGCTTCTAGGACACAGCGCGATGTCAGTCAGGGAGGCGCTCGACGTTGAGGGTGCCTTGGGGGCAATTGGACAGCGCTTGGAGGCCTTGCAGTTCTGAGGTAGCGCTTAGAGGTACTCAGCGCGATGTCAGTCAGAACACAGCGCTCTCAAGGGCACAGTAGGGAGCGCTGGGTAGGCAGGCGATATAGCAGTCTCTACAGTAGCACTTCGTGGGCATAGCGCTATGGGGCCATCAGGGAAGTGCAGACAAAGCAGGACAGCACTGGGGGGCTCAGGTCGAGGCATGGGGCGCCGATATGTCAAGGTCCAATACCTGGTTGATCCCCAGGAGTCCTTGGGGGGCACAGAAAGGGGGTCTTCTCGGCGCCTGTTGGTTCTTGCACCCTTCTAGAGCAGGATCTAGGTTTCATGAGGAGGGGGTGGGGGGGAGGTTTGAGTTGAAGGCTTCCCTCAGCAGGTCACTTCAGATGGTCCCTGGGTTTCCATCCCGCCGGGCCAGATCAGTGGGCTAGTTCAGTGTTCCTCACACAGCTTGGTGGGCAGCGCCTAAACCCTGTCACCCCCAGTGGTATAGGTTCCTGACTAGGCCCTACCGCCTAAGTCTCCTGCATAGGGTCCCCCAGGTCAGTGATGCCCCAACTGACTAGAAAGTTTCCCTCCCTTTTCTTTTATAGTGGCAGTTGGCAGTTGGCAGTTGGTGACCACTCCCCTATTCTGGAAGGTTCCAGGAGCTTCCTCACTCTAGCTATGGGCAGGCAGGCAGGCTGGTATTGCTACAATGCCTAGGGGTTCCAGCCAGCTTCTGGCTACTAGAGCGCGCCTAACAAGACCACGCTGTGGTAGCAGGGGTCAGTGGCAGCCATGTTGGGGGAAGAGAGCACCTGCACCTTAGCATTGATTAGCAATGGGAAGGTGCCCGGAGACCTAAGGCCAACAAAAAGAAGGTGGGAAAAATTAGGCAATTGCGAAAAAAATAGGGAAAGACCACCCTAGGGCTGACAGGTCTAACAAATACCTTGAAGGCTTCCCACACCATTGCAAAGCTATTTACGGCATTAGCTAATGAGGGTCTGAATCATTTCATTATCACACAGAAACATTGTACAATGTTGCAAACAAGGTGAACTTAAGGTGGGAGGAAAGTAATTGGTGAATTTGAGAGATTTTGAGTGATGATGATTCTGTGGTGAGGGGAATAAATTGCCCAGACCTTTGTAGGCTACTTTCGAAAATTGTACTCAGCAGGGACTCAGATGAATGTAGATGAGTTGCAGGGTTTGTAAAGAAATTGCTGACCCCTTTGCTGTCCGTAACATGCAGGGATAGGTTGGAAGGAGAAGTTAATAGAAAAAGAAGTTTCTGAAGCCATCTCCCAAAATAATCTCTAGGAAAGTAGAAACGCCTTTGTAACAGATGTTGAAGTAAGGATTCCAGGAGAGTAGTATCTCCCATGTGACTTTCCTGTGGCCCAATAGCATTGATGCATATTGCTGAGAAGTCCAAACATAGGTGTGATACTTGAAGACCCATAACTTTGTTGGTTTTTCTAAATAAGGGCCTTTGCAAAAGAGTTGGCCATCTCGCTGTGACCCAGTTGATACATGCAGGTCAATCTGGGTTCTTGCCACACGGGAGTGCTAGACTCGACCTTAGACTGCTTAATGGTAGTCTGGAATACATACAGAATGTCACAGAACCAAGAGTGGTCATGACTTTGGATGTATCAAATCCTTCGACTCTTTGTTATTCTGGATGGGCTGGTGTTGTGCAGTCACTTTCTGTCTTGAATCAGGATGCACTGTATAGGCCTTCTGGTCATCGGGGAGTGGGAGGCGAAGTTTTATTTTGCCAAGCACAAGAAAATAGGCTGATCACGGTCCAAGTCCCAATTCAGGTCTCTGTCATCTGAGATGTCTAAAAAGAAGTCCAAATACAAATCTTGGTGCTAACACGAGAAGTTTAGAAGGTAGTTCTTTCTCCCACTCCAGAGACAAATTGTGTATTTTGCGTTCAAAAGGCCCGACTACACCACTAGTCTTGAATCCTATTCCATGACTTGACCCGGTGTGCCTTAGATTTCCCGGACCATCCTTGACTCCACAGAAGGTAGATTCCTTCAAGAAGGCAGTGCTGCAGCTTTTTGCAGGCAATTTTGTGTTCCCCTGGAGGAGCTTCAGGTCTCATGGATCTGTCCAGGCCCCATGTTTGACTTCAGCTGTTAGGACCTTCAGCAGCACAGATTGAGACCTCACTTGGGCAGGGCCACACCTCCACTCCTTTGTCGAATGCCACACTGGTGGTACCAGCTGGGCCGGCCTTGGCCAGAGAGGTGCCAGGTCCATATCTGACACATTCGCTGACATCTGGTCCGGAGCAGAGTTCAACTAGATCTTGGCCAGTGTTTCGTTCATTAATTACCATGTCACAGCTAGGGGTGTTGGAGGACAGTTCGCCAATATTTTTGATTTGAGCCTTCCCTTCGGATTCATATGGCATGCAATATTTGCAGAATGTTTGCCTGGCGATGCAGATGAGCAACTGGTGGAACATTTGTTGTCATTCACTATACTGATCATGGCCTGCATTTAAGATCTCCAAAATGCTAGTGGTCTTGTCACCTCACCAGAGATGGAATTGGACTCTTTATTGGTGTGCCACACTCATGAAAGCGCCTCCTTTGCTGTGGTAGTATATTGGACAGCAGAGGTGTAGGGTTGCATGCTGTGGGAACTAAGGGTAATTTGCTTGCTGAAATATTGTAGCTTGGCCCTTTAACTTCAGAGCCTTTGCTACCTTTCTGTGAGGCCCTCACAGACACTTTGACTGCAGCATGGTCAAAGCTTGCCTCCATGGCAATGATAAGTGACCACAGGCCTGCTTTGGATGACCCAACCTTCTTGACTAATCACCCACCACTGGAACATCTTATAGCGCAGACTTTAGCAAGCAAAGGTAACTTGAATGCCTTCTGTACTGCCCCGCCTAATAGAGTGTTGAAGCACATGGATGTGCTTGGCAATGTATTCCTCTACACCATTTTGGCAATGCAATATCTGAATTAAGTATGCCTGTTGAGCAGCAAACTCGCCCTCTGGGATGTGGAGAGCGAACTCTTGCCTGCCCTGCCTGAAAAGTTTCAAAAATCCTTCTCACAAATAGTCCTCAATGTTTAGGATGTATCCAAATACATTATATGTGCCATACTGAACACCACAGACTGGGTAGGTAGGCACTAGTGTGGCGACTGGTCATCACGCCTGGATGTGTGCCACAGGTTTTTCCTTGGACATGGAGGCATCCCTCATGGATATGCCTTTTAATGGTTTCAGTCTGTTTTGGTGACGTGGCAGATTCAGCTTTGACGAGGTTTAAAGATTGCCACACTACAGCCCAATTCTGAGGCTTTCTCTCTTATTTTTGAACTTCTCCTGCCACAGCCAAGCTACTTGAATTGTTTATTGTACAGTCATCCATGGCCATTGAGCATGTATAGGTGGGCGGGAGGGGGAGAGAATATGCTTTTACCTGCCCATCTGGCATGCAGGTACGTTGTACCTATGAGTTCTGAATGTTTTCCATTGTAATTACGCTCTTCCCTTTTGATCAAATCTTCCATGTCCCTGTGGTTCTGTCTGTTTTTCACTTGCTGGACAAAGGGGCAATAAGGACAGTTCTGGAGTGGGGGAAAGGGTGCTTCTTGGAGCCCAAAAAGGATGGTGGGATAAAAATGTTTTTTTCGACCTTCGGTTTTTTAACTCATTCCTTCTAAAGAAAGAAATCAATACGCTGACACTGGCCCAGATCCTGGTAGTTTGTTGGAGTCCTTGGACTTGCAGATGAATACATTGATTTAGCCATTCCACAGTCCCGCAGGCAGTTCCTGTGCCTCGTTGAGGGAAAGGAACACTTCATGTTCACTGTGCTACCCTTCAGCCTCACGTCGCGGACCACCTGCAGAAGACGGTCTTGTTCCTGTATTCCCTGGGGTTCTCCATCAACAAGCAGAAATTCCATCTTTTCCCATTGCAGAACATTCACTATATAGGGGACATTGTGGACATGGTGGTGTTCAAAGCCTTTGCACCGCCTCGGTGAGTTCCAGGACATTCAGGATATGACTGATGTTTCAGGCTCAGGCTTGTGGTCCAGACAGATGGTGCTGAGGCTTCCTGGTATGTTGGCCTCATGCATTCTGATGCTCTATGCACTCTTTGCATGTGTAGGTTCTGCAGTGGAACTCAGCTCTCAGTGGGTTCAGTAGTGGGGATGTCTCGGACTTCACCTGTTTGTCGTATGAGGCAGCTTGGGACCTTTTAATGGTAGATGAAAGATTCCAACCGGACTTAGGGAAGGCCTTTCTTCCAGCGCCATCCAAAGCTCACAGTAATGACTAATGTGTCCATTCTATGCTAGAGAGGCCACCTGGACAAGGCTGCTGGTCTCCGTTGGAGCAGAGGCCCCACAACAATCGTTTGGAGCTGACTGACCTATGGCTGCTTCTCAAGGCCTTTCTACCTTTCCTTCAAAGACATCCCTCTTCAGGTATTTGTTTTTTATAACTTTATTTTCATTTAATTTACAATGGCAGGTTACAGCACCTTCAATGTGGACCAATTGTTATACACAATTGTTATACACACACTGGATTCAAGCTAGCCTGGCTGATGAAGGGTGATACCCTGAAGCCGGTCCCAGGATGCTTGTTTTCGGTCTAGGGAGGACCTGGCTTGGCAGTTCGGGCTGGGCTGTTTCCACTGGACTGTTCCCACTGGACTGTTCCCACAAGGAACAGGTTCAAGACTGATTAACTGGGGTGGTCTAGTGAGCAAAGGAATGATGGATTTAACCCAGATCCTTGTGACTGGGGGTGAATGTTTGCATTGTCCAGCATTCTGTCCATCAATTGTTTCTTTTGCATATGTCGCCCTAAGTGGGAAGGGTATGCCCAGACTTGGGTCCCGTGCTCACTCCACCACTGGATTCAAGCTAGCCTGGCTGATGAAGGGGGATACCCTGAAGCCGGTCCCAGGATGCCTGTTGCCGGTCCAGGGAGGACCTGGCTTGGCAGTTCGGGCTGGACTGTTCCCACAAGGAACAGGGTCAAGACTGATTTACATATGGCTGGGTTCAAACTGGGGTGGTGTGGTGAGCAAAAGAATGATGGATTTAACCCAGATCCTTGTGACTGGTGGTGAATGGTTGCATTGTCCAGCATTCCGTCCATCAATTGTTTGTTTTGCTCAAGTTCACAGCATCGCAATTTTTACATCAGATGTCTCAACATACTAAAACAGTATTACACGTTTGTACCTTGGTTATCATTCATAGGCAGCAAGTCTCCAATTCCTTATGAGTACCCTCATGTACCCCCTCCTTCTCTTGCACCTCCTCAGATCATCATTCTACATGAGGTCTCACTTTTCAAGGTTGTCCATTGTGGATGAAAGTCCATACAGCCCTGACGGATACCGCATCCTCTGGCTTCTCCTATAACCCTCTCCCATCGCTTCTATCTTGTTTGACAAATCTGAATAGCAACCATGTGTCTTTACATGTGTTTATAGTGCCATCTACTAATGCTGTTGGTCTTTTCATGGCATACACATTCCAGAACTTTGTCCACCATACTATTATTGTGGGAGGTCTGTGCTCTTCCACAGGTGTGCAGTGGTACTTATTGCTGCTAGAAGGAGGTGCTTCAAACGTTTTCTTTTTGATGTTATATGTGGGTAAAATCTTTTTTCTGTTCAGTCCCCCAGAAGAAGTACCTTTGGATTAAACGGTTGGGTGATATTAGTCCTATTTGTTATCCACGTAAGCACCTCATTCGAATAAGCTATTGTGATACTACATAACCACCACATAATCATATAGGAACCTTTCTCCCTTTATCCTCCATCATGATACCAAACTGCCCACCATTGACTTCAGTCTAGCAGGTGTTTGATAAGACCTTGTTAGTAGCGTTTGAGTTTGCTCAGTGCTGGGAGCATATGGAAGACTTGGATGCCCTTGCTCATACCTTCTGTCATCTTTCATCAGAAATTTAAAATCCTAAGACCTCCTCCCATTTTTCTAGTGTAAGTGGCTGTATGAGTTTGAAAGCTCAGAGTAAATTCTGACAAACAACACGAATGGTATGTAGTACTACAGCAAACATGGTGTGTTAGTTCATGTGTGCTGTACTAAATGGGGTGGAAGTTGATGCACTGCCCTTCAGGGAATTTCCTTGACTGTCCACCTTCTGGTAAGGTCCCCTAATGCCAGGGTGGCCATGCTCAGCAGAGGCCATCTAGCCTGTCGTGACATTTGACCCAGAGGTGGCTCAAAATGTACTCACCCAGTGGGGCGAGTTTTGAAGAACTCTTTTCGCCACTTCTCAGAACAATCACTGTTGAACGTTTTACACTTTAAAGATTCTGACTCCTGGTTCTCTTCAACAGGCATTTCGCCTGCTGCTGGATTCTGCTCTCCTTTAAGAGACTCCCCATCTGTGACTGCTTTCCGGTGTCCTAAAGAAAGTCAGGAGGAATCCGGCTCAAATCATCCGGATATCCCTGGATTGGATTCTGAGGGTCTGGTATTCTGACCTGTTGTATCTGAGCACCTGCCCCCACGCTCCCTCACTTCTTTTGGAGTACCAGTTTTCCCAATGGGGCAGGACTCTTCACCAAAACCTCCTCCACCCTCACTTCCATGCATCGAGATTGAGCTTAACCAGCTGAGTGGTTTTGATCTGCTTGAGGAAGTGGCGGAACTCATCTTGGCTGTTTTCCATCTGTCTACTGTGTTAGCCAATTCTGGACTTTTGGAAAGGTTGTGTCCTGGTGTGACAACCGTTTAGGTGTTCTGCTGCATGCTAAACCTTCTGTTGTTACTCTGTTTGTCTTTCATTTGGCCTAAAGCAGGTTGCTTAGTACTACATGTGATGGCATATCTTCATGAGCAGATATGCCCATGTGCTGGTCAGCTCCATTAGTGCTAGTACCAGTAAAGCCATTTTAGAACATGTGCTGGATCCAAGTGAAAATGAGTTCCCTAGCTACATGATGGCTTCACTGAAAATAGGGATGTTTGGTATCAAACATCTCGTATTGGCAAACCCACACTGATGCCAGTGTCCGATTTGCCAATACATGCACTCAGAGGGCACCTTAGAGGTGCCCCCTGAAAACTTACCAGTCTTTGGTGTCCTAGCTGACTGGTTTCTGCCAGCCTGCCACCCGAGATGCTGCTCTGACCTCCTAGGGGAAGAACCTTTTGCTGTCAGGAGACCCAGAACAAAAGCCTGTCCGGGAAGAGGGTGTAACACCCCTCCCACAGGGTGACCTCCTCATTAGCCTCCTTGGGCTGCCAAGCTTCAAAGAAGCTGCTGCTTTTGGAATGCAAATCTGGCTCCACTCAGAGGAGATGAAGCTGCAACCCTCTGTCCAGAGCTCTCTTGGCACCTGGACAGGTGGGAAAATTTGCGAGTCGGGTAGGCGTGCCACCTCCAGGCTAGTACCACCCCTAAGGTGGGTTACTGTGAGGTGGAAACGATTTTTCAGAAGTAACCATCTTTGAGATGGCCTACTTAGGAATTCTTGAACAGGGCTATAACCACTTCCCAAGATATGACCACTTGGGAAATGGGTATAGCCCTGTTCAAGAATTCCTAAGTAGGCCATCTCAAAGATGGTTACTTCTGAAAAATCGTGGACTTGGTGACCCCAAGGGTCAGTAGCTCATTCACTACTACCCTACACGACCCTAAAACCCTTAAATTCAGTATTTTTGGGAGCCTCTGCCACCAAAGAAGCAGATCCTGATGACCTAAGAAGAGAGAGGACATTGAAGAGCTGCACAAGCGGAGAAAAGAAGAAGCAGCTGACCTGGTACCGATCCTGCCGGCCTGCCTGCATCCCTTGTCGAAAATGGTGCCAAAATCGACTTGTCCTGCATTTGGGACTCTGGAAACTTGAGAGCACTGCCTGCCTTAGAAAAAAGATCTCCTGTGAATAGCAGACCTGTTCCAAAGAACTCCAAGGGAGAAGATTCAGAGGCCTCAGTAATCGCCTGAGCCCGACACCAGAAGCCACAACTGCACCCGTTGCCTCCAGCCCAAGTTGAATTGGACCACCGGTGCCTACAAGGTTCCCCAGCCCTCCAGAGCTAGAGTCCATTGTGGTCACGCCCCTCGCAGACTGCTGATGTCGTTTGCAACTTTTGCACACAAGACTCCTCAACAGTGACTGCTCCCGGTAAGAGAAATCTGATGCCTAAAGACACCGCTGTATCCATCGCCCCTGGCTGTGGAGAAGAGAACCCAACGTGTTCCTATGTCCCCGAGCATTGCAAGCCTTGAACCACCCTTTGGTTCAACCCGACTGGCTTCCTAGGCAGAACCTGCACCTTCTGGCTTTTTAGGCAGAACCTGCACCTTCTTTTTACAGAGACCGATCCCCATTGAAACCTATAGGGCTCCCGACACTGATTTGCAACCAGCCGCTTGCATGCCGCTGGTGGTGTACTGCATGTGCTACCTTGGACCTTGCCCAACACTCCCCTTACCTCTGGGATATTTATCCTGTAAGTACATGTACTGTACTTCTTTGCTGAACTTGTTCTTCCTTCCGTAGGATAACATTACAGAATCAAAAATTGCAGTGTCCACTTTTTAAAGTGAAAATAATGTATCTTCGAAAACATACTTGCCTGAATAATTTTTCGCTGATGCCAACACAAATATATAGATACTTGCTACTTTTATAAATTGGTGTGCCTCTCCTTCTTGAGTTGTTAAGTAAGTAATAATTGTGTGTATTTGCAAACGTCTTGCACTCCTCTGTGTTAAGCATAAGGCTGCTCGACCACACTATACCCTAATAGAACACTCTGGGATTACAAAGTAAGCCCCCTGTCCTCTCAACAGGGAACCCCTGTTCTCTTTACACGGTAGATCAGCTCATTGATATATCACATGAAGAGACAACTTCCTACAAGTCCCCTTTATTTAAGTTACCAGTTGTGATGTGTTTTTGAAAGGAACTATATTTGTTTTCGCCTGCACATTTTGTTATGCCACAGAGGAACCTTAATTTGGCTCTTACCTTCTTATTGTGCACACCTTTTGGAATTGATGGACATCTATTCTTTGAGGTTACTGTCCCCTAGAACTGTCTTTAACATTGTGATTTCTTCCATGCACTGTCAGTAGTTGCAGGGGCTACCATATAAAACCATCTTTCCTGACAAGATAGTGCTGCTTCGGACTCTGGCAACACTTCTGCCAAACGTCTTTCCATGTGAGGCAGTCCATTACGTTTCCGGCTTAGTTTCCTGTGCCACATCTTTCTGAAGGAACAGGTGAGGCTTTACTGGGTGAACCCCAAGAGAGCCATTAGTTTTTATTATTATTCAGACTTGGGAACAAGTGGAAAACCAATGTGTTGTGGAGTTGTCTGGTGCTAAGAAGGGAGGTACAGTCCAGAAATAGATCTTATCCAGATGGATCATTCTTTATATACAAATGTAATACCATGGCCAAAAAAGGAGCCTCATTCAGGCTCATTCTTCCAGAGTTTAGACAAGAAATATGACCTAGACCAGGAGTGTTTCAGTGCAGGGCATCTGACAGGCAGATAAATGAGCACCATAGATCCAGTCACCAGGCGTTACTGTTTTGGGTGAGTGGAGGGGGTAGGTGTGTGTGTGTAAGTGGGGGGCAATGATTTCTTAATCTGAAGTTCAATCCAGATTCTCTACCTTTTGGAATTATTGCTTTGATGCCCACTCAAAAAGTGCCAAATCAGTGGTTAGAATTATCTACCAGTAGAACAAGTTACTTCACTTCAGTGACACTCTTAACTTTTTTTTTGCATGTAGAATGATTCAAACCCAACCCCCTTTGCTCCTATAAAATATGCTAAATTGTTCTGTAATATTGATCTGGTGCCATGACATAATCAAGTAATGGGAAAGCCAGCTCTGTGGCTCCGACAGTTGAAATCTGGGACTTGAACATCAATCAGTGCTTGGCGGTGAAAAATATTTGCCTGGAGGCACTAAAGTTAGCTAGCAATCACATAACCTCTAAGCATAGCATGTATATTGTGTCCAGCACGGCAAAGCCTTGAAAGATAATTTAATACAGGAATATCTCTTGCTATCAGAGATGGGAATGTGGTCCACTGAGGAGGCACATGGTCTAGAAGCTAAGCTGCCGACTTTGGTCCTTTGATCTCTGTTCCTTAAATTACAATTGTGTGAAGTGTATTCAATTGTAAATATCTGAAATGTGATTGTGTCATTTTAATTTGTAGATCCCCACTTGATGCACTCAATCCTGTGTCCTCTCTCAAACCCTCCGTTGATATGTCTCGCACTGTTGCGCCCAGTCAGGGCATGCACTACCAATTCATACAGCGGTACATGCGTTTATAGACAGAATTTTAGCCCTTTATCTATCTCTTCCTGTAATCGACGTCTGGACTCACCAGCATACCCAAATATCTTTAAAGAACATAGCTGTCTAATACATTATATTCGCCACATATTTTTATGTTCAGATCAAGAAACAATTCCCAGTCTCAGGAAGAATCGGGCTCTAGATGGTATGCAGGGCCTATAACTGAGACTTGTACCTTATGGCAAGTTTAGTCCTACATCCATTTGCTGCTCTTTTCTTTGCATTCCTTACTACTTCATTACTGTCATTACGGAGTATTTTTTGCTGATTACTCAAGTGAATGTCTTCAAATGGACCACTTTGAAGTAGCAACAACCAGTCATTGGGTGCCACTATGAAGGTTTACTCAAACGATGCACAGAACCCTATTAAGGATGACGCATTCACTTTCTTGATTTGTCTGCTTTAGTAATATCTAAAATACGCCTTCAGAATGGTCTTGAAATGGATGATGGTAGGCAACATAGCATACTGCGACTGTCCCAACCGCTATGTAAATATTTGAGAGCACGCTGTATCCTTCCAGGCATACCTGCTTGCTACATCAAAGTACTTCCTTATTACTTCAGTACTGTAGTTCTATTTGATTTTCTGTTCAGTTATAAACCTAACTGATATCCTGCACTTAATAATACGAGTATAGCAATGTTCTCCCTACTCTACTTGTTGTGATGTCTCCTCGAAGACAAAGGGGATGTACTTTTTAAGTCTGCTGCAGACAATTTTGGCTGTCTGACAAAGCTAATGTTATAGCTAAAAAAGTGTCTGCATATGATTGCCTAGCAGTTGGTAGTGCGTCAATACAGTGCTTATGTGCAGTGAATGAATATGAAATTGTCATGTACTTCTCTGTGGATGAATTGTTCTGAACCCACTAGTGCTTTGACCACCCCAGTAGCAGCAAACACCTGGCATGAGCACCAGCTGCAAGCCAGGAGATTGAACGCATGTTCAAACTGTCCTAATAGTTGGGTAGAGAATTACCCTCACTTAAGATGACTGCTCCATCAGAACTTAATAACACAGTTGCATGAGTGTTCTTGCATAGAGGAATCCCTTCTTTGTAGCTGTCAAGCACAATGCAGGTCATTGTTAAATTATCTTGAATTAATGTTTTTAAAAAGTATAGGAATCATGTGGTGCTTTTTTGTAGGGATTTGTCTCCCCATTGTAGAGATGCCTTGTTAAATTATGCATTTTTATCAATCTAGAAAGAATTAGGATGTTCAAAAAGGGCCAGTTCTGGCATATGTTTGAGGAAGAGAAAATGTTTTGCTTCCTTAGTTATATTGCCCCAATACTTTTCCCAAGCTATCAATACAGTTTCTTTTATTGGTTTGATAAAAAGAAGCTTCTATGCTGGTTTTTCTTTGGAAGGTCATGCTTCCTCCCTTGGGTTTCTGTCCTGTGATTCACTTGTTTAGTGTGTTTTGAGCTGAATATTGAATTAGTTTTTCTATTCTAGAACCTTTCAAAAAATGCTTCCTGTTGATCAAATATTGCCAATAAATGGGAAAACATGAACCATCATTGTGAGTGTCTGACCCTAATGTACAGGATCCTAGAGTGCAGCTTTTTCCTATACGCATTTGATTACCAAACTCTGATAATGGTGGATTGCAGGTGGGTTATCTTTTTGTACGGCTCCCAGTCAGAAGAACAGTTTTGTTATTTCTTTCATGGCCTTATGTCCTTCAAGTAATAGCAAAATGTTTTTTTAAAGTAAATTAGTGCCTATCTTAATCCATAGTTTCACCAGGTGATATGTTGCAGACAAAAACTTAATAATTAATTGTTGCTATTTAAGCTCTGTTTGACCATCTGTGAGGGATGAGTGTGAGCTAAGCTCCAGCTCTTCTTTGATCTAATCATCAAAAGTCTTTATTTCGGTTTTACAGTACCATAAAAGCAGTAAGCACATTAATCTTATATGACAATAAGCAGGATGAAAAGGTACTATAAAATACTCCCTATACAGACTCTTGGAATTTTAAAACGGATGTACATCCAAAATTAACTTAGAACAAAAATACGAATACATAAAAGATGCAAGCTAGATACATTTCAGTATTTGAGTGCTTTGTCCTAGCAAAAACAAAGCTGAAGTGCCAGTGCCAATGTAACTTTGGTTTTTACATCAATTTTACAAATATACAACCCAATTACACAACAACTTCCATTTTAAAACCCGTGCCCCAAACTACCGGTAGAAGAATACGTTTAAAATAGTAGTTTAAAAACCAATTATTTACAAATCCAAAGTGCTAGTTCAAAACACACGCCCGATTGTTTAGATCTCAATATATTTAATTTGCACTGGACGGGTGAGTAGATATAGCCCTCCTTCTTATCGCCCAAAATTGACCCAGAAATTTTGCTGCTGCACAAGCATAAAGTGGTCTCACATCTGACTTTAAAATGCGTAGGGCATCTTTATGGCCATGTGTCCCGAGTTGTCGACATACCGGAGTTAGCCAATTCCTTCTAGGTCTGGCATAGGCAGCACAGGCAAAGAATACATGGCCTGTTGTTTCATTAGGGCGTAGACAAGAGGGACAGCCCTTATGCTGTGATGTATTTGTCAGCCAAGTATTAGTAAAAGCATTAATAGGTAGGCAACAGTATCTAAACTGAGTGTACAATTTTCTGCCTGCCTGCACTTTTATGAAATCAAGATAACTTTCTAGCCGGCGGCCAGATTTAATATCCGTGAACACATCTGTTAAGGAGCCATGGCATATTTTCAAGAAATTTGTCTGTTCTACCCACGCCCAAAACTGAGATTTTAGTGTGTCCCTGGAGTATATGGGCGGATGACCTTCTAGCTCCTTAGGCACACCTATGTCTGCCCGGATGGCGTTTATGTATTTAAACCACCCGATTTTTTTTACTTATGTCCAAGGCTGAAACTTCTGTATAAGCAGCAGCATAGGACATCAGTTTGTGGGTTGTAACCAATCTATGCCAGAAGAGCAATAGATGCAAGCTCGCCTGGTCATTGATAGACACGATACCCATATCAAGTTTCAAGGGAAGGAGGGGAGAGCTCTGTGGAAGTGATACCAGGCTCCTAAGGAAAAAATGTTTTATTGTTGAGAGGATGTTGACATTTGTAGTGCCCCAAGTCCTGCCCCATATGGCACACTACTCACTACCTTGCAGCTATACAACTTAAGTACGGGTCTACAGGCCTGGTGTAGGAAAGGCAGTGCTCCCGTCGCAAGGCCCCAGTTAACTGGGAAAATGTCAAAGACGCCCTCTCTAGGTGTTTCTTCCATACCATTCCCTCGGACAGCTTGATTCCCAGGTAATCAAAGGAACTCACTCGTTCAAATGGTGTTGATGACCAAACCCCTCTCATGACAAAAAGTCTCAAAACAATTTAGAAGTTTTTGTAGGCCCATAGGAAATTTAGACACCAGGAGGGTATCCACTACTATCTAATCACTCAGCTTGTGATCCCACACCGCAGTTAAATGTTGCAAAAAAGTGGATTTCGAATGTTCAAGATATGATTGGTAAAGTATTTTTATTTTGCTGCAGGAATTAATACGGAAGTAGAAGATGTTGTTGGACCGGAAGCACCAATCATACACCAGTCTCAAGAGGATAAGCCTTTGGAGTAAGTAGCATTTATCATTTAATCCAAGTAATTTAAGTCGTAACCTTTTGCTTTCACTATAGATTGTATTTTTAATATTTTTGTTTCCGAATCAGTGGCAACTTCCTTTGCTTCTAAGTACTCTGCCCAAAGTAAGTAAGTAGATATGTTTTTCACAGGATCTAATTTTTGTTATCAGTTCTTTGTGGACATATCTTCTCCAAGGCTTGGACAATCAACAGCTGCCTTGCTGTCTACTCTATTGTTGTCACTAGTGAGGTTCTGTCAAGGCCCAACATGGGGCTCCGTGCTGATATTCATCTGCGGTCTAACATTGGGAGCTGTGTACGGTGCCGGGAAGGCTTAGCACACTGCAGTTGGTCCAGGGATATTGCTTCAGCCATTGTCTCATGGGGTGCGTACCCACTGCTACCTGTTCTCCCTGTGGGTCTCAACCCCTTCTATACATGCTTTACTTCCTCTCCATCTCCTTGGCCCCAAAATAGAGCTAAAGAGTGCTTAAATGGGAAACCTAATACACAGAGTACATGTTACCATTGCAGGTGGATTATTCTGGTCTATCTCAGACTCAAAAAGTCTGTGTACTCCCCGAAGCAGAAAGCATATGTTCGAGGCATGTGGGCTGCTAAATTCATATCTGATGCATAGATCGCCGCCTAGTGTTGAGTCCGGATGATTGCACATTGTTGTCCTGGAAGAGTCTTCGAAGTATCACGAGATAGGTGGCTCCTCCCCTGGACTACAGTGCGCATGGGCATCGACTCTATCCCCAGATTGTTTTTTTCCGCCATTGGGTTCGGATGTGGTTTCGACGTCTCCGTGTCGGAACCGATAAACTTTCATCTTAAGGCCAAAAGGCCTTCGTTACCTGCGTCGGTATTGTTTGCGTACGGTCTCGAACGTCGTCCGGCTCTCTAAGCCGGATATCTCCGGAGTCGACTAACTCCTCGGACATCGAGGCCTTCTCGTCGCAGCAAGACCCGACGAACTTAACATGGAGCGGAGCCCGTTCAAGTTCTGCCCCGTCTGTGGATCCAAATATCCACACATCGATGTGCATCCGGTCTGTAATAAGTGCCTTTCGCCGGACCACAACGAAGAAAACTGCATGGCCTGCTCCAAGTTCAGGTCCAAGAAGACGCTCAAGCTTCGGCGCGCGGTGCGCCTTGAGGCCCAGCGAGCGACCCCGGCACCCGACAACATCTTCGGCGACCCCGACGAGGAAGGCGATAGCCATCATCTCCAGATTTCGCCACCGTCGACGGAGGTCCTGGCCGATCCAGAGGAATACATCGGAGGACAGGCCCCAGACCTTGAATACTTCGAGGAGGTAGGGGACGACGAAGAAGTTTATGGGGCCGTGGAAGATAGCTCAGAGGAAGAGCTATGCCCCGAGGTCTACGTTATTGAGGCTCAGGTCACGGGATCGCCACTCGGCCTTACCCACGACCATGCACCGCTCTCCCCGGCCCCGCCTTCTGGCCCGGCCACGGACACTCAAGCGGAGCCGCAATTGCCCGTACCGAAACCGAAACCTTCGGATCCTACGGGACACAAGATGGCCGACGTACAGTCGAAAACGAAACCGAAACCTACGGACTCGACAAAACCTTAAATGGCCGACGTCCTACAAAAAATAACAAAGCCTGCTCCTTCATCGACTCCGTCGCCCTCCGGCCCACAAAAGTCGAAGAAGGCTGTTGAGTCGACAGCGCCGCAGAAGGTGCACAAAGAACCCTCCTCCAAGAAGGCCGTCCACCAGCCGTCGACCTCGGTTGCTCCGGCGCGGACACCTAAACCTCTTGAGACGCCTTCGGGCGCTGCTACGGCGCCGTCCGGTAAACGCACGGCCGACCCAAAGTCTACTAAAAGCCACGACCCAAAGGCCGCTAGCTCGACGCATCGGCACAAGGATGCGGGATCTGCAGCATCGGCGCCAAAGCCTTCAACAGAGCCCCGAAGCATTGCGGCCGAAGATTCGTCGACGCCGATACCGTCGACACCACACAACCCCGACGACTCCGAAGATCGGCCGTCGGTTCCAAAACCCTCTGCCTCCTTTACGAAGCAGGTTACTGACTCCCTTAAACGTATAAAGGAAAAGGCATTATCGTCCACGGCTTCAACACCATCGGCTCCGAAATCGGTGGACACACCTCACAAGTCCTCAAGCAAGCTTCTTTACACTCTGCCACCAAAGGTGGCCCCAAAGGCCTTCGCAACCACGTCGGTGCCAAAAACGTCGGATCCATCAACACCAAAAGGCCTCTCTGATCCATATCTTGCCTCTGAAGAGCAATCTGCGCATTGTATCGATGCCCACACAGGGAAATTGACCCTTTATAAAAGGAAAATCACTTCCCAACCACTGGAATCGTATGTTATTCCACTGAAGAAGAAGAGGCCGGCACAAGACACTCCTTTACTTGTTGAGCCTATTCTGCCTCCACCGAGAAGGAGTCCATCGCCTTCCCCCAACCAATCAGGAGGGGATGATGATGAACAGCAGGACCAATACAATTTCCCAGTGGACAATGACCCTGATGTTCAGCAGGACTCATATGGCGACGCTGGGGACCAAAGTGGGCATCAGGTGGTACATGATCCACAAGGGTTTGGGGCACGTACATCTCCAACAGAGGATTCTGCTGCATTTAATGCTTTACTCGAACGGGCAGCAGCAAATCATAATGTGGACATGCATGCTGACCCGGTAGAAGAAGACTTTTTATTTGACACTTTCTCCGTCTCGGAGAGAACAGTTAAAATACTTCCTATGCTTAAAGGTGTCCTTAAACATGCCCCAGAGATCTTTAAGGAACCTACCAGGGCAAGGGTGGTGAACCCACGTATCGAGAAAAAATACAGGCCAGCACCTGGAGATCCTGCATATATTCGAGGACAGTTGCCCCTGGACTCGTTGGTGGTCGCAAATGCCCGCAAGAGGGCAAACTCCCAAACAACGGGTGAAGCTCCTCCCCCAGACAAGGAGTCGAAAGTGCTTGAGGCATCGGGCAAGAGGGTGGCAGCGCAGGCTGCCAATGTATGGCGTATCGCAAACACGCAGGCACTATTGGCACGATACGATAGGGCGCATTACGACACCCTAGAACAGCTCCTTCAACACCTACCTGATGAATTTAAAGAAGCAGCCGAAACACTCATACAAGAGGGAAAGCTTATCTCCAACGCTGCAATAAAGTGTGCACTTGATGTGGCAGATACAGCGGCTAGGGGGATTAACACTAGCGTCATGTTGAGGCGACAAGCTTGGCTTCGTATATCTGGGTTTAAGCCTGACATCCAAACTACAATCCTCAACCAGCCCGTCAATCCTGACACCCTGTTTGGTCCAGATGTAGACACCACCCTTGAAAAGATTAAAAAGGACAACGAGACTGCTAAGTCCATGGGGGCACTTCAGTCTCAACAATTCAGGGGAAACACTTTTCGTCGCTCAGGAGCACGTGGTGTTACCAAAGGACAATTGGGCCAACAAACACAATATGCGAGGGGTGGTGCGCAATCCTCGTACCCCAAGCAGGGTAGAGGGGGTTACAGAGGCAACAGTGCCAAGGGCAGAGGCAGAGGAAACAACAACTCCCGCTCCTCTGCCGCCAACAAACAGTGACTCTCTGTCACTGCCCCCCGACCATACCACTCCGTTCGGGGGGAGACTCCAGCAGTTCCTGCCAGTCTGGACGTCCATCACCACGGACAGGTGGGTGAGAAAACTTATCCAGTACGGTTACTGTTTGGAGTTGATATCCACTCCCCCCAACATTCCCCCAAGACACCGTCCTATATCGGCAGAGCACTTGCACTTATTGCAGCAGGAAGTACTGGTGATGCTGCAAAAAGGCGCTATCGAGCTCGTGCCAGTGGAGGAGGAAGGCACGGGGGTCTATTCCCTGTACTTCCTCATCCCAAAGAAGGACGGATCCCTCAGACCTATTCTGGATCTACGCCCCCTCAACATGTACATACTGTCAGAACACTTCCACATGCTGACACTGCAACAAATCCTTCCCCTGCTCAATCAAGGGGACTTCCTAGCAACCTTGGACCTCAAGGATGCTTATTTCCACATACCACTCCACCCATCCCACAGAAAATACCTCAGGTTTACCATTCTCAACAGGCACTATCAGTTCAAAGTCCTGCCCTTCGGGGTAACTACTGCCCCCAGAGTGTTTACAAAGTGTCTGGCGACCGTGGCGGCGCACCTCAGGAGACAGAGCATACATGTCTACCCGTACCTAGACGACTGGCTTGTTCAAGCAAAGTTGGAACAACAGTGCGCCGCGGACATGTCCCACACTATTCAGCTCCTTCACAGCCTGGGGTTCTCGCTAAACTACCCGAAGTCGCACCTTCAACCAGCCCATGTGCGGCAGTATCTGGGCGCGACAATAAACACCCTGACTGCTATGGCTCAGCCAAACCCAGTCAGAATCGACAGCATTCAGTCGCTGTGCCAAAAATTCAGACCACAACACTCCCTCCCAGCGAGAGTGTTCATGCAGTTGATAGGCATGATGGCCTCCTGCATCTTCATAGTCCCGCACGCGAGGCTGCACATGCGCCCGCTCCAAGAATGCTTGGCAAATCAGTGGACACAGGCTCAGGGACAGCTAACAGACCTAGTGTTGGTGACCGGTCGGGCATACAACTCTCTGCATTGGTGGAATCCACACAACCTTTGCAAGGGCCGACCGTTCCAAGAGCCAGTGCCACAGATAATCCTAACAACGGACGCATCTCTCCAAGGGTGGGGAGCCCATGTGCTCCACTACACTGTGCAGGGACTGTGGTCCACCCAGCAGCAGAAGTTGCACATCAACTACCTAGAATTGATGGCAATCTTCATGGCGCTCAAGTCCTTCAAAGTACATCTGTGCAACAAAGTCGTGTTGATCCGGACGGACAACATGACAGCCATGTACTACATCCAGAAGCAGGGAGGTACTCACTCTCCACAGCTGTCTCATCTGGCTCAGAGCATGTGGAAGTGGGCCATTCAGAGGAACATCTTCCTCATGGCAGAACACCTCCCGGGCAAGGACAATCAGATGGCGGATCTGCTCAGCAGGTACAGCCATCAAATGCACGAGTGGGAGTTACATCCATCAGTACTCCACCCGTACTTCCAGCAATGGGGTCATCCAGAGATAGACCTGTTTGCCACAAGGGAAAACGCAAAATGCCAAAGCTTTGCCGCCAGGTTCCCTCACCCAGAATCGCAAGGGAATGCGATATGGATGAACTGGTCAGGCAAATTTGCGTACGCTTTTCCCCCAGCGCCTCTCATTCCGCTGGTGGCAAGAAAGCTAAAGCAACACTCGATGACTCTCATCCTGGTTGCTCCAACATGGGCACGCCAACCATGGTACACCACGTTTCTAGAACTTTCCATGGTACCGCATCAAAGGCTGCATCTCACATCCCGGCTCTTGACGCAGAACCATGGCGACATTCAGCACCCAGATCCGCAACAGCTCAATCTGGCGATCTGGCTCCTGAAGTCTTAGAATTTGGCTACCTCAACCTGCCTCCGGAATGCATGGACATCATCCGGGAGGCACGTAAGCCCACTACCCGAGCTTGCTATGCAGCTAAATGGAAGCGGTTTGTCATGTACTGTGCAGACAACAAGATCACCCCGCTAGATGCATCCATTCCTAACATCATCTGCTATTTGTTACATCTTTACAAATGCAATCTAGCGTACGCTTCCATTCGGATACATTTATCCGCCATAGCGGCTTATCTCCAAAATAGGCAACACCTCTCTGTTTTCAGAGTGCCTGCCATTAAGGCCTTCCTAGAAGGACTGAAGCGGGTCATTCCTCCAAGAACACCGCCAGCTCCAGTGTGGAACCTCAATGTGGTCCTCACTAGGCTGATGGGCCCACCTTTTGAGCCGCTGCACTCCTGCGAGATTCAGTTTCTCACATGGAAGGTGGCTTTTCTCATTGCTATTACTTCGCTCAGACGTGTTAGTGAGCTGCAAGCGCTCACATTCCAAGAGCCCTTCATACAAATACATTCCAACAGTGTAGTGCTCCTTCCTAAAGTGGTGTCACAGTTTCATCTCAACCAAACTATTGACCTGACTGCATTCTTCCAAAACCCACAAACAGTAGCAGAAAGAATGCTTCATACTGTGGTATATAAATAAATAATACCGGATCTAGGTTTTACTGGACATAGCAATAACAGATAGCTCAATAAATAAGAGTCAAGATTCGAGGTAGTAGGAGTTTGCAGGTTTAATACAGCATAAAGGACAGGAACAGGACAACCTGCACGGGAACAGGATGGCAGCGCTGCCGGGGGCAGGATCAGAATCGGCGTAACATTTAATAACATTGCACAAATATATATACTAAAACAGTTACATTACAATGAATTACAGTAGGCGGAGCAGTGGGTGTGGTCAATAGCAGTCGCGAAAGATAAGGGTGAAAATGGGTGTAACAGGGGCGTATACATAGACATGTGATGTAAACGTAACAGAATATGTCATAAATGGGGCGGAAACATGGAGGGGGCTACCTAAGGAGCCGGGACCTCTAACCTAATGGTGCGCGCAAACTGACAATGACGTGTTACTAGGAGAAGCTGGGGGCTATGAACTCTGTGCTAGGAGCAGAGACTGAAGTCTGGAGAGTCAGGGCGACATGTACCTAAACAGTATCTAGTATCTGATGTTTAGAGAACATGTTGATATAAACTAAGAGTCAGGAGGGGAGAGGCTAACGGACTCTAAGACTGGAGCATGCATTATTCTACATGTAGTGCGTGATGAAGAATATTAAATGACCATTAAATGCAGTATTTCTCTTACATGGAGACGTAAAGGCTAGACAATGACGGAAACTATTGATGCGATTCAGTAGCTTAGGAATGCAGAGAAGGAGGGCTGGACTGATAACTAGAATCATAACATACTCTTGGCAGACTCAGAGGCAGAGCCAGGCTGAGCCGGGCACTGTGAGGCAGGAAGTAAGTGAAGGGTCGAGGATACAGGTGGGGGCTGTATCGCTCCTCAGCGAGGACTCAGAAGACAGGAGCTGAATCTGGTGTCCGGGCCCTTTTGAGGCCTAGAAACGGGGACTTTATAATGAAATAACGTGCACACTGAGAAACGTGGCAACGTAACTTTACATAGGCCTGATACTCGTAGCTTTCACGAGAACTGGAAACTGGCATACTAGTGATGGACACAACTGTAATTGCGTCTTTAATCAAACATGGGGGATACATATGCATATTTAATCATGCACACATAACATAAGATGGTGGACACGTAGGGACACAGAACATGGCAAAATTTACTTTTCCACATTCCCTCCTTGTCACTACGTTTCCATCAGGAAACATCAATATTCATGATACCATCTATCATTTCATACAGTATCATTTGCTCGTCTCGAATTTTCTTGGAACTGGATTTAGGACGGGACTTGGGACTAGGAACACATGATGTAGCACAAATGCCGTAAATCGCAGGGCCACATTGTAAACAGAGGCAGCAACTGAATATGATCGCTACTGCAATACCCAGAAATGACAATACTTTCCATCCCCAGGCGGAAATTATATTCCAGAACCAACCGGACCATGTCCAGGTGCCTGGATCTTGGTGTAACATATGGGCAATTTTATGGAGTCTGGTAATAGCTGAATAAACAGACGGCGCGTTATTAGGAATGAAAATGCAGCAACTAGATCCGATGACTCTACAGGCCCCGCCCCTATCGGCCAGTATGACGTCAAGGACGAGACGATTCTGGAGCACGACAATTCTCATAAAGGATTGTTCTTCGGTTAAGTTACCTAGAGCAGAAGTAGTCTCAATCACTACTGCTTCAAGTGTTCTGGTTAATCTACGTATCAGTTTACTATTTACAACAGTACCTAAGTAGGGGAAGACACCTTTATTGATATCTATGTATTGTTCTAGAGCAGTTTCAGTATAATCGACAATCGGGAGATTTCTCTTGTGTCTAGTATGTACTAGGAGGGAATTCCTATGATAGTCAGGTGGGGCTAGGAAAACTGGTGGCAGTAGGAAGGCAATGTAACATGTTCCCTCCCAATCGAGGGGCAGACGAACATATGCGGTCTGACCACAAACAAAATAAGAATGACGTGAAGCTTTGAAAATAGATTTCCTACTGTCACTATACTTGACAATAATAGTACAATCACTATGGCCTACATGTACGGAGCCATTATTTCGGACACATAATTCACCTTTGACTGGTAGTACTGACATAGCAGGTAAGTCTGGAGTAGAATCAGACTGAACATTCAGGACCATAAAATTCGAAGAATAATTACCTAGATTATAAACTTCATTCTCTAGATCTAACCCTGTTCTGTGGGGAAGACCTTGCTTGTCTGGGAAACATGTACTGTTCAGAAAAGACATATCTGTTGAGGATGACGTTAACGTGGACCATGCTCCACACGAACCATTATGTGAAAATGGATAAGGAAAGAGTGGCAGAACTCCCTTCGGTGTCTGGAAAGGGGGGAGTCGACCACACACCCAACAATTTGTGACATTGTTGGTCTGGTGTGAATAATGTAACATGCGGATAAAAGAGTTATTACGCATAGCAAGACGATAAGAAAGTTCATGAGGAGGCAGATCACTAAACGTGTGCTCTACTGTAACATTAGCAGACTTATTTACATGAGAAACTGAAAAACACAAATAAAATGCATAACTGGTGCAGGAGATCATAATGCTGAAATATAGCAGAAAACATAAAATAATAGTGCAACTTCTAGAGTTCTCACTAACTCTCTCTCTGTGGGGGTCTATTATATACATGTCAGAAACCGGTCTAACCGTTTCACCTAGGGGAGGACTTAGACAATCAAACTGGCTGACTTATTTTACTAGACCTTAGTTTAAGCTTATACTCCTGCTGCGGAGTTTTCTCTAACAGGGAAGGGTTCGTAGCAATGTCTTTTGCGGGACAGTCCTTAAGAATAGTACTTTGGCAGTCTTTAAGATCCTCGGAAATGTTCTTTGAAACAGGTTTCAATCCAAAAAATCTTTTCACATGTGACAAATGGACCCAGCCCTTCCTGCCTTCCAGCTTGACGGCAGTACGGGTGGCCAGGAGGACCTGTCGGGGTTCCTTCCAGCGAGGCTCCAGCGGACTTGAACGATCAAAGTTCCTGACCAAAACCATGCATCCGGGAACGATTTCATGCGGTGCCACCTCGGTATTGTCTGGAAATGCGGCAGCAACCTGTGAACGACAAGAGTTGAGGGCAGACATCAAGGAAGCTAGGTAATCTGTCAGCATATTACTTGAAACATCGGTAATACTTCGAGGTCTAGGTGTACCCCACATGTTAGGGGGGCGGCCGAATACGACCTCATAAGGGGACAGACCTGATCTGGAATGTGCGACCATGCGCATATAAAACAAGGCAACTGGCAGAGCTACTAGCCAGTCTACACCTTTCTCTTTACATACTTTTGCGATTCGGATTTTCAGGGTCTGATTATGTCTCTCTACGAGACCGGCTGCTTCTGGATGGCGTACACAATGGAACTTCCACTGGTACCCTAACAACAGGGAAACATGTTTCATCAACTCGGATGAGAATGGCTGGCCGTTGTCAGAATATACGACTCTAGGGAGTCCGTAGCGGGGGAAGAATTCACGAACCAACTGCTTGGCAGTGGTCGCGGCTGTGTAATCTAGGACTGGATATGCCTCTGTCCACCTGGACAAAGCGCATACCACTACAAGGACATACTTGAAACCTCGACATCGCTCCATCTGAATATAATCCATCTGGAGGACTTCAAAAGGGTGGTCAGGGGGCTGGAATCCACCTTGTTCCACCGGAACACTTTTACCTGGATTAAACTGACAACATATCATACAAGTACGGACTTTCTGCTTGGCTGCAGCTCGTAAATGCTTGTTGAACCAAATGTTCTGGATACTGTCTAACATAGCTTTTTCTCCTAAATGTGCTGGACTATGTGCGGTATTGATAATGACTTGAACCATAGAGTCGGGGAGAAACCATGTGGCTTTACCCTTCGTTACCCATCCCTGATCTGTCTGGACCCCTCCTTGTTCGGACCATTTCTTGATTTCCTCGGGAGTAGCATGTAACTGGATATCTATGACATCTTGAGTGGGGTCCTTAACTGTCATACAGGTAGTCAGATCTGGAGTGTATGTCGGTGTCTTATTAACTGGAATGTCTGGCGTCTGTGCTGTAAGCTTGGCTGTGCGATCTGCTAGATCATTACCTTGAGAAATAGTGTCAGTAACTTTCGTATGTGCTTTGCATTTCATGATAGCAATAGATGTCGGTAAGTGTATGGCATCTAACAGAGCTTGAATAAGGAGACCATGCTGAATCTTGGTTCCATGAGAAGTCATGAAACCTCTCTCCTGCCAGAGCACTCCGAAGTCGTGTACGACTCCAAATGCGTAACGTGAATCTGTGTAAACATTAACTTTCAGGTTCTTGGCGTGTATGCAGGCTTGTGTCAGAGCAACTAGCTCTGCTGCTTGAGCAGACAGGGTGTCAATACGATGTGTTTCAATAACTTCAGTGTCAGTAGTCACTGCATACGCGGCTACTAGTTCTCCTGTACTTGTTCTCATACATGAACCATCCACATAAAGTGTCAGGTCGGGATCTGGTAATGGAATATCTGTCAGATCTTGTCTTGGCTTTGTCGTAGCGTTAACTACTTCCACACAGTCGTGTGTGGCAGGATTTGAATTAACTGACGGTAACAGTGTTGCAGGATTTAGAACGTTGCAGCGTCTGATTTCTATGTGTGGCTGGAACAGTGTCAATTCATAACCTGTTAAACGTGCAATTGTCAAGTGCTGAGTCTGTGTTCGGTTTTAAAAGAACTTCCACGGAGTGTGGGACTTGTACTGTCAAGGAATGTCCTAATACTATGGAATCACTTTGTCTGATAGCTAGTGCTGTGGCTGCAACTGACTTGAGGCACGCAGGCAGAGCCTGGGCTACAGGATCTAATGTGCTCGAAAAATAAGCACAGGGCTTGTATTGTCCTGCTTGATCTTGTGTGAGAACAGATAATGCTGTACCTTCGCGTTCAGTGACAAAAAGTGTAAAAGGCTTACTGTAGTTCGGTGTAGCTAGAACTGGAGCTTGGCATAGAGCTTTCTTTAACTCATTAAAACTAAATGTATGTTCAGATGTCCAAGGGAGGACAGTCGATACGGCTGCCTCCTGTGTCGTTAACTGTATCAGTGGTTTAGCTAGAAATGCATACTGAGGAATCCATTGTCTGCAGTAAGAAGTGAGGCCAATAAAAGCACGTACCTCCTTCTGGGTCTTGGGCTGTGGAAGACTCGCTATTAACTGGATACGGTCGGGTGTCAACTGCCTACCCCTCTTGGACAGTAAGTGGCCTAAATAGATCACTTGCTGGACACAGAATTGAAGCTTAGAAGGGGACACCTTGTGCCCCATCTCGGCAAGGAAATACAAGA
The DNA here is from genome assembly GCF_964261635.1 of Lissotriton helveticus. Classification (NCBI taxonomy): domain Eukaryota; kingdom Metazoa; phylum Chordata; class Amphibia; order Caudata; family Salamandridae; genus Lissotriton; species Lissotriton helveticus. Next base: position 2,046,712,822 of record NC_136063.1, on the reverse strand, counting down.
CTGTAAGGGATGCTCGCTCGCAAGCACGTTCAGAACGGGCTGTGATCAGTAGATCATCGACATACTGGAGCAGGGCAGTGTCAATTGGCATGTGAATATTGTCTAGTTGTCTCTTAAGTGCTTGACTGTAAATACTTGGACTTTCTGTGAAACCTTGAGGAGCTCGTGTGAACATATAGCTCCTTCCATTTAAACAAAATCCGAAAAGAAATTGGCTGTCTGGATGAATGGGGACACTGAAAAACGCGTTCTTGAGGTCTATGACTGTAAAAAATGAGGCTTCAGAATCAATGGCTGTCAATAGGGAAGAGATATCTGGGACAACTGGGTACTGGGGAATAATACATTTATTAAGCTCTCGGAGATCAATCACTAATCGATATACTGGGGGTGCATTTGGATCAGTACGTTTCATGACTGGAATGATCGGAGAATTACATACATTGGAGTCAGTTTCTACAACTACTCCTTGAGAGATGAGCTCGTCAATAATTTTGGATAAGGCTGCTACAGCCTCAGGTGGCAATCTGTACTGATTGATTCGTGGTAACACTACACCTGGCTTGAGAGTCACACGATGGGGTGTGATTTGCATATAACCAACATCAGTAGGACCTTGTGCCCATAAATGCTGCGGAACATTGGACAATCTTGGATCAAAATCTCGTAATACATAGTGACCCTTGAAGTCACGTAGGAACAATCGTATTCCCTCGGGGGAGCAGCATATGACTGCACCTAATTCTTTCAGTGTCTTAATGCCTAACAGATTTTCTGGACATGACTTCGTAAGTAACAGATCAGTAGTGCGGGACAATGGACCTACTTCTAGAGTAACTGGCTGAGATATCTCATTTACAATAGGCTTTCCTGAAAATCCAAGGGAAACATTTCTTGAGCCTGAGAGCGGAGCCCCTGGAACTTCGGCGTGACTGATGGTGGTCCTACTTGCCCCTGTATCAATCAAAAACTTTCTGTCTTTCCCTAATACTTGACTATGAACATAGGGACCCTCTTGATCTACAGGTATCTCGATGAGAGGCAAGCCTACCTCCCTCTCTAGGCTGTTTCATGAATATGGCTGATACTCTGGATACTCGGACTGTGCATACTGGTACATCTGCTGTGTAACATGCTGTGTTGCAGCAATAGGCTGCGGTGCTGGAACTGTCTGTTGTGCATTCTGTGGCTGAGAAGTCTGTGAAACTTGTTCTTGTCTAGGCGGACGTGGTCTTTCTTTAGTCTTACCAGTAGCTATATTGTGTTTCAGAACTGCACACTCGTTTATAAAATGACCTGGCTGTTTACAATAATTGCAGGTCCCTTTAACGGGAGCTGCAGGATGACTGGCTTGATTCGGACCCCTCTTCTGACTGTCTTGAGGAATAGATTGTGCAACTAGTACTTTCATTTTCGTGTCTTTCATACGTTTCCTTTCGTGATCTTGTTCTTCTCTGATTCTATTCTGGTGGTATTGAAGCATCTGTAACATCTGGGACGGGGTATTAGCTTGCCAGGTACTTTCGACCTTCAAAACTCGATTCTTAACTTGTGGACTTGAATTCTCGACTAATTTAGTAACAAAAAGATGAGGGTATGACTCGCTACTTGTCTTGAGGCCACTGTTTATACTAAAACATTTCTCGAATCTAGAATAAAAATCACTAGTGTCTTCGTCTTGTTTCTGTTTACAGGCTGAGATTGCATCCCAGTCTTCCTTTTTAGTGGCTAATAATCTTGGCAAAACTTGTATTAACAGTTCTGGTAATTCTTTACATTTCTCTCCTAGACCGGTACCTGGTACTCGTATCCTATCTTCAGCTTCGAGAACTGCCCAATCGATCTTTTTCTCTCCCACCTCCCATTCTTTTTCCTTGAGTTTTTCATATACCCCTGCGGGCAACAGGACTTTTAACATTTTAATTATATCTGGATACGTGTATTCTCCCATACGGAGCATGTCTTTTAATTCTCGGTGGAACCCTGCTGGATCTTTATCATGACAGGGAATTAACTTTTTCATCTCTAAGAGTTCCATCTTTGTAATCGGAGTGTAAACAAACACTCGTTGCATTTCACCATCTGTTGTCCTAACTGGGTGTACTTCTCGTAACGGATTCTGTCTGTCTATGTAAAACGGTTTACTTTCTGGAGGTGAGACATGAACAAAATGCGGGTTCAAAAACATACTATATTTGTGGCGCTGTTCTAGAATGACACTAATTAAATCGGTACCTAAACCTTTCCATCTATACTGGAGTAACTCGTTCAGGGCATCGTGTAACGGACCTGGATCAGAATGTTGACCCTCATACAATGTAATGAGGTGCTGGATCATATACATACCCACCAGTCGCTGCTCGGCTGGGGGCAATTTCAGAAACATTTGTGCCACTATTTCATCTGGAAAAGTGGTAGAATCAGTAATCCATCGGACTGCTGATCGGGCTAGTTCTTGTTCATGCATAGTACTTAACTCACTGTAACCGATTCGTGATTTCAGAATGTGATCGGTAGCTTGAAATACTTGTTCCAGAGAACCTTGTTCTGGTGCTGGATGATGTAAAACTGACTTGTGTTCTAGGCGCAAATGGCGATCTGGAAATCTAGATTTTCCTACATACGCTATTCTAGTGGGATTCTCGTCCTCTACCTCTTCAGTAGAGTCATTTTCTTTCTCGCTTACTTGTGCTGCTTTACGTTGTTCGTGTAACTTTAGTATTTCCTTACGAATTTTCTTGTACATACTCTCTATACTACTGATAGTCTTGTGTTTACCCTCGGCTATATTATCACTCCACCTTGTCAGGATTTTCATTTCGGCCTGATCTTTAGTCGGGGAATCTTGTTCTCTTATTAGACAATTAATCAGAAACTTTAATATCATGAGCTGGATCTCAGCTTTCCTTTGAGACATGGCTTCGCCAATACTTTCTGGATCATCCCCTGTACGGATGAAACGATATATTCTGTCTAGATCTCCTTTCATATCTGGTAGGGTGTCTAAATACCCGGTCACCCGTCTTACACGGATGGAATATATTACTGTACTAACATCACCTGCAACTGGATCATAGCGGCATTCAGTGAGAGCTCGTCGGATTTCTGCAACGGACTTAAATTTGGGCGTACGCTGTAACGCACATTCATGTAACTCGGCCAACGTTCTACGTTGGTGCGGTGGCGGGGTACCAGGAGGACCTCCTCCTGCAGCCCCTAAACTGGAATCGTCGACTGATACTCTTCGTACTAGCGTGGCGGGAAATTGTAATGTAGGCTGGACCGGGGGTACCGTAGCAGGTACTGCAAGAGGTGCCCCGGTGTCTGGGGGAGCAGGAATTGCCTGATTTACAGGGACTGGCAGGACAGGATTTGCATATTCTGGGACTGTGTCGTCCAAATAGGACGAGATGAAAATATCAGCTGCGGTCGGTTTGTGACGTAGCTTAGTCGGAACTAGTGGTGGCGGAAAATTACTGGATGCCTCCGGGGTTGCTTTTGGCAAGCCCTCGGCAAGAAGAGGATACATACCCTTGATGAGGGCATGCCTCTGTCTGTCTGACTGTTCTGTTTTAACTCGTTCACCTATCTCGATTAGTTCCCTCTCCTGGGCTCGTTCCAAGGATTCTCTACTTAGTTCTGACTTTCTGATTTCTTTTTCGGTTCTTTTATGAGATTCTTTGCGCCATAACTCGATGGCATCTTTCTGTGACTGTCTGGCTTTCTTTTTCCATAATGCTTCTTCTACTCTCATGATGCACTCGGCATCCTACGTACCTGATACGGGCCATCTATACTTTTCCTCTAACTCTCTGGTATACTCCACCCATAAATCTAGATATAATATGGCACTTATGCCATGCTTCTGATACATAAAATGACCTGGACTGTCCCTAGGCGGGACAGAAACTGCTGCTTCTAGCAGACCTTTTCTAGTTTTTAACTGACGTAATTTCGAGAATAAGGGCATGACTGAACTATAATCTAGACACAATACAATACACAATGAACACGATAATTACTTCACATTCATACCACGACATTAAAATACATGAATAACATTTAAAATAACAGTTCGAACAGAATACTACCTGGAATACTGAAAACAGAATACATGAATTTTCTCGAGAACAGAACTGACTAGAACAGAAACTAGATGCACTGCTGAAACAGTACGAAACTTACCGGTCTCATAAAGAGACACGTCAGGACCCGCATCCACCGAAGTGGACACTTCGTTTTGGGTCTGTGTACCACCAACCCACGGACCAGAGTCAATTAGATTGACCCTGTCTAGATACTACCCCAGCAATGGTACTCACCGGGCAGCAAGAACGGAAGGCCTCGGACTGGACTGGACTGCTTCGACGCCGGACGGACGAACTTCGAACTTCTGTTACGGGTGGGCCTCCGGATACCTCGGACCTTGGACTCTCGGCTTGGGCTCTGGTCGGGACTCGCCGCGTTCCTCCACCGCCTCGTCTGGATGCTGGACCGCCACCTCCGTCTCCTCCGTGGGCCTGAGGGATACTTGAAGCAGAAATATCTGCACGTGCACGGTATGGTTCCGTCACGGCTGCAGAGGGTCAGGGGGCCGGCGTGGCTTCACCGGCGCGTGGGGAAAGGGCAAGTCCCTGTTCGGGCGCCATTATGTGGTATATAAATAAATAATACCGGATCTAGGTTTTACTGGACATAGCAATAACAGATAGCTCAATAAAGAAGAGTCAAGATTCGAGGTAGTAGGAGTTTGCAGGTTTAATACAGCATAAAGGACAGGAACAGGACAACCTGCACGGGAACAGGATGGCAGCGCTGCCGGGGGCAGGATCAGAATCGGCGTAACATTTAATAACATTGCACAAATATATATACTAAAACAGTTACATTACAATGAATTACAGTAGGCGGAGCAGTGGGTGTGGTCAATAGCAGTCGCGAAAGATAAGGGTGAAAATGGGTGTAACAGGGGCGTATACATAGACATGTGATGTAAACGTAACAGAATATGTCATAAATGGGGCGGAAACATGGAGGGGGCTACCTAAGGAGCCGGGACCTCTAACCTAATGGTGCGCGCAAACTGACAATGACGTGTTACTAGGAGAAGCTGGGGGCTATGAACTCTGTGCTAGGAGCAGAGACTGAAGTCTGGAGAGTCAGGGCGACATGTACCTAAACAGTATCTAGTATCTGATGTTTAGAGAACATGTTGATATAAACTAAGAGTCAGGAGGGGAGAGGCTAACGGACTCTAAGACTGGAGCATGCATTATTCTACATGTAGTGCGTGATGAAGAATATTAAATGACCATTAAATGCAGTATTTCTCTTACATGGAGACGTAAAGGCTAGACAATGACGGAAACTATCGATGCGATTCAGTAGCTTAGGAATGCAGAGAAGGAGGGCTGGACTGATAACTAGAATCATAACATACTCTTGGCAGACTCAGAGGCAGAGCCAGGCTGAGCCGGGCACTGTGAGGCAGGAAGTAAGTGAAGGGTCGAGGATACAGGTGGGGGCTGTATCGCTCCTCAGCGAGGACTCAGAAGACAGGAGCTGAATCTGGTGTCCGGGCCCTTTTGAGGCCTAGAAACGGGGACTTTATAATGAAATAACGTGCACACTGAGAAACGTGGCAACGTAACTTTACATAGGCCTGATACTCGTAGCTTTCACGAGAACTGGAAACTGGCATACTAGTGATGGACACAACTGTAATTGCGTCTTTAATCAAACATGGGGGATACATATGCATATTTAATCATGCACACATAACATAAGATGGTGGACACGTAGGGACACAGAACATGGCAAAATTTACTTTTCCACAATACATTAGACGTTAGGAGGGCGCTAATGTACTACATTGACAGAACACAACACTTTAGAAAGACACAACAACTTTTTGTTGCCTTCTCAGCACAGCACAAAGGCAACCCCATTTCCAAAGCAGGAATAGCCAGATGGATTGTTAAGTGCATTCAAATCTGTTATCAAAAGGCTAAACGCACTTTAACAATACCCCCAAGGGCGCACTCCACACGCAAATTGGGGGCCTCCATGGCTTTCCTGGGGAACATTCCCTTAGAGGACATTTGTAGAGCAGCCACATGGTCTACACCACACACATTTACCAAACATTACTGTGTGGATGTGCATTCAAAACAGCAAGCAGCTGTAGGACAGGCTGTTCTCAAGACACTTTTTCAAGCTTCTGCAGCTGGCACGGGCAACCGCCGTTAATGGAGGGACTGCTATGTATTCTATGCATCAGATATGAATTTAGCAGCCCACATGCCTCGAACTGAATATGCTACTTACCAGTATACATCTGTTCTTGGCATGTAGGGCTGCTAACATTCATATCGCCCGCCCTCCTCCCCGGTGCCCGTAGCGGCTGCAGATACTCTCTCTATATTCATCATTAGCATGGACATCCTTTACACTGTTTCACTCCATCTCTGCCACAATGGCTAAAAACAATCTGGGGATGGAGTCGATGCCCATGCGCACTGTAGTCCAGGGGAGGAGCCACCTATCTCGTGATACTTCGAAGACTCTTCCAGGACAACAATGTGCAATCATCCGGACCCAACACTAGGCGGCGATCTATGCATCAGATATGAATGTTAGCAGCCCTACATGCCAAGAACAGATGCATACTGGTAAGTAGCATATTCAACAGTCACTGTTATCCCTAGCATGTGCATGCAAACTTCCTCTATACCTAGTCATCCAGACATTTTGAAATTGGCTAGGCAGATTTGAGAGAATCCCTGCTTCTCCATTGAAAAGGGGTAATACAGTAGGCAACAATCCTTCTGTCCCATATATCAGTCTATTTGTTTGGCTTCTTTTGCATGGCCTGTTCCTGTTCAGCAGCTGCCATTACTTAAAAAAGGAATTGAAATAATACAGTTTGCTTGACAACCTCAATGTAGAAGTGGCCTGTTCCTTTCTGTAGGCCAGTGCATATTCTTTTCTTTCAAGCTGCCAAATATGCTAATGACAGATTTTCTTGAGTAATCGCCCAGCAGTTCCATGCTGGTATCAGCATGACCAGAGATAGTACTGAAGCAGTGCAATTGGTGAGATACCGGTTTAAGGGGCTGTGTTTGATGTGCACAAGTACCCCGGGCTGATCTTTTCCTTTCTGACTAATACTACTACTGATATGGAAGATCTTTTATTTAATGACCAAAGGCTCTTGGCCTAATCCTCTAGCCTTCCTTTTAATATCGTAATGGTATTGTCAGGATATACCACCCATGACACAAGAACATTTCTTATGATGGGTTTGTGCTTTGCCATCATCCACTTCCTACTGACTCCCAAACCAATATGCACAGAGTTAGGCAACCTAGATCCTCAACTTTGGTTATCTCTTCATTTCCCAGGAATTTGCTTTAGGACTATGTCCGAGCATGCACTGAAAAGGGCACCCAAAGAATATAATATTAACGAAAGAAATCCTTCCCGATAGTGTATGGATGTTTGAAATACATAGATCAGCATTTCAGCTCTTGCCTCCACCACTACAGACACTAAAGACTGTCTCACTTAACCTTATGCTTTCACATACATCCCACCCAGTTTTATCTAGCCTTATGTTATGACTAAGAGAGGGATTCTTGAAGGCCATGGTGCTGTTTTCTCTTCGGTTTGAGAATGAACCGGTTTGTGTTTTTGACAAATAGTTTGTGCTGTTCCCTTTTCTTCACCCCAAGGTGTCCATGACATGCAAGTCTTCTGAGTGCCTGGGGTGAAGGTTATTGTGGATAAAGAGGGCTACTTTTTGCTCAGCAAATTACTTCTGGCTTTTGTAAGACAGAGTCCCCTTCATAAAACATTTTGAAACTGAAGGTAACTTTCTAATTGCTTAAGGTATTTGTTGGACGCTGGCTTCAACAAGAGGAATATAGTGCAAAGAGTCTAGACAAACCCCAAAGGAATTACAGAGGCACAAATGACACCCCAAATGCTCTCTTTTGTGGTAGTGTGGGCGAGCAGTTGGCCATATCAGAGGGTAGTGATAAGCATTTATTACACATGCGAAGGCAGTAAGTGAGACACACACTCAAAGAAATTCAAAACCAATTTATAAAAATAACACATACTTTTATATATATTTAGATACCAAGATCATCGGAATCGGGTAAGTACTTTTCGAGTTAGGAATTTTGACAGTTTTTGGCAATGTTATCCTATGGGCGTCCGGGTGCAGAGGTGTCAAGGCATCTGGTGTCCTGTTCACTTCAATGGGAGAACGGTCCACTTACAAAGAAACTGTAAGCAGGGACTGGGCGAGCCAGTCCGGAGGGGAACCCACAGAGGGCTTGACCCTTGAGATCCTCTGGCACGCACCTTTGGTCCACTTCTCCTCAGCCTGTGGGGCTCTAATGCAGTTGTGTCTTTTGGGGTCGGATTTCTGTGCAGGAGTTCCTCGCGGATGGAGGGTGCCTGCAGAAAGAGGCTACAGGTGGCCACTGGAAGTCCAGTCTGGGCAAATCGAAGTTTGGTATTGGCTCTTGTGTGTCTCTGGACCCTGTTGTCACCATCACCTGCCTTGGACTCTGGCTCTGGAGCACTGGGCATGCATAGATGCTTTGGGATGTCGGGTGGCAGCAGTCACAGACTCACTTTTTTGTCTTTTTCTGCGGGATGGGCAAACAAGACAGCTGGGCCACTCACAAAGTGTGTCTCGCTGTCCCTGAAGTCCCCTGATGTGCAAGTCGGTCTTCCTTGGTGTCTGTGTCCAGTCTGGGCACAACAAGCCTTGGCTGCCGTAAGGGGTTCAGCACCCCAGGGATTGGTACTCTGCAGCTACGATCGGTCCTCGCATCCCCACACTTGGACTGATCTGAACTATAGGAGCACTGCTATCTCTTCCTGGGCAGCTACTGCGTCAGACTCCTTAGACTGCAGGTCTGTGTACGGGGTCTTGCTTTTTTAGTGCCTGTGGCTGCAAGAGAGTGGCTCCTCTACTCCAAGGGAGTTCCTTTGGCAATTCGTGAAGCAGCAGCAGCCCTCTGGGTTTCCTGAGGTCTGCACAGTAGGAGGACGAATCCGTTGCTACACGAAGGTCGAGCAAAGCAGACAGGCGGGCGGGGTTGGCGCCAAGTCAGTAATGCTCCTTGGTTCTCTAGTCAGCAGTCTTCTGCTTCCATTCCTTCTTTTGTGTCCAATGAAATCTGAAGATCTGATATCAGCCCCTCCACCCCAAATACTTAATTCAGGGGTATTAAGGGAAGTGAGGAGTCATAGCCAATGGGCTACTCCCCTCTGGGGTCACAATGCCCCATATATGATCACTTCAAGTGGGAAGTGGGCATAACACTGTCCCAGAATCTCTAAGTTTACCATAATCAAGATGGGCAACTCTGAAAAGTTGTGTCCACTTCAGGTAACCCACCTTAGGGGTGGTACTAGCCTGGTGGTGGGCACGCCTTCCTGACTATCTAGTTTTCCTGCCTGTCCAGGTGTCAAAGCGTTCTGGACAAAGGTGGTGGGCTTCCTTTCCGGTGAGGGAAGCCAGACTCATATTTCAAAGGAGTGGCTTCTTTGAGGCTCCCCTGCCTTGGAATGCTAATTAGCAGGTCATCCTGTGGAAAAGCATGTGAACACCCTCTTCCTGAGGAGGCTTTCTTTCTGATCTCCTGAGAGCAAAGGCCCTCACCCTTGGGGGTCAGAAACTTGTGTTATAAAAAAAAAAATGTTTTAAATGTATTCGGGTATACAGCAAGTAGAAAACATGTTACACTTCTGCAGGTTATGATACACGTATGTCTTATTACAAAATAGGTGATCTTGGAGCCTGAACATGCATATACATGTCATCAGAGACTAAGTTCAACCTTTTTTTTGGTTTTTTCCCCCCCGCAGAAAGAAAGAAAGAAAACACAACCAAACAAGAGCCGTAGTGGTAATGTTAGATGATCACAACAGGGACTTCCCCTTATCTCTGTTACAGTGCAAACAATAGACTTACTACTCAGCTTGACGACTAACATCTGCATTCATTTAATTAATCCTAATGACATTTACTCTACGCCACCCCCCACAGTTGGGGTCGTGTCCGTGGCCAGGGGGTCTTTCCCTGATATGAATGTTTGGTATAGCCCCCAGAAGTTTTAGGGCCGACTTCGGGGAGGAGCAGGGGGTGGGTGTAGTAGCTCGCTATGCAGTTCAGTCTGAGTGTTGCAGTACAACATGTCTCGTGACCACTCCTGTATGGTGGGCAGTGGACCTCATGCCAAGCGCATTGCTAATCTGTGCTTTGCGATTGAGACACCCATTTCGATCAATCTTCTAATCCCTTTCTTTAATTTTTGGGTATAACCCAACAATGCTATTAGCGAATCAGGAAGAAGAGTGGTCTCAGTGACTGAGACCACTCTGCCGGGCTGCCCATGCATCGCTCGCACTCAGCCATGTCACGCACACCATATCGAAATAAGCGCTCCAGAGTGTAATAAACTCTCTGCAAATGTTTAAAATGAATTAGTCGGTTTTACCTTGTGTCATCTCGCAGCTATACTTCCAAATGTTATCATCTATATTCAGGCCTAGGTCCCTTTGCCACTCTAGTCTGGAATTTGTATAAAAATATGCGCGATGGTCTTGGGCAGTTCTATAAAAATTAGACACCAATTTAGAGGGGGTTTAGGCTTTTAGAACAAATGTAAGTGGGGTGAACTCAAGGGGTTCAGCCATGCCCTCTCCCAATATCCCACGCAGAGCATGCCTCACTCTATGATAATGAAACTGGACTAATGGGGTGACCGTCGCGCCCCTGTCACTATCTCATCCCACGTACGAGCTTTCCCCGCAGTGATAAGATCGCCCACCACAGAAACACCCAGTGACCGCAAAGCCTTAAGCGCAGCGTGATCTTTGTTCATAGGGAGCCAAACGCACCATTCCAGAGGGGCCAATGGAGTGTATAAAATATTTCAATCTTGCCTTTTAACCAGATCACACCATGCATGAACCGTCAAATGTATGGACTCTCGGATGCCTGTGCGTCGATCAGGAGAACTAAATATAGTAGTCGGAAGAGCAAGAGGGGCAACCGCCGCCCTCTCGATGTGTAAATGTGGAGGATCCAGTGATGGATGTACCTAGTGAAACGCATGTGAGCACTGCACAACTCGGTAGTACAAGTCCATTTTGGGGGCTCCAAAGTCCCCCCAAATATTAGGGTAGTGTAAGGACTTTCCACTGCACTCTCGGCTTCTGCCTGGCCCACGCCAAATTGTTCAAAATAGAAGTAATGGTGTTGACAAAAAATGCGATGGCAGAACCATAGGAATATTTTAAAAATAAAAATAGAAACCACTGCAATATTACCATTTTTATCATTGAAATCCGCCAGAGGAGTGAGATAGGCAGATGCTTCCATCTTTCGACGTCCTCTTCAAGTTTAGTGATTGCCCTACCATAATTTTCTTTAAAATTTATGTCTTGGTCAGTGTGTTTTTGTACACTCAAGTAGTGAACCGGCCTGTGGTCCGGGTTAAGGGAAAATCTAGCTCAACAGGAGAAGTGGATGGTGTCAACGGAAAAATCATAGACCTAGTCCAGTTGATTTTTAGACCAGAAAGTACCCCAAAACCAACCACTTCCCTGAGCATTGGGGACAAGTTAACTTCTGGGTTCCAGACATAGAGTAACGTGTCATCCGCATATGTCGACACAATTAAGTTGTAGTCTGGAAACCGGAGACTACAGAATCCGTGATATTCCCGGAGAGCACATCCCCTCGGCAGTGCTCTCCGGGAATATCACGGAATATCACGGTTCTGCAACTATGGCATAGAGCAGAGGTGATAGCGGGCATCCCTGCCTAGTACCTCTAGATATTTTTGCTGGGGCAGTGACCATATCCCCTACACGTATTTGTGATGTTGGAGAGTTATAAAGCACTTCTATTATTTTCAGGAAAACCTCACCTACGCCCATTCTCTCTAGCACTCCCCGCATAAACGGCCATTCCACCGAGTCAGACGCTTTATCAGCGCCTAAAAAATACTGCAACAGCTTTAACCTCAGGGTAAAGATGCTGTAATACTCCAAAAAAAGTGTGCAGATTGTAAGGAAGTGGGTTTCTGTTGCAGTAACCCCCCCACTTTTTGCCTGATACCTGATGCACTTTTCCTTGGTGTGTCCTGGGTCCCTGCCAATCAGGTACTCAGGGCCTGTGTTCCTTCCCTAAAAACTGTACTAAAGCCTAAACCCAATTGGCATCTCTGGCCACATTTCAGCCCCTGGTAAATGGTACCCTAGGTATCCCGGCCATTGTGACCAGAGAAGACCCCTAAGGGCTGCAGCACGTATTGTGCCACCCTTAGGGGCCCTATACCCTGACACACACACACTGCCTTTGCAGGCTGAGTGTCCTGGTGCAGAACTAAACAAAGAGTCGACATGGCACACATCCCTGTGTGCCATGCCCACAAACCCAATGCCCTGGCATACAACAGCCACCCCTCTAGCTGGGTGCCCTTTGCCAGAGGTGTGGACACAGGTGCATGAACCCTGTGCCCCTACAGTACCCAGTGCCATTCCTGGGCACTGTAAGTGCAGCGATACCATTAAGAGTATATGGTGCTGGGAGGTTGTCATTACGAACCCCACAGCACCATAATGGCTAAACTGAAGACTGACAAGTTTGATATCAAACTTCTCAGCACATTAAACCCACACTGATGCCAATGTGGAATTTAATGTAAAATGCACTACAGAGGGCATCTTAGAGATGCCCCCTGAAACCTAACCTACAATCCACATCTTGTCTGAGAGGCTGCCTAGGCTGCCACACAGCAGACATTGCTGGAACCCTGGGTGGGAGCCCCTGCTTTCCTGGGCCTGCAATAATGCACATCCTGGGACGAGGTGCCAAGCCTCCTCCCCCAGAATGGGTAGGGGAAGCTTCAAAGGCATTCTGCCTTGGTGAGCTTCTCCAGACCACTTGCTGTACTCAGCAACTGGCCCCCACCAGTTCTGACCCCCACTCTGGCGGGAAAACCTACGTCAGGAAAGGGGGTGTGCCAGCCTGTGCCAACTCCACCCCTCAGGTGGGAGAGGCGGGGTGAAGCACTACTCTGGGCTACCGCCATCTTGAGGATGGGGAGCCCTACCCACTCACAGCTAGGCTCCTGCTCTCCTCCCACAGGAGAGGAGCAGGTTAGGGGGTGTACCCACCCCAGGACAGGGACCTATTGGTCCCTGCCCTCACCCTACCTGTAACGCCCCTAAATTTAGTATTTAGGGGCACCCTGAACCTTTCTTCCTCAGATTCCGAAACAAGAAAGAAGAAGAAGAAGAAGGAACAGGAAGACCTACCGTGCAGCTGCTAAAAAGAGGAAGACGCCATCTGATTCAGCCCCAGTCCTACCGGCCTGTCGACCCTCGAACCTGCTCCTGCTAAACCCCGGCGACTCCAGTGGTCCGCAACCTCAAAGACCCCGGAGGACCGGACTGCCTTGTGACTCTAACTACCTGGGTCTCCCACGAGCAGTGGTACTGCTCGCAGCAAGTAACAAGCCCTGGCATTAGCCTGGAACCGCGAACCCTGCACACTCTGCACCCGCCAAGCCTGGCTTGTGCTGGAGTGAATCAAGACCACGAGGACGTCCCCCCGGCGACTGGAGCCCAAAGTCCAGTGCCCAAAGACCCCCCTCGACGAACCAGACAACTCCTGCAGCCTCCGAACCAGGCCCCCCCCTACCGCGACCAGCTGAGGGTAAGATTTCCTGATGCCAAAAGACACCCCTGCAACCGGCGCCCCTCGGCCTCCTGTGCCCAACTCCTGGGTGTCCACCCCTCCTCCAGCTTCCCAACTTACCCCTCGAAGTGGTGGTCACACCTGAAGAATCTCCGTCCCCGAGCCTTTGTTCACTTTTCAAGATCTCCATTGAATAACATTGAGCGCCCGATGGCTCAAAGCACCCTGCACCCAGCCGCCTGAGTGCCCCTGGGAGTGCAACCTCTATCCTACCTCACTTCCCCACTTGCCCTGAGTAAGTGACCAGAAGCGCAGCTCCCACAGCCCGTGGCCTGCTAGCCAGCAGTCACCAACCAAGGGCCCCCTGCCTTCCATAGGATAACATTGGGCCTAACTACCTCTGCACCCAGGAGCCCAGCACTGGATTACAAAAGTAACGCACACCTACTTTACCTGCAGTCTGAATTGTCTTCCATAGGATAACATTGCCTGGTTTTTGTTGAAAACGTTTTTAAGTGTCAATTTTGCAAACTTACAAATATATTCGTCAAAAATCGCCTGTATAACAAAAACACAATCCTTCAACTGTTTAAAGGTTGTCCCTGAGTTAGAGAGAGTAACCATAACCCCACTTACCTGCTAAGTGAATTTCTTCAGTAGGAAATCATTGACTGTTTTTCTGTGAAATTTCTTCTAAGTGTCAACTTTTAAAATACCAAAATATTACTTAAAAATCACTACTGTGACTTAACCGATTTTGCTCAACTGTTTACAGCACCTGTCTCAGGACTGAATCTAGGATCCAGTCCTGCAGTTAGAAAAGTAATCCTGAAAGTAATATTGACTCCTTTTAGAAATTCCTATTGAGCTCAATGTGTTATTGGGTTTGAAATTGTGTTGATTATTGCAACAAACTATAAATATTGCCTTCCAAAAGTCTATTGCTTATTTGCAAAGTATTTAACTAAAGTAACTCATAATGAGAAAAGTATAATTTGATACCTTGTTGGTTCTAAAATAAAACAACTATATCTTTTGATATAAAACCATTGGCCTAGAGTTCAGTTCCTGAGTGTGTGAGACCATTTGCTGACTGCGGGTGTACAACAAATGCTTTAAACTGTCCTCTGATACTGCCTTACTGCTCTACCAAGCTACCACTTTAGAGAGTAAGGTTATATCTAACTTTAGCCTCTGCCAAACCTCTGGGGTCTGTGGACTCTGTGCACTCTGTGCACACTGTACCTATTTGGGAACAGTATATACAGAGCCACTTTCTCACACAGATTGAACGTCAGGTGGCTCCCGGGAACAAACCCAGCTTGCTCTGTGCTGGCCAGACTCGGGACAAAGGGGGCAAGATGGTTAGCCAGTACCTTGGTGTATATGTTAGTGTCCACGTTTAACAGTGATAGCGGTCGGAAGGAGAATCATTCCTCCGGAGACTTGACAGGTTTAAGTATAGTGACTATCATAGCCTCCCTCATGGAAGGAGGTAATTCCCCTGACTCGCATAGCTCTTCGAAAAGTGTTACTTAATGCGGTATAAGGGTATTCTTAAATTCTTTATAGAAAGCTACTGTCGAGCCGTCCTGGCCCTGGGAGCTGCCGGACCCCATATGGCGTAGTGCCTCTTGCAATTCCCAAGCCTCCAGGGGTTGCCTCAAATACTCATGATGTAGCCTCCTAATATCCCACCAGCACTTTTTGTATATAGCCATCTCCCTCCATTACCCCAACACTAAACCAGGCCTCCTCCACCTCCGTCCTAATTGCGCGCAGCACCCTAGAATGTTTAGAGATAGCTATTCCTCTGATATACACCTTGAAAGTTTCCCAGACTGTGGAGAAATGCACTACAGATCCCACATTATTAGCAAAGAAATCTTCAATGGCTTCTGCCATATCAGCTTTAAAGGCCGTATCTAGCAGCGAGTATGGTGGGAACCTCCACCTGAACAGGGCAGGTCGCCTTTGTGGGTTGCGCAAAACCAAGAGAACTGGAGCATGATCTGACAGAGTGCCTGGGTGTACTCTACAGTCAGTAACTTCAGAATACAGTGTTGTTGACAATAACCAATAGTCGATCCGTGTATGGAGACCGTATGGCACGGAATAATGCATGTACCCCCCCTTGTTCCGGGTAGCGCGCCCTCCAGACATCTACCATGTTCAACCGTATTGCGGTATCCGCGATAAGTGTAGCTGAAGCTGAGGTGCGATGTTCAGGGCCGCCAGAGCGGTCCAGCTGTGGGTCAGGCCGCAATTAAAATCACCTCCAACCAACAGAGGGGAGCGTAGCATTGATACTTGGGGATGTGAAAATTGATTAACAGAATTGTGGAGTGTCGTAATTAGGACCATACACGTTAATTACCAGTAAGTCTAGTACCTTCCCCTCACATCTGGAGATGGTAAACCTCCCTTCTGTGTCCGTTGCTGCCGGATCAAGTGTGAATCCTGTCTTCGGGTTAACCCATGTAAGCACCCCTCTGGCATGTGAAGTAAACCCTGAGGCGTGGACCTGTCCCTGGAGCTCCCTATTGGTTGACATTGTACTGTCCGTGGGCAGGTGAGTTTCTTGCAGCAGAGCTATGTCTATTGAGTGTCGTTTAAGATAAGCAATTACATTGTGGACCTTGCGATGCCACATATGTTTTATGTTAAGAATCTAATAGGTTGTCCGTCCTGCTGTGCCATGATATAGGGATATTAGGTGTGATGGGTAACAAAAGCAGCCCTGCCACGTCCACCGATGCCAGCCAATAAGAGTAGTCCGAGAATTTACTATGTGCATTACTATACTGCAGCTCAAACAAAAACTCCCAACATTCCCCCTCCCCCACCAATGTTGCACCAACCCCAACTGGACACAAACCGTTTTGCCTACCCCCTCAAAAATCAAACAATTATGGCAATATGCCATCTGGTGGTATACACACAGGGGCGGATGTTACCACTCCGCCATCACGCTGCCAGTAACCCACTATGTTAACCAACAGCCATTTCAATACTATTATGACAGATACTGCCTAGGCTTATAATTTAAATTCCCTCTCAGGCAGTCGGACTAGGCCGTTCGTGATTCAGGACCACCACTCACGTTCAGTGAGTCATTTGCCTTATAGTTTGCATTTACGATTCTGTGTCCCCAGCGTCCTCCTGATTCAGTGCTGGACTTATCACATTGGAGCTGATAGATAACAAGTTGCCCCGCTTTGGGCTAATGCGTACCCATCTAGAGATTAAATACTAAACTATTGTTCACAGTACCATATTGCATGTATGCATGTGTGCAGTATTGTGTTAACTTAATGTCCCACCAATAATGGGCAGGCTTATAAAATACAATTGTATGGGGAGCATTCCATACCAGAACAACCAGCTGTCCAGAGAAGCTCCTTGAGCGTCAACCAGCCAATGTAACACCCTGTACATCGACAGGAACAAACTAATAAAGAAATGGGGGGTGGGCTCTGATCTACCCCCTCCCCCGACCCCTCCGCGGCCTTATATTCCACTCTGAAGTTTGCCTATGGTACAGTTCTAGTCATTCTCGTCCATGACACTCCCTGCTGCTCCCTGCGATTGTTCCGCTGATGTTTATTTTATTCAAAGTTTTATATAGCGCGAACAAGATCCTTACAGATATCAGAGCGCTTCACAATGACAGGGTAGGGGCAGTAGGAATGAACAGAGGTAATGGGAGCAATGTAGTAGTCACTAACATGAAAGGATAATAATAACATACATAAAACATATCAATATACTGTCAGGTAAACAAGTAATATAAGACGGCACAAGTCATTGATCCCACTACAGAGGTGTTCAGGTACCAAGAAAGTAGCGTAGTAGTGTCTCCCTCAAGTAGAGGTATAGTGCCAAAGGACAAGGTGAGCATTGATACAAGGCAATGCAGAGTCTCTGATCCAACACCTATAACGTTCAGGAGATCTTGGCCAGAAGGATGGTTTTCACCTCTTTCTTGAAGAGTGCAGTGGAGGAGATACGCCTGGTTTCAGGAGGGAGCGCATTCCAGATCCTGGGTGCCATACCTGAGAAGGAGCGCTTGTAAGTTTTCTCTTTCCGGAATCTACGGGGTTTCAGGAGTAGATTTTTTGAGCTTCTATTGGATCTCGAACCTCCTGATATAGACAACTTTTGAGCGAGGTAGTTGGGTGCATTGTGGTGCACGGCCGCGTGTGTCATAACTGCAATTTTTAGTTGTATTCTGGCTTCAAAAGGCAGCCATTTTAGGGACTTTAAGTCTGGGGAAATATGTGAATGTTTTCTTGAGCCAGTAATGAGTCTTGCGGCAGCGTTCAGGGAGGCTCTTAAGGGTGCTGTTGTGGATAGCGGGAGTCCGCTGAGGGCCACAATTCTGTAGTCTATTCGAGGGATGACTAACGCTTGTACAGCAGTTTGGAAGTCTTCAGCAGGGAGGAAGGGTTTAATTTTCCTCAGTGTGTTGATATGGAAATTAGCTGCTTTTGTGGCTTTGCTGACGTGCTGCTGCATGTTGAGCTTGGCGTCCAGTGTAATGCCTAGGGATTTCGCTGAGTCCACTATGGTGGGTTGGACATTGAGTGCTGTTAGGTTGTTGAGCCATGTTTGGGTGGTTGAAATTTTCGCCGGGGGTGAGATGAGAAGGAACTCAGTTTTCAGAGCATTTAGTTTGAGGTGATTATCGGCTAGCCAAGATTGAGTGTTAATAAGCGTGGAATTCAGATGTTTGATATCTTCCGGGGATTGAAGCTTTAGGTACAGTTGTGTGTCGTCGGCGTACATATGGAATTGGACATTAGAAGCTTGGAGCAAGGTGGAGAGCGGTTCCATGACAAGGTTGAACAATGTGGGGGAGAGGGAGGATCCTTGTGGAACACCTAGATCTGCAGGCACAGGTGAAGATAGCACATTGTCGATCTTGAACTTCTGAGACCGGTTGTGAAGGAAGGACGAAAACCATTTGAGAACCGTTCCCGATATACCCATTCTAGTGCTTAGCAGCTCCAGCAAGTTCTCATGTTTGACCGTGTCAAATGCTGACGAGAGGTCAAGAAGGATGCTTTTGGATACTTTGCTGCTCCTTGGTGTAGTCCTTAAGTGCCTTCTGCAGGGACTTAAGATCCAGGAAAATCTTTGAGACCCCATTCCTGGTGACTCTCAGCCGCCCAGGATATAGCATAGCGTATTCCAGTTCTTGTGCACGCAGTGCTCTCTTTAACGGGGCAAACTGCGTACGTGCCTCTTGCTCTTTGGCTGTTAAATCTGGGATCAAGGCGATTGTAGAGCCTTCGAACTGCAAAGTTCCCAAGTCTCTAGCTCATTTTAGGGCCGAATCCCTGTCCCTATAATTCAGAAACTTGGTGCTGATCGGGCCCCGGCGGCGCACCCGGGAGAGGACGAGGGCCCAACGAGTGATGCGCTCGCTCTATAACAAATATGGTGGAAAAAGTGACGCAGCCCAGGAGTGTTTACAGCAGAGTTTCAATGAAGAGTTCCATGTTCCCAGTAGATGTAGACTCTGGTGGCCCGTGAGTCGTATATTGCTCCTTCTAGACCGTGCTTCAAGGTGTTCAGCTTTGTCCTGTAACTACGTCAGTGCTTTACTCATCAGCTTCTGCATTGTGTCCTGCTCCGTGTGGGCCTCCTCCACCTCGGTAACCCTCCGCTCTGTCATGTCCAACCTCTCTGTGTGCTTATCAAGGCGCCAGGTCCTCCTCGCCAACTTCCCCCTGATCCGGAGGGGGTTGAGAGTCCTCTTGTTCCCGACCTCTGGGCTTTCGTTGCTCAAATGGAAGCTTGGATTGGACTTTGTCTGTCTTTCCCATCGCCGGCAGACCATGACGCAGGCAGAGTAGTCCTCAGGGCGCAACTACTATAGGTTCCCAGCAAGCACTCATAAACTCTCCCAGGAAGATCACCCCACCCGGAAGTAGGCAATGTGAGGCCAGTAAAAGGGCCCCAAGAAGTCTCCCAACACTCCTTAGAGCACCTCAATGGCGGTGTACTGTAGCTACGTGGCGCAAAAGGCCTGAGTCTTTAGCCACCACGGGGATTGCAGTCCCAATCTCTGCTAGGTGTCTAGGCCAATGTGGGAGGGCAGTTCCGATATACAGACACGGAGGCTTTATATACTGTTTAACAGCGTTTTTTTTTTTATTTTAAAGTGGCACAGTTGGTGTTTCTAGGGTAGCCGGGAATGGATCTTCCTCCAAGTCCGAGCCCTCAGAATGGGAGGGTAATGTTGTTGCTTTGGTCTCTTCAGTGAAAGGGCCGGTGGCCGGGGTCTGGTGCTCAGCTGGGTCCGTGGTGATATCTTGCACCGGAGGCTCATAAGAGAGGGAAAACAAGGGTGGCAGTCAGTAAAGTCTTCCTAGGGCTTGTACTTTTGTGTGTCAAGGGGATTCAAGAAGTGATTGGGAGCACACTAAAATAGGTAAGGGTTAAGTGTAGGAGATTACACGTGTGCCAAACAAACGAGACGCGATGCGTTAACCGTGTCTTCTAAGGTGTTCACGTTTTAGTGCCCAGAATGAGACCGCTCCCGCCCTGCCCCTCTGCACTCACCCGAAATCCTCCCTCCACCCTCGTCCAAACCTTCCCCGACTTTCCCCAAGCTGGCGTCACTCACCGGCCCCGCCGCAACTCTCCGGAGTTGCGGCTGCCCCTCAGCATCCTCCGGTGGACACCACCACTCTTCAGACCAGTGGTCGTCTGATTCCTCCTCGTCTTCTTCTCGTTTGCCGTCTTCGCATTCCCTTCTTTCCGGGTGGTCTCGCGTCTCCTCACTCGATTCCTCCATCAGGGTACCGCTTCCGCTGGACGTCGACAACTCTTCCGGGGCAGTCCTCGTTTTAAAAGAGACCGCACTACCGCTTCCCGTGTCGACTCCTGCCCGCTGCTGTGAAAAGACATGAGAGTTGGGTGTGTCTCTTCCTTGGGCCGCGTTGTGTAGGTGCCTATGGTCTTCCCTCGTTCTGAAGGATTCTGGTCCTGGTAGTTCACCCCCAGATATTATCTTGGGGCCCGATCTCTCAGCCAATCACTGGGTTTATACTGGCACACCCCAGCAGCTATCGCACTACATGCACATTGGGCTTCCTGCCTAATCTGTGCCCCACAGCTCACTCCATGGTTCCCTGCTTCCTGCAGCTCTCCAGGATTGCCCAGGATCTTGCCCCACCAGGGGATGGGGCCAAGAGCCGGTGGAAAGACGTGTGCTGGGCTATCATGCACTCAACCAACCCGGGGGAGTTACTGAGAAACCCTACTGCACCCCAGACTTCAGTAGTGGGGGCCAATGGGAGACACTGTCTATGGGCAGATACAAGGGCGCTAGCTGCTCACCGGCACTGTAGACAGGTAATTCAGTTGCCACCAGCTCGACGCAGTTCAGGATGCTCCCCGGGTGCTGCTGGACTCACTGCTGCTACTGTCCCTTTCTTAGGACCGCGGCCTTCAGTTAAGCCACGCCCCTGGTCAGGCACTTCAGGCAGAACGCCAATCGCAGGGGAGATCCGCCGGGTCGTCGGGACCGCCCACACAGCCCACTCACCAGGGCCTAGTCTACATAACAGTGCAGCCCCCCAACTGTCAGGCACCATCCTTTCTTCCTGGGTTATTCACGGGAGGCTGCCAGCCCGCACCGACATCCGCAGTCACGCCCCGGGCTCTCTACAGCAAGCGGCAGACTTAGCTCAGCCGTATCGCCGAGTTTTCCACCCAAATCTTCACGGATCTACTCCACAGGACCTCCGATCCATTAAACGAGCAGTTTCGTCCTTTTCAGAGACCAGCATCAGTCAGGATTTTGAAAGATAGTGTGATGGCGTTGCAGAGCTCCGCTAATCCGCAGCTATCTTGCTGAGCTGGCAAGCTCCGCCCCCCGGGGGTCAGAAACTTATGTCTGGTGGCAGACTGGCAAGAACCAATCAGTCAATGCCAGTCAGTCAACACACTAGAGGCTGGTAGGTTTTCAGGGGGCACCTTTAACGCGCCCGCTTTGTGCATGTATTTATAAATCGAACAATGACATCAGTGTGGGTTTATTAATACAAGATGTTAGATACCAAACACTCCCCATTTTCTGTGAGGCCATTTTGTAGCTAGAGGACTTGTTTTCACCAATGTCCAGTACATGCTTTTAAAATGGCTACCCTGATCACTTGCAATATCTAGTAATAGACCCAGACATCACAGGGGCACATCTGCTCGTGCTAATATGTCCTCACATAAAATATAATGCACCCTGCCTCAGGGCTCAAAGGCCTGCTGTAGGGGTGACTTACATGAATTAGATGCAGTGACTTTGACATGACACTCAGGCGTTTGATGTCATGTTTTCACTCATGGTTTGCACCATGTCACGCAGCCTACAATGGCAGCCTGTGTGGAATTTGTATGTGGTTTCCTCAATGTGGCACAGGATATACGACAGCCCTTAGGGACTCTCTTTACTACCCCTGCCCTAGGTACCTGGAATACCATTTACTAGGGACTTACCGGGATGCTAAAGTTCCAAGCCAATTGTAGCACAAATAGACTTTACCTTGTTTTAGGGAAGGATCACTGGCACTGAGGTCTGGTTAGCAGGCCACAGTGTCCTGTCTGAGTCAAAGCTAAAAATGCCCACGATGAGTATGTGTGGGGTGGGGGTAGGTGGGGGTAACCGGAACAAAAGACCAGTTCTCTACAGTATTCTTAACCGAACCACAGCTTGCTAACAGATCATGAGAACATGCAATGGTCAACGAATTTCTGGCCCCGTTTTATATTGCAGGTGATTTGTAAGTGTGATTATTATATGAGGTCACACAATTGCCAGTCACTCAACTTCTGACTTCATGAAGGCTGATGAGCTGGCCAGAGGTATGTATGCAGCTCATGAATGAGCGCTTCTCAGCAAATGTTTAAGCAATCTTCTATTCTTGGGTTTTCTAGAGATGCATATTTGTCATGAGGGCAAACTCCAATTGCAAGACCCAGGCCTCCAAAGTTGGGGAGGTGCTTTACTCAATGGGGCACACATTCCTTATTTGTTCCCTCCTTTCCAGGTACCGCAAGATTCAGACATATTGGACAGGTCTTGTGATCTCCAAATGGCCTAATAGAATTCGACTCTTGGCCCATTTGCAGTAGGCTGGAGTAGTGGGGAGTCTTATATTTCTGTTTTCTCCAAAGTAGTGTGGACAAGACTATTGTGTCTTAACAAGGGGATAAGTTATTTCTTTTTACACATATTCAATTGGTAGCATTTTACACCTGAAGCACTAATCCACTGTTACGTAGAAAACAGATATTCTCAAGTTCTCTAGGAGACATGTCAGTGTGGCGACGGGGTAAGAGCAGGTGGTCCTGGTATTGGCACTAAGCTCTCAAGAGAAGTATTAGTCTTGCAAATGCTCCTAGTTATCTCGCCTTTATTCATGCAGAGTCTGTCTGTCCACGATTGCCATACATAGAAAGTTGGACGTAGAACTGTTTTATCTTACAACAAGGCTATGCCTCATCTTGATGGGCTCCTTTCACTTGCATCTCCAACAGATTGCCCCTCTTTAGCGAGGTATTGAAATATCTGCCTTGAGCAAGTTAAACATGTTTCCTCAAGTAATGTGTCCCATAGAGATTATAGTGTAATGCGTTTACTCCGTTTTTCCTACCAAAGGACACATCTGACGCCAGTTGAGAATTTGTCTTGCAACCTTTTTCCCAATCCTCTGGATCTTGTAAAGGCTTTCCATAAACTTTACATGTAGAAGCATTTTATCTTCTACATGAAAGCCACGAATAATCTAGCACCTGTTTCAGTTTTCCAAATTGCTTCGACAGTGTGGCCATTTTTGCATTGTTGTGAATAAAAGCCGTTCATCATTCTGAAAGTGATCCAGTGGAGCACATTTAATTTGGGTATTAGTATAACACCCAAGTCAGCCCGGCTGAAATTTGCACATGTGAAGAAATTACTTCACTCAAACAATCTGATTGACTGAATATTTTTGGTCCACAAGTAAGTTGTGTGTGAAATAATGACCTTGATGTAATAAACCCTTCTATCCCAGCTACCACACGTTTGTACCATCACTTACAAACAGTACACAACTTTATCCAATACAACTAACCAATCCACTCATCACTTACACAAACCAAATCCACACCATACTTAACTATATCACATGCAGGCACACAATGCCTACTCTAATTACTCCTAACAGACCCCTTTTTGTCACTAATAAACCTATATTCAGCCTTGCATTATTTCTCCAACCAACACTCTTGTTTAGTTCAATGAAAGTAGGTAGACTGAGAAGTAGTTTTATCTTGACGATAATTTTATTCCAAAGTTCAGTCAGGACAGGAACACATGAAGAATTAAGTAAATCAGATGAATAAGCAAAGTTAGCCCCACCGGCAGCAACATCTCTGCTGCTCAGCCTACATAGATCAACTGACAATTACACTCAAAGTTACACAAAGGGAACATTCCGTGACATCACTGAGACTGGCTGAGCAGCAGAGTACAAAACACAGAGAAGGGACAAGACAGAAAGAAGAGGAAGATCTCACACCCCTCCTCTTCTTTCTACAACAATAACACAACTTACACTCTACTGCGCCACATATATTACCTCTTGCAGCAATCAAGTCTAAGACAAACACTCTTAACTCTACTTCATCCCCTCTTACACACAACATACATTCTACTCACAAACACATCACCAACCCCCTTTACCTTACAACTTCCACTCTAAAACAATACTATACAAAGATCCATCTCATAAAACAAATACATCAGCACCTTGTTTCACTACTCCTCAAAAACAAAACATAACACGCACACCAGCACAATAAAATCTCTCACCTGCAACACCTCTTAATACTTTCCATCACAAACTACAAATATACACCCACCTTTTCAGACTACACAAATGAACAAACTCCAATGCCAAGCTTTCTCTCTTCCCCCACACCTAACACACATACAGCAACTCTCTTTTAGTTGCTTCTCATCCATTGGACAATTTGGAACCTCACTTCATAACCCACATGCTGCAACGCCACCCCTAACTCATACACCTTCCACCCTAAGCAGACACAAAAAAAATAAGCAGCTTGTCACACCTCACAACTTCGCTTCTCCAAGTCTACTGTACAAGGTTATGCTACAAAAACAACACAGCGCATTAACTCATTCTCAAACTCCTACACACATAGACTCATCAAAATGCATTCTTAGCCTGCTGGACACTGAGCACGATACAGAACAGCTACATGATTGCTATCCTCATACAGCTAATACCAACACAAAGGACACACCTGCTAAAAGCCCACAAAATACTGCTCGCTCTTCTACAAAACAAAGTCTCACTATTACCAAAGCACGTTCTCTAAACTGTTTACTAATAAATGCTTGATTGCTCTGTAAAAACAAACAACTGTTAGAGACGTCTAGCCGCAGATTCCTTAACTTAGAATATCCCCAGGCGTCAGACTGGTCCGGAAAATTGTGCGGAGCAGCACCTCTGCGCGCCAGGGGGCGGCGCCCTTAGGCTCCGCCCTGATGTCCATGAACGTGACGTCAGCGCAGCCATATATACCCTGCCCCAGTGCGCCAACATCAGTTTTCTTCTTTTCCGCGTCAAAACGCGGATCCGGGAAACCAGCAGTTCCTGGCCTACTTTTGGGCCTTCTCGACACCGTTGGTGTCGTACCGGAACAGTGTACAGTGCCCTTCGGGTTCAAAGCCTCTGAGGCCTGGGCGAGTCAGATGTCTGGCACTGATCCGCACTTTATTTGCATGTGGTGCCTTGGTGTGCACCACGATTCCAAGCAATGCGGCGACTGTCAACAGATGAAGCCGAAGTCCCTTCGGGACGTCGTATGAAGCTATTGGCCTGTTCGGCTGTCCGGGACAGTTTCTTCTCGTCACCGCTCTCCCTCTCCAGAGGGGGCTCGCTTCAGAGGCCGCTCCCGCGACCCGTGCCCTAAAAAGGGTAAGCAGAGCCATAAGCGTCTACTGAGGTCCACCTCTCGTAGGTGTGCCGTTGGCGCTCATTCCTTTCTTACGGGGTCAGCTACTGGTGCCCGGAGGTCACCTCCTCCATACCCTCCTTTTCCAGGAGTTGGAGCAACGCGCACCCAAATGGAGGCCTACTCCTGGGCTCTTCAGGCCTACTTCGAGCCCCACAGAGGCGGAGGGTACTCGGGCCGGGCCCTTGTCGGCGGATCCTTCCCCGAGCAGGGCTGTGTGCACCGACTCTGATTCAGGAGCCGAGGCGATGACGTTGGGCGTGGCTCAGACCGTCCTGGTCGCTCTAGCACACTCCGCGCATAGCCCTGTGCGGCTTCCTGCGCGGACGGCGAAAGCGGCGTCGGCTACGCCGTGTTCGACGCCGGGCTCTCCTCGTCAGTCAGCGCATAGCCCTGTGCGGCTTCCTGCGCGGGCGACAGAGGCGGCGACGGCGGCGGCAACACAGGGGATGCTGACGACGCCAGGTTTGACGCCAGGCTCTCTCCGCCAGTCAACGCTTAGCTCTGTGCGGCTTCCTGCGCGGACGGCGGGAGCGGCGTCGACAACGCCGAGCTTGGAACTAGGCTCCACATCGGACCCAAAGCCGGGCTCATTGTCCAAGGCCATGCCCAGCTCACTTCCTCCAACGCCAGTCGGCGTCGAGAGTGCATCCCTCGTGGAGGCCGTCAACGTCCTGTCGACTCCGATGTGGCGTTCATGGACACCACTGTCGACACATCCATCGCCGCCGGTGCCCATCTTTTCATCAACTCCGGTGCCCATGCCTGGCGTTGCTCCGAATTCCTCGTTTCTGTCCCCTCAGCGGGGTCGAGCGGCACTGGTATAACATAACATGTGTATTTGTAAAGCGCATGTTCACCACTAAGGGTATCTTGGCGCTGAATAACAGATGTTTGTTTAATCTCGAGCCCATTACAGTGGAACCCTTGCTACCCCTTGCGGGTGCTTTATTTGAAGTCCTGCGTTGCACATGGGCACGGCCCTCTTCCAGAGCACCGGTTGATCGGGCCATTGCCGGTAGGCACCGTCCTGCCCTAGGGGATCCACTCTGTCTGTCCCTCCATCCTGCTGCTCAAGGCCTGGTAATTCAGGCGGGTTTTGGTTTACAGGACTCCACCACTTTGCCTTTGGTTCCTACCACCCGGGAATGCCGGTGGCTGGATGCATGTGGAAGACAGCTTTTTGCTTCTTCTAGCGCGTCCATCGTGCTTTAAACACTACATTCGTGTTTGCACGTGCGTTCTCCGCACTCTGGGATTCCGAGGCTAACTTTCTTCCTTCTCTTCTGGAGGAGTTGCACCCAGAGTTGCTCCGTCTTGTCCTTCATGGCAAGGAAATGGCTCATTTTATTCCACGGACTCTGTGGGCCGTGGTCTTTCACGGTCGGTGGCTTTGCGCCATCATGCCTGGTTGCGTGACAGCCGCTTCCCTTATAGTATCCTGGAGGGCCTCCAGGACATGCCATTTGACGGAAGACAACTTTTTGGGTCCCACGCTGACTCCGTGATCTTCAGGCTTCTGTCAGGGCTTCCATAATTATGCTGCGCTACTGACTGGCTGACTTTTCTTCTTGGTTGCGGTCTTCCTTTACGGCAAGTTTTTTATCAGAGGCAGGTTGGTGCCTCTATATATATTTTTTTTTGGTCAAATCTTTTTTATTATGATTTATAAAGATGAACATTACATTAGGCATTCCATCTCACACATTGCATCTTAGCGGCCATTCTTGGGTAGAAGTGTACCGACAACAGGTCACAACTAGAGGCGCCGTAGCAATACATGCAATTAGTCCGCAGGAAAATCATGAGCGCCCAGGTGTGTCCTTAAATGGTGATTAAGATTCAATACACCCCACCCCCCTGCACGAGGGAACAGGCCTTACATGGGCATCCCAGTCCTGATAATGATCATATGCAACACAACAGTAACAGGAACAACTAACTGCGACACTGTCACCGAAGTACATTACAAAACTCCCCCCATTCTCGACCCCCCCCCAGTCCACCCGAACCCCCCCCCACCCCCACCCCCCCGGCCCACTCATACACTCAGGACAAGCACATCACCTTGGCTAATGCTTCCTCACCTATTTACCGCGCCATGTACTAAATTGTGTGTCAGGCGTGGCACACCTGCGCACTCCCTCCCTCACACCTGGTATGTCAGCCTAATGTCCTGCCACCCCCCACGTCCACTGCACTCCCCGCAGACGGTTTAGCATGTGTTCCTATTTCTCCGCCAAAGGCTCCCTCCGAAGCCCCACAGTTTCCTCCCGCCGGATGGCTGTCAATTCTACGCGAGCCCACGACTAGAGAGACAGAACCCATGCTCTCACACTGTTAGAGTCCCTCGCTTTCCATCTCCTAGTGAGGAGTCGCACTGCTGTGACCATCCCCAGATCAAGGAAATGAGACGACGCTTTGTCTTTGGGCGACCTCTTGAAGTGATGTAAGAGATATTCAGGCCAGTTACAAGGGATGGTGCGACCGGTGCATTGTGTAAGTAGTGCATGAACGTCACTCCAGTATGTGCCAAGGCCTGGACAGCGCCACAAAAGATGGAGCAGATCCACGTTGACCTCCTCACATCTGGGGCAAGTCGCATCCGCCCTATGAAAGTATCTGTTGATGAGGTCGGGGGTGAGGTAAGCCCTATGCACTACGTAGACTTGGATTTGGCGAAATCGCATTTTTCTAGGGATGCGCACCAGGCTTATAAGGATCTTTTCCCATTTTCTGTCTGCCAGCTCTCGCCCCATATCCCGCTCCTATTTCCCCCTAAGTGGGGTGAGGTCCATTTCCCTGTGCGTCTGTAGGGACGCCGCGAACCACTTAATTAGGTGTCTGCTCCTGCCCATGACATGCAAGTATTGCACCGTCAGGTGCTGCGCTGGCTCTTCCACAACATCTCCCCACCGAGCCGCCATGTGGGCCGTGAGAGATCGGTGTAGGAGGAAACCCCCGGGTGGGAGTCCAACGTCTTCAACTAGTGTCTCATAGGGTATCAGCGCACCGTCCTGGTACAGGTCGCCCAACGTCCGGACTTCCACTTCATGCAACTGCTCCAGCACAGAGTGCGTGAACACCCCCCCCCCCACCTCCGTGTGAGCCTTCCAGCGACACCGCAGGTGCATAAGGGTACACCGAGCGCGTGAGATACAATTCCCTAAGGAAGCATTTATATGCCACTGCCAGCAGCAGCGGGGTAGGGCGCGCCGGCACCGCCAACGGGTGAAAGAGCGTAGTGACCCACTCTAGCGTGTAAGGCGCTCGTTCGTGGCTGTGTCTTCTCTTCCCCCTGTCTGCCAACCATCGGGTAACCCACTGGAGTTGCGCCGCCAGGTAGTAGTGCTCAAAACAGGGGGCTGTTAGCCCGCTCTTATCAGTGGGCAGGAACAACTTCCCAAGCGCCAGACGATGCCTTGACGCACTCCAAACAAAGTCTCGGAGCAACTTATTAAGATTAGAGAAGAACGGCGCAGGTACGAACAGTGGCAAGTTCGCAAAATATTATAGAAGGCGAGGGAGCATTACCATCTTGGCGAGAGCCTCTCTGCCGGTAGGCGTCAGAGGAAGTGTGGACCAGAAGCCAATTTGGGCTCTGAGCGCCGTCACTGCTCTGCCTAGGTTCCCGTCCAGGAGGTCCGTCGGTTGGCGGTAGATCTGGATCCCCAACTACTTAAACGTGTCCGCCCGCCACTGGACTCGCGTGCCATGGAGACTATACTCCGGGTCGGGTACCGCACTGTCAAATGCATAGAGGCATGACTTGCCTGCGTTTACTCGGAGCCCCGAGAGATCCGCAAAACGGCTTAGCAGTGAGGCCAGCAGCTCCGGTATGTGGCCCACGTCACGGACAAAGACCAACAGGTCATCGGCGTACAAGGACACCTGATGAACTCCGTCCCCTAGCGGGATGCCATCTGTTAGAAGCTGCCGCATGGCTGCAGCCAAGGGCTCCATGGCAAGAGCGAAGAGCAGCGGCGACAGGGGGCAGCCCTGGTGAGTACCCCTGCCTACCGCCACCGCGTCCGAGACACACGGTCCCATCCGGACACGAACCACCGGTTTATTATACAGGAGTCTCAACATCTGTAGAAAGTTCGCCTCTAGTCCATATGCCTCCAACACCGTCGTCGGGTATCCCCACTCCAGGCAATCGAAAGCCTTCTCCAAGTCAAGCACCAGGCCCCCAGCCCTGGGCCAAGCCGCCACTGCTTCCGCCGCAACTTTAAAGTACCTCCGAAGATTTAGGGAGGTGGACCTCGCTGGTACAAAATCATTCTGATCAGGGTGTACTAAATGCGGAACCACTGGCGCCAAGCACTCTGCAAGGAGTTTGGCGAATACCTTCTAATCAGTGTTAAGCATCTCCAGCGGGCGATAGGAGCTCAAGGACAGGGGGTCTCTGTCGGGCTTAGGCAGGGACACTAAGAACACTTCCCTCAGAAATGGCGGGAGTTGGCCGGCATCAATCGATGCCCTGTACATCCGAAGGAGCTTAGGCGTCAGAATGTCTCTGTTGGCTTTATAATACTCAGCCGGCAGGCCGTCCGGCCACGGTGTTTTCCCGGTCGCCAGCGCTTGGATCGCGTCTCCCACTTCCTCCAGCGTGAGCGGAGCGCCAAGCTCCTCATTCTGACTCTCCGTGGAGGACGGCAGTGCGATCGAGTCCAGAAATTCAGTCAGCAAGTGCGTGTGGCCGGTGCTACACGGCCTATAGAGTTCACGATAGTGATCGGTCAGCGCCCAGTGGATCTCGCGCTGCGTGTAGACCACTACCCCACTACTAGTTATGCGCTCTGTCCGTCGCACCAACCAGGCTAGCAGGCGGCCAGCCCTATCGACTTTGGCGTGCGTCTTGGCAGTGTGCGCCCCGTAATTATGGCACCTCAGGCGTTCAAGCAGGACTGCATGCTCGGCACGTTGGTCCCTCAGCTTGCGCGCATGCCTGCCAGCCCCTTCCCCTTCCCTCTCATAGCGCAGGAGCTCGGACTCTATGCGAGCTAGAGATGCAGACACCTGCACGCGGATATTCCACGTGGCACCCATGTAGTGGCCACGGATGGTCACCTTGTGGGCATCCCACTCTATCCCAGGGTCGTTCACTGTATCTTCATTGTCTTCAAAATAGGAGAGAATGGCTGTGCTCAGGACCTAAACTCCGCATCTTCCAACGCTGCAGGCTGTAACCGCCATGTGGGCACTGGGGGTCTATCCACCGCCCAGCTGAGCTGGAACCACAGGGGATTGTGGTCCGAGTGTGTCCTACCTAGGTATTCTGACCGGGACAGGAGGGGGAGCAGAGACTGGGAACCCACTATTCGATCCAGGCGGACATGTAGGTTGTGCACTGCCGAGGAGTAAGAGTATATTTTATCCACAGGATGCTGTGCGCGCCAAAGGTCTAAATATCCCAGTGTACTAACCAATCCCTAAGGGCCTGTGCTGTCGATGTCGCTGCCACTGCGCGAAGGGGCGGATAGGAGCAGTCCAGATGGGTGTCCATTACCATGTTGAAGTCACCACCGATCAGCCAGGGAAGACCCACGTACCGCTGAAGGATGGGTTTAAGGTCGCCAGGAAAGTGGGCTGGTCCGCGTTGGGGGCATAGATGGAACCCAGCAGTATCTCCTGCCCATTAAGCTTCCCCCGAACAAAGGTGTACCTCCCCTCATTGTCAGTGCATGTAAAGGGGACGCCAGCTCTTACCCTTACCAGGGTGCCCCGCGCCTGTGTTGAGTAGGTGGTGCCATGGATCTGCCCTCTCCAGCGGCTGCGGAGTCGTCCCAGCTCTACCTGGGACATATGTGTCTCTTGGAGAAGTGCGATCCCCACCCGGTATCGCTGCATGTAGGCAAAGACCGCATATCTGCGCGACGGGGTGTACATACCGCGGATGTTCCAGGTCATAATGTTGGTGCACGCCATGGTGTGTTGCAATGTAGTTACTCGGGGGGGTTAGGGGGTCGCCTCACCAGGCCGTGGGCTGGGTCTATGGGGTGTATACACTGAGTGTCGCGTCTGAAACATATAAACCAGTACTAACATTGTAAGTTTAAGGGCGGTTTCCCAACGGGGTAAGCGCCCAAACTAATTAGAGTGGTTACTCTTCAAAGTGACGTGTCCGCAACCCAAGGGTGTGTGGCGAAGCGCGCTGTTGGTGGTGTAGCATATCGTGCCCTCATCCAGGGCCCATAGAGATTCTGAGTTGCTCATATAGAATCGGATCAGGAAGGCGCCCCGGGTCTAACCAACGGCGTCCCCCGGGAGCAACGCGCGTGGGAAACACTGGACTCCTCCCTACGCTGGGCACAGCTGTATACCTACGGCACGCCTCCGGGACCCAAGCTTGCGCGGGGCACATACGCTCACAGTCAACTAAAAGAGCATGGTGCAATCATCAAATAAAGGATACAAAGAGCATTGTATTTAACACCGGTAGCATATCGGACTGTCTCAAGTCTGCCTCTGGTTACATGATGAAGTCTGCTGTCTGAGGAGTGACTACAGGCATCGCAGCGTCCTCCGACGTTACAGTAGACGATGAAGATGAACCACTGGCGTGTGCTTCGCTCAGCTGCCCATAGCTCAGGTCATTGCTTGCGCTCACTGCTCCCATCGTCGCAACCGCCTCGAGGGCCTCCTGCCGTTCCTGCCTTTCCTGCCTTTTCTCTGGACTGGGGGCAGCCCGTCCTGGACCCGCACCCCACCTGGACCCTCTCCTCTTCCTCCGCCTCCGGGATCGCTGTTCCTGCCATCCGCCTTCATCCGGACCAGACGGCCTCGTCCCCGTCCAGCGCTCGGTCTCCTCCCCGTCCAGCGCCCGGTCTCCTCCAGCCAGTCCCAAACCTCCGACGGGGCCTCAAAGAAGCGCGTGCCCTCTGTGGTGACCACTCTTAAACGGGAGGGGAACAGTAGCGAGTATAGCAGCTCCAACTCCCGTAGCTGTTGCTTCACTGCCAGATAGGAGCCACGTCGTCGCTGCACTGTCTCCGTGTAGTCAGGAAAGAACAGCACCTGACTGTTGCCCACTTTGATGTCTCCCATCTTCCGCGTTTCGCGAAGCACCGCATCACGGTCTCGGTAGTTGAGGAATTTAGAAAGGAAGGGACGGGCCGAGTTCCGGGCCTCTGGGCTTGCGCCGGCACCCTATGTGCCCTTTCCACCACGAAATGCGGAGACAGCACTCCAGTCGGCAGAAGCGTCCGCAACCAGTCCTCCATATACCGTTCAGGGTTCTTCCCTTCTTCTCCCTCGGCAGGCCCACCACGCGGACATTGTTGCGCCGAGAGCGCCCTTCCGCGCGATCCTCAAGAACATGGACTCTGTCAATTAGATCCTGCAAAGCCGAGGCGTGACTGTGGACCACGGCCTGCAATTCCTGGATCGTTTGGCGCTACACGGCGACCGACTCTGACAGCTTGCGATGATCCGCGTGCAACAGTGTGAAGTCGGAGGTGACTTTATCAAGGCGCGCTTCCAGTGGGTTTTGGTCTGCGTTAGGGTAGTCCCAATACGTTCCACCGCCGCCAAAACAGTGTCCATCTTGGCCGCCAAGGCGGCCGCGGGTTCCGCATCTATCTGCCTCTGCTCTGGAGGTGGGTTAGGACCTCTGGATTCCTCGCTGCCTGCCCATTGCGAGCTGCTGCGCCGTGGGCATCCACACGCCCGTTCAGGTCTTGTCATGACGACTGGAGAGGGGAGGAGGGGGGGAAAGGAGGGGAAGGGCGGGGAGGGAGCGGCCAACCCTCCCTCTTCACGATGTAGTGAGTCAGCGCCGTGGGGCAGGCGGCGTCAAGCTTGCCCGATCACGCCTCCACCACGCAGAGACAATTGCTGTAAGGTCCGTCTAGCGCAAATCTGGCAGTACTCTTCTCCGTAGGCTGCGGGCCCCCCCCCCGCTCTAGTGACGCAGGGGTTGTTCCTCCTCCCAGGTCCCGACCGCCGGAGCGGTCGCAGCATCGGGGATGCCCAGCGTGGCCCAGGGACAGAGGCCTCCATTCCTGCAGGGGGTGTACAGGGCCCTCAAAACAAAATGGCATGCTCCACTGACTTGCTCGGCTCCTCCGCCCCCCGGTCTGGGCCTCCGCTAATCGGTTGCGCCCCAGCTCCCATGACAGTGTCCAGTACCCCCATCCGCCGCACGTCTCCCGGTGCAGGTCCGCGCTCCCGGTCACACTGCCCGCACTCCCCCAGTCTCCGAGGCGTCGGGACACCAGGCAGTCTCGGTGCTCCGTCCCTGCCGCGGCTCCCGCAGCCACCGAAGGTTCACAGCCTCAGGCTGAGTCCCGCGCAGCGCCGTCCAGCTTTCCGTACTCCGCCATAACTGCCTGGAATTCTACTGTGCTTCGTCCCGGTGGCTGCCCGGCACTTTTGCTCACTAGCCCTGCGTGTTCTGGACCAGGATAAAGCACCTCGCAGGATAATATCAGGATGAGAAAGGCCCCGTGGACGGAGCTCTACTCTTTCGTGTCCGCCATGTTAGGCTGCTAGCCACGCCCCCCGTTGGTGCCTCTATATTGTCTGTATAGCAGTACGGCTGGGTTGTTTTTGTTTTCAAGTCCTCTGACTGTCTATTTTGCCAAGAGGACTCCCCCACCCCTCTTCTTGCCAGGGGTTGACCCTTGCCCTATGTGGGATATTGGCTGGTGGCTGGTATCTACCTTTGCAGGGTCACATGGCCCTATTGTCTGTAATGATTACACTCTGGCTCTAAGTCTATTTTCTTTTGGTGCTTGCCCCTCCTAGGTTGTTCTCCCCTGTAGGAAGTTGCCGTGGACCAATCTGTTGTGGGTTGTTTTGGCCCTTGGCTTGTTCCCCAGCAGTTTTCTCCACATTCCCGCTGTTTTCGCACAGGGAATTCTACGTTACACAAGCATTCTGTATGTGGCGGACTCATCCAGCCGGTTCTCCTTGTACTCCGCTCTTCCTGGCGTCTAGGACCCGTGAGTTGGTCCTAAGTGCTCCCTTGTTAGGCTCGTCTTTTTTTCTAAATTGTCCTGCGAAAGGACTGCTCCCTCTTCCGGACTGACGCCAGATGCTGCTTAGAGCGTGGACTAGTTCCACTTTCTGTATAAGCTGCAGGTACTTTTAAGCAAACCAGAGTGCCTGGGTATGGATGGTTTTCAGCATCTTCTTGAGGCTGTTATGTGCCATGTTATTCCTCATGGTTTGTGCGGCCCGTTGCTTCTTGCTATTGGGCGCATCTCGGCTGTTCCTGCTGTCTTGCTCCCTGGTGTTACTTCTGGCCGCGTCTGAGCGTCTTTCGGGCTGTGTATGGGCATTCTTTCAATGCTCTCCACCTGTCTGGTAATGGTCTCCGCAGTACCCTTCCTCTGTGGTACACGTGGGGACGCTACGCGTTCTCGCCACTATACCACTTATCCGGTCCTTTGGGTTGGCTTAGTCGACTGCCGCCTCCTGCGGTTCTTTCATGCCATATGGTCTAGTTATACTCCCTACGAGGTGCTGAACTTTTTTTTCATGTTATTTTCTTACTAGGTGTGTTTTTCTTCCATGTCGCCCCTTGCTGGTCAGGGGCTAGTGTCCTGGTGCCTTCGTATCTTTACGGGAGCAGGTTTAATAATGTTTTACACTGTTTGAGTGAATTAACTGGGCTAGCCCTGGCTTGGCTTCTTGTCTACACCGTAGATCCTATGGATCATACATGCCTCTTTCGAGGTTCAGCATTTTTTCACTCGGGTGCAAGTGTTCTGGCTTGGTGTTTTTCTTCTCTCATCCCCTCTACATCTACATGTGGGGGTTTTCGTGTTATTCTGGAAGGGCTGTGGTGCCCTAGCCTTCCCTTGATTCCTGCTCTCTTCAGGGCACAGGGGTCTGGTGGTTGGCTGCGCTGTCATTTGTTCCCACTATGTTTCGTTCTTTGGTAGACGACACTCCTTTGGTCATGTTATTTGACTAGTAGGTTCTTTCTCGACCTTGGTGGGGTTTAGTCGCAGTCCCGCCTCTATGGGTATGGCTTTGGTATCTATTCTAAGTTAAGGAATCTCCGGCTAGACTTCTCTATCAGATGAACAAGTTACTTACCTTCAGTAACAATGTATCTGGTAGAGACATATTCTAGCCGCAGATTCCTTAACGCCTGCCCGTCCTCCCTGTCCTGCGACAACCTTTTCAGGTTGGGCTTCTTGCCTTCGCCTCCCTTTCGGTGGCTTTATTCCTATGCGGGGTGATGTTTCCTTTTCAGTCCGACTCACGAGGCTACATTCTGTTTCGTGGCTTTGCTCTGCCCATTCTTGTGATTGGACGGTATGTTCATATGACGTGTCCTTTACAACCCCTACCCTGGGTTGTCCGATGTGAGTCTATTCTCCCTTCTATCTTCTTCAACTGCTTGAGGTCTCTTGCCTCCCCTGCACTCTAGCGGTTGCAGTCTCTGACAGAGCTGCCTTCGGCAGATCCATTATTTGGATTTGACGTCTTCTTTTAGGTGACACTTTATAGTAGTTTGTCCTTGTTCCTGGATTTTGGACTGGTTGTCCTTTACTGTCATTTCTTGTGGTTGCAGCCTTTCTGCCAGCTGCTGTAATGGTTCACCGAGGATCTATAGCTCAATATCTGAAACAGATTCGTTAGTGATAGATTCCTTACTTTAGAATATCCCCAAGCGTAAGACTGGATCTGGAAAGTTTTACTTAGCAGTACCCTTGCGCGTCAGTGGGTGGAGTCCTGCGGCTCCGCGTCCGTGACTGGCGTCGTCAGCGCCGAGATGACGTCACGGAGAGTACTTGGGCCCCAACCATGCACGCTGACTTCAGTTCTTTCTTAATCCGCGCCAGTAAGCACAGATCTGGATTGAGCACGTACCTTGGTCTCTTTTTGACCACTATTTTGAGACTTTTGTCTCGCCACTTTTCTCTTGGTGCACGTAGGGATGCCCGGCTTTAAGTCCTGTGGGATCCGTCGCCGTAACATGTCGGTAGCGGACCCCTACGATGTTTGCCTCTACTACCTGGAGGCCGACCACGACTCCCGTGACTGCCGTGTCATGGCCCCCAAGGCCTTGCAAGGCGGAGTTGGAAGTTGCTGGAGGTCCAGCATTCTTCGCGTCGCTGCTCCCATTCTAGGGGCCGTTCCAGGGACCGGAGACATCACTCCTCGGACTCCAAGTCTTCGCCTTCGGATTCCGGTAAGCATCGCCATAAAAAGAAGTCGAAGAAGCGTGTTCGCTCTCTGACATTCTCCTATACGATGATCCTCTGCCGGGCTGCTGAGGCCCTCAATCTTGACCTCCCTCAAGACCAACCTCCTCTCCGAGGTGCTCCAGACAGCGTCTACCTCAGAGGAGCCGCTGCTTCCATTTAATGACGCCCCTACAGAGGTCCTGTTGGGCACTTGGTCGAGGCCATGGGGGCCCCGGTGGATAAAAACGTCCCCAGACGCCACCGACCGGTGCCCGGTGACCCCGCTTTCTTGACCACTCACCCTACGCCTGAGAGCCTGGTCATTCAGGCCTTGACGTCGCAGAGTGCCTTCCCCACGGCCCCGCCGGATAAGGACTTCAAAAGGCTGGACCAGTTTGGGAAGCGGTTGTTCACTTCGGCCAGCCTCGGGCTGCGGTCGGTGAACATCGCCTGCTTGCTGGGTCGCTACTCCCACGCGGTGTGGGACACTGTTGCTCAGGTGTTGCCTCCGTGTCCTGAGGAGGTTCAGGCTACCCTTTCTCAGGTGATTGCTCAGGGCATAGATGCGGCTAAGTTTGCCATCCGGTGTGGGTAGACACCGCCAACTCCCTGGGGAGGGTGATCTCTACGACTGTGGCGTTGCGGCGCCACGCCTGGTTGCGTTCGAGCGGGTTCTCACTTGATGTCCAGAGTTCGCTCATGGACATGCCCTTTGATGGCACCCGCCTGTTTGGCGACAAGGCTGACAGTGCACTGGAGCGCTTTAAAGACTTGCGGGCTACGGCCAAATCCCTGGGTCTTTCTACTAAGATCCTGGCCACTCCTGGTTTTCGTTCCTTACGTAACCAGGGTCGAGGCACCCAGGCGCGCCCTTCCACCAGGCCTGTGCAGAACCAGCCGCAGCGAGGTCGCGGTTTCCGCAGGGGCAGGTCGGGGAACCAGCGTGTAGAGGTCCATCCACCTCCACCCCCGCTCTTTCTGCCTATAAACCCTTCCAATCGGAGCTTCAGGGAGCACCACACGCCGGTGGGTGGCAGGATCCGCCACCACCTCCCCCGCTGGCGATTGATTACGTCAGACAAATGGGTGCTACAGATAATCTGCAAGGGTTACTCCCTTTCCTTTCAGTCCCCAACCCCAGCCATGCCACCTCGGTGCCACCGCATGTCGGGGGATCATTTGGCTCTTCTCCAACAGGAAGTTGCAGCCCTCTTGGCCAAGGGGGTCATCGAGTGCGTTTCTGGGCCAGAAGTAGGGAGTGGTTGCCATTCCCACTACTTTCTGGTCCCCAACAAGGACAAAGGGGTCTGCGTGCTATCTTAGACCTCCAGGACGTGAATCGCTTCCTCCGGAAGGAGAAGTTCAAGATGCTAACCCTGGCTCAGGTCTTGACTGCTCTCGACCCTGAAGACTGGATGGTAGCGTTGGACATGCAGGACGCATATTTTCACATCCCCATTCTGCTGGCCCACCGGCGTTACCTGCGGTTCACGGTAGGCCAGGAGCATTTTCAGTTTACCATGCTCCCCTTCGGCCTTACCAGTGCCCCACGGGTGTTCACGAAATTGATGGCGGTGGTCGGTGCTCATCTGCGCCGGTCAGGGGTATCAGTCGTCCCCTACCTCGACGACTGGTTGTTGAAGGCGGGCTTGCCCCAGGCAGCCGTCACCCACCTTCAGACTATGGCCGACCTCCAGCATTTGCTGGGGTTCTCCATCAATGTGCCGAAGTCGCACCCGAGTCCCTCTCAGAAGCTTCCCTTTCTCTGAGTAGTTCTGATTCGACGCGATTTCGGGTTTATCCTCCGGAGCAGCTAGTCTGGGATATTCAGGTTCTGATTCTGATCTTTTAGCCTCTATCCTGGGTTTCAGTCAGGATGACCCTCTGGCTCCTGGGCCTGATGGCCTCCTGCATCCTGCTGGTGCAACATGCCAGATGGCATATGCGGGCTCTGCAGTGGGACCTGAAGATCCAGTGGACACAGCATCAGGGCAACCTGTCCGATCATGTCCAGCTCTCGGAGGGCACCGCACGACATTTGCAGTGGTGGCTCACGAATCGCGATTGGGTCAATGGCAGATCCCTCTCCCTTCCCCAACCGGAGCACACAGTAGTGATGGATGCGTCCCTCCTGGGATGGGGAGGCCACTTGGGAGCAGCGGAGATCAGAGGCCTCTGGTCTCCGGCAGAGTCCCGGCTCCATATCAACCTTTTGGAGCTGTGTACGATCCGACTTGCACTGAAGGGATTCCTTCCCTCTGTCTGGGGAAGTGTGGTGCAGGTGTTCACGGAAAACACCACTGCCATGTGGTATTGCAACAAACAGGGCAGCGTGGGTTCGTGGACCCTATGTCAGGAGGCTCTGCGCCTCTGGACATGGCTGGAACATCTAGGCATTAACTTGGTTCAACACCTGGCAGGTTCTCTGAACGCCAGAGCGGACAAACTCAGCCGCCGGTGCTTGATGGATCACGAATGGCGTCTGCACTCGGACGTGGCGCAAGGTCTCTTTCAGCAGTGGAGAGCCCCATGGTTAGATCTATTCGCCACCCAAGAGAACGCGCAATGTCATCAGTTCTGCGCGTTGGAATTTCCAAGGCGGCACTCGCTCGGTGGCGCTTTTCGTCGCAAGTGAAGTTGCGGTCTGTTGTACGCCTATACCACTTCTGCCCAGAGTGCTGAAGAAGATCAGGTGCGACCGGGCCCAAGTCATTCTTGTGGCTCCGGACTGGGCTCAAAGAGTATGGTATCCCGAGCTACTCAGTATGAGCATCGATTCCCCCGATCAGTCTGCCTGTTCGGGAGGATCTTCTGTTGCAGCAGCAGAGGACTGTCCTCCACCCGAACCTGTCCAGCCTCCACCTCCATGCGTGGAGATTGAGCGGCGACAGTTGACTGCTTTAGACCTTCCTCCTGAAGTCTGTAATGTCACTCTGTCAGCCAGGCATTCCTCCACTAAAACGGTATACACCTGCCGATGGAACAGATTTGTGGCATGGTGCACAGCAAAGGCTGTGGATCCCCTTTCGGCCCCTCTTTCTGAGATTCTTCTGTTTTTTCTATCTTTGTCTTGATTTTTCTGATGTGTGCTCCCTTTGAGCCTCCTAATAACTGTCCTTTACGTCTTCTCACAAAACGGCTTTCCTGGTAGCTATCACCTCTGCCAGAAGAGTGAGTGAGCTCCAGGCTCTTTCTTCTAAACCTCCTTGCCTTTCTGTTCATACGTACATCGGGCAGACCATCACTTTGCCCACCTTCTTTCCGCCTCCGCATCCTTCCAGGGAGCAGGAGAGGCTCCACCGTGGACCCAAAACATGCGCTTGCTTTCTATCTGCAGCATACACAACAGTTCCGGGTGGATGATCAGCTCTTTGTTGGCTACGTGGGCGCCAAAAAAGGTTGGACTATGCACAAACGGACCATTTCCTGGTGGGTCTTTCTGTGCTTCAAAGCATGTTACTCCTTGGCCAAGAAGGAGCCTCTGGTGGGGCTGCATGCCCATTCCACCAGGGCAACTGCAGCCACTACTGCCTAGGGACAAGGCGTTCTCTTGCAGGACATTTGTCAGGCAGCTACGTGGGCCTCGCTGCACATGTTTACAAAGCACTACTGTCTTGACAGTCCGGTCCGGAGAGACTGCTTCTTTGGCCGTTCTGTTCTCCGTGACTTCCTGGTGTAATTTTGTTTGCAGACCCACCACCGGGGTTGGTATTGCTGGGGTATGTATTCTAAAGTAAGGAATCTATCACGAACATGTCTCTTTCAGATGCACACGATATATCTGTTAGAGACATTAGTTAGTGATAGATTCCTTACCGCCCCACCCATCCTCCCAGTTCTGCTAACTGATTACTAGGGTTAAGGTAATCCGTTTCAGGGCCCTAGTTTTATGCACCAATGGTCAGTATCTTGCATGGCTCTGCGTTCCTGGCGCTGAAAGTCGTGTACAGAACTGACGTCAGCACGCATGGGTGTCGCCTAGGTACTCTCCGTGACGTCATCTCGGCGCTGACGACGCCAGTGACGGACGCAGAGTCGCAGGACGCCACCTACCGACGCGCAAGGGTACTGCTAAGCAAAACTTTCCGGATCCAGTCGGACGCCTGGGGATATTCTAAAGTAAGGAATCTATCACTAACTAATGTCTCTTACATATCTATTGTTACACAACTAGTAACTTGTGCGGTGGGTCTTGTGCCTCTGGTGGCACAGGCTCACACAGGCCAAGGGTTCTATCCTGCCGATGCTTTGCATCTTCTTCTGCCTCCAGTGGAGGTTTGGACTTTACACTTGCGGGGGTTCCTCTGAGTGGTGCTCTGTTCTTTCCCCACCTCGGTCTACAATATACAGTGCTTGGCACTGTCTTTCTATGGTGATGTTTATTCGCCATACCTTGTGTTTTCTTCTTCTGCACACTGTTTCCAGATTGTCACAGTTTTTGTGATCGCTTCGCGCCGGGCGAGGCATATATGGCTCCGCTGACGTCACGTCCATGGATGACGTCAGGGCAGAGCCGTGCGGCGCCGCCCCCCGCTGCGCAAAATTTTCCGGACCAGTCTGACACCTGGGGGATACTCTATGCTAAGGAATCTGCGGCTAGATTATGTCTCTACCTGATACGTTGTTACCGAAGGGAAGTAACTTGTTCATCACATCTACAAACTTCTCACTGACTAACTGAATCATGGTTGGGAGATGATATAGCTCCAGTCCTGCATAAAGCCGTTCCTCTGGGCTATCAAACTATCACCCAAAATCGTATAGGCAAAAGAGGAGGTGTCCTTGCTGTTGTATTCAGACAAACATTACAAATCACTAATACAGAAAATATCTCCATAAAAGATTGTCAGGCCCTTTTCGCCAGATGCAATCCCACATCATCTTCCTCCTGTAACTTTCTGCTACTTTACAGACCTCCAACTAGCAATGCAACATTCCCAGACACACCTCTAGACACAGTTTCAAACCTGATAACACTGCACTCCAACCTATGCTTTCTGGGTGACCTCAACATTTGGTTTGACAAACCCAGTATGCCCCATCCGAAAACAATAATTGCTGGCCTAGAGGCACCGAACCTGCATCAGATAGTCCACAAACCAACACACATCACTGGACACATCCTAGATACAATTTTTGCAAATACATAACTAGTTACCTTTCAAACAATGACTTCAGTCACATGGTTAGACTACCATTTGCTTCCTTTCCAACATAAAACAACACAAAGCAATGCACCTAAAACCACCTTACGTCATTCCACCTATCGACATGGAACAAACTCAATTTGGAGCATCTAGAAACACAACTAACATCCAGTACAGTTCTAGACACAATAAATTCCATTACAAAACTGGCTGTCTACAGGAAGCTTTGGATATCCTAATACCACTAAAAAAGGACACAACAGAACAAAAGAAAACAAGCCCCTTAGAGAAATACACAAATAAAAGAGATAAATCAACAAATTAGAAAGCTGCAACGTCCCTGGCTCAAAACAAACCCCAATCAAGACAAACTTCTCCTACAGAAACGTAACCTATTATACAAGTCCGCGATCAAAAAAGGTACTATCCTGACCGAATTCAAAATGCTAAATGTACAAATAAAGAATTGTATCAAATTCTCAATAAATTTCGTAAACCAAATTGTCTAGAAAGAGCATATCCTGTAACTCCAGATTTCACCAACAAACTGGCAATTCATTACATGGCCAAAGCAGACTTGTTGGACACATATTTAAAGCAAAGGCAAAGCACCAGCACCGACCATTTTCCCAAACAACAATCCAAGAATACTCTAACCCAGCCTCTTTGTTTCTTCCTACACATTTGACGCAATGAATTTATGGACCTGATCAAAGCTAGTAGGCCTGCCGGCTCCCCTTTTGACCCCTGTCCACTGCATACCTTCAAGAGAATTCTTCGAACAACCTCTGCTGCCACACCAGTAAGAAGAATCATCAACAATTCCTTAACTACTGGAATATTTCCAGAAGAACTCAAAAGGTCATTAATGAAGAAAAAAAAATTGGAACACTGAACCCTCCCTACTACAGACTAATTACAAATGGACCTTTCCTGGGCAAACGGATAGAAATAGCAGCATTCACCAAGATGTCACAATTCATTGAAGATAATGCCATATTTTCTGACTTCCAAACTGGATTCCATCCAGGAAGAGGCACAGAATCTTCCCTTGTTGCCATCCGGGATGACCTGAAGAACACAGTTGACTGGAACGGGGTTGCTGCGCTACTTTTCTTGGACCTCTCGCTGCCTTTGACATGGTTGACCATGACAAAGGCACAAAGACTGATACACAGACTCTACGAAGCCAGAATAGTGGGGACTGCACTAGACTAGTTCTGTTGCGAAGGTAGGATGTGATCCAATGTCATCCATGCCCCCCCCCCTTTCTCGTCCAAACCGTACTTTATGAAAGCAGGGGTCCCTCAAGGCTCTATCATCTGGCCCATGCTTTTCAACATCTACGTGACATAATTACCTGCACTGATCAATCATTTTCACCTCACGTGCTATAACTATGCAGATGACCAGCAAATACTCCTTCAACTGGAATGCCCCAAAGACATTGGAAAACTGCCCATTTTAAGTTGTCTCCGAGTCATGAATCTATGGAAGACGTGGAGCCGTTACAAATTGAATACTTCCAAAACAGAAATACTCATGTGTGGCGATTGGAAAATGACCCCCTCGCCACCTGGCCTGATGAGCTGGGAACACCAACTAAAGTATTGCAGGAAGCTGATTGAATTCATATTGGGATTGGGGCGTAGGTGGATAGGGCTTGCTAAGATACAATTGCCCACAAAACCGGTAGGTATGGGAGTACCGGACATGAGAGCTTATTGCTATGCAGGCCAGTTGCAGTGGTTAGCATATTGGATAAAAGGCCGCAACCTGAGAGAAATACCCATGACCACTTGGCATTGGAGCGTGGGGACTTACATATACTACTGTTACCAGGCAGTAGGGTCTTGGTGCCGACATCACCGGTATTACGCACAGCTCTAAGTTACTGGAAGAGGGCCACGCA
Organism: Lissotriton helveticus; assembly: GCF_964261635.1. Lineage (NCBI taxonomy): Eukaryota > Metazoa > Chordata > Amphibia > Caudata > Salamandridae > Lissotriton > Lissotriton helveticus. The sequence continues at coordinate 2,046,668,854 of NC_136063.1, read as the reverse complement.
GCTACTCCAAGATCTCGACGCCGTATGTCCCTAATATACCTCTACTGGGCATTCCACTTCCCACAGGACGGGTGACAATCAGACATATAGGGATATGGGCAGAGACGGAAGTTTCCACAGTGGGCGATCTCTTCCATGACCGCATGCTCATGGGTCATGATGCCTTAGTGCAGGAATCGTGAGTGTCAGATAGGTTGTTTGTACTGCATGCACACATATCCCGATACATTAAGACGGTGTGGGCTCCTGGGGGGGGGGGGGGGGGGGGGGGGGGGTAAGAATCTCAGACCCAAGCGTTCACACGTATGCAATATTTGATGGGGAATGGGGGACACCTGACAAAGTGGTTATATCGGCTTATTCGCACACACACGTCTGTATCAATACAATCGACTCAAGATAAATGGGACACGGATATTGTTCGCACATTAACGGATAAAGAGTGGGGGGTTACTGTGGGAATACCCATGCAAGATCTCTGGAAACCCAAAGTTTAAATTTATTCAGCTCATGATAGTGCACCGGGCATATCTAACTCCTCACAAACTAAGCAAAATGTTTCCAGAAGCTTCAGGGGATTGCCCCTGCTGCAGCTTACCAAATGCGGGCTTATTACACATGCAAGAGGACTGCCCGAGACTACTGCACTACTGGTCGACCGTACAGGAACTAGTGAATAGAGTGGCACCAACAGGGAACATCAGGTCATTGAATTGTTGCATACTAGGGTTGGTCCTTAAGGAAAGAGGGGGACTACTACACGCAGATTTGTGAACCTTGCAATGATATTAGCAAAGAGGACTATCACTATGAGGTGGAAGGCAGCCAGGCCGCCCGAATTACTAGACTGGTACAATAAGGTGGTTAGGTAGTGAAGGCGGAAGGAGCGGAACTACAGAGAGAAGAGCAGAAAGGGAGGAGAAAGGTTCCAATATCGCTAGAATGGAATGCAATAATAGAGGAATTTGTGGAAGAGGGGGGTGGTTGGGTGGGAGGGATATTTTGATTGTTTTGTTCGAATACTACAACAACGTGTACAATAATTTATGCAGAACAAAATGATTGTGTAATGGAAAAAAACGAATAATAAAAAGAAGTTTAAAAAAAAAGTATCAAAGGAAGTAAGAAACCTCCGAATGACCATTGAGTCCAAGCTATCAAAGAATGCCCAAGTGGACAAGCTAGCAAGATCAAGCTTTGTTACTATAACAACTCTGTGACAAATCTTACCCCATCTGGGATTTTCTCACAAAGTCCAGGCTACCGTCTCTCTTGTTCTGTCCAAAGTGGATTACGCCAATAGCCTCTAATACTGATCACCTTTAATGACTATGATAAGACTACAACGGATTCAGAACTTGGCTGACAGACTACTCTTACATATAAAGCCACATGACCACATCTCCCCTGCCTTGAAAGCCCTGCATTTTTTCCCCGTTGCCAGAAGATCCACGTTCAAGCTGCTTTGTATCACCCACAAAGCGATATGTGGAACAGGACCACTCTTCATCGGGAATAAAATCATCAAACACATCCAACAAAGGAACGTCTGCTCTAGAGTGACACCTCGCCTCAAAATCCCAATGTACAAGGAAAAAAAACATGGGTGGCACATCCTTCTCTATTCAAGTAGCCAATCTATGCAACTCTCTACCCCCCAATATAAGATCCTTGGATAACCATCTTATCTTCAGAAAACGACTCAAGAATTGGCTCTTATCAACCGAACCACCATACGCAAACAGAACCTACAGCATATCCCTCTGTATATAAGCTTTTATTTGGACTATAGATATGTACATATATGTGTTATGCTTTATATTAACGTTTACAATTGTTTTTAAAAATATAGATATTTGTTAGTTCCGCAAAACAAATGTAAATATTACTGATAGTTACATTATTCTATGTTTTTAGCTTGTATATAAGTGATTTCATAAATAGGTAAATCTTTTATCATAACTGTCTACAATTGCTTCACTATTGAATTACAAAAAAAACCTTCTAAATTAATTTAAAGTACAACAATACTTGAAAGCCGGAGTTTATTAACTGCATATTTAACCTGCATATACTACCTTCTCTATGCATATATATATCTTCCATGTATTAATGTATCTAAATATTTATTACTATTCTTTTAATTCAGCATATCCAATACACTACCCTATTTCTCACCTTATACCTCTCTCAATATAGCCTCTCCCTCAACTCTGACTCCTCTCAAACCTCATTTGACTACTCTTTCCAATGCACTACCCTATTTCTCACCCTATACCTTTATCAATATATCTTCTGCCTCCTCTCTAATTCATCCTAATCCTCATACCACTACTATGATCCCCAAAATAACCCTTTCTAGGGTCTTCCCTCCCCGCATCATCTTATACCTCTTTTACTATTCAGATCTCCCAAACAAGCTTTTCGAAACTCTTACCTCTGACTTTTCCCCCTCCACCTCCGTTGTACTCATCTCAAACCTCCTCCTACTGCTGTGAACTAAAAAAACAAAAAAAAAGATTCTAGACCCTTCCCTCTTGGATCCTCTTCTGAGAAGCCATTGTGGGACGTGAGCACTGCAGAGACTTCATTCTAGAGTGCCTAGTGGTCCTGGTTTGGCACCCTCAACTGGTGAAGACCGACAATCACAAGGTCCTAGGACGCACAGAGCCCAGTCATCCTTTCCACTATGCAACCGAGCGCCCCAGCTCTGATACAGATTACCAGCTGTGCCCTGTCGAGGTCCCAGTTGGAAGCTCTCGGACGTGTCCCCAAGTCACCCTATGCTGCTTGTTTCTAGGTGCCTCCTATTCTTTCCTTCGGCATTGCGCTCAAAACTACCAACCTAACCAGCACCCAGATCCCAGGGCAGGTAACGAGTAACTACTGGTTCTTTGGACCCTGGCCCCCTATAACCCTAAGTCATGAAGCAGACCCCAGAAACCAAGCGCAAATAATTGTGTGCAACATATGCCTTTTCTCCCATAGGGAAGCATTGCTGCGTGAAGAGGCATTTAAGCAAACTATTTACTTACCTGTAAAAATTCAGATTTAAAAAAGTACTTGATAGCAAAGTTATTGGTATCAAAATGTATATAAAAATGACTTTTTATTTTCCAAATTGGTCTAATTTATTCTTGTGTGTGGCTCATTTGTTTCCTCTTTGAGTACAACAAATGCTTAGCGCTACCCTCTGATAAGCCTAATCTTCTCGACCACACTACCACAAACTCTGTGAACCAATAACTGTTGCCTGTACGCTTTACACAGTGTACCTTCATTTGGTCCACTTCATTAAAGAGCCAACTTCCTACAGTTAGCATACAGTTGTAATCCCGATTGAGCCCTGCAGCTCGGGTTACCATCTGATTTGGGATTGTGGGCATTCATTATGAGGGCCTCGTCCTCACGGGCATCAGGCTTAGTTTTCCCTACCATTTGCTTCTAACATCCTTCATTACGTGCAACATCTATTAGATGTGCCTTTAGGGTCTGCATCTATTTGGGTAAATGTAAAACAACTTGATCAACCACTGTGCACTCATCCTGCAACTTGAATGTTAAATACAGTCCAATGATGGTTAATACAACCTCCCTTTGAACCTATGAATACCTCTTCCCTTACATGTTTGACACTAAAGAGCACATTAGTGACCACACTTGCCAAGAGCAATTAAAATGGCCATAGAGCAATCTTACCTACAGGTACAGTGCAATAAGGTCTTGCTTCATACTCGTCTAACTTTTGTCTCAAAAGTTATTTAATCCTTTCACATTAACAAATTATTGACTTGTAGTGCTTTTTCTTAGCCTGCAGTCTGCAGCAAAAAAATATTTTTAGACTTAAAATGTCAGACAAGAATAGGAATGACACCAACGATTTGTTCCTCCAGTTTGCCCACTTGGTAATGAAGCCAATTGCAAAGGAATCCCTTTTTAGATGTATTGGTTATGCTATGCAGTTATGCTACTCTTTAGTAACCAAACATTACTAGCGAAGAGCATTAATTTGAAGACAAAATATAGTACAGTGCAAGCCTAGCTGGAAGCCAGCAATGCACATTGTAGGGTCAAAGTGAAAGATGCTATCAATGTATGATGGGGAGAGCTCATTTCTAAGAGTAAAAGTGGACTGTCCGTGCATTGGGATGTAGTAGTCACAAAGAGGTGTATATTCAGCTGTTTAGTAAATTGGAGGAGGGTTGGGGCAGTGATGGTGAATGTGAGGGAAGTCCTGATGAATATGGGGAATTCTTCTGGATAGCAGGTGCTTAGGTGGAGAAGTGCTATTTACTTTTTTTTTTGCAGTTCATTTTCAATTTGATGATGTCCTGTCACTGGGTGTGCTGAACTATCAGAGAAAATAGGATCTGTTGAAAGTAGTTATGTTGTGGGGATTGTGGCCTTAACATTGTTTACATCATGAGTCATGCAGATTCCCCGAATTATCGAGGCCTAAATATTTTTTAATTGTGAGGCCTCTCTAAATACAATCACAAAAGGGGGAAATAATGCACAGTAAGTGAATCTACACCAGTCTTAAGCTACATAACTGTTACAGGTGAGTTTCTTTTTCCCTACCAGACCCCTAACAATGTAACTCAAGGGTCCCAGTAATTAGCGTAGAAAGGAACCCTTTGGCTTTAAACAGTGAGCTATTATGAGAGTAACAGCTACTCACTTGAAATGAAATAACAGTAATGTAGCTATCTAAAAATCAAACCTAGTGCATAGCCCAGGGATCAAGCAACTCCACGAAATGACTAACATGTTATTTTCCTAGCAGCTATTTTGAATTTTTCATGCCAGCAATCCTAGTATTTTACTTTGCCATGTTTGGGGGCCTCTAATAAGAAGCTATCTCATCCATAAAAGTTTAAAGCAGTGATTAAATCTAAATGTATGTATTTTAACTTTTTTTTTTTTTTTTGTAGCTATGGCCATGCCTTGTTGCCGGGTGAAGGTGCCGCTATGGCTGAGTATGTTAAGGCTGGAAAGCGTATCCCTCGCAGAGGAGAAATTGGATTAACCAGTGAAGAGATAGCATCTTTTGAGTGCTCTGGCTATGTAATGAGTGGTAGCAGGTGGGTTAATTGTGGACTAAACTGTTCATCATTGCTGGATGTGTGGTGAACAGATTCTTTGTTGCTTTTATCTTGCTGTAAAAAAAAGTGTACCATGATCCAATCTATTTCCATATCTGTAGATATTGCGTCTTATTAGCACACAGGATCGCAATTCTCAATGTGCATAAAAAGAAGCATCCAAAACAACATACCACATTGTTTACTGATTCAGTTTACAATATTTGACTGGATAGTTTATCATTCTTAGGTCCGTGTGTTCTATGTCACAAGAAGAGATGGCTAGTTAGAATAGATACCAACACCAAAGCATACAGAATTTACATGATGCAAGTTACACTCTGAAAAGAGCTACAGTCAGAATTTGGTGTGGTTCCCTAAACTTATGTGCATCAGTTTTTCTAGGTAGGAAAGATACAATCTCTGAGAAGGCAAGTACATGTGGCCTTTTTCAATCCCCTTTAGAATTCATGGTTTTCCTTTTACATTACCATCCATCATCCATAAAACAAAGCATATAAACCGTAGACCTTGTGCATCTTTAAAATTGGCTCAAATCTGATTTAATTTTCTTTGCAGAGCCTTCTGTTGAAAATATACAATTTCACCTTAAAATGTATGACACAGAAATGGTAATCACTTACATGTTTATTATACCGTTAGGGTTATGTAGCTGTCTTAAGAAAGAGGTAGTGAGGGATTCCATCTTGTAGGCAAGTAAGGCTATTCCATCATTGAGCTTAGTGGTTCTCTGTAAATATTTCAGGAATTTGAATATCATTAAGTAATTGCTTGAAAAAAAATCTTATTTCCATTTAGACATCGACGAATGGAGGCCGTACGTCTGCGTAAAGAGAACCAGATTTACAGTGCAGATGAGAAGAGAGCATTGGCATCCTTCAACCAGGAAGAGCGGCGGAAGAGAGAAAACAAAATCCTTTCCAGCTTTAGGGAGATGGTTTACAGGAAGACAAAGGGAAAAGATGAAAAATAAGGACTGTATTTGTTGTACAGTGTTCAGTTGTGGGAACTTGCCCTAACAGGTGTTATTTTCCATTGCTGGTTGCGGATCGACTATTTTCCAACTTGTTGACTTAATGTGGAAATTCCAATTTTATTTTTATGTGGTCGCAACAGCCGTGTTGCCTGACATGGAGCAAAGGCTAGACTTAATTCATTTTTATATTGTAAGGAAATCATACGCAAGGAGATTGGCATGTCTGACATTTTGAAAGGAACATACCATAAAGCATCTGAAATAGAGACATTTGGCTCTCTGACATTTTACATTTTCCACTGTCACTGTTTAGTTTTATTTGTAACTGAGCTGTTGAGAAATGAAAAACGATAAAATGTTGACATTTTAAGAAAGTATTTATTTAAAGCTTTTTTTCCTGTTACCATAAAAAGAAAGCAAAATTATACTTATGTGAGCTGAGGGGAAAATATGGAAGCACAGACCACAGTAAAGTAAATCAATGAAGCTCCAAAATTCAATCATTGTCTCTATGGGAATTTAGATATGCAAAAGATTTAACTTAACTGAGGGTAGTCATTTGCCATCCAGGAGCATGGCTAACTTGAGATTTTGTGCTAACCGCATATACCATATAATTGGTATCACGCATACTACAGAATTTGCTATTATTTTGTTTAGTCTAGTGTGTTTCTTTTTCTAGATGGATACTTCTACCTACAGATTACTCCCCTGTTGATTAATCCCAGGCGTCAGACTGGATCCAGGAAGCTTCAAAACTCTATGATGCTGGTAGGGTGCCCTGGCTTTATATGTATGCTGGAAATGATCTCAGGAGAAGTCATCAAAGCCTTATAGTGCACGGCCCAGTGCAAGGACGTCCATTCCCTTTTTTCACACCATCATCGTGGATCCGGAGCTCATTCTCTGAGACTGATTAAATTTTTTGGGGTACAAGGAAAAAATGTGAAAGTAGTAATGTTATGTCTCCCCTGAAGGGATCGGGCTTTACAGGTTGTTGGGTCTGCCAAGGACAAAAGTTCATCACCAACCCCCACTCTGTTTTTCTTGGTGCTTGGGATCCAATCATAACTCCAAGTCCTGCCTCAGCATGAACCCCAAAGCAATCAAGGAACAGGAAGTAAAACTCTCCATGGCTCTGTCCTGCAACAAAGAGAGGAAGACATTATTAATGGTTCTGTTGAGGTCACCTTCCGCCCAGTCCTCCAGTAAAACGAAGAATCCTAAGAAGCTCGATAAACCTTCCCGGGGTAAGTTTCCTAGGCACCTTCCGACTCCACAGGATTTTTATCCCCGGAACCGCAGTTAGTAATGGTGATGTCGGATTTTCCACCCACCTCCTTTCCTGTCGGTTATACTGAGTTACTGGAATTTTCAGGCACCGGGGTCTGATCCAGCAGCGTTTCTGAACTCTATATTCAGTATCTTTCTTCAGGCAATGCCCCCTCTGGCACACCTTTGGACCACATGGCATGCCCATGTTCATGCTTCTTCCACTGATGCCTTTCGGAGCCACATCTCTGGTGCCCACCATCTGTTAGGAACCTTTCTTGACAACAGCTCAGAGATTCTCTCCCACTGTGGCCCGCTTTGCCTCAGAGGCCACAACTCTGCCTCCCCTACCATCATCGGCATCACCGACCCTGGACTTGGTACCACCTATGCTGCTTTGGGCCCCTGTCCTCTACCCCCAATCGCTGAACCAATGCCATAGCACAAATGCATTAGAGATGACGAACGACAGCGGAAGAGGTATAACGCAATAAAGCGATATCCTATGGCCAAAAAGGTAATGAGCTCTTCAGCTCTGATTTTGATCCCCTCAACTTGTATAGGATGGGGGAAGCCTCTGATCGGCTGAATGAATTTGCAGGCAAATTATCAGCCAGCAGCTCGGATACCTCCCCAGAAGTGGAAACAGAGTTCCCATTGGGGCGTCAACCCCAGAATTCACGGCCTTCTACCCGGTGATGATGGATGCTGCAGAGGTGTTAGACTTGCCACTTCCCACTGTAGATGTCCTTACAGCGCTCCGGAGCCCTTTCTCCCCTACCATGATGCCTTCTTGTAACCAGTCCTAGCGACTTGGTAGAAGCCTACTTCAGCGCTGGCACTGAAAAGACTAGTGGTGAGCTATTGGCCTGCACCTGGAAACTCACCCTTTTTGTCCACCCACCCATCCCCAGAGAGCCTAGTTATCCAGGTCTCTTGTTGTTCAGGGCAAGTGTCATGGACTTTTTTCTATGACACCATCAAACGGGGAATCCAACCATCTGGAGACTTGGGATAAGAGATTTCTTCGCCTGAAGTATGACATTAAAATCTTCGAATGTCACTTGCCTGGTAGCGAGATATACTCGTACTTTGGCTGGGCTATATCCCGTAGTCAATCCCCAGATCACCAACGATATTAAATCCCACTTTTCAAAAGTCCTCTTGAGATGCCAAGAAGGCTTTGCGCCTCATCAGTTTGATCTCAACACTGCAGACTCTGTGACCTGTACTATGGAGTCCTCAGTACAGTTCACCATCATTCTTGGCTTCACGCATCAGGGTTTTCCTCAAATGGGCAAGGCACACTCACAAACGTATATGGCCATGTCTGAACTGGGGTGGTGTGGAGTGCAAAAGAAATGATGAATTTAGGCCCAGATCTCTGTACTGGGGTGAATGTATGACATTGTTCTGCATTCTGTCCATCAACTGTTATTTTTGCATTTGTCACCCCGAGTGGGATGGGTATGCTCAGACGTGAGTCCCATGCTCTCCACACCACTGGAGTCAAGCTATCCTGGCTGAAGACGGCTGATAGCCAGAAACCGGTCCTAGGATGCTTGATTCCGGTCCAGGAAAGACGTGGCTTGGCAGTTCGGGCTGGACTGTTCCCATGAGGCACAGGGTCTAGGCTGATTTGCATATGGCCATGTCTAAACTGGGGTGGTGTGGAGTACAAAAAAATGATGGATTTAGGCCCAGATCTCTGTACTGGGGTGAATGTATGACAATGTTCTGCATTCTGTCTATCAACTGTTATTTTTACACTCACAAACGTACCTTATGAAGGTAGCCATTTATTTTTTGCGATAATGCGAACTCTCCAACATGCTAGATCGTTTTGAGTCTTCTCTAGAGGGTTAAGCATTCGCCAACACCAGTCCACCGAGACACAGGTGCAACAGTCTAAAAAACATCTGTTTAAACAATATAGAAGAAGGCCTGAGATACAGCCATGGATCCCTGTCTTCAGTCTCCTCCCCTGCACTCTGTGGAAAGCAGGCCTAGTTTGCTTCTACAGCACACCAGAGGCTTGTAGGAGGTCGGGTATACTCCTTTGTACGAGCCTGGAAGGCAATTACTTGAGACCAGTGTCACATTCAAGTAATAGAAATGGGGTATACTCTACCCTTGCCACAGGCTCCCCTGTCTGAAGGCCATCTTTCGATTTTGTAGCAAGACGTATCTGTGATCTCTCTGGAAGAAGTAGTCGAGTTAGTACCAGTGTCGGAGATAGGGCAAGGATGTTATTCACAATACTTCCTTGTTCATACGAAGGATGCAGTCTGCATCTTATCTTAAACCTCTGGGTCCCGAACCTCTACCTCAGGAAGGAGAAATTAAAGATGCTGACCCTCGCTCAGGTCCTGTTGGTGTTGGAAGCAAGGCACTGGATGGTGTCTTGGTGTCTCTCGACTTGTAGAATGCATATTACACATCTGAGCCCTCAGTCGCAACAGATGTACCTGCATTTTGTGGTGGGTTCCACCCATTACCAATTTGCAGCACCTCCATTTGGTTTGACATCGGCACCTTGAGTCTTCACCTAAGGTGATGGCTGTGGTTGCGACTCATCTCAGATGGTCGGGTAGTCCAACATCATAGTCTTTCTTTGAACACAATGGCCATAAAAGAACATGCTCAAACAGTGCATAGAAATGAATAAAACAATAAAACCATGAATGCTAATTTTTTAATTCATAAAGACTTTCATACAAATCTAGCACATTGCATAGCATAAAAATCCAATTTTTGACAATTTAAAACAATGCCAGAATAAACTTGCCATTTAAAATGTTAAAATAACAGCAGAAGATAAAATCCAATGCATCTGATAGGCATACTTTTCTGCCTAAGCTTCCACATCTGCATTAAGAACTGAGGGACAGCAAATAAGATACATTGCCTAGTGTTACTCCTTAGTATTCAATACGCGGTCCTAAAATTTCTAAATCCAAGTTACGGCAGACTGTTAAATCTGCTTCCTCCTAATACTTGGTTTTGTTGAACAGAGAAGTACAACATTCTTAGCCCTTTCTCCACTTGGGGACAGAAAGGGTAGAAACTGTCAGAATTATGAGCGTCATGTTTCCATTTAGTTGTGAAGAAGCTGGTAGGCAAAGCTCCCATGCAAAATTTGATGCATAAAGTCTCTCAAGGGGGAATGGGGGTTCAATGTCATCCACGAACTCCTCCAGATAATAATCAATGTTGAACTCCATAAAGGAGGCAATGAGGTATCTAGCTCTAAGAGGATGTAGAATTAAGTTGTCTATATAGCGCTAATAGGCACCTTTTAACTCTGGCTTTGAGACTGAGATGGCGTCTGTAGGGGAAGACCAGAGATTCTCATACCTTATCTGACCCTGTCAATCTTTGATAGTCCAAAGCCAGGTGATTTTACAGGCCCCAGACTGCCCCAGAAAACCTTCTAAGGCACTACGAAATGGCATGACCACTGGGACTACCCATATTTTCTGCCAATACAACAACGGTTTTAACCCAGTTATGTCATTAATGTGTCTTAAGACCATGCTTTAACCGTAGAGGGAAAAGTGGGGCACTGGCTATTAGATTACTTAAGTGCCTCATCAATCTGGTTTCTTTTAGCTCAAGAGCTGTAGTATCTTGAAAACCCCAGAGTTCTCAACCATACAAAATAGCCCCTGCGGCCTAACATTTATAGATTTGGAAAGCTGGAGATATTGGACGAAAAATGAGCTGCGTATGGCCCTCATGTCATGTTATGTTATGTTAGAAAGGATTTCTAGAGCGCACAGCTACTCAAAAGAGTGTCCCGGTGCTTAGAGACAGAAAAGAATCCAACAAGCAAGGGGAAAAAAACGGAGAGGGAACAGGGAAAGAAGAAAAAAAAACAGAAGAGACTGAAAAGGTTATGATGTCTGTTGAAACAACCAGGTTTTCAATTGCTTCCTGAAAACGAGCAAGTTCGTAACCTTCCTGAGTGGCAGAGGCAGCTTATTCCAAAGTCCAGCCACTTGCACTTGAAAAAAGCGACCACCTTTGCGAGCTCTAAGGTGTTTAGGGGTGACCATAAGATGTTGGTGGGCAGATCTTAATGATCTGCCAGGTATATAAAAAGAAACTCATCTAGAGATGTATTTAGCTCCTATCCCATGCAGGGCCTTAAAGGCCAGGACGAGAGCTTTGAAGCGAATCCTACTCCGCACCGGTAACCAGTGCAGATCTCGGAGATGGCGAGAGGTCTGATCTCTAGGCCCACAACAGCCCTAGCTGCTGTGTTCTGTATTACCTGCAGTTTGTTAAGCAAGAACTCCGGAAGGCCCAAGTAGAGGATGTTGCCATAATCCAGCATTGAGATAAGAGCCTGAATAACCATTTTTCCATGCTCAGTCTGTAAAAGAAATAGGAACCTCCGAAGCATCTTCAGGAGACCAAAACAGGTTCCAGCTACAGACTGCACCTGTGATACCATAGATAATACATCATCCATTTTTACTCCCAAGTACTTTACAGTCCTGACCGCGGCCTGGGGAGGAGACATGTCTTGGGGCCACCATTGTTCCCAGACGTTCATGGGGGGGGGGGAGAGAAAATGATTTACATTACATTTCAGATGGTTATGTTTAAACCAAGCAAAGGTTTCTTATAGGCACTTGTTGATCTTCTCCCCGTTGAACTCCTCCCCCTTCCAGTGTAGTGTAGTTCCTATTATCCCAATAGGCTCTGCGCATTGGAATAATATCTTCAATAGTATAGACCTAGGGCAGAGGTTAACTAGGTCTTCTACCGACGATATTAGACTTAAAGTTTTGTGTTTGCCAGCTAGCTCAGAATTCACTAGAAACTTTCTCGAATAGGCAAGGAGGATCTGAACCTCCCTGGATAGACAAGAAGGGATTTAGTTTCTGACAACCATAGAACATGACAACTTTGCTCTCCCCTAATCAAGAGTGTATCTCTAGAGTCGTGTGAAAACAAAAGACAACTTATTTTACTCAGTCAGTTCAGTGCATTCTTAGTTTCACCAGATTGTAGAGAAAGGAAGAGATGGGCGTGTTCAATAAAAGATGTTATTTATTGATCAGTCTCTTTTCTCGTACAAGAGAAATGGATCGCTATTATTGCAATACTTATAGTTAAGTTAAGTGCATACAGTAAAGACAGAATTATAAAATAATACTGTAAAAGCATTGATATGGTTTCTAAGCCATATGATATTTAAAATGGATAAAATATATACATACATACATACATACATTGACTAATCGTACTCAACTGGTGCTTCTAACCACGCCTACCCCAGTGTACCTGACCTAAGCCTAATACGTGGGCGGGAGTAGATAAGTAGCAGTTTAAGTTAAGTTTGTTTTGCCAAGGGACTGACTCAAGAATTCTCTGCAAGGGGTTATTCAGTTCTGTACCTGGGATCTAGAAGGTTTGAGGGCTGGTATCTCTTATCCCAGGTCTTGATATTCCAGCTGCCTGCGAGGGCTGCTTGGAAGCGCCGGAGCTGGATTTCTCGGCAGGAGAAAAGCAGCGTCTCTCTCTCAGCGCGTCAGGAAGGAGGGGCAGCGTCTGTGGGCTTCGCTCTCAGCTGGGCTCCTCGGCAAGTCTCGCTGCTCCAATATCGTCACCACCGCGTGTGTTTGCTTAAGGCAATGTCGGTAATATTTATACCTGAAAGGTGCCGAGATTGACGTAAGGATGGACATAAATACGTCAATAAGGATGTCATACGAACTGATCGTTAGCACATTCTTTACTGAAGTTCTCGGTGAAATCAAAACAATGGCTGCGGGGATTTACCAGGTTGCTGTAGGTTTGATTTGTTTTGAGAACTCCGTATGCCTATCAGGGGGCTGAAGGAATATCGCTTGCCTAATTAGATGGCATGCGTTATGACTTAATCAGATAACGCGCTTCTGTGCCGTGGTGTGGCTTAATCAGATAACGGGTTTTTGCGCCGTTGAATGGCTGCTAGTTACTTATTAACCAGACAAGGGTCAGGAATAGGGGGATCGATACAGTACCCATAGGAAATACATCACACCCACTCCACGTAATCTATGTCCATATTTACAAATCTAGGCATTGTAAAAAAACTAGTAGTGTATGTGTATACCGTACCACCCCAAAATACAATCATGTATTTCGAAAACTGGAAATGTGAAATACACGAAAAAGATGCGAATAGTTACTATATGCACTCAAGCAATGAAAAATCTGTTACGCATATTTCTAAATCAGCATAAATGAAAACGCGAAATTTACACATGAAATGGCTCTTAATACAGAAGAAAAATTGCGAGACCATTCCATCACAAAGCATAAAATACTTATGAACATGCTAGAGGGTAGCTAAAGTCTCTAGAGTATCTAATAAGAGAAATTTAGTTCTCTAAGAATAGTTCTACCTTAAGCAGAAGATAAGTGTCCCAAAAATGTGTAAATATTTTGGATTGGAAAAAAAAATTGTCCCCGCTGTCTGAAAAACTGATGAGAAAAACTTCCCATATCGCTTTTTAAAGTTTGAAGGCCAAATTCAGGATGTGAGGAACGCCATGTGCTAGATTGCTCAAAGTCATTCTTTCTGCTCGGGTGAAAACATCATATCATTTAGACTGTTGAAAAAACTGTCAACAGTTTCTTGCGAAAGTTCCACTAACTCGGAAAAAGTTGTTACCATGCATTCTTGAGCATGATTGCCTTCATTGATGTTATGACCAGCATAGCTGACAGAAGGTCGTACCTGATCGATGCTGCTTTCATCTTGTACTTCACTACCCCTTAATCGTAGTGGTGAAGCCTCCACGAATGCCGTCATCAGGATTGGTAGCCGCTGGGGACAGCACAATGCATGAGCCGTTACCGGACCCAACAATGTTTCTGCGTCCATTGGCACATCCGATTGTAGTGTCAGACAGGTGTCCAACACGCATTCTTCGCCGCATAGCAAGCACCTTAATACAGGCATAACACAACGTTGCCACAAGGGTCTAAATGAAAGAAACCAAGTCATGTTGAGGTCTCTCAGCCGGGCTAGTCCAAGGACTTTAGTTATGCGGTCCCTGTAGCGCATGGCTAGTACCGTTTCTTCCATCGTCGCTGGTGTCTTGTCTGTGACACGGTTTGCCATTGCGAAGCAACAGGATCAAAAATAGGATGCCTGCCACTAGTCCCAATAGGAGAGGAAGTCCGCCAAAAATGGAATGGACAAAATCAGGAAAAATACCCAGGATGGCTTTGAATGGTGTTAAAGCTCCTGAAAACACTGTCTTAAATACACTTGAGACACCACTGGTATCAGAAATATTGAAGATTTCGTTCAGTATTTCTGCGAAATGTATGGGGGAATTAGTTGATAACAATGAATGAATCTCTGCCGTTGTCCTTGCAACTTGGAGATCATACGTTTCTTTTGATGACGTTAGCCTGGTCGGCGTCTGTAGGAGCACTGTCTTCATTCTGCTTAAAGTATCCATTCGAATAGAAGCAATTTTCAAGCTGGGCCATAAACTTGCCTCCCTGTCTGGAGAATCGTTAGGGAACAATACTCGTTCACAGCACATGACCTTCTTAGTCACAGTTATGAGATAAGGTTTTCCGGGCAGCAAACTACAACATCTGCGATCTACTATTAGAATGTAACTCCCGTTCGAGAGCCTCCTAAAGAATGGTTCTATTTGTGTTGCAGGTGTGCCTAGCTGGTAACATGAAAGGTTATTTGAAGTCCCTTCACAGGCTCCATGCAAACTAATACCCTGACACAGAAGTGTACCGCTTAGTGACCTTGCACAATTATTGCCACTAAGAAACACTTTCTGGCCTTTATTACTGACACATGCGTGTGTATAGGGCAAGTTCCATGTTGACTTAATGTACCCTTTACCTAACCTTTCATACTGGCCTGCCTGTATATATTTTTGGCAGTATTGAAACCTGAAAGTTGATATCGGAATATTAATTATCCCATGTATTATCCATTCAATGACAGGTCGTTCTGACATTGTCAATGGCAATCTCTCGAGTTTCTCAATGCTCAGGATTGTATAATCAGCACCCTTTTGTGCCATACTGATTTGTTTATCAGTAAGGTTAAAGATATTAAATAATGACGTTGTGTTGATTAAACGCCAAGGCACATAGCCAGAACGCAGATTTTGTAACGTCCAGCCAAGCTGTACAATAGAACGCAATTGCGACTGACCGTGTTGTAACATCAGTAAGTCTTGCGATATTATATCGATTGCTGAAGACACAATGCTGTCCAGAGAATATATTCTGGAGGACAGAGTCATTAACCCATTGTCCACCACAGAAAGTGATTTTTCCAATTTAATACGGTCAATTTCCCGTATTTTCTCTGCTGTCTCAATTTGAGCTTCTTTCCAGGCTTCGTTATATGCTGCATATATAGAGGCCGCTATGAAACGTTTTTGACGCTGTTTGCGTGGTCCCTTAATGAAATCACGCAAGTCAGCACCTTCTGTAAGTAAAGTTAGGTGTTGCTTAATTTCTGCCAGTGTGGATGTTTGTAGCCATTGAAGGCAGAGCTTGCCCACACTGTAGGTGGTTACTATCCCTGGATGTTGTCTTTGGGAATATCTAGGGTCTGGCCTGGTCAATGGGAACCCCTGTATTTTGTTCAGGAATCTGTCTTGACAGTTATTTGTATCTGTGGGCCAGATCAACCATTGTTTCCATTCAGGATGTGTTCTGTTTTGGTTTAATATATGGTTTACGTCTATCTCAACATCTATAGAGCTATTACTGTTCACTGTTGGCTTTGGAATAGACGGTTTGTTTAAATCTTTGATTTTGGCTAAGCCAAGACAGGTAGTTTGTTGAATAGTGTCATTCAAAAATATAATTTGTTCTGGGATCATGCAGGCTCTAAACAATGATTCTATACCTTGTACTTGCCAATCTCTTGTACCCCAAATAGTTTTTGCTTCAATATTATTGTTCCAGAAATCAAAACCAAATGTATTCATTTGCTCAAAAAATGAATCTGAATATATCAATTTTGTGTTTGTAAGCATGGTCTTCATACCTGTCTTATTTGACAATTTGAAATAAAATGTTTCTGCTTTACTTGTGTTAAACCCTGAAAAGTATGAATATTTATCATAAAATATTTTCGAGCTACCTTTTGGAGGAGTAGCACAATGTTCCCATTGGTTATAATTTAAAGCATTTCTAGGTTGTGCAGATTTATGTAGATAATGGTTACCATAGTGGTTGTAGCAGAACATCTGATCATAATTAGACGAACCCTGCAAATAATCATGTTCTGTAAATTTAGCAGACATCACTAGGTCAGACATCCTATCATTAATACTTTCAAAGTCCCAATCATCAGCAAATGTGCTTGGTTTTACAAAGTCACTCAATGAGATCTTGAATTGGTGTGGATACTTCAGGATTTCAACCGGACCATAGATTTCATAATCAGTATTGTCCCATGCTACCCTGCCGGGTATAGGGTTGGCTGTGAAGTTGACTGAAGAAAGTTCTCTTTTCTCGACGTGTGAAGATGTGTGTGGTTTAAGGACCAAGTTGATTTTCTGGCTTGCTGTGTCCATTGTTGCATATTTTCCCTCAATGAAATGTCCCAAGCATAGTACCATGATGAGCCAAAGTATGAGGATAAATGCACCTAATGCCACCCAAATTTCAATCCATGGAGAAATCAGATAGGTTTCTTTTAGTTGTTGAAAAAGTTCCTTAGCTCTATCTTTAAAAGTTTTTGTTGATGGCTGTTTCTCAGATTCACTCAGATCTTCAGAGAAATCATCGAAGTTGATGAAGTAGCCGGATGCTGTTCTGTCAATTGTTCCAATTGCTTCTGGATTACTTTTTGCTTTTGGAGTTTGCTTTGTTTCATCAGCATAGTCATTTGTTACTTCATTGTAGATCGGTGTGTCTTGGCTAAATGTTTTTATTTGGGTTTTAAGAGGTTTAAGTTCCATTGCTTTGTTGCATAGTCCTTGTTGATTTACTGTAGAGTTTTCGAATGTGATTAGTCTCTCAGTTTGAACCTCTGTATTCGTAGCAAACTTTGGTGTTCTACTACTTCTTGGGAGTCCACTTGGCCTACTGTTTGTTATCGGCCACATGATTGTGGTTTTACCAGGTCGATGGATACAACTCGGTTCTCCTTTTTACCAGCAAGGGGCGGTAGTACTACTGATCTTGTCCCGTTGACAGACAAGACAGGAACTGCTTTTCTGTAAGAAGGCCCAAATTCCTTCTTTACCGCGATCTTTTCTCTGACTAGATCCCCGACTTTTGGAATCCAGACAGGCCTTGCTGGGACAGGTGGTTTCTCTTCAGTGGTTGTTGGCTGCTGTTTCAACTTTATGTTGCTCAGGTCTTTCCTTGTTTCATTTAAGTCCTGTAAAATAGCCAAACGATCTTTGATATCAAAGCATTTATCTTTAACCACTGAAGTCTGACTATCAAGATCTTGGATCATCATTCTGGTCCCGAACAATAGTTCGTACGGACTGAATCCTTTCAGAGAATTTCTTGGCAGGTTATTTAGACTACGTTGGACACTTATTAAATGTTTGACCCACCCAGCTCCCGAACCTAATACCTTTTCCGTTATAGATAGCTTTATGCCTTGGTTTTTTCTTTACACCATCCCGTATCCCTCAGGAAGGAAGTGAGAAGAGTCCCGCTATGCAATGCTCATTTGGCCATGCTTCCCCATAAGCTTGAGGGCTAAAGGGAAAATATTAGTCAAAACGTAGCATGCTCCTAGCGTATATGCCATTATAGACTCGCAAATCTTTTTATAACAGTCCAGACGTCAGCCGAGCGCTGGGGTCTACATTATAAGTGAAAATTAGTCTTTTTATGTTAATATGACGCTTTTTTTCATGATGGGTACTTTCTTATTGTTGTTGTTTATCTGGAGCGAAATGCCATGGCAATAGTCCTCCTCGCTCGCCACTGCGATCTCTGTTACAGTCTGGGCAGTTTTTTGCAAAAATGTGATGATGCAGACTCATGCCTGGCCACCAGTACACTGATTGTAATTCTTCTAGGGAATCTTTTAGCTTGAGGTGTCTAAGACCCTCGCCCATATGTGCGTCTGCGATTAATAAGCCTCTCCTGTCCATGTTTGGAATTACTCTGTCCCCCACTCCAGGGATTTGAGCAAAAGGGACGGAGTTTGCATCGATTATGTATGTATAGTTGAGTGGGTAATTGATCGGTAGCGCTGAGCAGTCGCCTTTTGATGATGTTCTCACCGCCAGCACTGTTTCACCGTCAATGTATTTTACTGTACGCTTTTTTGTAGCTACGGAAGCCGATTTAGTTGCAACCGCTGTGGCTGTCTTAGCCAATGAATTCCCTGCAACGTGAACGCCATCACGCCGATGACTCAC
Source organism: Lissotriton helveticus (assembly GCF_964261635.1). Taxonomy (NCBI): domain Eukaryota; kingdom Metazoa; phylum Chordata; class Amphibia; order Caudata; family Salamandridae; genus Lissotriton; species Lissotriton helveticus. The sequence continues at coordinate 2,046,650,114 of NC_136063.1, read as the reverse complement.
TGAATGTATCACGTGAGTTTTTGGTAGTTCTTTCTTTAAAAGAACTACTTGTTCCCAAAGCGCTTTCTGCTTTATTGTGGCACCTGTGTCATCTTTGTAACCATTCTGAATCCATTTCTGTAAATCGTTATTGTATGATTTGACGCAGTAATGCGAATCGCACACTATAAGTGTCGGGAATTCGCGATCGGCATTATCTAGCGCCATTTTTAACGCTATAATTTCAGTTTGTTGTTCTGAATTATTCTCCACTGAGTGTGTTTTTGTCAATAGAGGTCTTAGTTTACCTCCGCGCCACACTTCTTTTGTAACTTCACATGTGGGGTTGTATGCTTGTTCTCCCCAAACTGAGGGTTGAGCATGGCCGTCTGTATAAATTATACAGGCGTACTGTCGTAAGGGCAGAATGTCGATTGGCAGAGGGTATGTTTTTTCATAATCTAGATATTTTAATTCTTTCAATTCTGGATCAAAATAGTAGTATACTTTGTTATGTTATGTTATGTAACTTTTTATATAGCGTACGGCTACTCGATATGAGTGTCCCGACGCTTTCCACCTGCAACTCAGAGTAGAAATAACACAACACAGCTAAAATAAGACAAGAGACAACAGAGGAAAACAATAAAAGCAGTAAACAGTAAAACAGACTAAAGATTAAAAAGCCAGGTCTTCAGGCTCTTCCTGAACTGCAGCAAATTGGCAGTGCTGCGGAGCGAAAGAGGAAGCAGATTCCAAAGCTGGGGAGCTCTGCAGCTGAAAGACCGCCCTCCCACGCGGGCCTTCCTCACCCGCGGGACCACCGCTTTAAAGCGGGATTCCGAACGCAGGGAGCGGACTGGACGATAGAAGACCAGTCTCCGCCGCAGATATCCCGCCCCTGATCCATACAGGGCTTTATGCATCAGAGTCAGGGATTTGAACTGGATCCGCTTCCTGATAGGGAGCCAGTGAAGCGTCTGAAGCAGCCCGGAAGCTCGAGCTCGTCTGCGTAGGCCAAAAATAGCCCGGGCGGCAGAGTTCTGCACCACCTGAAGGCGCTGAACCAGGTAGTCAGGGAGGCCAAGAAAGAGGGCATTGGCATAGTCAAGCCTTGAGCCGACAAGAGCCTGCACAGTAATCCTCCTGTGCTCCTCAGACAGCAGAGGCAGAAATTTACGGAGCATTTTCAGGATTCCGTAGCAGGTGCCAGCCAGGCCGAGAATATGAATTCGCAGCGACAGCTGGTTGTCTAGTTTGACGCCCAAATTTTTGGCCACCAAGGAGGACTGTGCCGGAGGGCACATGTCGGACGGCCACCATTGTTGCCACTCCGGATCGGCAACGCAGCCAAAGAATAGAACCTCAGACTTGCCTGAGTTGGCCCTCAGACTGTTCCGCTGGAACCAGTCGAAGACCAATGCAAGACAGTCCCGAATTCTCTCTCCATCAAACTCTTGATCTTTCCCGCATGTGAAGAGGAGTTGCGTGTCGTCGGCATAAGAGACAATCTGGGCCCCGTATGCCTCCACCAAGGCCGCCAAAGGGGACATAAAGATGTTAAACAACGTGGGGCTCAACACAGAACCCTGTGGAACCCCGACTCCCAATGGCGGCATCTCGGCGGAGCTCTGGGAAACCCAGACCGTCTGGCGGCGGCCTTCAAGGAAAGAAGTAAACCACCTGAGCACCGTCCCCCTAAGGCCGATGTCATAAAGCCTAGCTAAAAGCGCCTTATGGGGGACGGTGTCGAAAGCCGCCGATAGGTCTAACATGACTAACATGGCCCTGCCGCCGACATCCAAGGTCTCCCTGATGATCTCAGTCACCTCCAACAGAGCCGTTTCCGTGCTAAAATTAGGACGGAAACCAGATTGGGATATATGGAGCAGATTGTTAGCTTCCAGAAAGCTCGACAGGACACCGTGGGCGTGTTTTTCCGTTATCTTCGCTAGCGCCGGAAGAAGCGAGATTGGCCTGTAAGTGGCCAAAGCCTCGGCGTCGAGACCCGTTTTTTTTAGGAGGGGGATCACCATCGCTCTTTTCCAAGAACTAGGGACCCTCCCCTCCCTCAGGGAAGCATTGAGGATGGGGTTGACCAGTGGATTCACCACTGCCGCCATCCCGGCCAGGAATTTGGCAGGGCAGGGGTCAAGTGGCGAGCCAGATTTAAGATTGGCCAGCAGCGTCCAAGACACATCGCTGGAAACAGCAGGGAAATCGGACAGCACCGCCGCAGGTATATGCGGAAGTCCACAGTCCGCCCTCATGACGCTACTTCCATCCGGTCCCTCCACGAAGGTGGCCTGAATCGCCTTGACCTTATTTGTGAAGAAACCAGCAAGATCACACGCCCATGCATCCGATGAAGCTAGTGGGGGCGGATGGGAGCTGGGGGTCGTAAACTCCTTCACAATATTAAAGATCTCCTTACAGGAGTTCGCAGATGCCTCTATCCTCCTAGCCAGATAATCCCTCTTGGCACCCAGGATTTCTCTGTAGTAATTGAGTTTACCCATTGTATCCACTCTGGATTCAATGCTGTGGTTGGTAAATTACATGGGGTTGTTAATGCCTCAAAGGCTGATTCTGCTGTTCTGACTGTGATACGTCTACCGTCAGCTTTGTCTTTTTCTCTTGCTATAGCCGTTTGGACTGCATGAACAATGTTTTCTTTAACACTGAACTTCTTTTCAGCTTCTGTGTACAAGTGTGATTTGTATGCAATTGGTACCTTTTCTCCCTCATTAGAGGTCAGGTATGTGAATCCGCATCTTCCTGGGATGACTCGAATCACAAGGTTGCGTGTGTTATCACGTGTTTGTAATTTTGTTTTAACTAACATGTCTGTTTGTAAAGATCTCAAAATTTCTGTGTGTTTTTGAGTCCAGTTGATTCTTTTAAAATCTGGTTTTATTAGATCATAGAGAGGTTTAACTCTCTCTGCATAATTTATAATGTAAGTTCTTCCGAAATTCAGGAAGCCTAGAATTGATTGTAAGTTTTTTAATGTTTTAGGTGCTTGGATTACAGCACATTTCTCTAGGAAATTGTCAGCCAGGCTTTTGCCTTCACTTGATAGTTCATATCCTAAAAATAGGACTGTTAGATGGGCAATTCTTGACTTTTTAAAGTTGAATTTGTAACCCTCTGCTGCGAACCCAAGTATTATGGTGTTCACTCGCTTCAAGTGAGTATCCAAGTCATCATCTGTTAGATAGATGTCGTCGACATAAGATAATGCCTCGTCATCATATGTTTGTAGTAACTCTGTTACTCTCGCTGAGAATAACCCTGGGCTGTTCTTGTGCCCCTGGGGTAAACGACAGAATTTTTTTTGCGAACCATTTACTGAGAACGCCGTCAAATATCTGCTCTCTGGTGCTATATTTTTACAAAAGAATCCATTAGAGATGTCTAACGTTGTTTTGTACTTTTTGCGCACTATGTTATTCATTAGTGCAGCACTATGTGAGTTTTGTACTGCAAAGGTTTTGCAACATGAGTTAAGATGTCTGTAATCCAAAACAAGACGATATGAATTGTCTGGTTTGGAGACAGGAAACAAAGGATTATTCATTTGTGAGGTGCAAGTTTCAATCACCCCCTGGTATTCAAGTTGATCTAGGATCTCTTTTACCTGTTTTTTAGCTTCTTGCTTAATTGGGTACTGCCTCTGTGCAGTAGGTTGCGATTTTAACTGGATTTTGTGAGGAGGAGAGTCCTCATCCCATCCCACATGATTTTTATATAAGGCAGGTGCTTGAGCTACTGCCCACTTTCTTGCAAGTGTATATTTTTTATGAATTGGAATATGATTTGAGAAGGCAGGCATAATTATTTCTTCGCCATGTGGGCACTCCCTGACAAACTCGGGTGGCCAGTCTCGTTCAGCTAGAAGGATGTCATAGCCCTTGGAGAGATTATCCCAAAATAGACCCCTTATTTTTCTAGTCTTATCCCCCTCTATACGCAATGTTATTTCATATATTTTATGAGGTTTGCTAACTCTGGTATCTGCAGTTTCCACTTGAATGTATTCATTCGTGTCCACTGTCTCCAGATGATTCATAAGGACTTTGCGAGCTATGCTCACTTCTGCTGCGCTGTCTAGCATTGTCTGGGCCCATTCTCCGTTTTTCAGCTGTGTCCTCAGTATTCTCGGCATGATTTATTACTTTAATACTGGCTACCTTCTTCTTTGGAAATTGTAATTTTTTATTTTGATGAGCAGGTTCCTTGTCTTTGGACTTGACGTGCTCTTCCCTGTGTTCTGATCGTCCTCTTCTTTCCGATTTCTTCGAGGAAGTCTGAAAAGATTGAGAGGGACGTGTATCAATATCTTGATATTTATCAGGTTTTTTTATATTATCCCTATTTCTAAGGTTGTATCTTTTCACAGAGGCCTCTCTTTTGGGAGACTTGCGTCCTTGGTCAGGAGATCTTTCTCTTCGCCGAGGAGACCTTCCTATGGACTGGAATCTTTTTCCTTTAGGATTGGATTGTTTATTTCCATCCCAGCTCTTTTTTTGAGTGTTCAGATTATTTTTAATAAATACCTTTTCAGGACTTTCAATTAGTTCGGGTTTCACCGGTATTCCACCCAAACTATCTCTTCCTAGTTCTTCATAGGATTTTTCTATAATTCTGGCAATTTCAGATGGTTGGTCTGCTATATTTGTCTCTTTTAACCTCTGGCGGATCGCCACATTTGCTGCTTCTCCCTTTATGTTGGCTAATAATATTGCCGAGACCTGCTTGAAGTCTTTCAGTAATTTCATACCGAGAGTTAAAGCGGGTTCTGGACCGTATTCATCTTGAATTTGTTTTAGCACATCTGGTATTACTGACATGGATGGTACACCATGTGTTTTTGTGTAAATGGAAGCAAAGACTGTTCCCCAAGTGTCACAGTCCTCCACATGTGGTGCGATTCCCATTGGAAGACAGATAGTCAGAATCCTGTGTTTCTCAACAGGGGTGGTATCTGGAAACACCGCCTCAATTTGAGTGATTTTTTGTGCTAACCAGAATGGAATTTGTTCCCGTTTTGTGGGTACTTTACCTAGACAGGACTGTATGTTCTGTGGTGTAATTTTATTTGTGTTCCCCTGATGAGGGGTCAGCTGTGGAATTTTAATTGCTGGTTGGACTGTTGAAGTCCGCATTACATATTGGACTAATTGTCTATGTATTTTTATTAATTGTTTTAGCTGTGCTAAAAGATCTGCTGCAGGCATTTCTTCAATGTCTGGATGTGGTGTGTATCCGGCTAGTACCGGCCACGTTGCTCCTGGTCTACCTAGTGGACCGAGCCTGGTGATGTGATTATTATGTTTTAGGGCGCCATTAAATAAGAGCAGGTGCTCTTGGAATTTGAGTGGTATTTCCACCTCCTCGAAAGGAGTATACTCATTCGGAGGTTCCTCTATTTTGTAATAGTGGAAGTCCTTTGTTACAGCGTTTGCTGCAGGAAAGTTAATCCATGAATAGAATACCTCTGTCTGCCGATATTAGTGTGCCTCAATTACGAATATTACTGTACCACCTCTAGGTGTCAGCCCATTTTCTATAAGTTTTAAAGTTATAGTTTTCCTTATGTTGACCGGGATGAGTATTGCCTCCGGGTCTTGCTGTAGGAGACTATTGTCATCTGCTAGGAGTTGAGCTGCTACTCTAGCTGTCTCCCTTTCTACTTCACTGTCTGACATTTTACTGTCAGGAAGATTTTGTTTATTTGCAGATCAGGTTTTTTATGGAAACAAAGATTAGATGCACAATATTTTTGGAACAGTGTATCCGTCAACGTTGAATAAACCAAGAACCATACATAGGAGTCTCCTCCTACGAAGTTTGGCGGATATGACCTTTCACCCACTCCAGACGTCTTTGGAGTATTATGGGGAAAAAGGGGCTCTGTGTGAAAAAGCACGACTGAGTTACTCTAGTGTCTTGCGTTAGTTTTATCGCCTATCCAAACGTTGGGCGCCATGTAGTGTAGTTCCTATTATCCCAATAGGCTCTGCGCATTGGAATAATATCTTCAATAGTATAGACCTAGGGCAGAGGTTAACTAGGTCTTCTACCGACGATATTAGACTTAAAGTTTTGTGTTTGCCAGCTAGCTCAGAGTTCACTAGAAACTTTCTCGAATAGGCAAGGAGGATCTGAACCTCCCTGGATAGACAAGAAGGGATTTAGTTTCTGACAACCATAGAACATGACAACTTTGCTCTCCCCTAATCAAGAGTGTATCTCTAGAGTCGTGTGAAAACAAAAGACAACTTATTTTACTCAGTCAGTTCAGTGCATTCTTAGTTTCACCAGATTGTAGAGAAAGGAAGAGATGGGCGTGTTCAATAAAAGATGTTATTTATTGATCAGTCTCTTTTCTCGTACAAGAGAAATGGATCGCTATTATTGCAATACTTATAGTTAAGTAAAGTGCATACAGTAAAGACAGAATTATAAAATAATACTGTAAAAGCATTGATATGGTTTCTAAGCCATATGATATTTAAAATGGATAAAATATATACATACATTGACTAATCGTACTCAACTGGTGCTTCTAACCACGCCTACCCCAGTGTACCTGACCTAAGCCTAATACGTGGGCGGGAGTAGATAAGTAGCAGTTTAAGTTAAGTTTGTTTTGCCAAGGGACTGACTCAAGAATTCTCTGCAAGGGATTATTCAGTTCTGTACCTGGGATCTAGAAGGTTTGAGGGCTGGTATCTCTTATCCCAGGTCTTGATATTCCAGCTGCCTGCGAGGGCTGCTTGGAAGCGCCGGAGCTGGATTTCTCGGCAGGAGAAAAACAGCGTCTCTCTCTCAGCGCGTCAGGAAGGAGGGGCAGCGTCTGTGGGCTTCGCTCTCAGCTGGGCTCCTCGGCAAGTCTCGCTGCTCCAATCTCGTCACCACCGCGTGTGTTTGCTTAAGGCAATGTCGGTAATATTTATACCTGAAAGGTGCCGAGATTGACGTAAGGATGGACATAAATACGTCAATAAGGATGTCATACGAACTGATCGTTAGCACATTCTTTACTGAAGTTCTCGGTGAAATCAAAACAATGGCTGCGGGGATTTACCAGGTCTCTGTAGGTTTGATTTGTTTTGAGAACTCCGTATGCCTATCAGGGGGCTGGAGGAATATCGCTTGCCTAATTAGATGGCATGCGTTATGACTTACGATAACGCGCTTCTGTGCCGTGGTGTGGCTTAGTCAGATAACGGGTTTTTGCGCCGTTGAAGGGCTGCTAGTTACTTATTAACCAGACAAGGGTCAGGAATAGGGGGATCGATACAGTCCCCATAGGAAATACATCACACCAGCAGGTGAACAGCAGTTGGGTGTCATCGGCGTACGATATTATTGTGACCTCATTCTCTTCCACCACTGTTGCTAAGGGGGCCATGTACAGATTAAAGAGTGCAGGGCTCAAAAAGGAGCCCTGTGGCACACCCACACTCAAAGTTGGCACACTGGCCACGAAGGGGGGTGACCAGACCTCCTGGTTTCTACCCTCTAAAAAGGAAGCAAACCACTTTAGCACCGTGCCCCCTAGCCCACACTCCCTCAGTCTCTAAAGGAGGTGGCCGTAGGGCACAGGGTCGAACGCCGCGGAAAGGTCCAAAAGGAGCAAAACCGCTTTGCCACCTGCGTCTAGGGTCTCCTTGATAGATTCAGACACCTCCAATAATGCCAACACAGTGCTGAGATTTTGCCTAAAATCGGATTGGCTAGGCTGAAACTGATTATTATCCTCTGCAGAATTGCTGAGCACTGTGTGGACATATTTTTCCACTGTTTTTGCAAAAAAAAGACAGAAGAGAGATTGGTCTATAGTTAGTGAAAACCACGGGGTCTGCCGTGGGTTTTTTAAATATAGGAATTATTTTTGCGCTCTTCCATCCGACCGGGACCAGTCCGGTATGGAGGGATGTGTTCAAAATACGATTTACAGTCGAATTCAGAATCTCTACCATAGACGCCAGGAATTTGGCCGGGAAAGGATCTACAGGCGAGCCATGTTTCAGGTCCTTCATTATTGCCAAAGATGTCTCTAGGGGCATGGGCGGGAAGATGGAGAGGGAAAGACCATCTATCTGGCACTGGGGGCCAGCCTGTTGAATAGCTGGCACATCTTTAATGTCTGGGCTAGCAAACTCAGATTGTATAGTTACTATCTTTGTATAAAAGAAATTGGCTAAATTCCTAATCCACTCATCAGAGGGGGAGGCGCACCTAATTGCAGCTTTATGTGAGGAAAAACTTTTGACAATGTCAAAGATCTCTCTGCTTTTATTTTTCGTGCAATCAATCTTTGAGGCAAAGAAACTCTTCTTAGCTGCATATATCTTTTCATGATAGCCTCTTAAGGCCTCTTTATAGTTCTTTTTATTTTCCGCCTTAAAGTCCTTCCTCCAGGCTCTTTCCTGCCGTTTGCAATCTTTCCTACGCTGGTTACTAAACCAGGGAGCTGAGGATCTGATTGTTCTTGCAAGGCACGGAGTAGGAGGAGCTAAGGCCAAAGTGCCTTGTGCAATCCATTTTACCAGAACTACAGCATCCACATATATATCACCAGTAAGCATAGGTGGGTGAAGATCTAATTCCTCCTTAAGTGCATCTTGGGGTGATCTTGTAGAAGGGTCTGGAAATAAAAGATTGCTGCTTAACATGAGCCTGTACCAACTTTGATACTTTAGGTAGCCTAAAGCTAATAAGGTAATGATCTGACCAGAGTAGAGGTCGAGGAGGCTCTGTCTGAATCAAACCGTTTGAAAAGACCTGGTCAAGAGTATGGCCTTTCTCATGTGTGGGGGCAGATATGTATGGCACAATACTAAGCGCCCCTAGGGATTCCAGCAAGGAGAGAGATTCTGGGATATCCTGCCGCTCCAGATGTATATTCAAGTCCCCTAGGATGATGAGATGTTTAAATCTGAGGGCCATAGGTGCGATAACATCATCAAAGGACTTTAAAAACGCTCCCGCATGTCCTGGGGGTCTGTACACAAGGACTCCTGCGAGGCACTGATGAGGGGACAAAGCCGCCTGAAAACCTAAACATTCTGCCCCTTCAATTTCCTCCATGGGAATGCAGGTAATAGCTAAGTCTACTTTACTGATAATGGCAATACCACCTCCCTTATTTCCGGCCCGATCTTTCCTTATAATAGAATAGCCCGAGGGGATGACTGAAGCTATTGTGGGGATAGATGAGGTAGACAGCCATGTCTCAGTCGGAAACAGCACATCCGGTTTAGTCGCAGCTAATAAATGTGTAAAGCGTGCTTATTAAGTGAACGACAATTCAAAAGCAGGGTCTCAATATATTGTTGGTCCTTGTATATAACAACCAGCTCTTCCTTTCCTTGTGCATGATGTGTGGACACTCTGTTTAGGAAGTCATTTGACACACCCCAGTTACAATGTTGGCACCCTAAGGAGGAGTAACTGGATTCTATGTTGATGGCTTTCTTACACTGGGAAAAGGCACCTAACTCTAAAAGTGACTCCCTATCATATCTGAGTACCTTATTCATGGAAAGATTCAACCCAGCAGACATTCCGGCTCCGGCTGCCTCCGGGGCGCAGACGGGCTTGCCTTTGGCGCGCCTTCGACGCACCGTCGGCGCGTCCGCTGCGCTGCCGGACATCCATCCTAATTATAAACCGTGCCGTCTGCGAAAATGACAGAGGCAGGGGAAGGAGCCGCCTTCCTCCACAGCAGTTGGTCGCTAGGTGACCGTGGTGGACCGGGGACCGGCTGCCTATGCCACAGGTAGCGAGAATATTCAAGTAATTCAGCAGGAGAAAAGTAAGTTGCCCCCAAAAACAATTCCCCAGTTTAAAAGAAATACGTGATATAAAGCACAGAGTAAAAAGCGCTAAAATAAACAGTTTAAAAGAAAAAGCGGGCGCTACAGCCGCCGAGCTAGAAGGCTTACTGTCCCCACAATATTGCTCTGATTTGAGCCTGTGCTTCTGAACATTAGGCGACCAATCAAAAAGTTCATTGAGTGTTAGCTCCAGATAATCAAGCACCTGTAATCTCTCCAGAGCTACTACGTTAAGAGTGGGGTTAGAACGGGATATTGAACAGGGGTTAAAAACTATTTATTTGGTCTTGCCATGGTTCATCACCAGCACCTGCTGCCTGCAGAAGGACCCAAAACGATCCAGATGTTTCTGAAGCCCCATAGGGCATTTGAATAGCAAAAGGGTATCCTCTGCAAACAGTAGCGCCATGATCTTAACCCCAGCAGGACACGGGCCCATCACCCTTACATTTCCTCGAGCTGAGACCGCAAAACTTTAATGTAAATAAGGGAGAGGGTTGTGGCCAACACACACACCTGCTTCACTCCCAGATTTACTGGAATAGGATCTGTTAACTCGCCCTGGGGCCGCATCTAACATGGGCATAATTATTAGAATGTAATCTAATTATAACTTTTAAAAGAGGGAAACCCCATCACCACCAGCACTATCCACAAGGATTCTCTGTGAACGAGATCAATGGTGGACCAAAAGTCCACAAAAAGTCGGCCTCCCCACAGATTGACATATTTCCAGCGCAGCAACTGCAGGCAAAAAACCTGGTTGATTGCTCCAATTATGTCCTTGAAACAACTTTGTAATGAGATCCGTACACTCATGTCGGTCATCCACTCACTTCACCTATGTAAGATTATACGACTGAACCGCTTTTGTGAGTGGTCAATAAGGCTGATTGGTCTGTAGATGGAGGGTAAGGACTTCCAGACCTTCTGGAATATTGAGATGGTGTCAACCCTAGCCCAAGTGGGGGCATAGGTGCACCATTCAATATAGCGTTAAACAGGGAAAAGTAGGGGTACCATAAATCTCTCTATAAGACTTTAAAAAATTTCCAGGCACGTTGTCCAATCAAACTTTGTTTGGTATGATCCAATCTAAAGCCTTATAGATCTCTGTGCTAGATATATGGTGGACCCATTGTGTCACTGTTTCAATGGGATATTCCACTTTAACATCACCGGTGGATTTACTACTCCCCACTTAGGTCTCCTGGCCGATAGTCGTAGCCTGGATCAGTTCTTGGATGAGATCTCCAGAGTATAACTAGGAGAAATGCTCAACCAGGCAGCAACAGAAATATTACTGTCCAATGGTGCAGGCATGGCCGAATCAACATTGACTACAATGTTCCAAAAGGAACAGTAATCCTTACTGTTAATGGAACTCAATATTGAGTCCCATTTTGTGCATCCCCAGATTCTTTTTGCATTGAGAATTGTATCTGTATCTTTGTAGAGCGACCTGGCTGCCTGGACGGCATCTCCAGTGCCAGCTTAAATGGATCCAGAAAGGTCACATCTGTCTTCTCCTCAAGATTTGGTGTACCAGAAGGCTTCCTTCTCTTTGGAATACCCTTAGATTATACCAGGAATAAGTTCCTAAGGCAGGCAAACTTGGAGTTGTGAATTGCACACAGACTCATCATGGAGTCTATATGGTCTAGGTAAACATTCTCAGCACAACAGCAACAATACCAGTGGACACAACCTCAAACACTTTCCCCTAGGCTACGTCTGATTCAACCACAGTACCTTTTGTCTAGGGCTCATGTAAGATGTTCTGGAAAGTGTTGTCCAGGTCTCCCAATGTTAAACCAAGAGTGTTATGGTCGCTATCTTGCCTGGGAATTACAACCATATCTACCAAGATAGACCATAGACTAATATCCAACAGTATATAATCAATAAGACTGGCGCACTGCAGACAATGGTACATATGTATCCCCTCCCTGTCGGATTTAGTTTACAATCGGCAATGACTTCTGGTCGTGCAATGGGCAAACGCATTTAGCTGTAACACAACAGCAGACCATCTTGGTCCTCATCACCAATGGGGTCCAAATGAAGTATGGACAATGGCTCTGCTTTACAATTAAAATCACCTGCCACTATTTCAAAAGAATCCACAGGCAGGTCAGTACCAATTGAGTCGATTTCTTGTATCTCGGTATCCTTTACTCCCAAGCCTACAGTGCACATGGTATAGGTAGTGTGCCCCACCAGATGAAAAAGAAAGAGGAACACTGAAATGGGAAGTTCAACATTCAATCTCCTTAGTCGTGCGAAATAGGGTGTTCTTGATTGAAATTGACAAGTCCCCACCTCCCCCAGAGGGTCTATCTTTCTCGAGGTTGTAGCATCCAAGGAGAAGTTGATAAACCCTGCATGATGTTGTGGGACAAGTGACCAAGTCTCTTGGAACTAACCGATATCAAAGGAGTTTATGAACAAGCCCCAGTTGGGGCATGAAACCTTAGATGCTAAGCCAGCTACATTCCAAGAAGCAAACTTGCTATGGTCAGGTAGGTAGGAGGAGGCATCACCCAAGTCTCGTTGCTCCAAGACTGTAGGGGATACAGGGGATGGCCCATCACAACTGAGGGAAAGGGTACATACTCCAGGAGAGGTAATATCAAAACAGGGAGTTAATGGAGAAAAGCACTGCCTTGTTGAGAGGTAGTTTGGGACTAGCCTCACTCCACACCTCTACTGGCCCAGTGACCTTAGGATCGCTGTTACTGGTAGACCATATTGGACGTCTGTTTATACCACTCAGGTTTGATAGGGGAAGAAGTCCTTTAGAGGTCAAGACTGAGAACCCATCACCAACAACAGCCCTAGAGATCACAGACCCGAAACCCACCCTATACCTGGGTTGCAAATGTTAGTAGAAGAAACCCAGGAGAACACAATTAATGTCATCTCATTGTACAGGCCCTAACCCCACTCTTGACCAGCTCCTGGGCTAGGCCAGGACTCCTACAATTAATTACCACACAGCCCCTTCGGATGTTCTTGTGCAAAGGTCCCACCCACCCCACCCCACCCCACCCTCCTTACTAGCAGAATGTAAAGTTTGTGTGATGGGACAGCCACGGACAAACCTTATTTTTGAGGTGCACATACAATTCTTCACTAGTTCTCGGGGGTGGGGGACCTGTTAAAATAGCTACATAAGGTCAGGAGTTGGGGGGAGGTGTAGTACAGACTGCGGCCCCCTCATGGTGAACCCTATTCACAGCCCTTGGGCTTGAAGTCTGCCCCCATTGGGCCTCCTGCCCCTCCTACTACCAGATTGAAGGACACAAATCGCCTGGAGCTCGAGGTGGCAGATAGGGCCCTTCACTATACAGTAGCCTTGAGAAAACTACTGGAGGGGTTGCTACACTCAGTATTTGGTTGTACAGGCACCCGCTGACCTGTAAGATCATTTACAGATTAAATCAACTGGCTACTGGTACGTTTCAGGTAGCAAATCTTATCCATTAAGGGAGACATACATAAATGCATGCACCAATGACTGGAATCTGTTCAAGATGCCATCCCAGTCAGTAGGTGATGGTATTCCATTCTCAGCAATGGATTTAGTCCAGCCCAACTCAGTCTGCAGAGGGAGAGTATCTACAGGCTCTTTATGTCCAATAATTTGCCTGTGTCTGCTTTGTTGGTTTGGCGTTACCCCTTGTTTCGGTTTGCGCTTTCCTGTAGCATGAGGTGCACTGTCACTGTGGTGTGTGGTGTCAGAATTACAAAAAAGATGCATTGACTACCTGACCCATAACTACATCAGGCGATGGACCCAAAGAGCTTGATGTAACTGTGATGGTAAGGCCTACAGATTGACTTGCCGGATGATGCTGACCGGCAACCTGGGGCAACTCAAAAGTACAGAGAGTCACCTCTCAGCTAGTTCGATCTCTTTGGAGACCATGTTAACTGCACAAGCCAAAGAAGTGTAGTGTTGTACCACCCAGTAGATTGGTGGGGGCACTAACTCTATCCCAAGGGATTTTCGCTTTGTCCATTATTCTTCCCAGATGTTCAAAAACCACAAGTGGATATAAATTAGAAAAAAAGGGGGGAGGCTAGGCTCACCAAAACCAGCAGCCAAGAGAGATGGGTCAGGCCGAGCTTCTTCAGACCACAACAAGGATAGCGAGTTGCAGGTTAAAGTGGTTGGCCCAGGCCCTACCTCTTCCGGGCAATGATTGGCATTGACAAGCCCAGTCTTCTTTGGGGCGCGTCCCATACACACACACACACACACACACCCACACACACACACACACCCACACCCACACCCAAGCGCATTCTGCAGTAAATGAAGAGTGCTTTTAAGCGCAGGCTTCCTCCCCCTGGATGAAGCAAAGTCTGCTGGGGGACGTAGTCTCACCCCAGCATGTCAGGGCAAACAGTCTCAAGAATGAAGAGCGCTTTTAAAGCCCCTCCTCCTGGATGAAGCAAAGCCAGCTGGGGGTCGTAGTACCACCTAACCAGGTCAGGACAAACACAGTCAAGTGGTGAGTCCAATCTTCCCATACCTAGATGACTGGCTTTCAAGACCGGTCACTGGATTTGGTGATGCTCCATCTGCAGTCAGCAGCATCTCTGATGTTTGACGTGGGCTTTTCAGTCAACAGACCCAAATCCCAGACCCAAATCCCAGTCCCAAATCTCCCCGGGAACCTCCCTACATCTCTTGTTCATTGGGTTGTTTCTGGACACTACCCTTCTTAGTGCCTTTCCTCTTAGAAGATTCATGGCATCCAGAAGACGGTTCCATCCTTCCTGCAAGGTGCGAGAGTTGCTGTCCAGATGGTGTTATGCCTGCTAGGTCTGCTGGCTTCCTGTACTCACCTGATTGCGTATGTGTGTTGGTATATGAAGGCTGTGAAGTTGTGACTCCCAGGCACTGGTTCAAACATGGGAGAGATCTATTGGACACAATTGTAGTCTGCGACCTGCTGTGTATGTGGTTTAATGCGGGAATGAGGGGGACCTTTACCAAAGGATCCCCTTCAGTCCCCCTCCAACCCTGGCCACAGTAGTTAGAGACACCTTCACCCTAGGGCAGATGTTGTCAAACTTTTTGATGCAGAGTCCCCCCTGTGAAAATTTGATAGGCATAAGGACCCCCTCCTGACAAAAAATTCTAAAGTTGGTACTCATCATAATTGATAGCTATAGACAACCATAAACGCCCCCAATTCCCACAGAAACATTATTTTTACAGTGGGGAAGTAATATTAAACAGTGTGTAGCAAACCAAAGGTCAGTGAGTGTGGGGACGTGGTCAAAGGTGTGGCTAAATACAAAGGGCCTCATTAATGAGGAATTGGCGTAGTGCAGTGCTGGAAGTCTTGTTGCTTTGCTTCCCAACGCCAATGTGAAAGAGCAAGAATGCACCATAAATATGGTGCATTCCTGTCCTTTCCCCCGCGTTGGTGCACAAATTGCTAGCTAGCGCAAACAAAGGTAGGATTGTTTTTGTGCAGGCACGGGGCACCTTCCTACACAACACACAATCCTAAGAGGGGTTTTCCTCTTTCCATGAGTGCTGCAGAATACAACACACAAGGAAAAAAGAGGAGAAATCAAAACATTTCTCCTCGTTATCTCTGCTGTGGGGAGGCGTAATGTTTTGGCGCTGCCCCAGGTTTACATGGTTTTGTATATCTGGGGCAGCACCAAAATCCATGGTTGTTGTGTGGGAACACCCACCGCAATGCCCATGGAACGCCTACTTGACATGGAGTAAGGCGACAAAGCGAATTGCAATGCAGGGTGACTTTGCGTCGCTTCATAGATATGATTGAGGCGCTTGTGCAGCCTGAGTTTCAAAAGCCTCTCCTAAATCAGCACCAAAATATTTTGTTAGTTTTTAAGGTTTTAAAGTTGTTAAGTTGATGCATTGCAGAGGCCTGTGTGTAACCAGATAGCCACATAATTACATTTGGTTGGTGCAGTGGAGAATAGTGGCAGAAAGCCTTGACTTGTATTACACACATTATAAGATAGACTGCTACAAACTGTGCAAACAGTTTTAGGATAAAATGGAGCTTCCAATATGTGGATTTTAGTAATACCAGTCCATAAATAACGCAATTTTTTTTTGCATAACTGTACCTTCAACGACTACTCAGGAGTACTAAGCGCTGTGGAAATAGAAACATGCACTTCACAGCCCAGTTAACTCTTCCTACTAACACTAAAATAAAACGTTGCCATCATATTGCTTGGAGTGATTCCAGCAATTGAAGCCAGAACCTCTCACAAGCACCCTTTACATTTGGAGATTAACTCATAATGCATATTTGCATTTCATTCAGGCACCCTGGCACAAAGGATTGTTTGACCTGTCACAAGGGACTCAATTAACTTCAGCGGAAGTATTTAAGGACCGGAATGAAGTGTCCCGGGCGTTTGTCTTTTCCAAAAGGAAGAGCACATGTTTTGGATTGCAGGCAGAAGGGAGGCCTGGAAATGCGTAACCCCTTTCCCAGGACTCCATTGCCCCCTGGGGGTCATGCCCCACAGATTGAAGACCTCTGCCTTAGGGTGAGAAGTACGTCTGGAGAGTATGGGTATCTGGAAGAGGTGGTGCTTCATATCAACCTTCTAGAACTGTGGGTGATTCAGCTGGCACGGAAGGCCTTCCTCCCATCCATTCAAGGTTGGTATGTCCACATCTTGACGGAAAATAAGTCTGCAATGTGGTACGTGAACAAACGAGGAAGAGTAGGGTCTCAACTCCTGTGTAAAGAGAGAGGCATGTAGACTGTGGACTTGGGCCCACCTTCAAGGGATTTGGTTATTAGCCAGTCGAGTGGCGGGGTGTCTGAATGCCCAAGTCGACAGCATGAGCTGGCTTTATCCTGCTGATAACCAGTTGTGTCTTCTGCTCGAGGTAGGTCTGGCCATTTTCCCCCTTGGCAAACTTATTTGCCTCTTCAATCTGATAGAGACTACTAGCTGCAGACTCCTTCACGTAGAGTTATCCCCCGGCGTGGGACTGGATCCAGAAACTTTTTGCCACAGCATCCCTGTGCGTCGGGGGCGGCGCGGCATCACGCGACTCCGCCCAGGCGTCATCCACGTACATGACGTCAGCGAAGTCACATAAGACCCGGCGCGCCTACATCAGTTTTTTCCTCCGGTCCTTGCTACGGGCCTATTTGGGCCCTCTTTTTTTCTTTCCATTGTCCCTTTTTTTGTGGAACAGTGTGCGAATGCCTTTGGGCTTCAAGACTTGCACATCGTGTGGGCGTCTTATGTCGCCCACAGCCGTCACCTCATTTGTATGTGGTGTTTGGGGGAGGATCACAGCATTATTGATTGTGCGGCTTGCCAACAGTTGAAGCGGAGGTCGCAGCAGGAGCGCCAGATGAAACTTCTCTCGGCTCGTCTCTCCAGGTCGACGTCTTCCCCTGGTCTGCTTCGGACGACGGCTTCAGATACGTCTTCGCCCTTCTCCGATGTCACGTGAGCGTCGCTCCTCAGTGGGTAAGTGTCGCAGTTTGTCCCCGGGGGCTGGTTTACGACCTGCCGGGGGAGTGGGCTCTCCGCGGGTGATGCAGCCCGCATGTCATCCTATCCACCGTTTCCCGGTGCTGAGGTGTCGAGAGTCCAGATGGAGACATACGCGGCGACTTTGCAGGCCTGGCTGTCTTCTCCTCCTCCTTCCCCCCCCTGGGGCGTTGGCAGATCCCTTTCCTTGTGCGGGGCCCTCCGCAGCGCCGCCGGCGGCCTCTGCCCCGGCGCAGACAGGTTTGGATCCAGGCTTGGAGGATGTGGTGTTGTTGGGGTGCGGGTCCTCTGGGGCACCTCCTTGAGGCCACGGCATCTCTGCCTCGCCGCAAACTCCCACAGGAGTCCCTGTGGTGTCGCGGGAGGTCGCCAGGGCTCGGGTCACATCCCCGAGCCCCTCTCGATCCTTTGACAAGGTGTTCTTGTCTAAGGCCGAGGTGACACTGCTACGGCGCTGGGCAGCGGCTGGACCGTACGGAGCCAAAGGGGTCGGTGGATCCTCCGCGTCCTGCTCCGGGTCGTAGCTGGGTGGGGACCCTTCGCCCCTCTCCGGTACCCTCTCGTCCCTCCCCACGGGCGGCTGCCTCGTCGGAGGGCGAGTCACAGGTTGAATCGTCCCTGGCGCCGCCACATGGGTTGCCGGACGATCTCCGCCACATTCTGGGCCACAGCTGTCGGAAGGCTTCGTGTCACTCCCCAGGCCCTCCTAGTTCCTCTGCGCGGGCGGCTGCCTCGGGGGGGGGGGGGCGGGTCCAGTCTGCGTCGCTCCGGCGCCACCCCGGGGCCAGTTCGGCTCCGGCTCCATTCCGGTCCACGATGCGGTGTGACCGGGAGGAACCCTGTCCGGTGACGCCGGATGGTGCCGACGTTCTGCCTCAGGCGGCGGACTCTACGATTCCGAGCAGGGGTCGTGCTCTGGAGGCAGGCTGTATATTGGTGTCGTCCACTCCGGAGACTGGTTACGGTGTGGTATCTTTTTCACCGGTGTCATCCTAAGGCGGCTCCTTGCCTTTCCTGAGGCAGAGGTGTTCATCGGAAGAGCGGCAGGTCCCTCATTCTTCGGCTCCTTCTGACTACCAGATCTGGCCCTTGCCCGTCCCACTTGGCTTCTGGGACGGCTGCCTTAGTTTGCAGCCGTCGCCCACGGAGGAGCTGCTTTCTCCAACACGGGGCACCTACGGAGGTGGGTGTGGCCTTTGCTCATGCAGTGTCCACGGGTGCCGGCATCCTGTGCATGGGTGAGCTGGTTGCTCATTTTCCGGCGCACCATCTCTTGGAGGTTCTCAGCCAGGGCTCCGGTGGGAGGGCAATATTGCTTCCCTTCGAGGGTTCGCTCCTTTCTTCCTCGACGGGGGCTTGGAGACGTTCTGCCTCAGGGTATCCGGTGCCTCAGCATCTTCTCTTCCGGCGCCCCGTGACCCGGCATGTCTTTCCCTTCACCCCTCTGCCGCCAGTCCGCCATTGCAGACTGCTCTTCCCTCCCTGATGCCACTGTTGACTCCCCCGTCCCAGGAGGCCCGTTGGCTGGACTCTTGGTGGCGCAACATATTCGCCTCGACCAACGCTGCCCTGCGGGCCCTTAACACCTTGTGTGTTCTGGCTAGGACCTCCTCCTGTTTGTGGGACTCGGCTGAGTCTCTGGGATCCTCAGCGTCCAAGGAGAATGTTCAGGTGGACTTACGGCATCATACATTGGATGTGACCGGCAGCTTGAGGAGTTTATTCTCCGCTCCGGACATCTTCGAGGTGCTGGGCCGGGCCTTGGCTTCCCCAGTCGCTCTCCATCGCCATGCTTGGCTTTGGGACAGAGTGTTCCCTGAGGATATTCAGGAGCGACTCATTGACCTTCCGTTTGATGGCAGCCTGTTGTTTCATGCCCCGGCTGACTCCGCCATCCAAAGGTTCTTGGCAGTGCTCCGTCCTCCCCCTCTGCCTTATCCCCCTCCTCCGCCTTATCCCCCTCCTCCGCCTTCTCCCCCTTCTCCGCCTTCTCCTCCTCCTCTGCCTTCTCCTCCTCCTCAGTGACTGCTGAGTTGGGCTGGTTCTGGGCCTTCTTTGACCGGTTGGTCTGGCTGTGAAGTGTGCTTTCTGGCCATTTGAGTCCTCCCTTGGGACTTTGGCATTGTTGGCTGCTGGAAGGCCCTTTGTTGCCTATGTGTGTGTGTGTTTCGCTGGAGTTGTTGCGCAGACTTAGCCCTTAGATTAGGCCTTCTGCTTTGCTTGGGTTGCTGGTCAAGCCTTACACAGGGGCGTTTATTTTCCTGTGGTTCTTTAGTTTTTTTCCTCCGCTGCGGAAGTTCTTCCAAAGAGGGTTCCCATATCTTGGGACTTAACGTACCCTATGTGGGGTAGTGGTAACTGTTATATAGCTTGCGCTCTGCTAAGGACTTTTGTTCGCCTTCGGGTGTCCGTTGTCCCTGGCGTTTGTGTATGTTGCTTTTGCTTCTTGAGGTCGTGTGTGCTGCCCCTCGTAGTGGTGTGCTGGGCATTCCCTCCTTCCCCTGCTCCTGTCCTGAGGGCTGGAGTGATTTTGTGTTCTCCCTTGTTAGGCGCCGCCTGCCCGGCTTTTTCTGGGGAACCGGGCAGTTCTTGCTTCTGGCGGCTTATAACTGTCTGCGCCTTTCTGGATCGCATGTTGCCCTCCATTTGGAGTGGGTTCGCCTTCTTTTCCCTCGTTTCCTTGGGCCCTCTAGGCTTCTTCCTCTTCTTCTCCTCTTCCTGTCTTGGCATTGGATGGAAGCTATGTTGCCTTGTAGGGGCGTGGGGGCGTGGGGTGCTTCAGCCTCCCTAGCCTTGCCCTTGGTTCCTCTGCTGTGTGTGTGTACGGCCCTCTTCACCCCCTCCTCCCTTCTATATCTCCTGGGGGTTGCAGATGGTCTGCTCGTGGAATTCCCCTTGTCTGGTCGGGACGAGGTTCTACCTGGTCCGCAGATATGGTCCCCTGTGGGATCCTCTGTTCTGTTCAGGTTGGTGGGTTCCTTTTGCAGACCCTCCTTCCCCGTGGGTATGGCTAGGGTATCTATTCTACGTGAAAGAATCTGCGGCTAGTAGTCTCTGTTGGATGTACAAGTTACTTACCTTCGGTAACGATGTATCTGGTAGAGACTATTCTAGCCGCAGATTCCTTCATGGCCCGCCCTTCCTCCCCTTACTGCGAGGACCCTTGGGTTGGTCTTCGGTACTCGCCTCCCGGTGGGGGGCTGTGTCTCTTGTGAGTGCCTTCTTTGCTCTTGACGGGTGGTTCTGTCTGGTTGTGGTTCGTTCCTCCTCATGGTTCTTTGGAGGATGGGGTTCCGGTGCTCCAGTTCCCCGCTGCCCTGGCTACTCCAAGTTGCGGGGGATTACCTTCAATCTCTCCTCCCTTCCCTCTGCTACCCTCTGAACAGTGGTCATCTGGTCACGCCTTGTTCCTTGGGGGGTGGTTGCCCTCTATGCTGGGGTGGCTGGGAGGTTTGTTGTCCCAGTCCGTCTTGGGACTGGCTCCCCTTCCTTGTTCGGGACGGGGGTGGTCAGCCTGCTACATGTGTCATGACTTTTACACATGTTCTTTGCTTCTGGGGCACGGGGGGAGGCTGTCTATGTACTGGCAGGGTGGCTGCTCAGGGCTCTGCACTGTTTCTCCTTTCCCTGCCTTTGGGTTCTGCAGTATTGACACTGCTCCTGGTGATGTTGTTAGTCACCATTTCTTTTGCAATTTTTCTGCTTTTCGCACACTGTTCCCATGCTCCCACAGTTTTTTATCTGATGGCTCTGCGTTGTGGTGCGGAAAAGTTCTCAGAAGAAAACTGACGTTGGCGCACCGGGGTGGGTCTTATGTGACTTCACTGACGTCATGTACGCTGACGATGCCTGGGCAGAGTCGCGTGATGCCGTCCCGCTCCCGGTGCGCAGGGATGCTGTGGCAAAAAGTTTCCAGATCCAGTCTCACGCCTGGGGATAATTATAGGTGAAGGAATCTGCGGCTAGAATTGTCTCTACCAGATACATTGTTACCTAAGGTAAGTAACTTGTACGATAATACTCAGTGCCCGCTTTTCTAGGTCCTCTAGTATCCAATGAGTGGGCCTTGAGGGATGGGTTTTAGTGCAGGTGGAATTTTCAGCTGCACTATTAGTTCCCCCAATACCATTTATTCCTCTAGTTCTAAAGATTTGCCGAGTCCGGACCCAAGTCTTTCTAATTGCCATGGATTGGCCAATCAGAGTGTGGTACCCTTCTGCACTTCTCCCTGTTTCCACTGCTCTGACTGCTGAGGAGGGGCAGACCTTCACTCCCAGTCAGAGGGGTTTGTGCTGCTCCCCAATCTCGAAGTCCTTCACCTTTATGCCCAGCGATTGAGATCTGGTGGGCATCATTCGGTCAGCTGGTGCCCCTGCAAAATGTTTATTCTGGGAGACTGAACAGTTTTGTTTCATGGTGTGCTGACAACAATGTGGACCCTTTAAAAGCCCAACTATCAGGGGTCCTCCAGTTTGCTCTCTCTAGCTCCGAGTGGGTGTGCAGTGACCACTGTAAAAGGATTGCATTCAGTCTGTCTCCCGGACCAGCATTCCCTGCTTAAGTCCCCTATTGTGTGGATTGTTTTGAGGTAAACTGGTCCTCCACCCAGCAGCGCACAACTGAATGGGAGGCCATAAAGGAGGTGATCTTTGCAGGGGTATCTTTTATGGGGTGAGGTGTACCCTCCAAATCGAGCTGTTGCAGGGTGAAGCTAAATTGGCATGTGTGGAGCAATTGCCGCAGGTTGGCACATCCGTGCGTGAGGAACTGGCCGCACAGAGACGTGTGGAAGAGGTGAGGGTTAGGCTGGAGAAATATACCCTAAAATCGTACCGCCAGCTCCTCTACAGGGACGGCAACACTTCTAGGTGCTTGTTAGCATGGCTCTTCAGATCGGAGACTCCCCGCTCCCCTGTACTCCACCTAAAGGACTCTTTGAGATGGGATGTGGGCACACAATGTGGTATAGTTGATGCATTCAAGGCCCACTTAGAACGCGTCTACCATAGTCCTCGTCCTCCTGCTCTGGACCATATCACGCTTTCCTGAACCTCGGACCCATGCCTCAGTTGGACGAAGAGACGGTCATGGGCTTGGTGGCGGATCTCACTTTAGAAGAAATCCGAGTGGCACTCGGGCAGCCTCCCCCTGTTAAAGTGCCTGGCGGCGATGGCCTCCCTGCAGAGTTCTATCAGGCTATCTCCCCTTCCGTTAGACATTTTCAAGGAAACAAAGGTCCTAAGCCTAGAACAGTATATAAAAACAATATAATATAGACCACAATCGGAAAATATATCTTCTTTTTCCTAAACCCAGCCGGGTAAGGAATTTATTTGTTGAATGCAGCAGATTTTGTACTTTTGAAATACAGTTTCACAACAAACATTTCTGTGTGAAGTAGAGCACAAGCCTGTGCTGTACTAGAGGTTGAAGAAAGGAATATAGAAGGAAGAAAGAACAATTAGCTTCAGGCAAAGAAGTTTCAGCAGAACTGGATACTGTTTTACATTAAAATTGACAGTGATATCCAGAGTAGTTCATACATAAAAGATTCATAAGTTTCGCTGTATGTATACTACAGAAAGTCAACGGCGTTTCGATCCCGTGCTCTAATTATAATGGGATCATCATCAGGACTTAGAGATTTAATTGCCTGGTTTTTACAATTTAATTACCTTCCGTTAGACAGCAGCTGCTGGAAGTGTACATGGAAGCTATTAACTCTCGGTCCTACCAGAATCTATGCAGGAGTGTTAGATCACCATGAAGCTCAAACCAGGATCAGACAGCTCTGATCCCTCCTCCCATAAACCTTGCACATGATTAATACAAATATGAAAATCCTTTGCTAAGTCCTCGCTCTCAGGCTCTGCCTGGTTTTTCAGCCATTAGTCCACAATGATCAATGCGGGTTAATACCTGGCCGTAACACCACTATAAACCTCCAGAGGCTGACGTACTTCTTGCCTGAGGTAGATGATAGGGAGGACAAACTCACCATTGTTTCAATAGATCTTACCAAAACCTTTGATACAGTGGAATGGCAGTACCTCATGTAGGTGCTAAGCACTATTGGGGATTGGACCCCGATTTCGCTCCTGGATGCAGTTATTGAATTCGAGTTCTGTTACCAGGGTGAGAGTAGGTACATTATGTTTTGGGAGCTGGCCCATTGGTGGGGGATCACAGCACGACTGCCCCTGTCCTGCTTCTTTTTGCCCTTGTCCTGGAACGAATGGCCATTTGGATTTGGAGAGAGATGGCGCCCTGGGGGATTTCCCTTGGGGATACCAATCTCTCTCAGCCCCTTAATGCGCATGATACTCTTTACTTGTCTACACCAAGACACTCGCTCCCCCTGCTGCTGGATCTCTTACAAAGGTTTGGGGAGGTTTCTGGCCTTCGGATCAACTATCAGAAATCCCTACTTTTCTCACTGGGGACCCTAATGTCGCAAGATCCTGTGGCCTTACTGATACTCCCTCTTTGATGGGAGACTGATTGATTTTGCTACTTGGGTGTGGGGATGGTTGCACACACTATGCAGAAGTGCTTACAATACAATATCCTCAGTATTGTTGAAGGCCTCCGCTCCTCCATTCAATTTTGGAATGCTCTTCCACTCTCCCTCATGGGGTATGTAAATACTGTAAATTTCATTTTAAAATGGAAGACAATTTGTAGTTGAAATTGTGGATGATAGCTTGAAAATGGTGTGTGGTATATGGATGAATAGTTATACTGTGCCCGTTCACCAAGACATTGCAATACTGTAGGGGGTAACTGCAAAGCCTAATTGTGAACCAAAAATACAAATGTCAAGGATTTATTGACTCTGTATGACTTTGCAGTTGATTAAACATGAGTTTGACTCTCAGAATTAGGTTTGGGCTTTTTCAACAGCAGTTTAACGACTTCCGTTTTCCACAGCGTTGGCATTATCACGGTGCCAATAGAGCGATTAACAAGCATTGGCAAAGCCAATAAATCTCGCCGATGCAAGAGCTATTTATTGGCTTTGCTAATGTCTTTTAATCATGTTGTACAGCAGTGTGGCTGCTGTTTAGCATGGCTAAAAGTTAGTAATGTTATTTAGGGGAGAGTGGCATGGAGTGGCATAGAGTGGAGTGAATTGCGTTGAGTAAAATGGCGTGGAGTTATGAGAGCCGAAACCTAATAATTCTTGTGACCCAGTCTTTACCGTAGGCAATTCGGCTCTAGTTCTTCAGATCTAGCAGTAGAATTAATATTAATAAAAATCACTGTCATCTACATACTTCTTCTTTCCTGATCAGTTATAAAGCACTTTAACACCCCCAGGGGTCATGTTCGCACTATATAACATTTTCAAAATTAACATAATCGACCTAAAACATTATCATGCATATACCTGCCTACAAATGATAACATATGAAAGTTCAACACTAATCGGTGCGAAACGTCAACCATAAAAATCCCCAAAGGACAGTTCAAGGTCTTAAGTAATGTGCATAAAGGCTGCTTTCTTACTTAGGTCTACCTTTTCTGCAGTAAACCTGAAAGAAGAGTAACACATTAACAACTAATTACAGAATACTGTAAGCTTGAACCTTTCACTTCTACTTTGTCATTACCTTCAGAATTTGTAATAATAAAATTATAACCCAATCCACCAGTTAAGTGATTGAAGGTACTCGGGTACTAAAAATCAAGGTTTTAAAACCAATACCTCAATAATTCAAATCCTAACTGAATTATTCATATGGTTAATTATGATCCCCAAAGCCCCAAATACTTGTTACAGTCATAAAAAATGTCAAAAATCGTGACCTTGGTTACATAGATTCTGCCTTTAAGAAGGTATCCAAGCCTCATTACAAGAATGCATGTTAAGGATTCTAAACATTGGCCTTAACCAACATTTTCCGCGCAGAGAAAGCGTTCCACAGATAAACACAATGTAGATTAGTGATCCTGTATGAAAATTACATAAATGACATGCAGAGTCAGTAAGTCTCTTCAACCTACCATATCTATAGCCTTTTAACAGAATGAGGCCAAATCGTAGTTGCTTCAACTGGTGTTCCGTTGCTTCGAAAGAGATGAAGTTAAGTATGTAGGTTCATAAAGTTTGCGCACCCAGCTACAATGTGAGCATTTTCGCAGTTCATCTAAATCAGCCAAGGCAGAATTTATTTTCGCCTCCTTGCTAAGTGCCCTTGCAAGTAATTTGGGGATGGGGGGGTAGAGAGTGGAATTATACAGATGTATGGCCAACAGATTGTGTAATACCTGCTTAAGGTGAATGTTCCAAACTGAACCTTCACATTATTTCTTGCCATATGAGGGATCCATTGTGGGCTGCAGTAAGATGGAAATCTAGCTATAAGCATATGATTTTGTCTCAGAGATTGATTTCTAATCAAATTTCAAATAAACCGGGGTATGAAGGCAGAAGAAAAATTTGCCCTGTCCAAACAAGCGACAAGTTTGTTTGGCTGTGCAATGGCGCCATAGATAATGTGGGCGTTAGTTTGCTTATGATCACTCTCCTTACTGTACTTATAATTGGGCAGGCCAGATTCTTATATCGTTTTTGGAAAACTCCAGTTAGTGATCAGGAGATGCTTTTACGGCATTTAGGTGAATGAGCTTGCGCCCTCTTTCATTCACCTATACCCCAAAGTACTTGTATGCTTGTGATCTCTCACCTTTCACATTGTTCAAGACCACAGAATCCTTTTTAATTAGCTTTCGACCTTAGATCATCAACTTGGTTTTAGCAATGTTTATTTCACTTCTATTTTCTTGCCAAAACTGCCCGAGTGCATCCAATAATCTTTGCATCCCCACTTGCGTTTGGCACAACAGAATAGTGTCATCAGCATATTGCAGTGCTTTCTGACCTGCAAATTTAGGTGGAAAAGCAGACTGAGGACAGGGTGGCAGGCAAGTCTGCTAGGTAAAGATTGAACAGTAGTGGCCCCAGTGAGGAAAATGATATTTTGCCTGACCAAAAATGTCCACTACATATACCCTATGTTACATGTGTGTGCATGTCATCCATGCATATTCCCTGTAGTGGCCTGAATCACTAGGCCTCTACATTCATGTCCTGCATTAGAAATGCCAGTCATCAAAGTCTCCCAAACGTTAAGGTAGCATAAGGCCCATGTATTTGCAGTTCATGACTCCTGACACACTGAAGCTGCAGTTACGTCCCTCTGACCTCGCATACTTCTAGCTCAGCCGAGAGAAGCCCAGCAAGAGGCCTGCCAAGACAGTATTATGAATACCAGTTATCTGTTTGCTGTACAGAGTGGCATCCCTGCCCGGTGAGGAAAAGTAAACAGAACCCGTCCGAGGGAGATAGGGCCTAGCCATTCCGTCTCCATCTAAGTGAATTACAGTGCTTGCACCCATAGAAAGCTCATGCAACGAATAAATATGCCCTCTCTGTCTTCTAGTGACGAACAACCTTTGCTTCTTTTGCTTGCTGACTCTAGATATCAGTTGTACTAGATGTGCTGGTCGCCTTGACACAAGAGATCTCTCTACTAGGTTGAAAGTCAGCCTCCTCCCAGTTACACGTCAATTGCACGTCATGCTCAAATTGCACAATTAGGGCACAGTTCGAGCTGGTCATGCCAACTCCTCCTCTAAGTACCCACCCACCTATGACACCTACCTATCACACACCTATGACTCATCAAGTGTACACCCTCATACATTCCCACATGCTCTTATCTCATTTTCTGTCTTGCGCCTGCTCCTATGTACAAGGAGTAAAAAGTATATAATATAATGTTTTGTTATTAAATGTTAGAAGACTCTTCCTGAACCTCAGAGGTGATGGAACATATTCTCCCTTTGACTCGAGTTATTGGAATAAAGCCCATTTTAACTCAGATACCACGGACTCTGCTTCTCACTTGATGCATGATACTTTGTTAATGCCTAGAAATTCTGCCAGGGTAATATTTTATTTACCACATAATTTGGCGCCCTTACAGGGACATGTCCCTTTCCCCACTCGCCGGAGTTGTGGGTCTAGTCTTTGCCCCCTTCTACAGCCGTGACGGACTTCAAAGCGCACCAGCAGGACTTCCTGCCACTCCCTCAGGCCCACGGAGGAGGACGGACTGCGACCAGGCATCCATGTGAGGCGGTGAGGAACGCGGATCGTCTCAACCAGAGGCCCAGCCCGTGAGAGAGCAAGGTCCGAGGTCTCCAGAGGTCCACCTGTTCCAAGGCGCAAGCGTAGTCAAGTCAAGTTTCCGAGGCCTTCAAGTTTCAAGTTCTGCTTTCCCGGTGAGTACCACTATGGGGAATGCATCAAGTTCAAGACGGGCTCATTTTAAATGAGAACGGTAAAGACGTGTCCATGGTAAACGTGGGAACGGTCAAGACGGGTCCACGGTTAAACGTGGGCCCAGTAAAGACGTGTCTCATTTTTTGGGACCGGTATGGTTGTACTGTATTTTCAGTGCACAAAACTGTTTTTCAAGTACATGTTTTACTCTCTGTAATGGTACTGTTTTAGTGTTTTCATGTTATGATGTTCTAGTGTGAATGATTGTTACTTGTTACAGTTTATTTCTCTGTATTGTGTTTTCATTGTGTTGATTTCATCATGCCACTGTTTTCAAAGTTGCGTCAGATAGGGACCAGAAAAGGTATACTAGAATAGACAGTTAATATCCGGCCTAGAGACACACATGGTCATTTTCTGTATAATAAGTATGGGCTAGACGCCATTTGAAAAATAAAGTCAAGACCCTCTCAGAAAGATGCCATTGAGTTATGGCGCAAAGAGTGACATAGGAGAACAGAGAAAGAATTCAATAAAGCAGAGAGAACTAAACAAGCCAAGAAATGCCGTTGTTAACTGGTATTTATCCCGTTCTGTCAGAAAAACTAGCTAAAGTGACCACCTCAGAAAGACCCAGTAGGTAGAGAACGCCACCACCTGTACCCTTTAGAGTATGTAGAATTAAAACCGACAGCATCTGAAGCGTTCATTTCCTTGTATCTAGACAAGTCCCTTCTGGACTGCGCAAGTGCCTTGTGAGTAACTAGTTGGTCTATTTGTGAATTGCGCTTTGTGCTTAAGACTTGTGAGTAGTTTGTTGAATTTTCTTAAGTATAGCTCCTTGTAAATATGCCTTGTGAATAGCGTGTCATTTTTGTGACTTGTTGAGTTTCTTGTAAATATGGCTTGTGAATAGCGCCATGTAGTTATGGCTTGTGCAGAGCATGTTATCATCAGGTCCCTAGCCGTTACGTTAGGCAGGAGAGAGCTGGATCTCTTTCAGTGCTTAGAGAAAATGTTTTGAAGATGTGCGTATGTGTTATGTGATAACGTGGAGAGATGAGTTCATGACTTTCCCATGTACTGCAGTCATTGGGGAATGATTGTGCTTCAGAGTTAATATCTTGTACTGAGTAGGCAGTATTTGTTTTAACATGCTGTTTAACAAGGTGTTGAGGGATTTTGGCGTTTTTTGGTGTTTGGGGGGGGGGGCGTGTTTTTGAGCGGAAATTCGTACCCGTTCCAGTGGAGGGATTTGGTTGCTTTTTGGTGAGGATTTAGGGAATAGCTTGGACTACTGTGATGCCAAATTTGAAAAGGATCTGAGCTGTGGGAGTGGTGAAAAAAGCATGTTTTGTGTGGAGGTGCGATTTGCCATGTTATCCAATGGGCGTATTCAGTTTGCAGATTGAATGGTAAAATGTTGCATGGAGAGCAAAGGAGTGTATTTGTAAAGGGTTTGCCTTGGAACACTTGATTTATTGTGTTTGGCTCAGAGGTCGGTAAAGTTGTAAATAAACCAGTCGGATTGAGATAAGGGTTTGCACCACGAAGAGTGCTTTAATGTTTTCACGGTTGAGAAGAAATTATAGAACAGACCCATCTTAGGATGTGCTTTTAAATTAGTGTAATGCAACAGTGTTTTTTGTTTAAATAGGGATGTTTCTACAAAATATGAATTATTATTTTTCCCAATGCAAGCTGCCCTTTAGCGTGTGACAGTTATCCCACTCACTTGGGAAAGTGGCTATTTGTAAATTAATGAACGTGGCCCTTTTTGATAGCTACAATACACTACCATCTTAGTGCATTGCTAAGAGTCCCCTACATTAGTTTGATTTGCATTCAGTTAGTTTCAGGCTCACCTATGTACTTTGACAGGCTGCTGATAGAAAGGTATAATATTGCACGGTAAAAGCAGTGTTCATTAAGCAAGACTTGGAAAATAGGATTTATTATGTCTGATTCAGGGCTGCAATACTTACACAGATGGTTTCAGATCAACATTTAGTGGAGAAGGCTCAATTGATATGTGCAGAGAACAGTCCCAACCCAACAGTCCATGATAATTCGTTTTTTTTTCTCTCAACTGCAAAATGCATAGCATTGTGTGCAGACGCAAATTGTCCCTTTTATGTGTGCTAATTTGCATGCTAAACAAATGCCCATGTTTAAAATGTCTTGCCTTCTAGCTGAATTAGGTAGACAAAAGTGTTTTTTAGAAAGTGGAGCTTTTAAGTAGCAGTACAGAATTATTTTAAAATGCTAGCATGTCACTCAGTTACAGAAAAATACATGTCTTTATTAATTTACTAATGGTTCTGGCCTGGGAAGAGATATGTTATGACGTACAAGGAATGTGTTTTTCGACCTTGAGACACAGTCCGTCCGAGATGGCCTGGTTCCCAGTAAATGTTGTTTTGTAAAGGGAGGGCTTTTTCTCTCTTGGAGTGCCTGTCTTGTTGATATTGGCCATCCTCCAATTCCTTTCCGCGGACGATTATTGGCTGTTCTCCAGCTAAGTCAGGCTTCCTTCGCAAGCAGAATAAAAATACTTGACGAGCCACGGAGAAAATGTTTATGTGAAGGGGGGCCAAGTTGCTCCTCTGAAACGGTCAACACTAAAAGCTTCATTGACTTCAGATAAAGTCACGCTTGCAAATGGATAGTTATTCCCCCAGTAGTGTAAACAGCTTAATTGGCAGGAGTTTTGCTCTTGCAGATGGGTTCAGCATCTGGCAGTCATTCAATTGTAGATCTCAGTGTAGCCCGGCTTGGAATTGATTCAAAACTCCGAGCGCGAACATAATTCTAGAGGGAGGGGCTGCTTCTCAAAGGAGTGAGGAGTGGCGAGGCTCTAGGCCTTCTGTTTATGACAAGAATAATGTGGATTTTATTCAGATACATTTAGAGAACATAATGTAGGTAGTATGGTCATACTATTCCCAAGATTTAGTGTAGGATTTTTTTGTAAACTATGGAGCTTTTTGGAAAGAGGTTTCCCCAAGATAAAAATAGTGCTTTTGAATTGAGAATTCTTTTTATTTATTTATTTTTATATAATTATTTCTGCTAGATTGATGACAGAAAGTCCTAGCATTTACAGTCAGACACTGAAAAGACAGCTGGACAGTGTCTACATGCCTACCAACACAGCACTGATACAGTACATAAACGACATTCTAATTACAGCAAGATCAGGACCAGACTGTGACATTGCATCTCTGACAGTCTTACACTTTCTGTGAAAAGCAAGTGGTGTACGACACTTGCTTTCCAAGGAGGGTACACCAGGTATACAGCTAACATAACCATTTATTGGCCTTACTTCTTACTGTAGGCAATGGATTCCCCAGTATGCAT
Organism: Lissotriton helveticus; assembly: GCF_964261635.1. Taxonomy (NCBI): domain Eukaryota; kingdom Metazoa; phylum Chordata; class Amphibia; order Caudata; family Salamandridae; genus Lissotriton; species Lissotriton helveticus. The sequence continues at coordinate 2,046,619,103 of NC_136063.1, read as the reverse complement.
ATCTAGCCAACCACTCATACAGTTAACTACACAGGAGGCAGCCATTTTGACTGTTCTCCCTAGGACACAAGAACACACCTTGGCATTTGAGGAATTAAAAAGAGCATTATGTCACGCGCCAGTTTTAGCGACTCCATGTCACAGTAAACATTTTATGCTTTTTTATTTTTATTTATTTTTACATTTGACTGTAGCAAGACTGACAGGTTATGAACTGACATTATTTCAACCACACACAGAGATCAGACGTTGTAATATTCTGAATCCTGCAACACTTTTGCCCTCAAGTACAGTAAATGCACCACCACATGACTGTGTGGAAGTTGTGAATATAATGACAAAACCAAGACAAGGCGTGATAAGTCGTAGAGACACAGAATATAGACACCCTGTCAGCACAAGCAGCAGAGCTCATTGCTCTGACACAAGCCTGCATAAGAGCAAAGCACTTGAAAGTAAACATTTATACAGACTCACAATATGCCTTTGGCGTAGTCTTGACCTCCCATGGGACCATGATTCAGCACGGCCAGCTTATTCAAGCCCTGTTAGAAGCCATACATTTACCTACAGCCATTTCTATCCTGAAATATAAAGCTCACACCAAATTTACAGACACCATTACCCAGGGTAATGACCTGGCAGACCGAACAAGCTAAACTGACAGCCCAGACACCAACAGACACGACAAGGACAGAGGTACCATTACTGACAACAAGCATGACAGTCAGGGATCCCACTCAAGATGTACTCGACATACAGACACATGCCACTGCAGATGAGATGAGATGAAGAAATGGACTTTACAAGGAGGGGTCCAGACTAACCAAGGTTAGATGACTAAGGGAAAAGGTACATTGTTTTCTTCTCAGCACATAGTCCAACACACTTAGGAGAGAAGGCAATGATAGACTGCTTACAGAATATTTGGTTTAACAAGCACCTATGTGCAGCAGAAAGTGCGAACATGTATGATCTATTGCCAGTTCAATCCAGGTAAAGGCATTCCGGTGGAACAAGGCGGATTTCATCCTCCTGACCACCCTTTTGAAGTTCTCCAGACGGATTATATCCAAATGGACAGATGTAGAGGTTACAAGTATATCTTAGTAGTAGTGTGTGCACTATCTAGATGGACAGTTCCAGATTATACTGCTGTTACAACAGCCAGACAATTCCCCAGATATGAATTACCTCATGTGATCTATTCAGATAACGATCAGCCATTCTCCTCTGAACTAATGAAACAAGTGTCCCTTCTGTTAGGTTATACATGGAAATTCCATTGTGTCAGACACCCAGAAGCAGCAGGCCTTGTAGAAAAACATAATCAGACACTTAAGACAAAGAAAATTGCCAAGATCTGTGCAGACAAAGGCGTGTTAGACCGCCAAATATGTGGGGTACGCCTATGCCAAAAAAAAAAAAAAAAACTAACTGATGTTGACAGTAATATGCTGACAGATTACCTGGCTTCCTTGATTTCTGCACTACTCTCTTGTTGTTCACAGGTTGCTGCTGCCTTCCCTGACAACACCCAGGTCAAGGAACATGCCATAGCACCAGAGGATTCTATACTCGTGTCCGGAATTTTGATCGTTCAAGCCCCCTCGAGCCTCGTTGGAAGACGCCGAAGAAGGTGGAAGGACGTAAGGAGTGGATCCACGCCCATCTTTGGAACTTTTTGTGGAACTTTGGAACTTTTATAGAGAAACATTGACACTAAAAGACGATACAGACTTTGTGCCGCCTTTGCTAGAAAAGACTCCACAGAAGGAGTATAGGTCTAGATTAAGAACTAGTAAGTCAGACGTAGTTTAATTGTTTAAGCCCACCCGGTGGTGAATCGGTTAGACTTGATTTCTGACATGTATAAGATCACATATGAGAATAGCAAGAAGAGAGATAAGAAGGAAAAGTACTGCAAGATATTACGCAGTAGATGTATAGTTACTTTGATCATACTTTTTATTCTGTGCATTGTTATAATTGGTGTTAGTTTATTTCTACATGTTTTCTTTCCCATTTCCTCACATATACACTCTTCCAGTAACAGTACCATAGAGCATACATTTAGTGACCTGCCTCCCTATGAATTGTCATATCGACTTGCACTACGTAACAATACATTTATTTGAATGTTACACCATTCTCATCAGACCAGCAATGCGACTGATTGCTGGGTATGTGGCCAACTGCCTCCTTATCAAGAAACGAAGGGAGTTCTGCCCTTCTACCCTTTACCGTTCTCACACAATGGTTCGTGTGGAGCATGGTTTGCCTTAATGACCTCAATAGATAGAAGGTACATAGCTTATCCAGGTGGCTGGATATATGGAAACCTGAATAAAGTAATGAATGAAGCATGCTTTCCAGACAAAGACGGATTTCCCCAAAGAAAGGGATCCGATTTAGAGAATGAAGAGTACGAACAGGGAAATGCATCTGTTAATTTTATAATGTTAAATGTTCAGCCCAAGCAAAATACAGGTCCACCGTTTATATCAGTCCTGCCAGCAAAAGGTGATTTATGTGTTTGTAAGAAAGGCTCAGTACATATGGGACACAGCGAGTGTAACACTGTAGTAGAGTTCAATGATAACGGACTTTCTTCTTTCAAAACATCACGCCATACCTATTTCATTTGCGGTCAGACAGCCTATGTACATCTGCCCTTAGACTGGGGTGGGACTTGTTATATAGCATTCCTATTGCCACCTGTTTTCTTGGTCCCATCCCATTATCACAGAGATTCACAACTAGAACATGTTAGACAAAAGAGAGAGACAGATTCCGCAGGGATCGATCAGACTGAAACAGCTTGGGAGCAATATACAGATTTCAACAAAGGATTCTTTTTCTTCATAGGTCCCGTCCAAAACAGTAAACTGATACGCAGGTTAACAAGGACTCTTGAAACAGTTGTAAATATAACTGCATCTGCCCTGGCGAACTTGACCCAGGAACAGTCTGCTATTAGACTTGTCGTTCTTCAAAACCGCCTCGTTCTTGACGTCATCCTGGCGGATAGGGGCGGAGCTTGTAGAGTCATCCGATCTAGTTGTTGCATTTTCATCCCAGATAATGCACCATCTGTGTACGAAGCAATAACAAGGCTCCACAAAATTGCTAATGTCATACATCAAGACCCAGGCACATGGACTTGGTCCAGTTGGTTCTGGGGTGTAATATCTGCATGGGGATGGAAAGTTATGTCCTTCCTAGGAATGGCCCTACTTATGGTATTTGGTTGCTGTCTCTGTCTGCAGTGTGGCCCGGCGATTTGCGGCCTGTGTGCCACTGCCTGTGTTCCCCATCCACGTAAACAAAGGATAAAAGATGAACAAATGATTCTGTATGATGAACTATACGGTCTCATGAATATAGATGTATCCTAAAGGGTTATGTAGGGGACAAGGAGGGAATGAGGAAAATGATATTTTGCCTGACCAAAAATGTCCACTACATATACCCTATGTTACATGTGTGTGCATGTCATCCATGCATATTCCCTGTAGTGGCCTGAATCATTAGGCTAGGCCTCTACATTCATGTCCTGCATTAGAAATGCCAGTCATCAAAGTCTCCCAAACGTTAAGGTAGCATAAGGCCCATGTATTTGCAGTTCATGACTCCTGACACACTGAAGCTGCAGTTACGTCCCTCTGACCTCGCATACTTCTAGCTCAGCCGAGAGAAGCCCAGCAAGAGGCCTGCCAAGACAGTATTATGAATACCAGTTATCTGTTTGCTGTACAGAGTGGCATCCCTGCCCGGTGAGGAAAAGTAAACAGAACCCGTCCGAGGGAGATAGGGCCTAGCCATTCTGTCTCCATCTAAGTGAATTACAGTGCTTGCACCCATAGAAAGCTCATGCAACGAATAAATATGCCCTCTCTGTCTTTTAGTGACGAACAACCTTTGCTTCTTTTGCTTGCTGACTCTAGATATCAGTTGTACTAGATGTGCTGGTCGCCTTGACACAAGAGATCTCTCTACTAGGTTGAAAGTCAGCCTCCTCCCAGTTACACGTCAATTGCACGTCATGCTCAAATTGCACAATTAGGGCACAGTTCGAGCTGGTCATGCCAACTCCTCCTCTAAGTACCCACCCACCTATGACACCTACCTATCACACACCTATGACTCATCAAGTGTACACCCTCATGCACCCTCATACACGCCCACATGCTCTTATCTCATTTTCTGTCTTGCGCCTGCTCCTATGTACAAGGAGTAAAAAGTATATAATATAATGTTTTGTTATTAAATGTTAGAAGACTCTTCCTGAACCTCAGAGGTGATGGAACATATTCTCCCTTTGACTCGAGTTATTGGAATAAAGCCCATTTTAACTCAGATACCACGGACTCTGCTTCTCACTTGATGCATGATACTTTGTTAATGCCTAGAAATTCTGCCAGGGTAATATTTTATTTACCACACCAGGACACAACTTTATTCCAAGTCTTTGTTAGTAACAATCTTATTTGAAGTTGCCCATGTTAGTGAAGCTCTAACATTCAACCACATGTCAGTGTAGAGAGCAATTATTGTCCTAGAGAGGTCTGGATGAATGCCCATTTCTATAATTTCTTCCACAGGACGTTTCACGCCACACTGTCGAAGGCAGTGGCAAAGTCAATGAATGCTGCATACAGTAGCTTCCCATTTTTTCCATTGATTCGCCAATCATTGTCGTGAGGCAAGATAGATTATCCTCAATGCTGCTGCCTTTTGAAACCCTGTCTGCAACAATGTAATTAGTTGCTCTTGCCTGGCGCAACTTCCCAGCTCTCAATTGAGAATTTTAACAAAACATTTCCCTTCTACATCCAATAGTGGCAAGAGACTAAAATTTGCTGGGAGATTGTGGTTACCTTTTTTAGGTCTCGCCTAGCTCTCGCGTAAGCGATCCTATGCGAGATATTTAGTGGGGCTTTAAAAGTGCTCCCAAAGGCTGCAGGCGGATCGGGTACAGTGCTTGTGTGCCGGGTGCACGCACCATTTGTCAGCCTCCAGCCTTTGGAAGCACTTTCGCGGCTGCTTTGATGTTCTCAGTGAGCCGCGCGGCCACTGAGAACATCAAAGCGGCCGCGAAAGTGATCACAACTCCTCTCTCCCACCTCTTTCAGTCTCACTTCTTGTTACTTTCACCTTTGCCACTAATCCTCTTCCATTCCTTTCGTCCTCCTTCACCCATTTCTACTTTTTCCACACCTCCTCCAGCCCCTCGTCCATCTCATGTCGGCATGTTCAAGATCATTGCATTAAACCTGCGTCGAAGATATTGCATAAAATAGAAGAGAAATAACATTTCTTTCGATTCGCTCAGATTCTTCTCTATTACCCAAGAGGCTTCATCACCACACCACGTAGCGGGTTCTTGTGTAAATGCAACAAAACGAGCCTTGCAGCAGTATTTCGACGTAAGGTAAATTCAGTCATTTATCCAGACACGCACCAGGTGCATTATTCCTGATACTGCTTAAAACAAAGAATTCCGAGGCCTGATAATGTCTTCACGCAGTATCTCGTGAAAAAGGCAGCATTTATCAATGTACAGTATTTCTACTGCTTCCTATTAGCTGTTCCGTCGATTCACACAGACCCTTCAAACAGCCGAGAACCCCTCTACCTGCACCAGTGCACACGCAAGCAGAGTCAACAGGCACACAGCATGTGCAGTTTGGCGCAGATACCCCGCCCGTGAATCACAGCTGCCCCCCTCCACCACCAGTCTGGGAAAACCCATCCATTTCAGCACTCTGGCTGCGAGGTGCACTTCCTCGTGCACGGCCCTGCTGGAGTCTGGGGCTACTTGGGCATGCGTTTTAAGGGGCAGGCCACATAGAGGATTGCAACAAAGCCAGCAGGCATGTCTCTCAGACATGCCGGCCACCAGCTTGCTGTCACGTGCACAAGCGCATGCGACGTGCACAGCTGTCATCTGACTCCTGCACGGCCATTGCTTGTCCTGCTAATATATAGACGCCAAGGCTCCCATCCAGCACTTTAAGTGCTATGGGGTAAAAAAAATGTCAAAATGGCCTTGCATTCCATCTACCACAGCATATGAAAATGTACTTTCAAAGTGGCTTTCATTGGGAGCCCTCGAAGCCTGCCAAAGTTTTCCACAATAAATAACTGTAGTAATCACACCTCCAGAAAGATAATTCAAAGTTGTTTATTCTGGATAGATGAATATCTTCAGCACAGCAGTCCTGCTTACAGCGCTGCCAAAATAGTAATGACTCTCACATAGAATATTTGGAACTGGACACTACATTCTGTCTGGACATTCCAGCTCACATGCTAGTCAGTGTATAATGTAACTAAAGTATTATCTAACTTCACTAACTGTTAGACGGGGACCTGGAGGGTCGGCCGAGCACAGTGATCGCACAGACAGGTAACTTCCCCCCCACAGATGGACACCACACAAAGTTCAGGGTAACACCTTTTATAGGCACTTCTGGGAGTAGAGTGGTACGATACAAGGCAATCAGGACACGATGATCCTCTCAATTCTAGTCTCTAGTAGGGGAAGGGGGTAGCGGGACAGTCTGGGTACCCACGGGTACGGTGGTGTAACGGTGATGGCTCACAATCCTCGAGCTCGGTGTTCGGAGGGGTCAGACCGCGGCAGCGCCGGCAGGTCCCGGAGAGGTCGTAGGTGGCAACGGGCCGCGGCAGCGCCAGCAGGTCCCAACGAGGATGAAGGTTACAACGGGCCGCGGCAGCGCCAGCAGGTCCCACGAGAATGCAGGTTGCAACGGGCCGCGCCAGCAGGTCCCACGAGGATGAAGGTTACAGAGGGCCGCGGCAGCGCCAGCAGGTCCCAACGAGGATGAAGGTTGCAGAGGGCCGCGGCAGCGCCAGCAGGTCCCAACGAGGATGAAGGTTGCAGAGGGCCGCGGCAGCGCCAGCAGGTCCCAACGAGGATGAAGGTTGCAGAGGGCCGCGGCAGCGCCAGCAGGCAGGACAATAGTTCACAAGGCAGGGCTGTGGCAGCGCCAGCAGTCCGTCAAGGATGAGTTCGTCGCGGTGTCTCTCGACTCCAGGATACCACTGCCTTCCTGTCCTGGGGCTGCCTCAGTTATAGGTCTGGCGCCCTTTGATGTCCGGACCCTCGCTCTTGGAGGTCGGGAGGTCTGGGATGAGGGAGTCCAGACACCCAGCAGGGGGGTGGAGCCAGCGCCCGAGGAGGCTGGGGGTGCTCGGCACCTGGCGGGGGAGAGCCATCGACACTTCGTACTCCCATTGACCTGCCAAGTGGGCCGTTCACCTCCTGGGTGGAGGGTGGTGCTGGGATGTCGGGGCCTGGCCAGGCCCAGGGTTGGGGTCGGGCTGAGGCCGCACGGCCGCGTGGTGCCGTGTCCAAGATGGCGGCTGGGCCGGGCAATGGTGCTGACGGTGGCCCGGGCCCTGTCCTGCGGGGAGGGAGCGAGCCCTTCATGTGGCCTGTCCAACATGCGTCCCCCCCAGCTGAAGGCGGGGAGAGTCACCCATCTTCTTGGGGACTTTCCTCGTCGAGGCGGAAAAAGCGGGACAGGCCATCCGCGTTGGCGTGGTCTTGGCCGGGTCGATGTTCCACAGTGAAGTCCATCCCCTGCAGGGAGATGGACCAACGTAGTAGTTTCGGGTTTTCCCCCCGCATCTGCATGAGCCATTGCAGGGGTCGATGATCGGTCTGGACCCGGAAGTGGGTGCCGAAGAGATAAGGCCGGAGCTTTTTGAGGGCCCACACCACGGCGAAGGCCTCCCTCTCGATGGTGCTCCAGCGTCGTTCTCGGGCCAGGAGCCGTCTGCTGATGAAAGCCACTGGCTGGTCAAGCCCTTCGGGGTTCAGCTGGGAAAGGACTGCCCCAACGCCATGGTCGGAGGCATCTGTTTGGACGATAAATTCCCGGCTGTAGTCGGGGGCCTGGAGCACCGGGGCGGAGCACATGGCGGCCTTCAGCTTCTCGAAGGCCGCTTGACAGTCTGGGGTCCAGTTGACCTTCTTTGGTTGGTTTTTGGAGGTAAGTTCCGTGAGGGGCCCTACGATGCTGCCATAGTCCCTCACGAACCGTCGGTAGTAGCCTGTGAGTCCCAAGAAGGCGCGGACCTCGGTCTGGGTGATGGGGGACTGCCACGACTGGATGGCAGCGATCTTGAGTTGCAGAGGGGCCACCAGACCGCTTCCCACCTGGTGCCCGAGATAGGTCACGGACCCCTGGCCAATTTGGCATTTGCTGGCCTTGATCGTGAGGCCAGCTCGTTGGAGGGCCTGTAGCACCTCTCGGAGGTGGTGGCGGTGGTCGGACCAGTGGTGGCTGTACACAGCGATATCGTCCAGGTAGGCGGCGCTGAATCCTTCGAGTCCTGCCAGGACCTGGTTTACTAGCCGCTGAAATGTTGCTGGCGCATTCTTCATGCCGAATGGCATGACCTTGAAGTGATAGTGGCCATCAGGGGTAGAGAATGCCGATCGTTCGTGGTTACGCACGCCCAGTCCGGGAGACCCAACATCCCCAGATGCTCTCTTCTTTACACAGCGGCCCACGGGGAGCTCTCGAGATCGTTCCCCAGGAGGCAGTCTACGGGGGCATCGTCACGGACAGTTACTTTCAGCATGCCGGACACTCCTCCCCATTCGAAGGGGACGCAGGCCATCCGACACAGGCTCTCCGAGTTATCTGCCGATCGGACGGGGCAAAGTACGTTTGGTAGGATTTGTTCTGGGGTCACCAGGTGACAGCGGACAGCCGTCACACTGGCCCCGGTGTCACGCAGGGCCTCGGCCTTGCGCCCATTGATGCTCACCCATTGGCTGTACTTCCGAGTGTTGGCGGGCAGGGGAGTCCGCGGGACCATGTCTCTTCCTCCTAGGCATGCCAGGGTCATGGCGGCGGGTTCCCACTCGAACTGCTCCGACTCATAGGTCTCCGTGTCTTCGGAGACTTGTTCTTCTCCCAGGGCGGCGGCCGCCATCTGGCGGGGCCCGGGGGCCTGGTTCTTCGGGCAGGTCGGGTCACTGGCATAGTGGCCGACTCGCTGGCATCGATGACACGTCACGTTAGCTCGGAACCCCGGGCGCATCGGGGGGTTTCCCCGGCCTGCTGGGGCCGGGGTGGCGTTAGTGGGTGCGGCCGGGTCGGCGTCTCTGCCCCGGCCCGGGCCTCCTCCTCCTCCTCGGGGACGATGGTGACCTTGGTTGGTTCTGTTCTGCTCATTCGGCCCACTCCGGGCCACTCGGGTGCTCTCCCACCGGTCAGCCTCGGTGGCGAGCTGCCGGGGTTCAGTCAATTTACTGTCGAGGAGGTGCTGCCTGAGCTCGACAAAGCAGTTGTTGGAGAGGTGCTCCCACACAATGAGATTGAAGAGTTGTTCGTAAGTGGTTACGTTGTTACCCTTGATCCACCCCTCGAAGGCTCGGCTGAAATAGTTCACGTATTCCAACCACGTCGTACCTGGGATCCTGGTGCAGTTGCGGAACCTCTGGCGGTACATTTCGGGTGTAAGTCCATATCGACTGAGGAGGGCGGCCTTCATGTGGTCATAGGACGTCATTTGATGGTCCGGAAGCTGCAGCAGGGCATCACGACCCTCGTTGACGAATCTCCCCCATAGACCGGCTCCCCAGTCACTTCGAGCGACCCGGTGGGCGGTCATGGCAATCTCATAGGCCTTGAACCACTGCTGTATGTCGTCGTTCCGGTGATATTCTCGGACCACATCCTTGGGGATGTGGACCTTCTGCTCGGTAGGACCCGGGGAGTGCGGTTGCTCGGGCACCCCTAGGTTTTTGTTCAGTTTGCGCATTTCTATCTCCGCTAGTTTGCGCTCGTGCTCGTATGCCAGTCTTTTTTCTTCGAGGTCTCTCTGTCTCTGTTTTTCCTCTCGCTCTTCTCTGAGCCGTAAGTGTTCTAAGTTTATTTTTTGTTCCGCCAGTTTCAATTCTCCGTCTAATCTGAGTCGTGCCAAGTCTAACTCGTGTAATCTATTTTTTTCCCGCTCTTGGATCTCTTCATGGGAGGGGCCTGTTCTCCGTTCCTCCGTCCGGGTGGTGTTGACTTCCGGGGCTGCGGGGTCCCGGGGGGTTGCGGTATTTGTCTCTGTCCAGGCCTCTAGGGCGTTTTTGAAGTCTTCTTTTGTGCTTAGCCCGGTGGTAGCAATGCCTAAGTCCATGCAAAATTGTTTGAGCTCTCGGTGGTTGTATTCTTCCAGCTTTTCCATCTGGAACTTCTCCGCCGATCCGCTCTCTTTGGTCGTCATTGTGGTTTTAGTCGTAGGGTGAGTTACTGTCTGTACGGTACGCGTTGGTTCGGATCGCGCCGCTAGCCACCAATGTTAGACGGGGACCTGGAGGGTCGGCCGAGCACAGTGATCGCACAGACAGGTAACTTCCCCCCCACAGATGGACACCACACAAAGTTCAGGGTAACACCTTTTATAGGCACTTCTGGGAGTAGAGTGGTACGATACAAGGCAATCAGGACACGATGATCCTCTCAATTCTAGTCTCTAGTAGGGGAAGGGGGTAGCGGGACAGTCTGGGTACCCACGGGTACGGGGGTGTAACGGTGATGGCTCACAATCCTCGAGCTCGGTGTTCGGAGGGGTCAGACCGCGGCAGCGCCGGCAGGTCCCGGAGAGGTCGTAGGTGGCAACGGGCCTGGGCAGCGCCAGCAGGTCCCAACGAGGATGAAGGTTACAACGGGCCGCGGCAGCGCCAGCAGGTCCCACGAGAATGCAGGTTGCAACGGGCCGCGGCAGCGCCAGCAGGTCCCACGAGGATGAAGGTTACAGAGGGCCGCGGCAGCGCCAGCAGGTCCCAACGAGGATGAAGGTTGCAGAGGGCCGCGGCAGCGCCAGCAGGTCCCAACGAGGATGAAGGTTGCAGAGGGCCGCGGCAGCGCCAGCAGGTCCCAACGAGGATGAAGGTTGCAGAGGGCCGCGGCAGCGCCAGCAGGCAGGACAATAGTTCACAAGGCAGGGCTGTGGCAGCGCCAGCAGTCCGTCAAGGATGAGTTCGTCGCGGTGTCTCTCGACTCCAGGATACCACTGCCTTCCTGTCCTGGGGCTGCCTCAGTTATAGGTCTGGCGCCCTTTGATGTCCGGACCCTCGCTCTTGGAGGTCGGGAGGTCTGGGATGAGGGAGTCCAGACACCCAGCAGGGGGGTGGAGCCAGCGCCCGAGGAGGCTGGGGGTGCTCGGCACCTGGCGGGGGAGAGCCATCGACACTTCGTACTCCCATTGACCTGCCAAGTGGGCCGTTCACCTCCTGGGTGGAGGGTGGTGCCGGGATGTCGGGGCCTGGCCAGGCCCAGGGTTGGGGTCGGGCTGAGGCCGCACGGCCGCGTGGTGCCGTGTCCAAGATGGCGGCTGGGCCGGGCAAGGGTGCTGACGGTGGCCCGGGCCCTGTCCTGCGGGGAGAGAGCGAGCCCTTCATGTGGCCTGTCCAACACTAACACTACACAAACCTATCCTCCTTTACCAGTGTGTTTCAAGGGTGGGAAGTTCGCTTCAGTGTAGGCTCTGTATGGGGAGTTTTCGTTTCAACTTGACAAGATTTGAGGGCTTTACCTGAATCTCGATAATTATTTACCCTGTTGATAGCCCGCTGGCACTGTTAAACTGTGAAAGTCCATGACCCCCCGAAATAGATCTGTGCCTTTAGTCTCCAGTCAAAATCTTTACCAAGATGAGCCCAGATAATGTTCATCCCACTTAATATCTTTCCACTGCCCGACACAAAACTTATTATCATGAACGGCACTTTAAAAATAAGCTACGGGAGGTATCGAAAAGTGTGCTTCCCAGGAATACTTTGTCACAACGAAGCTAACTCTAGCTATCCTATATGAATGCTAAGGAACACAGCCATCTGATACAACATAATGCAAAGCAGGCCCATCAAAAGTATCGTGTTTTAGACCACCTAAAATAATATGCCATCCAATAGGCAAATGCAATGTAAAACCTGCTGAATACGCAAACAGGAGAATTGTTCTGAAAATCTGGCCGGGAAAAAATACTACGCATATCAATTATGCCACGCTCAATGTGCTAAAAGCAAACACAATACATCTACAAATATATACAATCATACAAAACTGAATACCTAAAACAGGCAGAATCTGACCTGGGGAGAAACGGATATGGGGCATTCTCCATCAACCCCAGCAACTCATCCTGTGACAGGCTGAATTGGAGGCAAGCACAAAACTTCATACACACACACACAACCACACACACACAACAATACACACACAACCAACCACACACACACAACCACACACACACACACACACACAACCACACACAACCACACACACACACAACCACACACACACACACAACCACACCCACAACCACACCCACTATACAAACACAACCACACACACACAACCACACACACAACTACACACACATAAACCACAAACACACCCAATCACACACACACAACCACACACACACACACAACCACAACTACACACACACCCACAACCACACACACAAACACACCCAATCACACCCAATCACACACACAACCACACACACACAACCACACACAGACCCAAATACACCCAACCACACACACCCAGGAACACAACCACACACACACAACCTCACACACAACCACACACACAACCACACACAACCACACACACAACCACACACAACCACACACACAACCACACAAATAACCACACACACAACCACACACACAACCACACACACACAACCAACACACACAACCACACACACACACAACCACACACACACAACCACACACAACCACAAACACAACCACACACACCACCACACACACACCACCAAACACACACACACACAAGCACACACAACCACACACACAACCACACACACAACCACACACACACATAACCACACACACAACCACACACAACTACACACACACAAGCACAAACCACACACACAACCACACACACACACACACACACATACACACACACAACCACACACACATTCAACCACACACACACAACCATACACACAACCATACCCAACCACACACACAACCACACTCACAACCACAAACACAACACACACAACCACACACACGCAACCACACACACGCAACCACACCCAACCACACAACCACAAACAGAACTACACACACAACCACACACAACCACACACACAACCACACACATAAACAACCACACACAATCACACACACACAACCACACACACACAACCACACACACAACCACACGCACAACCACACACACAACCACACACACAACCACACCATCAGTGCACACTTTCACCAGACACAATCAGTTGTTAGTGCACGCTTTCACCGGGCACAAACACCACCAGCTGTCAGTGCATGCTTTCACTGGGCACAAACTCCACCAGCCATCAGTGCATGCTTCCACCAGGCACACACCACCAGACGTCAGTGCACGCTTTCACCAGGCACACACACCACCAGCCATCAGTGCACGCTTTCACCAGGCACAGACGCACCACCAGCCATCACTGCACATTTTCACCAGGCACACACACACACACACACCACCAGCCATCAGTGCACGCTTTCACCAGGCACACACCACCAGCTGTCAGTGCACATTTTCACCAGGCACACACACACACCACCAGCCGTCAGTGCACGCTTCCGGCAGTGCACACTTCCACCAGGCACACACACTGCCAGCCATAAGTGCACACATCAATTGTTAACGCATCCACAATGAACTATTGTAGCAATCGCAGTATGGCGCACTTTAATTTTCAACATATTCATCTAAAGCGCAGCATGCCACCATTGCTACAAAAATAAATACACATTTTTTGGGCCTGCAATTTATAGACTTTTGTTTCATTTGGTGTTGCAATATTTAGCAATGCCAATAGCTCAAATGTAATTAATGCGAGACCTATTGCATTCCAAATGCTTGTTGTGGATAGGGACCAACAGGGACCCTCTCCAGATATCTGGGATAATTTTACTGGAGAGGCATTGATGGATTAAGGTAGTTAAAATGGCTTCCCATTTGGTGGTGTGTAATATAAAAATGGCTGCTGGCAGGCAGTTGTGGCCAGGGGCACTGGACCTTTTTATTGAAAGAATCGCCATTTGCACCCGTTCATTGTTCAGCGGCTTTAAACAGTTCAAGGACTCATGATTGGGATGTCCGCCAATAATTGGGTCGCGACCAGTATTTGAGGCCTTGTCCATGTAAAGGCACTCTGTGTTTCACCCTTTCTGAGGCTGAAATATTACCTTGGATATGGCTTGGCCTCTGAGTTAGGGACTTGGCTGAGTTTTTAGATTTAATGGTCATGTGAATCTTTACCCTTTTTTCCCAATCATTGTACCTCTTCTTTTCCAGTTTTTGCCTTTACTTAGCACTTAGATATTTAATAGATTCCTTTTTAGAGGAGAATTCAAAACTGTTTTGACTCCTGACTTTTAAGGCCTTTTTTAAAAGGGGAACATACATTTATTACAGAATTATTTATTTGAAATTTACAAAAGATTGCATAAGTCTGCCATGAAGGCTCAAATTCAGAAAATAAGTCACAAAAGCATAACAAAAATCTATGTTAAGACAAGTAAATCAAAAAGATTCTAATTGTCAAACTCCTGACAACATCCTAAGATGGGAAAAAGTCACAAAATAATCAGAGAGTCTCAGAAGGAAAATCGAAGGTTGCCCTCTAACCCTCAAAACCATTTTTTTTTATAAACAGTTCATGCATAATAATGAATAAAACCGCAAATTCTACATGGCTTGATCATGGTTAGGTCGCATTGGCAAATCAAAAACAACTATGTAAATAAAGTTCCTAGCACTAACACTTTCTTAAGGTAATAAAAATCTTCCACTTGCTTCCTCACCCACTACGCTCTGGAGATGTGCAACATTATATGTAACGTTTAGCAAACCATAACTCATAGAATTATGATCTTTTGCACATCTTCATCTGAATTTCCAGCAGAAAACCTTCAAATTGGTACATTAGACTTAATTTACAATATATGCTTTCTATTTAATTGGTGTCTTTTGCGTCACAACCTTTCTATGCTCCACTGAAACTGTGGGGATAGATGACTTGCAGCAGGTCACTGATTGGGAGGGGGACGAGACAGAAGCAAGATGAGCTTACACCAGAAACTGCAAACATTTTAAAATAAATGATGTCTCACTCCAGAATGTGGCATAGCTTTATTCCATTATTAATCACACTTCTAAACAAAAAAATCATTGTTTCAAGTGCATTATTATTAATACATTGTTTACAACTATATACCATTATTAAAATTATAACTTCGCACAAGTACATTGGCACCCAAAATTGCACATATTAACAAATGTAGACCACCTCCCTTTTTTTTAAGTAATCCTAAAAACCCATTAATAACACGTATTAATCCGCCATTAGTTCGTTGAAGTCTTCATCTTCTTAGCTAACGAAATTCTCTTCCAATTACCTCAATTGTTCATGTAATCTATCCCTGTAGTCGTCCATTTCCATATCTATTGATCTTTTTCGCTTTCTTGATTTATTATTGTTCCTTCTCCTCAACCTACAGTTCTGTCTACTATTTCTATATTCTACCAATTTTAATAAAATAAATTGAGTAATTGCACAAATCATAATGATTGTTATAGTAGTTGAAACTGATTGAAGAACACCATCACCAATATTGCCTAACCATAATTGCACAAATCATAATAATTATTATAGGAGTTAAAGTTGAAGAATACCCTCACCAATAGTGCCTAACCAGTCACCTATTTTATCAAAACCACCCCTAAATCTTTAATCCAAGACTCTACAGTTTCCCACAATCCTGGCTTCTCCAGCAATCTATTCTTATGAGTCAAATTAGTTATGTTAATGAAATAATTGATCTCCCCACTATAAGTTAGAATATGAGTGCAGCACCTTTTGACATTAATTATCTTGCAAACTCCACCCTCTTTTGCAGAAAGAATGTCTAAAGCAAGACAGTTCTGCATAACCATTGCTTTAATTGCTACCATTTCTACATTCACTAACCTAAAATACCCTGCTGTGTCTAGAGCAGGCCTATCTACTATTCTAGACAATCGTCTAATCTTCACATCACTCATAGCTATTCCCGTTGGAGGAATACTAGCTCCAAAAATATCTAGAATTACTTGTCCAAAACCTTTCACCCTTCCTAAACAATATTCCTCATTCATCTCTTCTACGTGAGTGATTCTAGGGAAATTCAAAGCCAAATAACATGAACCCACCCAATTACTTGGCAGATTTTATTAAGCAATCCTTCCACAAACATAATTGCCCTCACAATGAGTTCTACTTTAGACAAAAGATCTTCACAAAATTCATAAGATTTGTCACGTGCACTTTCACCTACAAATTCTACTCTCTCCCCATCTATAGTACTACGCCTTTCCATACACACCTCACCTGTTCTTTCCTGATCCATTTTTAGGTTAGGATTTAAATCTAAATACCTAAATTCTTCTTTTCCTTTATTTCTTCTAAAGCAACCTTCCGTTCCTCTAAGCGTCTCACTATTTTCACTCCACTTTCATTCTATTATCTAATAAAATCACACTCTTCATCACTCAAACACAAATACTCTCCATTCCAATTAGTAACATAATTGTTTTGTGCAATCACCCTCAAATATTATTAACATTAATGAACAAATTATCCAATGTCTTATTAAAATCAGTAAACTAAGGGGAAAGAAATTCTTTGACTAAAAGTAGCAACAAAAATACTACATGACAGTAAATATGAAATCCCTTCATTGACTGACTAAAATCAATACAATCAATCAAACTCGTAATCAAGGGAAATAGAACCAATAGCAAGGAGGGCTTAGGGAGTAGAAGCTGTCCATAGTGAAGGAATGGAGAGGTGCCCCTCAAATCACATTGCATCAGGTACATCATCA
Source organism: Lissotriton helveticus (assembly GCF_964261635.1). Lineage (NCBI taxonomy): Eukaryota > Metazoa > Chordata > Amphibia > Caudata > Salamandridae > Lissotriton > Lissotriton helveticus. Next base: position 2,046,602,161 of record NC_136063.1, on the reverse strand, counting down.
ATGATAGTTCAAACTCTCATAGGCCATCAACAACTTACCCCAGTATCGTTTTTAATTCGCTTTATTCGAGAATAAACTCATGAAAGCTTTACAAACAACATTAAAAAGCCATTAAAAAACATTTAAATTGATTAAAAATAAGGCTAGAAAGTTGATAAAAATGCATCAATTACATTATCACATTCAATTTTACAAATAAAATATAATAAAAACACTCTGATAATGACCTCTTCATAATTCATCTGTCTAAAAACTTTTGTCTAATGGACCATAACCAGCCGAGGAATTTAGAAGTGGCTGTTAATATAAATAGTGAAGAGCTAGTACAGATAATTCTTAAAGCCACAACACTGCTGGTCGTACCTAAGTTCTTACACATTGGAGTAAGCCAGATACGTCAGGGCTCTACATAGGATTTACATGCAAATAAAAAATGTCCGATTGTTTCATCATGCACTCCACAGGATGGACAAGAACTATTTGATGGGCCTCCCCACCTGCCTGTTAGAGATCTGAGGGGGAGAGAACCTGCTCTGATCTGGAAAAGCAACTTCCTATCCCTCTGGCTAGTGATGGTGTCCCAGTACAGTTCGAGGGTAGGGGGAAACTTTGCTTGCAGGAATTTTCCCGCCATAGTCTCCGAGTTAGTTTCGTTCCAGGTTCGTTCTGCCACCTTCTCCCAATAGATCTCTTTAAGATTAGTCTTTGTTGGAAAAGAGGCAACCTCTGGGTTTTCCCATAGCGTGTAGAGGCCTAATACACCCAACATTTCTGAGTTCTTTTAGCCATCCTATTTTGTGGAACACATCTGCCTTAATTATGTCCATAAATTCCTCTGCATAGTGTAAGAGTTCAGGTGTAGTCCAAAGTCTACGCCAATACATAATAGGTCTCAGTCTTGCTAGATCAGTTAATGCCTTCCTGCCTAGATCGTACCTAAGTGGCAGCAGAGGGGTGCCCTTGGGAAGGCTAGTAATAAGTCGAAAGAACTTATTTTCCGAAGTTTGTAATTTCCCAAGGTTCTCGTAGCCCCACAACTCCGCCCCATAAAGTGATGATCCTAGGGCTTTGGCCTCGTAGACCTGGAGCACAGGTTTTACTGGTTTTGTTAAGGATTTTCTGTGCTCTGAACCAAGTGCACCAGCTATTTGCCTGTGTCTTATAGTTGCAGTGTCTATGTGTTTGGTCCATCTTAGGTCATTTGATATATGAATTCCCAAATATGTAAAAGCATTAACAGTCTCTAATGAGCGGTCATTCATAACAATATGAGATCTACGGCCTCGAAATGAATTAAAAACCATTGGCTTTGTGTTAGACACATTAATTTCTAGTCCATGGTCTTTACAAAATTGATCAAAAATTGTTAGGGCGCGTTGTAGACCACTCGGGGTCTTGGATAAAATCAGAGTGTCGTCGGCGAACATTAAAATCGGTATCTTGGTACCAGCTAGTGATGGGGCGTCCACATTTTCAGCCAACATGCGGGAAACAACTCCATTAATATACAGTATGAACAACGTGGGGGCCATTGAGCATCCTTGGCGTACCCCACGCTCCACAGGGAAATCAGGGGTGACCATACCATGCCCTCCCCACTGGATCCTTGCAAAATTTGCCTCATGGAGCCTCATTAGCATTGTTAAAAGTTCTTCTGGAAGGCCCAGGTTCTTCAACACTTGCCACAGTTTAGGCCTTGGGACGAGGTCGAAGGCAGCCCGTAAATCTACAAAGGCTGCATACAGGCTACCCTTCCTCAGTAGTACGGTTTTCCATTGTAGAAGGGTAAAGCGGAAGACCTGGTCCAACGTGCTAATAGATTTACGGAAGCCCGCTTGAAATGGCGACAAGGCATTGTTCTCTTCGGCCCAATCCAAAAGTCTATTAACATCCACCCTACCTATCACCTTTTGGATGGTGTCAATTAGGCTTATGGGCCTATAGTTTCCTGGTTGTGATTTGTCTCCTTTCTTGTAGATAGGGATTATAACTGCACATTGCCATGACGCCGGTATATTAGCGCCTGGGCAACCGCATTCAGTAGGAGAAGGATGTATTTGCACCAGCGCTCCTTGTCATTGATAAAAAGATCCGCTGGTACCCGATCTAGTCCCGGGGCTCTGCCATTAGAAACTGTGCTCAAGGCCATCATAACTTCACTGTTACAGAATAAATTGTCTTTATAAAAAGAAAGCCTGTAGTCAGTCCTCAGATTATTGGGCTGAGTATCTGCATACTGAGGCTTGAAATAGTTAATCCAGTCCTCCTGGGACACATTATTATCTGGAGGCTCTGATGAACCCCCCTTGCCCCATTTAACAATGTTCCAGAATAGCCTAGAGTCTTTTTTATCACTGGCCTCCTTTAGCTCTTGCCAATGCAGCTCATCCCATAGTTTCTTCGCATTGGTTATGCTTTTTCTATACGCAGTTCTGGCAAGGCAAATAGACACCATATCCCTCCCACTAATTGCGGCTCCTAAAGCTACTCTAGTCTGCCTACACTCAGCGTTGTACCACTTCGCCGGTTTGGCTTTTCTTATTTTTGCTTCCTTTGCAGGTTTCTGGAAATAATCCCTAATAGCTATGAAGAGGTTCTTATGAATTCTGGTTGCCTTATCGCTGCCTAAATCATTTAGGTTTGCTTGTTCAAGAAGTTTTACCGCTTCGTCAACCTGAGTATTAATGCTATTTATAGTTTGCTGGTTAGCCTTAACATGTACCCATTTCAGCCTGCGCATGTCGTTGGTTGGGACAGTCAAAGGGGCATTAACTACCTCATGTGTCATACCCAAGCTATTTGGAACCCACCATTTATGTTGGACACATAACGGATTGTGATCGCTTTCTATTCTAGTTTTTACCTCCATATCGATCACTTGTGCCCAGAGCTTTAAACTACATAAAACGTAGTCTATTCGGCTACTGTGTCTCCCGTTATCAAAGGTGTTTGCCCCTGACTTATCACTCAAGGTCCTTCCGTTTAATGCCCTCAAGCTACTTTCGTAGCATATTGCATTTAGGGAGATGATATCCTCAGACCAACGAGTGACAGGTTTCAGATGTAATTTAGGGACGCCCCATTGCCTATCCTCCTCATCTCCAGCCCAGTCATCTTGGATAGCCAGGGGTTCAAAAGTTCTATTTAAGTCACCCGCTATCACAACACTGCTGTCCAGCGAGTGGGTTTCGAGGAGGGAACCCAAAGCCGCACAAACTTCTGACCTTCCTCCCCTATTACACCTGGCATAAACATTATAAATGTCAAGGCAGCCCTGAGAACCTAAATCAATTCTAATAAGTTGAATGTCTCTGCTTCTAGTGTCAATTACTTTAATAGTAAGCGCTAGACATTGGCGTACCCAAATAGTAAGGCCACCTATTGGTCGCCCCTTAACGCCTTTTATTGCTGGGATGTGATAATTCAGGAAGCCTTCATTAAAACATGGCTCACAGAGCCAGGTCTCCTGGAAGATGCACACATCATAGGTATTTACAAAACTTCTCCATTCCTGAGAATCTTGCTTGGGGCCTAACCCCGCTATATTCCAGGAGACTAACGTGCCATTATCTCCCCCTATGTCTTCCGATATTCCATTAAGACAAGGTACAACCAGGGTAGCAGGCGAACCCAGCTCTCTTACATCAACAGATCTTCCCTTTGTGCCAGTCGCAAAAATATCCCCACCGCTTACACCTGGCTCTATGTTAAGTTTTGGAGGATAATCAGCACTCAGGTCTGTGGTATCCCCCGTTTCTGGGGTCCCTATTATTTCTATATCGTTCACGATCTCCTCAATGACTCCAATCCCTTTTTTTTAAAAGTTTTATTTTATTTTAAGTTGCACAGGAAAATAAACAGAGGGCTGCGGGGGAACCGCACATAACTCAAAGTCATGGTAAAATCTTTGTACGCACAGCAACAGTGACTCAAGCCATTCCATATGCATATCCAGCCCAGGCGCGAGACCACATAGCAATTAGGACCATTGTACACAGTGTTCTATCAGTTTGTCATTAGGTCAGTCCAGCTGAGACACCCAGTGCCGCACTGCGCCGGGCCCTAGCCCTCCAGGAGCCATACAAGCGGTGCAGATAAGCAGTTCGTGGATCCTCCACAGCCCAAAGACAGAAACAACCAACATCCCCACCCCACCCCCTCCCTCCCCCCGGTGGTGACGCCATTCACTCAACACTCAATCATACCTACATCACACTTGAAAGAGGTGCATCGACCTCAAAGAGGCCGGACAGACGGCCGAGGGCAACCCCTTAGACAGAAACGTAACCAGAGGACCCCACTGATACCGGAAATTCTTATACTGGCCCAGGAAGATGTCCGCCACTCTCTCCAGACTGAGCAACCTCCACAGCCGCGCGTGCCACAAGGAGACCGCCGGGGCCTCCTTCTTCTTCCAGGCCGCAGCCAGTGTGAGCTTCGCTGCACCGAGGCACAGCCACATAATCTTTTTATCCGCCCTGGTCTGATAGATGAGGCCAGGGTCCCGCAGCCCAAGCAGGACACAGGCCATAGAGTCATCAATGGGATAAGGCAATATGTCCTTCATGTGGGAGAGGATTTCCTCCCAGTACGGACGGATCACCGGGCAGTCCCACCAGATATGGCGGAAGTCCCCCAAAAGCCCGCAACCCCTCCAGCACTTATCCGAGGTCCTCGGGAAAATGCGGTGAAGCCTAGTCGGGCACATATACCACTGCATGACCGTTTTGAGATGGGCTTCCCTCAGGTGCAAGGAATGGTTAAAGGACGACAAGTCGCGCCACAGCGCCGACCATTCCGCGTCTGAGACATCTCGCCCCAGCATTTCCTCCCATTGCCCCATATAACGAGGTCGAGGAGCTATCGCCGATTGAAGCAGCAGTTGGTAAAGGAAGGAAATGGCCCCCTTCATGGCAGACGTCCGCAAAATAAAGGCTTCGAAAGGCGTCGGTGGTCTCGTAGCCGCCTCCACCACTCCAGGCGACGTAGCCCAGTGAAGCAGCTGCACATGCCGGAATTGCTCAGTCTGGGCAACCCCATAATCCCTCATGCAGTTAGCGAAAGTGAGGGTGTCCGGGCCGTGGAACAAATGGGTCAACGCCCGACACCCCCCCTCCCTCCACACCGCAAACGGCCCCTCATGTAGCGCCGGCGGGAAAGCCGGGTTGAAATGCAAGGGCGTGAACGGCGAAGGGAACGTGGTCCAACGGTCATCTCCCGCCAGTGAGTCCCACACCTTCAACACCGTGCCGGTGGGAGTGCTGATATATGCATTGAGGGGGCGGTCCTTCTTCGGTTTCCAGGCCAGGTCCCAGATTGACCTGCCGGCAACGCATCGGTCCATATGGAGCCAGTGTTTCTCGGAGGTCTGTTGCGACCATTCTACCAAAACTCTTAGTTGCGCTGCTTTGTAATACAACTGCAGGTCCGGGAGCCCAACCCCACCCTCCGATCTCGGCCGACGGAGAACCGCATAGGAGACCCGTGCCTGACCCCCCTGCCACACAAAACGCAATAAAGAAGTCTTGAGGCGCCGAAAGAAATCGCTGCCCACGGGGATAGGCAAGGCTTGGAACAAATATAAGAATTTAGGGAGGAGGACCATCTTCACGGCATGGATTCTGCCCAGCCACGACAGAAACTTCGGCTTCCACCTATCTAATTCCGCCTGGGATTTCGCCAGCAAGGATGGGAAATTAGCCTGGAATAGCCCGCCCACCGTCGGAGTCAGGTGGACCCCCAGGTAGACAATCGAACCCGTGGCCCAGGCCAACGGAGTCAGCGGCAGCACCCTGTCCCTCTCGACCTGCGACAGGGTAAGATTCAGGATGTGCGACTTGCTATAGTTGACCTTAAAGCCCGCCACTCCCTCAAACTCCAACAGGGCCTCCCGGACGCAAGGAAGCGAGCTCTCCGGATCAGTAACAGAGAGTAAGACATCGTCCGCGAAGAGCGAAATCTTATGCTGTTCCCCCGCGAATGGTAAACCTCGGATCCCCTCATGCTCCCGCACCGCCACCGCCAGCGGCTCAATGCTCAGCGCGAATAGCAGGGGGGACAGAGGGCAACCCTGCCTGGTGCCGCGAGTGTGAGCAAAAAATGCCGACACATGACCATTCACCGCAACCCGGGACCGGGGGCAGCAGTAGTTGGCCCTCACCATAGTGATGAAGGTCTCCGAAAAACCAAAGGCAGTCATGGTATTGAAAAGGAACCCCCAATCCACCCGATCGAAGGCCTTCTCGGCGTCCAGGCCCACTAGAACCGCCGGTATACGAAACCGTTCCGCTTTTTCTATAAGATGTACCACCCGACGTGTGTTATCATGCGTCTGGCGCCCCTTGATGAAGCCAGACTGATCCGGATGGATCAGCGCCGGCATAAGGTCTTGGAGCCTACGCGCCAGGATCGCCGAGTATAGTTTGGCGTCCAGATTAAGAAGCGCTATCGGGCGAAAGGAGGCGCAGTGTGCCGGATCCTTCCCCGGCTTTGGCAATACCGTAATCATCGCCTCTGCCAGGGAGCCAGTGGAGGAACCAGAGGAGGCCACATCATTAAAAAGGGCGACCAAGAAATCACAAAGCTCGGAGGCGTAAGATTTATAAAACACAGCCGTGTAACCGTCCGGGCCAGGCGCCTTGTGAAGCTTCAAGTTCGTAATAGCCGCTAGCACCTCCTCCCTGGTAATGGGTGCCCCTAAGAGCTCATTCCATTCCTTAGACACCTGCGGAAGGGTTAGACGCCCCAGGTATGCCTTCTGGGCAGCCGTTCCTAGTTGTTCCCCCCTGTATAGGTCCGAGTAAAAGCGACCGAAGAGGGCCGCCTTCGTCTCGTCCCGATGCTGCAGCTGTCCAGCAGAGTCGCGAATCCCTCCAATGTACTCACGTTCCCGCCTGTCACGAAGCTGTCGGGCCAAGTGCCTCCCCACCTTATTACCACAAGAGTAGGACTGTCGGCCCAACCGCAGTAGGGTAAACTCCGCCCTGTTATTGTAATGGGCCCTCAGTTTCCCCCGTACCGCCGTGAGAGGCCGGAGGGTCACCCTCGAGGGGTTGAGTTTATGTACCTGCTCGAGAGAGGCCAGTTCAGCCTCCAGGGCCTCCCTCTCCCTGCGTCGCATCCTATTGAGTTGTGCGTTAAGGCCCAAACAAGTGCCCCTGATGGACGCCTTAAAGGCATCCCACGTGTTGGTTACCGAGGTATCCGACGGTGGGTTGAGGGCAAAGAACTCCCTAATGGCCACCCGCAGCGCCTTGTTAGAAGCCTCGTCTCGAAGCACCGAGGCCGGGAAATACCATTTCCGTTGCCCGGAGCCTGTCGACGACCAGCGCAGAATAAGTACCAGCATGCTGTGGTCCGAGACCGAGAGGGGCAGTATGGTGGAGTCAAGGACATCACCTCTAAGAGCCTGGCTAAGAAATATATGGTCCAGTCGGGAATATGAACGGTGCACATTAGAAAAAAACGTCTAATCCCTGGACGTTGGATGTAGAGACCGCCACCCATCAATCAACCCCATGTCCACCACTTTTTGCCGCGACACCTCTGAGAACACACCAGTATCCGCCCTGCGAGCGCCAGAGCAATCCAGCGCCCCGTCCCACACCAAATTACAGTCCCCCATGATAAACAACTGCCCTTCAACAAAATCACCCACTTTCTGCAGTAAACTTTGTAAAAACTTATTCTGGCCAGTATTAGGAGCATACATCACAACAAAGGTACAGAGCCTCCCCTGAACCAACCCCCGCACCATCAACCAGCGACCCTCCCTGTCCGTGCGCACCGCCACAGGCTGGAAACGCAGCGAGGCATGGAAGAGGAGGGCCACCCCCCTGTGCTTTGTGGAAGCAGAGGATCTGTATATCAGGGGATATGCCTTATGCTTAAGCCGCAGCTCATCCGTGCGTGTAAGGTGAGTTTCCTGCAGACCCACTATATCCAAGTGGTGGTCCGTTATGTATTTCCACACCTTATGCCTTTTCTGCGGAGAGTTCAGTCCCTTAACATTCCAGGTCCCTATGCTAACAGGCATCGGGAGACAAAAAACAAGAATCCTCTATACCTCGGGGGCAGGCCCTCCACCCCAGCCGGTAGATGCCCTGCTTACAACACATGGCAAGATCAAGCCCCTGCCAACCCTCCGCCCCACAGTCCCAACCTCGAGTCCCATGCCCATCCGCCACGCATCCCCCACACCAACAGCACCTCTCAGTCTCCCAATCATCACCACACAGCACCATCCACAGCACAGCCGCGTCACCACCAACACCCCCCCTCGCCCCCAACCCCAACACCCCAAACAACCCCACCAAGACCCTCCCCCCCCCAGAAATCCCCCCACAAACCATCAGAAGTCCAAAAGAGTCCTCCAAGGGACGGCAAGGAGACATCGGCCGATGTCCCCCACGAGTCTCGTATCTGGGCGTCTTCTCCCAAAGTACATAGGAACCCACGATACCTGTAGGGGTGCGCCCCTCCGGCGCCAGCCAGATCCCTCTTCAGAAATCACGCCGCCCCGGAACCAAGCTGAGAGGCAGATAGCGTGGCGGTGGCAACCGAGGCCACCGCGTCGACCCGTTCTTGCAAGCTGGTGGGCCTGTCAGGCACCCTCCTCCCCCCCTCCCCGCCCACCCTGTGCCAGGAGGGGGACCTCCGCCGGCCCCTTGCGGAGGGACTCCTGTCGCCAGGTGAAGCATCCGGTCTGTCGATCCCCAGTAGATCCATGGCCGCTTGAAGAGACCTGATCTGTTCAAGCCTGTTGTTCCAACGAAATATGATGCGGAACGGGTGGCCCCAGGAGTAAGCAACGTCGCGGTCCCGCAGGAAGGCAGTCACAGGCCTGAATTCACGCCGCTTCTGAAGAGTAGAAGCTGCCAAATCCTGATACAGCTGCGGGTGGTGTCCACGAAACTGGATAGACGTAGCCTCCCGGGCCTTCTTCAGAATGCGCTCTTTCAACTGAAAATCGTGGATGCAGACTAGAATGTCCGGCGGAGGGCCCCCCCCGCGCCTAGGAAGACCAACCCTATGGGCCCTGTCCATCTTGACATCCGTAAGTTCTTCGTCGCCCAAGATCTGCCGGAACAGCTCCAGGATATAGCCTCTCAAATCGCCGGACTCCCCGTCCCATGGTACCGACTTAATACGGATGTTGTTCCGCCTGGAGCGGTTCTCTAGATCCTCCGCGTGGGACTGCAGATCCAGATTCTGTTCCCTAAGACGCAGCACATCCTGTTGCAGCTGATGGACATCATTAGCCAGGGTAAGATCATGGTCCTCTAGGGTGGCTACCCTCTCGCCAACCCCATCCAGGTCTCTCCTCACCTCCCGAAGGTCCGACGCGAGTTGGGACCGCAGCTCTGAGATGTCATCTTTAATGGAAGCAAATAGCTCAGTCATAAATGCTTTTGTGACCGGCGCCTCACCGTCCCCGGACATGGAGGAGGAGCCCGCCCCAGGCGATGGCGGAAGATTGGAGCCCCTGGCCAGGCCATCCTTGTTAGGCTTCCCCCTCCTCTGGTTGTTCGCCATCACAAGTTCCGCCGTGTGCGTCCCCTCAAGTTGATCCCAAGTCGCCGTCGACCACAAATCACAGCGGCAATCGCCGGCCACGAGGGCCTCCCGGCGTCCTTCTTCGAGGTGTTAGGGCCGCTATATCCGGACCTCTCCACTGCTCGGCCCGCCCTGTAGATCTTGCGGCAGCCCCCCCCAGGTCACAGTTCAAAGGTGTGCGTGCCCCCAAAGACCAGAGAGCGCTTCACATGTCCGGGCCACCGCTCCCAGATTCAATGGTGCCCAGGTCACTGCAAGGCACAGGCCCTCCGAGCCGAGCCTCACGCAGGTCGTAGATCACAGCCAAGACTCCAGGCGGTACGTCTCCCCCTCCACTATAGGCCGCCGCCGTCCAGGGTGCCCCGCAAGCGTAGGCCGCACTCGGCCGCAATCTGCAGGCGACTCGCCCCGGGGGGGCCGCCCAACCCGCACCAGGCCGTCTGCACTCCCGGCCAGAGCCCAATGCCGCCTCTTCACAGCTCCCGCCCAGCAGTCCGGCTCAGCCGTCGCCCTTCGCGGGCCAGATCGCAGTCCCGAGCCCCCCGGCTGCCTCCAGGCGCTCACCTCAGTACGCGCTGCAGGGCCCCCGCTCCGCCGATCTGCATACAGCCCCCAGCTCAGCCGCCGTGCCCCCAGTGCGGTACACGGGAAGGGGGCAGCGGAGCAATGCCGACCTCCGGAGGTCCCGTCGGCCACTGAGGCTAAGGAGGCGCCGCTCCAGGTATCGGGCCGACCTCCACCACCTCACGGCAACCGCTCAGCCTGCACTTCCTGTCGGCTTCCTTTCTACGCCAGTCCGGCGTCGGACAGGCCCTTCACCGCATCCGCACCAAGAGCGCGCTTCTCCTCGCGGGACGCTCCGAGGGGCCAACGCTGCCGCCAGTACTCAGCCGCTATGCTCCGGTGCCCTTAGGCTACAAAACCACCGGTCCAAGCACGGTCCCGGGGGTGCTATTCGGTGCGTTGTAGAATTCGGCGCCGGAGGGAACGCAGAGAGCGTCTTACTCCGTCGCCATCTTGGCCACGCCCCTCGACTCCAATCCCTTTAATTGGGTATGTTTGATGTCAATCATTGCTATCCAGTCCTGAGCAATTTCTCTCGTAAACTCCACCCATAACTTGAGAAAACTGCTCTTGGAGCTGGGGACAAGATTTTCGTAGCTGGATCGATTGTGCAGGGGCACTAATCCTGAATTCTAGGGCAAAGAGTATCTATAACTACTAATCCTAATTACTCTGCCATTGGGACTAGTATCAAGTCAACTGCAGTAGCGTATGGCAATATAAATCAACCCCTAAATAATAAGCCCAAGTTTCATGTTTCAGTTTCATTCTGGAACATTGCGGGCCTGATTTCTAAACAGGGCAACCCGAAGTGGGGATCCCCTATTGACGCAAATGACATCTGCATGTTCCAGGAGACTTGAGCCAGAGAGGATACCCATAGATTGGGTTATGCGACTTTTTGCTTGGGAGCCACGAGTGGGGGAAGGGGAAGACCTGCGGGAGGACTCTGCTTCTGGGTTTCTGTGCACTTGGGATGCACTGCAAAACAGATAGACGCATCTTCATATGACATACTTTGTGTCATCCTGAGTTTCCCCACCAAGATTAGAATAGCAATAATTAATGTCTACTCTCGCCCGGTTAGCTATGGCCAGGAGTCACCAACTCTTGTCAACCTTTTTACATACCGTCCCTGATGGCACTCTGGTGGTCCTTTGCGGCAACTGTAATTGCCAGTCTGAACCGCTGAAGCACCTCATTAGGGGTGACACTAATGAGGAAGACCAGCACTGGTCTATTCCAGAACTGAATGCTCTACCAACTCGAGCCTAGACCCCTCTGGTGCTTCAGATGAATACTCTTATGCTGACCCATTCCTTTAGGGCTTGTAATGGTCGAACTAAATCCGATTCCCCAGCAAATCATACTTATAATAGACTTGGAAGGTCTTCCATTTTGGACTATATCCTGATGGATATTAAATCTTGGTGCTTGGTGATTGATTTTAAGGTCACACCTAGATACGATAGCGACCACGCCTTGGTTCTAGAGATGGTATCACCTTGCTCTATGGATTTCCAAGTAGGTAATCATTTAAATGGGTCCAGGTAAACCCTGACTGGTTGCAGAAGGCGAGTGAAATGGGGGACAAGCTGTAACTCTCAGGATAAGTTGTCCTCCCTCTGTAAAATTGTTATTCCATATCTTGAGGTCGCCAATCAATTTAGTCATATACCAGTCTCTAATGCAGCTTTAGTTGAAATCGGGAGAAATCACAAAGACCTAGTATGTGATCTGGTAAATATCTTCTTCCCTGTTGTAAAATACAAACAAAAGGTGTCCATGGGCCACACCTGGTATAATGGTGATTGTCAAAGGGCCAGGCATTCATTGATCCTAGCAATCACAACGAATGTCAAACCAATGATGAGAGATAAGCGGATAGCCTATAAAAACACAATGGAGCAAAAAAACATTGCAAGGGTGACAAATGGGAAAGCATGAGGGCTGCTTTATGTTCTAGGGATATGCAAACCATGTGTAACCTAGTTAATACCGGCTGCAAAGAGGGCAAATTAGCAATAGAGCCAAATCTTGGGGCAGAAATTTGGAGGGTCCATTTCAAGTCACTATATGCAAGGGGAGAGGAAGAAGTAGGACAAGCTATGGGCATGCCAACGTGCCTGCAACAGTCTTTACCCAATGCCCCAGAAATCTCTTTAAAAGAGATAATAGTTGCATTGAATAAAGTGCCTAGACAAGCTCACAGGTGATATTTTTAGGAACAAACCTACTATTTGGGCCCCATACTTTTGGAGCCTATTTAATGCCATTCTCCAGGGATGCCAATTCTGACAACCTGGTTGGGGGCAGAGATCATTCCGATCTACAAAAAGGGCTCACCATTTCTCCCTGCTAACTATCATCCAATTAGCCAGGTAGATGTTTCTCAAAAGATATATGGACAAGTGCTTTTGGATCAATTAGAAAGATGGAAGGAGGATTATTCCAAACTTAGCCCCTACCAGGCCAGTTTTAGAGCAAGGATGTCTACAATAGATTAGATTTTATGGCTATAACTCCTCTATTGGAAGACAGTGCTCCTGGAGGGTGGCAGCCTTTATCTGATCTTTGTGGACCGAAAATCAGCATTTGACCTGGTCCTTAGGGATGAATTGTGGTCCATTCTAACAAGCATGGGGGTCCCTCCATACCTCTGTCATCAGATGAAGCAGCTTCACGAATCTAACTATGCACAAGTTAGATATGGGAAAAATGGTGAGCTTACAGACCCTGTAGCTATAGATAGAGGGGCAAGGCAGTGGTGTGTTTTGGCCCTAACCCTTTTTTTGTTTATTTATTAACAGCCTTGTGGAGGATTTGACTGGTGGGAGGGATGTAGATGCCTCCAGGTTGGCGAAACACAGGGTTCCGGCCCTGATGTTCGTCGACAACACCTTGCTATTATCCAAATCCCCAATGGGAATTCAGCAGGCCACAGATATTTTCCACTCATTCTGCAAACGTAGGGGTTCAAAAAACAAATATATGTTTTTTAATGCAGGTGACTCCACACGTCCAAATCCCTGCTTAGTTACCATTTTTGATTTTCTAGGTTTAACCCTGACTGATAAAATGCAGTGACAGGCGCAAATTAGGAAGTCCAGTTTAAGACTGGCCCAAACTTGGGGGGGGGGGCTGGCTAAGATGCTCAAGAAAAGCACTCATAAAGTGGTTGGCCCTGTTATGGAAATTTATGAGACACAAGCAAGGGGGCAGCCCTATTTGGGGCAGAAATCTGGGGCCATCAACCATCTGACCCTCTCTCTAGGAATGAAAATATCTTCATTGGACAAATCCTAGCCCTCCCAAAAAGTACACCATTGACTCCACTCCGTATGGATTTTGGGGTCGGTCCAATTGCTGAGGAAGTTGCCCTCAGGCCCCTTCTCCACTGGCGATGTCTATGGTGCACACCAGAGTTAGTGGCTTTTAGGGATGAGATGAAGGAGGTCTTAAACTTGCAGGGGGCGGGCAAAATCCCATGGTTAGCCTTTATTAAAAATAACTTAGTTGCTCTAAGGATGGGCAACCTATGGGCCAACGCTGAAGTATCCTGCCTGACCATTCTCAGGAAGGCTCTTTCAAAGCTTTTCAGAGAATATAAGGTAAATCAGATCAAGGGAAATTCCACCATTGGTACACTGACTGCACAATTTTTAGAAGTCAAGGACCAGTATAGGTTAGAACCTGTTCTTGATGCTATTCAGCCCCCCCCAGCTAAAAAACTTTATTTTCAATTTAGGCACGGTGTATTACCACTCTGTGCCTTCACAAATAACTGGGGGGCTGCACCGTCTAAGGGGTGCCCAGTTTGTGATAACACCCCAGAAACTGATCAACATGTATTGTTTGTTTGTCCCGCATGTAAGAAGATTAGGCACCGATGGCTCCAACAGGTCTGCCGGAATCTCGGAACAACTCATTGTGTAGAAGCTTATAGGATATTAATATATGATACTAGCCTCCCTATTGTGTATTCAGTTTCCCGATACTTATTCTCTATGTGGTGTGTATGTCTAACTGTATTAAAATCTAGCCTGGATTAATCTGATTTTTTTAACCTTTCAAACAATTTTACCCTTTTTATTGTATAAAAATTGAGTAGTTTTATATATACTAATGCTTTTTCTGAGACTTTTTAAATATTGCACTGTCCATCACTTCATATCATTCTGCACAACCAAACTGAAATGTGTCCTATTTTTAAAAGTACTTTTATGGCCAGAATGGCTGAAATAAAGACATTTTTTAATTGAATTGAAATCCCTAATGATACCCATGTTGATCCTTCTCCAGGTGATGTAGGAAGGTTAGTACAGACATGGCACTTGCTAATCTTCATTAAGTCAAAGTATTCCCTAGTCATTTTAATTTACAGATTATCCTTTAAACCACCAACTAAATGCTCTTCATGAACTCTTATTATTTGCTGAAGGTCCTCGTTATTATTTCAAACTTCATCACTATTTATGCAACCTGAATCATTTCCCACAGGAGTCGGTAATTCCACCAAGAGGCCAACTAATATGAATATTGTTATAATTAATAGCTTAATCACTAACATTTCCCAGCATCTGTTAAAAAATGTAAATTCAGCAAAAAGTTTCTTTAAAACTCATTCTTCTTTTCTTCTTATTTTATTTAAACAATAATATAAAAAAATGAAGAAAAATGAGTATCGGCTTTCAGTGTTTGTAAGAATTCTGTCTTGTAAAAGTTCATTAAAAATTTCAAAACAAACCCAGTATAAATTGACTAGACTTCAAGTATTATTTGCGTTCTTTCAATTGTGTAGCAAAGTTTATGTCAATTGCATTTCCTGTTTTTCATAAAAAATGAAACATTTCAAAGAATAATTTTTCAGAGTGGTTCTTCTGTCAGTCTCTATATCTGAACCACATTCAAAGTCATTTTGGCAGTTGTTTGTATGAAAATAATTCTCCTAAATTTCCTCTGCTTATTCTTCTGATACTTTAGCTAAATGCACCCTCTCTAGCTAGACATATTTTCGATTTGGAACTCTCCTTCTGGTTGGTTGTTTAGCAGCCGGTGATTAACTTTCACTAGTTCATGTCTCTCAAAGTCTCTTTCTGGTTCACAGTGGTTTTCTTTTTGGTAATGTCTTCAACTTTCTTTTTATTAACAAGTGTCTTTCGATCTTTGTCTCCTTGAAGTCTTTGCATCAAACCTGAACTTGCACTTTAGTCACACTCTTTTCCGTCTGCTTTGTCCACAGTGAATTTTCACTTTGATTTTTAACTGTAACTTGTCACTCCTTTGATCCACAGACTTCTTCTTGCTGCCAGTCATGCTTTGCTCTTTTGCACTGTAGCAGTTCTTTACTCTGATTGCTCTGTAACTTGAATTAGGAGTCTCAGGTTCTTTGACTGAACTAACTTTTGCTCACCAGGAATATTTGTTCATGTTTTTGCACTTTATTTTCTGAAGATTCTTCACCCCTCCCTCCTCAGATTGATGCAGTAAACTTGAGTTTGGCTTTGAGCTTATTCAGGAAACTGTGTTTTGATCATTGTCTCATCCACTGCTTCAACTACTCTTACACTCTTTGTTGAGCAGGGTGGATCTACTGAGGCACTCCAGCACACTTGACAACACTATGCGTCATTGGAATGATCTGGAAGGGCCGTCTCCAATGTTCATCAGACATCCTTTGCGAACATAATTTTGAATCACCACCCAATCTCCTGCATTCAGTCCATGGCGGGGTGTGCCCCTCTTATCCTCTGCTGTCATATTCATTAACTTGATGAAAGACAGATTTCACTGTATAAGCTAGATACTAGTGTAGCTGAAAGTACATTTGCAAGTCTTTTCGCTCTGTCCATCACCACCTTGGAGACAAACCTGTCTTCCTGTCAGAACAACTACTTATATACGTCAAAACAAGGGGAAGAGCATCAGGCTACTTCTGACCAATCGAAGCACAAACTTTCACTAGTTCATTCTTGAGAGTACCATTTGTTAGTTCTACTAAACCTGAAGATTGTGGTCCATGGCTGTGATAAAATCTCTGCTTGATCTAAAAAACTGTGCATATTATCTGTAATACCTAATCTTTTAAATGAGTGCCATGATCAGTCTCAATAGAAGTTGGGAGGCCAATTCGAGGAATCAACTCCCCTTTTCAGCAATTTGGCAACTGTAAATCTATCTGCTCTCTTTATGCCTCTACCCACTTAGAGAACAGGCAGACAGTTACGAAGACATATTTTAAGCCATTGCAATGTGGCATCTTATTAAAATCTGCCTGCAATATCGTAAAGGGGCCTTCTGATCTGCCAATGTGATTCAGAACTGTAACAGTTTATTTGCCCTGGTTATTTAAATGACACACTAGACAGCAACTAAACACCTTTTCAGCAACATGTCGAAACTCTTTATACTCGCAATAATAAAATAAAAATAAACAGGCTTTTCCTTGCATGAGTTTGATTATGCAATTATTTACTCATGCGCTGCAGCATTGAATCTGTCAAAACATATTTATGTTCTGAATTTACATACAAATCCTGAATTTTTTTTTTACTGCCTAGTTCTTCCCATTTTCGTTTCTCATTTTCAGGAGCATCTGCTTGTAAGTCTCTTAGTTCACTCAAAGATGTTTGCAGTGAATCCATTAATAAACAATTAATATTATTTCAATTCTGAGCTCATCATTCCCACTATACAGTCTTCGTTTATTGATAAACTCTGTGATTACTTAAAATCTTTACAGTGTAAAATACGATGAATTACAAAAAAATGCAGTCAAATGCAGTCAAATGCAGTAAAATGCAGTAAAATGCCCCCCCCCTTCTCGGCAAAAACCAAGTAAAACCATTAGTGCAATTATATAGTTACAAGACTGGCATATTCTCTACTATTGTCCAATCAGGGTTCTTTTTCAAGAATGAGAATTATGATTTCACCATGGGACCACGCCTACTAAAGTCTGAGAGACGTATGGAGGTTCGACATCCACACTCACGCTGCAGAGCCAGATGACAACTGGTGGATTCTGCATCAGACCCTTAGCCAACCCAGATTAAGTGCCTAAGTCCGATGGTTCCGATTACTTGTCGACGACTCCCTGGGTTAACTATAGGCTGACAACTTTGGGGCGGCGGGGGGAGCACTAAGCCCACTGTCAGGGCACATCGGAACTGTATCCTGTAGTTGGGAATCGAGTGCAGTTTTAACTTGGTGGATAAACTTGCCGGCCCTAGCTAATAAGCAGGTCGTAGTTTCTGAAAAACACCAGTCCGAGCCCTCTCTGCATGTTCTGTGGCCCAGATTCCATAAAGCCGGGCGGATCAGTCGCTGTCGGTCGCTGGCCAACTTTGTACAGCAACATAGCAGGTGTAGCCAGGATTCTCTGCGATAGTTGCAAAGACGGCAAGCAATGGCACCGTCCGTACGTGCCCAAGTTGGATTAAAGTCCGCGATCCTGAGAGCCAAGAGGCGCATAAACAGAATTTTCTGCCTTGCCTGGGTTTTTAATGAATCATGCAGATAAGGTTGGGGTTTTCCAGAGATATAGGACTTGTCCAGGGCCAG